>NC_051050.1:6858496-7458496 GCF_904848185.1 Acanthopagrus latus | reverse complement strand
CTCTCTCTCTCTCTCTCTCTCTCTCTCTCTCTCTCTCTCTCTCTCTCTCTCTCTCTCTCTCTCTCTCTCTCTCTCTCTCTCTCTCTCTCTCTCTCTCTCTCTCTCTCTCTCTCTCTCTCTCTCTGTGTGTGTGTGTGTAACAGTTACAGTTACCCAGATACAATAAACCTCAGACAGTATGTAAGGAGAGGAGTGTCAAGGGGTTTCCCAAGACGAATTTGGTGTACACACAGCTGGCATACCTCCCTGTGAAGGGTCACATGTATGTGTTGTAGGGGAGGGTGCATGTATTCTATTTCCAGAACCAGTTCTGAGCCACTTTAATCCCCCCGCCTTGCCTCCATTGCCATGGGCAGAAGAGAAAGAAAGGGCCCCCTCAAGCCGGCCCACCGCACCCCACCGTAGGGAGCAATGTTGCTGAGATTGAGTTGCAGGTTTACTGAAAATAGATTGTGAGTAGAAGAGTCTTTTCTGTCAGGCAGACAGAGGGTTTGATAGAGACGGTATCACCAAAACGAGACAGCTGTGTTCGTGCTGTGTTGGGGGGGGAAAAGACCAGACAGTGGCTGAGGTAAGACCTCACCTCGTGTGTGTGTGTGTGTGTGTGTGTGTTTGCATGTTGAGCGTATGTGCACAGATGTGGCTGTGTGCACATGCTGCTGAAGCTGGTTCCAAACAAGTGATGCAGCTGTGCCTTTGTGTCTTAGAGGAGCTCTCAAAATATGTCTGATTCCCAGCAAAAACATCTTGTCCTGCACCTGGCAGTATTTCGCCAACGTAAAGTTGCATAGTAATACCCGTTCTTATATTCCGTGTCTACAATTCAATAGAAACAAACATTTGTTTTAAATGACACATTTAGTATCAGCATGCACACAAGAAAAATTATGATAAAAAAAAACTGAAAAAAACAGGGTGTGAAGAGCAGGCCAGTAGTGGGCGTCAGGGTGTAAATTGAACATTTTCACATGGCGTAGGGCTTTAAACTTTTCAACCTGCTGAAGCCGCCGGTGCAGCCATCATTGAAACGCAGCCCAAAATGCAAACCCGCATCAGCTTTATATTTGATATTCAAGTCAGGTTCCCATGACACCCCATATGTCATGCTGAATTTTGTGGGAATGTGTAAAGTACGGTTCAGAACATCTAATATTTTCTATTTGATGTGATGTTAAGGCACTGTGCTTTGGAATATTTCGCTCAGTGTAAGCATACTGTCGCTTCAAGCGGAAATGTATATACAGCATAGCCGAGATTTTTCCAACTTTGAAGCTCTTTAAGAGGAATCGAGTGGAGGAGTGAAAGGTGAAATGAGATGCCAGGAGCCACAGTGTATACTTGTCTATGTGTACCTGTGCAGGTTCATGTGCCATATTTGTGTCCATGTATGTGCATGCTTGTGTTTTGATGGAGGTGTTTGTGCATGTACATGTGTATGTACTGCATTTAAATGCTTTGTGTGCGTGTCTGTGTTAAAGCTGCTCTTCATCAGGCATCGCTATAGATGTTGAAGGTCGTTGTTGTGCACGGTCGTGTGTTGACAGCGTGAGTGTGGAAGAGTGGAAGAACACTTCTGAGCCGTTTTTAAAGACATGCATGACAAGTGCCATATGTAAAGGGCCACTCCACTCAAGTTTGACTGAACAAGTGAGTGGTATATGTCCTCCAAGGGTCTGGAAGAGTTTTGTCACATCCAAGAACCTTTAACAGTCTAACAAAAGACATTCATGTGTTGCATTATGGGAAAGCAGGTTTGAAGGGAGCTTGACTCATACGATGGACGAAAGGTCAGGATGTCTCCGCCTCTGCTGAATCCTGTCACCTGTCCTTTTTAACACATGTGTCCCCTAAAATTGTAGAAGTAAACCGCTGAAATAGACCTTTAACTACCACATATCCTCTCATACATACCCAAACATGCAATGCAACCAGTTTTATAATTGGTTATTTCATGATTTTTTTTAATGGGGAATATTGAGAGTAAGAAAATAATGATAACTGTAAAACCCATCATAATTTCCATCAATTCTTTGGTGTTTTGGGTTGATAATAATGCAATTAATGGGTTCTTTCGATTTGAATAATCAAGTGATTATATCAGCACAGCTTCCTTTTATATGCACACACATACACCAGGGTATGTAAACTAAATCCCATTCCTGTTTGTCTCTTAAACATATTGCAGCACTACTTTTGGTCTCTGTGTTCTCCTGCATTAATGTCTGTATGTTAGCTTTCATGTCACGAATGAATAATCCATAGCTGCTGTCCAAGAGTTATTACAACACTAATTCCAAACGACGCTGTGTAAACATAAATGAAACACATGGGTAATTGAAAACAAGGCAAAGGCAATACATTTACTTCCAACTTTATTGTTGTTTCGAAATATTTACTTATTCTGAATTTGATGTCAGCAACAAGTCTGGAAACAACTTGGGACGTGGAACCTGGAATTATCAAAAACACCTGTTTGAACATTCCACAGGTAAACAGTCATTGGTAAAAGGTGATGGTATCATGATTAGGCATCCTCAATAGGCTTGGTTGTTAACAAGCAAGGATGGGGTGAAACACATGATTATATACAGGATAGATATCAGGAACGCAGTTTGTTTGCAAATGACTGCGTTCTGTTTGACCCTTTTCACAGCATCCCGACTCTTTTGGAATCGAGTTGTAAATAAATCTGCTCTGTGTTTTTCGAAAAAAGAGCACGCTTTGCTGTGATGTATACATCTCTGTGTTCTCCCAGAGAGCAGCTAATGCAGTCAGTCAGATCGATGTAAACACAGCTGAATGTGACAACCTCTCTTAAACTGTCGTGTTCATTTCATCGTTAAGAAAAACACAGTGCAGTTCTTCTGTCTTGCCTGATGTCTTCACACAGAGACAGGGTTTCTCTAATACATTTCGAGCTAAATTTAGAGCCAAGACATGTTTGTGCTATCAGACATGTCTCCCATGTGGTAGCTTAATAAGAACACGTCTGGCTATATGAGCCCATGTTGCTGCGCTGCCAACTCTGCTCTGCCTGTCACCCATCAGTTGTCAATGTGTTTGTCGAGGATCCACTAGCCTGAATATATTTAATATCTTTTCAATGTTCTTGCCCGGCTTGAATGCCCCTAGATAAACAGACTTTACTTTTACAATTTCTTCACAGTATGGTGCTAAGGGTTAGCTAGCCTCTGCTCCATGGAATACATTTAGTGTTTTAGGATAATTTACATCCTGCCCCCTAAAGTTTATCTCCTCAGGAAACCGCATGGTGCTAGTTACAGTAATTATCCCCTTGCTCAAACTTTTTGCAAGAGGCCAGGGGAGGTCACTCTGCGATTAATTTTTTTTCAGCGAGGGAGGGAGGCGGCAATTGAAGTAAGACTTAGCGCTGCGGTTGCTCTGCTGCTAAAACAAATGCTGTCTCTTTTATTCAGCTGTACTGATAAATCTTGCAGCGCAGTTATGCTAGTGCTGAACATTTGGGAGCCAGCGGGGCTTGTTGAAAGCATGAATAAAAGAGTTCCTGGGGTGGAGTGGTGCAGGATCCTGCTGTGCCAGATTTAGATCTAAAACAGGAGGGAGGAGAGAGATAGAGGGAGAAGTGGGAGAGGGCAAAAAGAGCTGCTGCTAGAACCGCTGACCATCTGTATTGAGGAGCACAAGTCATAACATCATTTTCTCTCTCTGAATCTAGCAAATTGCTCAGGACAACCTGCATGACACAACTCCACTCAGATTTATTTCCCCCTGTTTGTGTGTGTAACCAAGCCTCCTCTCTCCTCAGCAGACCTGGCCCTCGTTCAATAGTTAATGACACCAGCTAACTATGCCGCAGCAGCTAAGCTATGTGACGGGGCTTGTGCAACGGGGTGTGTAATGTCGCAGGTTTTGAGTCTAGACGAACTGTTTTGTGACATGTCGGCGTGTGTGTTTTGTGTGTGTTGATGTTCCAGCTGAACTCTCCAATGAACTCAGTCAGCAGCACGGAGGACATCAAGCCCCCGCTGGGCCTCAATGGTGTGATGAAGGTGCCCGCCCAGCCCTCAGGCACGGCCTTGTCGCTCACCAAACACATCTGCGCCATCTGTGGTGACCGCTCCTCAGGTGAGTGACATCCGACTGTGATACTCACCCACTGAACGACCGTATGTACTGTCTGCACTGGAAGCATTGAACTTTTACAAATCATTAGACTTGAATATTAAATAAAAGGTCAATAATGAAAGAACCTTACTGGCAACTAACAATTATTTAAATTGTAGACTAATCTGTCGATTATTTTTGTGAATAATCAGTTAGTTGTTTGGCGTAAAAAAAGTCTGAAACCGCTGAAAACGTTGGACAGTGTTTCCCAAAGCCTGAAATGACATCTGTAGATACTTTTTTGTCCTAAAAATATTCGGTTATTGAGTAAGGAAACCAGAAATTCAGAAGCTGAAATCAGAGAATTTAGACTTTCATTCTTAAATAACATCACTCAAATATCTGATTGTTGTTTTGTGACTCATCTGAACAAAATGACCCACAATGTCCACGTTGGTTTAGAATTCTTATAGATACACTAGCATTACACTGTAAACATAAAAAAAAAAAAAAAAGTCAAAGTCTTACCAAGAAGTCCAGGGGATTGTATAATTTAAAGAAATTTGAGAGGGACATGTATAAAAATAATCTCACAACAGCTCAGATTACACAAGACTCCATCATTACCAAATGAAAAGAAAGCAGGCCTACCCACCATCTTACTAAAGCTGGTGCTCTGACCACACTGAGAAACCTCCAAAGAAGATCCAAAGATGAACTCTGGTCAGAGAACAGCCCCACGGACTGCTCTGGCAAAACTACATACTGCAGCTTGTTGCAGCGGGAGATCTTCTTGGAAGGACAACAGTCAGAGGAATTCCTCACAAATCTGGGCTTAATGGCAGCAAGGCCAGAGAGAAGCCACTCCTGCGAAAATGCATATGAGGGCAGCACCATAAAGGCAGATGAAAGAAAGTGAAATCATGAGGCAAAAGATTGTACGGTCTGATGAAACCAAACCTCAATTCAGCCTCAGCTGAAATAGAGAAGTGCTGTGTCTGAGGGAAACCAGGCACAGCCCATCACTCATCTCACAGCATCCCTACCATGAAGCCCAGTGACGCCATCATCGTAGTGATGTGGGTGGGTGAGCATCTTTTCTTTTTGCTTTTTTCCCAACAGGGACTGCTCATAGAAAATGAAGACTGGAGGCAAATAGAGAGACATTTTGAGGGGAACCTGCGTCAGAACACAGTGTGATAACAAGTTTTGTTAGGAAACAACAGTGCCTGTACTGACGCATCGACCGGAACACCTTAAGAAGGGGTTGTAAAGATACTCAACTGCTTAAGGGCTGGATTGGTACATGATAATAGGGTCACATGTCAGTATTTTTGTGAGGATGCAAATTACACATAACAAGACTATTGTATTTTAACATTTTTGAGACTTTTTTGATGTTCAGTTTAAATTTCAGCCACAAATGAGCCTTCTCAGAAATACAAACTTCTTTCAATGTATTGCAGAAACAGCCATGACATCTAATCCTGCATGGCTGTGCATGTTAGTATTTATTGTGTCAGGTTCTCACTCCTCTTTTTGGAGATTCAAAATGTTGCCTCATGCTGGACTTCAACTTGAACAGGGGAACATACACTTATACAAAAATTAATCAACTGAAAATGGCAATGATAACTGTTTACTCACTCCAGGGTTCTCACAAGTCATCTGTCATTTGGTCAACACCTAACTAACCACTTTAACCACAAGAACATATAACCCATGGCTAACTGTTAGCCAATGGCACAAATGCCAGCTCTCTTCCCAAGGAATGGTTTGTGATGTTGTTTTCACATGGTCAACAAATAACCCTGTGTTTTTCTGGCGAAAACCATGAAAAATGTTTAGCCCTGGGACAAAGCTGGATATCTAACTCACTGGACAGTTTTAGCATCGTCCTGCGTCATCGCTGCTACGTGGACCCACGGGGGAAAATCAAAAGAACGTTTAATAGCAAGTCATGCTTCATTTAACTGTGCACGTAGGCTTTATTTATCTTCTCTGGTGGTCTGACTAGCAAAGACCTAACAAAGGAACAGTTTGAACAACAACTGGAGAATGCAAATGGTCTCCATCCCTCATAAATAACAAAAAAAGACCTGTTTGGTACGGTGGATGTGACAACACTACCGTAACATCTATGAGGGTCCCCAGCTAACCTTCAGGTGGCCCTCTTTTTCTTCCACAGCCACCTCAGCTTAACCCCCAAACACACGGTCTGCTCTCTTTAATAGGCCTTTGATAATAATTGCTCTTTTGCTACCTCCTAGCTGGCTCCTGTGTGCTGTTTGTGTGGTTGCACTTAATCTCTGACTGTAAGGGTTTCTGTCCTCTGCTCTCTTGAAAAATCTGCCGTTAAAGCTGAAGTGCACACCATGATTACGCCGCTGTTCCACTGACAGCAACAAATGTACCGAACGACTCGAAAAAGACATGCATTTTACAAACCGTGTCTGAATCTCTCCCGTCAGGTAAACACTATGGAGTATACAGCTGTGAAGGCTGCAAAGGTTTCTTCAAAAGGACGGTGCGCAAAGACCTGACCTACACCTGTCGCGACAACAAGGACTGTGTCATCGATAAACGCCAGAGGAACCGCTGCCAGTACTGCCGCTACCAGAAGTGTTTAGCCATGGGCATGAAGAGAGAAGGTACAGCACATACCTTTGAGGATAAAGTCCCATTTACCCATTTCCCTCATGTCCGTTGTCATCCACATAAACACACGCTGAGACACAGATAAGGGCCTTGTTTAGGAAATTAAGGAAAAGTGTAGTGCATGTGATGAATATATTTTGTATTTGTGTAACCAGAAACACACACATCTTTTTTTGTTCACTACATCTTAGCATTTCGTATCCTCTTGTGTGCCAAACTCCAGCTGGTGAACGTCTTTTTAAAATACAAAGATGGAAAATTATTGGTTATCTTTTAGACATAAGAAGTAGGAAGTTATCATTTAACAACAGTAGTGGCTGAAAAAAATCCATTTCATGCATCCCTAATAATGACTTCCTTACTATATGACCCCTCATCAGTTTGAACATTTTCAAAGGTTATGAGCAGTTTAATCATCATTATCATGGTAATCTTTTTTCGTCATGATTCCATTATTAAAGAGGCTCTATGTTGTTCTGGAGATGAAATTCAAACTCAGAATTTTGATATTTACAACATTAATGAGGTAATAATACAAACTCAGAAATATTTATATTTTCTACACCTGACAAGCAAGCTGTTCTCAGAGGAAAGTTAGGTCCTCAGAACACTGTTTGAAGCTAGAATGGTGGCAGGGTCCGGCAAATATAAACAAAGTGAAACGGTATGTAATTGTGTTGTCCTTTTAAGGTCAGTTTGTTTATTCAGTCTATTCAGTTAGAAAACGAAGAGAGTTTGTTTAGGCATTAAACATGAAAAAACAGTCAGGATCTGTATCTTCTGATTAAAATTTTGCCTCCTAAACCACAAGGTGCACCTTTAAGTATTCATATGAAGCAAATGACAGAATACATTACAACAAATACATGTAATTTTGATTAGTAAAATGTGTAAAATTAGTAAATGCCACTTTCATAAAGGACAGTAGAATCCAGCCTGACTTCATTTGGCTGTACACCCCAAACTAATCTGATTTTGTTTTTTCCTCGAATTGCAGTTGAATGCAATGTTCTGAATATGAGCGAGTGAGTGAAATGAGCACACACCCGATACAAAAGCCTTGAGATGCAGACGAAAGGAAGCAGACCCACAACTTTGCCTTTTCAGAAACATAAATTTTGATTTGTTAGATTTTTCATTAGACTTGGATAAACAAAGGGGAAATGTAAAGCCTCTGAGACATGACATTGAGGTTAAAAGATGTCCCATTCTGCTTTCTTCATAGAAGTACAGCAACCTGTTTTCCATTCCTGCCTCCATCAAATTTTACAGTAGCACTTGAGGCTGTGATTCTGCTCTGCTGCAACAGTACAGTGCAGTGCAGTACATTGCAGCCATAGGCTCCACCATATTTAAAAATGTTCTGCTTCCAGCACCACTTTGGGGGGAAATAATGAATTTGGCTATTGCAGCACTGCTGAATGTAGAAAGAGTGAGGTTTGTGAGAACAGGCAGTCCTCGGGGAGTTCACTCATGTCGACTGTAGAAATAAAAACATCACAGTGGAGCTCTGTGAACTTTTGGCTCCTTTGCATTCTCTGGATGTCATCCCCGTGCTCCTGTGCTCCTAATTAAATGTATAAACATGGATGTTGTGTGGGACAGCCTACATAAATTTTGTTTTCACAAGCACAACGATTTTGTGTGTGCTCATTTTGCAAGATGCTCAATTCACAAAATTTAATCCAAGCACTCAAATTGGATAATGTCCTGTAATTCATGGTGTGGCAGCAATGTACACCACATTCCTCAAATTAGAGGCTACTGATCGCATGCACTGCTCCTGCCCTTCTCAAATGGATACAGAGATTTAATAAGTTTTTTGCTGAGACTGCAGACACACAGCATGTAGTTGTGGACGACAGACCATTGATCAAACTTTCCCTTTAAAACCATACTGTCACTGTCCATGTCAACAGGGTTGAAGAATTAAATTCAATCTGACACAGGCAATTTTCAATGGTCTGCACTGGCATCCAAGCCAGAACCTACAGCCGTAGAATCTAAAATCATGACTGATCATTAGTGTTATTTAATGATGATACATTTGGCAGCCCCTTTGACGACAAACATTGCATGTCAAGCAACCTTCCAGTGTGCAGTTTTAAGTTTTAAAAGTCAGATAACATATCATCCTGCTGTAGACAGGAAGGGCATTTTTCATCATTAAAGGATTTATTCAAGATACAGCAATCAAACATTCCTCCAAGCTCAAATCACCCCTCCTCACCACAGAGGCCCTGTCCTCTCTCAGTAGAGACAGGGGATTATAACACGATCCATTAAGGGTAACATTTACATGGTAAAGGTTTAACTACCATGAATGCCATGCAGAAGCCCATCTCAGCACAATGACTATGCTTTTTAACTTCCATTTTCAAGCAAAGTCATTTGAATTAAAGACAAATGAAACAGTAGAAGATGATGTTGAAAAAGACTCTTACATGTTCCTGCATTAGTTAGGTAATGAATAGTATTTGATGGGGATTTAGTAATGTTTTTGCACAGTTTAGTTGGCCTGTCCTAGCTTAGCATTGTTAGCATACAGCCCAGAGTCACTGAGCTGGTAGATATGTAATGACAAAAACTATAATTAAAGATACTCTGACCTTCAAAAGTGTTGTGACAGTGTTGGTTAGACCAGCATTGACCTGTACCGCACATGTACAACTCTTTTAACACAGAATCTCTAAACTGAACTGACTGTGGCCTACTGACTCACCAGTGTCACAAAATCAATCAGTAGCTTTTAGCCGTGGAGCCTTCCAAACTGGTGAGTGAAAGCACTGTTGTCGCCTCAGACATGATCACTTATTGGTTAATGGTTTTTACTGACAGCCAGCAAAAGCCACAAAAAAATTATCATGAAGTGTTAAATTGTAGAAAAAATAGGTGGCTGCTGAGTTACTCGCCTTATAAACAGTGCTTGCACAGGCTTAGTTTTGGCTGAAATGAACAACCAGCTGGACTGAAAATTGTCTGAATCAGTGCCAAATGAAAAACTGTAAATGCATTCACTTACTCTCATGCACTAAAGTGCATTTGAAGATTAACAGGATCCAGTACAAATCTCAAATGGAACAATTCAACTATTTGAATGAGCATAGTGATTTGCAATTTCCACCTCCACCCTACATTTCACTGATTTTTTTTTTCAACACTTAAGGCGCTGGGTTTTTGTGTATGCTCCAGAAAGGTTGTCTGAGGTTGACCAAGTTCTTCTTGGCGAATGAAAATCCCAAATACTAAAAAGAGGCATAAAAAACGAAAAAGGAACTTTGATCTCACATGCACCCAAAAGTCTGTCATGTGCGACCGAACATTTCCCTTGGTCAGATGGATGCACCTGAAACTTAGCTGTTAATTTTTCCTAAACAGTGGACATTATCGTCATTTGTTGTTCCCTGTGCTGTTCTTAAGATAAAGACAAACATGTTTTTGCACCTATAGCACGTTTTTACAATCATTTGCTTGATGCGTAGAAATTGAATTCTATCTATTTTAAGGTGCACCTAAATTATTTTTATTAAATTAAAAATTACGTGCATCACAGCAACCAGTATAAAAATTTAGCTCATATATCACCATGAAACCAAGGCACGATGCGTATAAATAAAGACTGAGGCAGTTTCACACAGACATCCCCTTTTAATGGATTGCATGATTGATGGCATCCACTTCATATTCTCATGATAAATGAGACTGGCTTTTGAGTACCGGCATTGTTTAAACAGTCATTTAATTAACTGTAATGGTTTGATGCTGCTCTCACCGCTCCTCTGTCTTTGAGAGCCACCTGACTTGTAAACGTTGAGTTGGCAAACGCTGCCTGTGACTGTGGAGCTGTACAGTAAAGCACCTTCGGGGACAGATTACAGAGCCAATAAGGAAGAGTTTGGCTGTCTGAGAGGGGGAAAAAACAGGCGGTCAGGTGTGAATTTTAACACTCCATGAGGGTGTTAAAAATATTAGCGCTCTCAGCAGTGCTGTTAAGCACTTTCACACATTGAACAAATCAATCCCTGCCTCTCGCCATTATCGTCGCCACTGTTACAGAATACAGATATAGAGTGCGTGGATTATTCCGAGCAATGTTCCGTATAGCCAGGGGAACGCAAGATGGTAGTAGGTGTTAACCAGGTGTGCATGGGCAGGTGCATGTGTGTTTACTGTTTAGAGCTGAGTGAACAAGAAGAATACACAGTATTTTTACGTAAATGCATTTTGGAGGTTATTCTATCCAAGGCCAGTTTGTCTTGACCTTTATTTGGCCTCACCTCTCTCTTGCTTTTATTTATATCATTGTTGGGCTCTTTACTCCTTCAAGGATATTATCATTTACTGCCTTTCGCCTTACTCACAGCGCTGCCTAAGCCTCCCCCCTACACCCGGAGGGCTGTGGTTAGAGAACAAGGCAGCAGTAGCCCAAAAGGCTAAGCGAATCCACAGAAAAACAGGATTAAATGAATTTATGCTCTCCCAGTCAGGAGAGGAGAGGAGGAGGGTGTGGGGGGGAATAAAGCTAACATGATTTCAGCCCTCCTCACCTCTCCCTGACTCCAACACAAGTATTCTACCCTTGGGCTGACCTCCACCGCCAGACAGCAGTTCCTCTAAAATGGGGCCCCTTTCCCTCTCCTCCTCTAACAACCCCTGCTTCCCTTTCCCCCCCAACAAGACCAAGGCCTCTCTGATTCAGGATTTGGAATAGAAACCAGAGTAGGGGAAACACAAGAAGACAGATCGTCCTGCGAACCCAGGGTGTGTGTGTGTGTGTGTGTGTGTGTGTGTGTGTGTGTGTGTGTGTGTGTGTGTGTGTGTGTGTGTGTGTGTGTGTGTGTGTGTGTGTGTGTGTGTGAGACAGGACAGCTCCCCAGGTGTGTATGTAAGCTTGCATGCTGACACTGAATCTTCGAAAGCCCTCTGTCATTCAACACATTATGTCCAAACGTTTTTATGTGTCTATGTGTGGAGGATAAACCTATAAAAAGCCGCAGTACTTTCTCTGTGGTTTCTTGAATTAGGTAAATTATAGACTTTTGAAAAGACAAAGCACACACACATGCATCTTTTCCATCTTCTCTTGAGGGTGGAGGTGCGGTTTCTCTTGCCTCAGCCACAGTGAGTCTCGGTGTCTGCTCAGCACACAAACCATTTCCTGTGTCTCCTCGCCAAGCCAATCAGATGACTGAACCGACACAGCTTTGCTACAACCGTTTTTTTTCTTCTTACACACGATGTGGAAAAAAAAAAAAATGTACAAGACAAAGTCTTCATTGATTTGAGTTCAGGGATTTTTTTTATTTGGGCTGTTCTGGTGACCATGCATGGAGAGAAGACGGAGTGACAGGCGATACATTATTCATGTGTCTATAAATGGTTTGTGCATTAAACGAGCCGGCTGTTTGTCATAGAGCACTGCATGAAAACCTCATCTCTCTGATAAGAAAGCTGAGAGATTTCCACACTGCTGCGTTGTGCATAATGTAGGTCTAAGGTCCTAAATCAATTCCATCTGCACTGTTGAAACAATAATTGAAGATTGAACTCTTGGATATGTTGGCTGGCATAACACACATGGGGTCTTGCACTATTCGCCGGCTTACACACACTGACTAAAATGGGCACTTACATATGCAGACACTCAACATGGGTAAGCGAACGCACACTCAAGCATGCACACACATTGTATGTACATGTGGATGTATATAGATACAAACAAAGGTCAACCATGAATGCAGTTGTTCTACTGATTGACTGTGACTGTGGACTGTTTGATTAAATACTTGAATTCTTGCTAATTTTGAGAGAACAAAGGAAAGATTCAGTATTGGAAGCTCTTCGGCTTATTTCTGCAGCTGTGTTGCAAAACCAAAATCAAGCCTTATCAAGTCATTTCATCTCAGAATTATCTAGCATAATTTATTTTTCTGTAGAGCAGAAAAAAATGATATACCAGTGTGGTTCCCGCTGCGGTTGTCATCGTTAGAGAATGCCTCTAGCAATGAGTTGTTTTTTAGTATCTCATAGGTAAGGCTGATTGTTGCACTAGAAACAACAATACTTGATTGTAGAAAAAAATCAAGACTAGTTGATTTGGAAAGAGCTGGAGTGACGTAACCACACTGATAGAAAAAATTGCTTGCAAAAATGATGATCTTGCAGCACATTTCTAATTCTCACTGAACGTGTTTGAATGAAAACCCTGAAATAAAGCTGCATCAATAAAAGTTTGGCCACTCGGAGGTAAAAGTGACTAAAACAAAGCTGAAAAACACAAAGCCCTGAAATAGTATCATGTTACAAAACTGCTGTTTCTAACATGTTGTCTACTTGCATAATGTCAGTAGATACAGAGTAATATTAGCATTCATGTTTGAGTGGTATTTGTGGTGACCTGATGAGTCCAAAATTCCATCTGTTGATCCCCACCAACCTTCAGGAAAGCCAAGAAAAATATAGGGCTTTTCAGCTACTACATGTTCCACTTACCTCATCAGATGGTAGCTAACTTTGTTCCATTCGGTGCTCGTCTGGCAGTGCAAAGTTTGTTTATTCGAACTTTTTTGCTGAACACAGCTGCCCTGATGCTGCTTGAAAAGTGGTAAGAGTGATTCCAAACAGTAAATGTGATGGAAAACCAAAACAATCAGCTAAAAGAGGCTAAAAGAACCATGGAGTTGGTTAATCATTTTCTGTGAGTTTGTCACAGTGCCCATAGTCATTTGAATCAATTCAAAAACTACGTATTGATGCAGCTTTAATAATTTATGACTACTTGTCTTTTACAGTAGAGCCCTTTTCCTGTTAAAAGAAGCTTTTGAACCTTTAACTAAAATCTTTGTTACCAAAAACATGTAAGCTTTCCAATCCTGAATCTTTCTATTAACTTTGATATTGATATTTTAAAATACAAAACAGAAAACAGCAGTAGTGACCGGAACCAGTTTTGTTACATGCAGCCGTTCAGGAGGAGCGCCAGCGAGCCAAGGATAGAAATGAGAACGAGGTGGAGTCGACCAGCTGTGCCAATGAGGACATGCCCGTGGAGAAGATTCTGGAGGCGGAGCAGGCGGTGGAACCCAAAACCGAGACCTACATTGAGACCAACCTTGGTGTGCCATCCAACTCGGTGAGTTGGTATTTTTATACGTTCTTTGGCAAACACTCACATACTGTGTCATTCCCCAACAAGTCATTGCTTTGTGTACATGTTCATGCCCATGGGCGCACACACGCACACACACACATACACACACACACAATGGATGATTTGTTTAGATTTACCCGAGGGGCTGGTGGGAAGCATGTTTTCTCTCATAATTCTCATGCATTATTTGGGTTTTTGCCTCAGCCTGACTGCAAATTATCACTGAAAATGGAAGACAGTTTTAACAAGGCTTCTCTTTCACACCATCGTTAGTGGCCATAATAGTCTAGTTGCATCGAAACACTCGGAGGTGTCCTAACAACGAAAATAACAGATTCCCATTTATCTCACATGTCTGTTTTCATATGTCAGACCACCTCATCAGGTGTTATTGCTGGCATGGTACAAAGCATATTTACGGGGTGTCAGAGCCTAGAACAACAGACATGAAGTGAAATACTTCAGCCGTGTTTCCACCCAGAACTTTTAATGTCCAGAACTACTTTTCAGGGAACTACAATGTTCCTACAGCCTGAACATACACAAAAGCAACAGCTGTCTTTTACACCATTTTTGACGCAACTATACAACAAAAATCTGTGAAACAGAAACTGGTCTTCTGCATCAGATAAAATACTGCGAGTTCTTGATCAGTCAATAATGTTCAGCGCTGCAAGCCCCATCCCCAAAAGAAAACACACCAAGGTCCCAGGCCAGACCCTACTTTCTTTCTCTGTTCTGACATTTAATCATAGTTGTACTACTTTTAAACAGTTTTCTTATGTGTCAGTGCTTCTGAAATATATCATTAATCAATGATGTTGCACATTTAAAGTAGACTTAAGCCTGTCCTTACAGTGTCCTGTTAACTTATCTTTAGTGCTTTCGCAGTAGTACTTTAGAACTTAACGCCTTATTTTGCACAAATATCCAATGATACAAGACAGTCACAATGTAAATGCTTCCAACACAGCTGCCAGTAAGACACAGAGAAAATAAGCAAAACGTTCTTCAGATTGTTGGCGAATACTTTATTTTCTGCTTTTTCCGAAATCTTCCTGGAGCTGTCCCAACATTGGCTTCATTCTTTTCCCAAATTTTCCCAGCTGCAAGTAGCTCCTATATCCAGCTTTTCAGAAATGGATAAATGTGTCTGCATACTGACATCTTACGCATGCATACTTGTGTCATTTTCCAGTGTAAATGTGGTGCTCAATTTCCAGTGAGAATTACCATGTAGAATGGGATTGGGACTTGATGGTTGAAAAGCTTTTCTCTGTTTCCAGTAAACTTCATTAAAGCGTGTGGTTGTTTTTGTTTTGAGTCGAAGGCTGACACACAGGAAGTTTATCAACTACCCTTCTGACAGCTGGTAGATATGCTGATGAATTCTGGATGTGATTACCGTTTGTCCTCCCAATTTTAGTCCCTTTGGAGGTGACTGTTTATGGTTTCGAGCTCTGGTTTACCTGTTCACCTTGTATCAGCCCCGTCACTCAGCTGTGTGTTTCCTCATCTATCCCCTCAGTATCAGCTGGGCACTGTGGGCTGTCTTTGACACAGAGGAGACTAAGAGTGATGAATAATGCAACAGGCAGACTGTTCCTGAAAGCATCCCACAAAGCCTCGACTTTCTCAGGAATTCTGCTGGAACATGAGAAACAGCGGAGCTGTGCAGGAGCCTACCAAAGGAGGCAGGGGGGGGGCGGTGGAAGGAGGGGCGGAGGGTGAGACTGAAGGAAGGAGGGGGAGAGGGAAGGGCTTCTACTGGGATTCATCTGCTTCAGGGGAGGGAAATGTCCTGTGAAGTAAAGCTAGAAATGTGAAGGCTGTTATGTGAGTAAATGGGAGCTATTTCGGGGGGCCAGATGGAAACGTAGGAGATGAGCGTTGACATTAGGGAGAGGGAGAACGAGCAGGGAGTCATGGGGGAGCGGCTGGCAGCTCAGACACACTAATGCACTGAGTGTGTTTGGGCTCAGCCATGGTGGGTCCCTGGATGCCCGCTGCCTGCCAAAGAGAGATGAAAACTGAAGCTGAAAGATTCATTGTTTTTAAGTGGCATCGCAATCGGGATCATATTATGTTAGCAAATTCTCAAAATTCCTGATACTGTGCATGTAACTAATAAACTAATTAATTGTTTTACACATACACTATAAAATTTAAATCATTTGCATTCAATGAGAGATTAAAGGAACTGATGTTTGAGTTTTTTTCTTTTGTCAATATTTTGAGAACCAGCAAAACGTATCCGTTTAACTTTATCTTTATTGGATTAAAGTGGCGATGGCAATGCACTCGCAACTCTTGCTCACATGTTAAGCCCTCCTGTTGATGTTCTTGATGCTGGCCAGTGGAAATGAGTGGCTGGCAATGCCAGTGCGTCATTAAGCACATGGCTCTCTGTCTGCTGCCATCCAAAGTCCAAAAGCAGCGGCAAAAAACAGCAGTACATTCTGTTGGGGATTAGACTTTTCAAATCAAGACAACTTAGAAAAACAGTAAATTAAATTAAATTAGAAAAAAGGACTTACTGTGTCTTAAAACTGAAAGTATCTGCTAGGAGTAAGCAAGAAAATATATTTTGAGCTGACCCTCTCACCAAAACTGGAGCCCAGAATGTTGGCAGCATATCAGCATGCAGGCTGTCCTGACCACGGGCCTCCCCCCCCCCCGTGAGGTCTCTATTGAGAGGCGCTGCCCCGTGCTATAATTGATCACAGGGCACAGGCCATGAGTGTACACCATGAATAGGCCACCGCCACTGTCTAATGGCTGGGGTCTGGCCAACCTGAATAAAGTGTGTTTATCTCATGGTGACCTAGAACAGGAGTTAAACAGGCGTTAGTAATTTCCTTTCAGTCAGGCAAGGAGAGAACGTCTCCTAAGGAGGAGGGGGAGGGAGAGGGTGCTATCATTCACCAATCCTGAGGGAGTTTCTTTTCTTCTGTTTTTTTTTTTTTTTTTTTTTATCAATTTCTCTCCTTCTTTATCTTAATTTAACACAAAGATTGAGTTCCTTATCTTTCCCAAAACTTAGGGCAAGAAGTTTTGCGGTTATTTAGATGATAATTAGCTGATGATTCATCCCCGCTTGCAACATGCGAGGACAGTTTTCTTTTTTCAATCCAAAAAAGTGGGACACTTGAGTAATTCATTTTCATACCAATCGGTATGAGTACCCAATTTCCTCTCGCTTGTCACGCCAGTATAGTCTGGTTCAAGCAGAATAATGAAAAATTGAAAGGCAAATCTTTAGTCTCTCCTCCCCAAGTGATGAAAATTTCATGGGACAGTATGCAAGCCTGGCATTTCTCTAAGTTGCTGGGATGATCGACCATGGCTGCGGAGCGTGCGTGGCAGTAAACCCTTTGATTTGCTGGGAGTGAAGACGAAGTTGTTTGTGGCAGGCATTTAAAAAATCTGCTAAAGGGGCTGAAATCCAGTAAATTATATAACTTCTCTCCCTCTCAGTCTCAAGATTCATTTTTTTTCCCAGGCGTCCTCCTTTCTTGCTTCTTATTTTTCAGCTGTAATCTTTACAGTAGAAGAGGAGGAAGTAGTAGTCGTAGTAGTACAGTTGAGTTGCGAGGTGTTCCCAGGCGAGCTTTTGTGCTTTCCTACATGGGGGTTAATGTGATTCCCTCACAGGTCACAGTGGGCTCCTCCATTGTGGCCTGATAACATCCTAAATGCTGTTCTGTGACTTGAACAGTAAGTACAGTAATGTGATGCCTGAGGATTGTTGCAGGAGAGTGTAAGCTCCCCTCCCCTGTCATCTCCACAGACAGAGGCAAAGAAACCAGGTCAGTGTAAACACGGCTAAGATAGCCATACAACATTCATGAGGCTCGCCATGTTTAACGAGAACCCTGGGACTTGTATTCTTATGAGGAGGGGTGGCTCGACCGTGCTGCACACCAAACACCCACCCCCCCCCCCCCCCCCCCCCCCTTTTTTTTTTTTTGTTTCTCTTTGTTTTGGCTGGGGCTGCCCTTTGGAATGAATTAGCCCGAATCTGTTTGTGTGGGGTTTTTTTTTTTTTGAGAGGAAGTGCAGCTAGCGAATAAGTGTCGCGCCGTCCACGTCTCCCACGGAGATCAGATGCTGAAATATTCATAGGATGCCTGTTTTTTTTCTCCTCCTGAAGAAAAAAAAAGGAAGGCTTGCAGTTTTCAAAACAGTGTAGGCTTTGTTTCTGTTTTAAGTTTTTTTTTTGTTTTGTTTTGTTTTGTTTTTTCATATCTGTGATACTTTGCAGTCAGAGTGAGTTTCACACCGTAGGGAGGGAATGTGGAGGAGAGGAAGGGATAGTCTTTGGCCTGCGTATTATAAGAGGAGAATGTGAGTGGAGGGATGTTTTCTCCTTCATCTTGAACTAATCTTCTCCTGAGAGCCGCAGTTGATGTCGGGATCCTCAGAGCTTTTAGCATCGATCGGTGGGATTTGGAGAGGGGAGATGGGGAGAAGTTGCTGACTTTTTTTTGTTGGAGTGTTGAGTTCACACAGGGATACTTAGAATTTAAGGATGTTTACTTGATTTAAAATTATGCAAAGCATGTGCGCACAGTCTTTGTTTACACACATACATATCAAGGGTACGTCCCCCAGGGATGATGGTAGATTACTCATCAGAAGTTGACAGTATTGTTTTGGATTTTCCCCCCCTCTGCCTCGGTGGATTTACATTTTAGTGAGATAGTCGTACTGTATGTGTGTTGCATTAGTATTCCACCACTGCTCACAGACTCCCTGTTGGTTAAAGAATAATGCCTCCCAATCTGATGTATCAAGACAGTAAAGGACAAGCAGCCCTTGTCTTTGGACTGCGCTTCAGCTGAACACAGAAATGATCATCTCAGGAAACGCTAACACGTTCAGAATTGTTTCTGACATTAAGGGCACAGAGAGTCTGTCTGCCTGAACTGCAGTTTATTTTTTAAAATGACTAGTTTCCTTTATATTTGAGTTAAAAGAAACTATAATTATATATCATGTAATTCAACATTTTTAAGCACCATAATGTAATTTCCAGCATAGAAACAATTTTAGAAATCAACTTCTAGAACATAATGTTTTCTTTCATCATTGATTCCAAGGGAGTCCAACTTGACCAATTATTTAAAGGAGTCATATTTGCTCACTTTCAGGTTCATACATTTATTTCGGGTTACTACTGAGAGGTTAAGGTGCTTCACTGTGCAATTACATGCTCATATTTCTCATACTGTCCAGTGCAGAATCACTGTATTAGCCCTCTGTCTTCAACACTCTGTTTTAGGTCCTGTCTCTTCAAGGCCACCCTCCCGAATACCCAGTCTGATCTGATTGGTCAGCTAACACATGGCTGAGCCAGCACCGCCAAGAGCAGCTCTGCAAAATCAATTCTTATGTGCCAAACCAGTCACAAGACATGAACCTAAATACCACACAGAGGAAAAGAGGCATATTTTTACATTTTGATGGCCCATGCTTTCAAAGTAGCAGTATATATATATATGCTACGGTCACAGAAACACTTAAGCCATTTAAACCACAAAGTGAAGAGAGGCTTTTTTAAAAGTGTATGCATGATGTCTTACACAACGTACATTAGAATAAAAGCTATGTCAGTGACTGAGAGCTGTGAGGTCCCTCTTCCAGCTTTTTATGCTCATCTTTCCTCAAGGCTTAAGTGGATCTAACAAAGTGAAATCAAAAAGACTGTAGTGCTCACCTGAACCATTAATTTCCCTCAGGTATGAGTCAGTGTTCCTATTTTGAGCAGTAAATGCACAGTGCACAGTAACGCACAGTCCATTTACCAAGAACTGCCCTTTTTTCATCTATTATCAAGACCAAGTGTATTGTTTTTCCTTCTCAGAAATGTTGGCATGAATGACTACAATCATTCCTTTCGAATATGTATGACTTAGAACGTTCTTGGAAATATGAAAATAGACAGATAATGAAGCAAAATTGTTCTTTTTAGCAAAGTTTTGTCTCAGTCACCTGCAAGGATTAGTCCCACAGTCATCATTTTTACCACAAGTATGAATAATCATTATAGTGTTACAAAGCCCTGCTCAGTCTGGTAATGAAGTCCCATTTGAGCTCCTAAGCGCTTGTTATGTTGTGAAGTGTCAGTGGAGTGTCAGTAAGGGCCTCTTGAGCTCCACTAGCCATCCAAAGGGCTGATTTGTGTGTCGGATAAAAGGTCCCCATAGAAAGTCTCTTTTTTTTTTGCCAGCAGCTCTCTCTACAGGTATTTCCTGCACGGGGCTGGTACAGAGTAACTGTTTGTTTTGTCTTCCTTCAAGCTCCTCTTTAGAGGATATTATTCATCGCCTAGCACTCCTGTAAGCGTGGATGTGCATGTGGCGATAGGTGGCTTGACCTGACAAATCATTACAGAGAATAACTTTTATTAAACTGTAAAATATCCTGCCTCCATTTGAAAAAGGTTTTTTATGACCATCTTAATTTCTAACTTCGAGGTTTGTGATCGCTTGTGTCTGTTTATCTGCAGCCCAACGACCCAGTGACAAATATCTGTCAGGCGGCTGACAAACAGCTCTTCACCCTAGTGGAATGGGCCAAGAGGATCCCCCACTTCTCTGAGCTGCCACTGGACGACCAGGTCATCCTTCTACGAGCAGGTACGTTGATAAAAAAGCAGTAAAAGTCCTTAAAAGTTTTGTGCCCAATATAGATGTTGTAAGGTAAGCTGATAAACACCCTGTGACTACTTGAGCCGTTACTGTGTGAGCAAACGTGTCTAGATTAGTTTGCTCTTTGATAACTTTAATTCTGACCAGTTATTTTAAAGTCCCTGTATACCCGCACAGATGGTTTCAATTAGCATGACTGATTAGTCGACTGATAAGACGCAGGTTTAGTAGAGTTAGTTTACTGTACAAGCAAAAGGTGTAAGATATACTGAGAGAAAGTGAGGAAATGTTTGTCCAGCACAGTTGTGAGAAGAGCATACAAAAAGAAAAAAGCATATCAGTACTGTTCTAAATAGTAAAATACGGACGCTTTGTCTTTAAGATAAAACAATGGTTGACAGCCTGCTAATGGCTAACCAATAGAATATGCTGTTGAGTGCTACCTACAGTAAATAACCCGTGTTTAATTTGTATGATACCCACTGACAGTAGAATATACAGCAGAAAAAACAAGATCATTGTTTAAGCAGTTGAAACAACCTCTCTGTGAGAAAACACTGAATTAGAGATGCTAGTGCCGGCTCTCGGTCCGTATCTAGGGAGAAGATTCAAAGCAAAACAGAGCTCGAGTAGACTAATGTGGCCATAACCATGAATAACTCTCTCGGTCACGTGACTGAGAAAAGAGTCAGACCCACCAAGGTCACAACAGCTCATTGTGGGGATCTGCTCCGTGTGGAAAAGCAAGCAAAGCGCTCAGAATCACAGAGGCGGCAGCTTAAAAACACACAGTGAATCATCTGTCACTTCTCTTCCACTCGCTAACATCACATGCAGGAAGGTCTTCAGGGTTCTCCCAACACATTGCCCCTGTTGCCTGCCTGTCGCTCCAAATTACACCATTATATTCGGAATCCACCTTGAGGAAGAAAAAATGCTATTACACACCCATCCCGCACCTTGCTGAAGTCTCTCCATCACTGAATGTGCGCAGGATAAGGAATGATGGGAGTTTTATATATATATATATATATATATATATAAATATATATATATATATATATATATATATATATATATATATATATATATATATCCTGCGCACATTCAGTGATGGAGAGACTTCAGCAAGGCAGAGAGAGAGACATTATTCTGGAGAGCTCGTCTCTTCTCGGCTCTCAGGTTTTCTATAAATAACCGCTTTAGTTCTGCTGTATCACAGATAAAAGCATCCCGGCTCCTCTCATACCCAACTCAACTCTGGGGAGGAGAGGCGAGTGTTGCCAGGCAGAACATTTAAAGGAGCCCTGTCACTCAGAAGGCGGCGTCTTGTGTCTTCGCTGCTCTCTGTGTCAGGCCCCTGCTTTGGCACATCAAGCCTGTTGTCTTTATCACGATGGCAGGCACAGTTCATCCCTTTTACACGCTTGTCTCTTCAGAAAGCATGATTCAAATGTCTTGGTAATAACCTGATGCCTGTGCTTGAGAAAGCTGCGCGCTTTTACCGCGCAGGCTAATTGATTCATAGGAATTCCCCCTTTGTTGTCAGTTTCATTTTGCTTGAATGCTGTGTGAACTTTTGTGCTGGGATTTGCTTGTGTTTCTTTTTTCCTTCATACTTTTCCTCGATCCCTCCCCTCATCTCTCCCGCAGGTTGGAATGAACTCCTCATTGCATCATTTTCGCACCGTTCGATAGCAATTAAAGACGGGATTCTGCTGGCGACCGGGCTGCACGTGCACCGCAACAGCGCCCACAGTGCCGGAGTGGGAGCCATCTTTGACAGGTCATTATTATGTTATGGAACTTCCTTTTAAAGGTACTCTGTGGAGTTTTTGAGCAATGTTTCTAGGCATGGTTGACTCTTTTTTTTTTTTTTTTTCCTGTCATGCTTGAAGACACACACACATGCATGAAGATGGCAAGATGTACATGTCTGCAAATGATTACATGGTATTCCACTGATATACTGGTAATGGTAAAACACCAAGAAACACATCAATCAATCTATTCAAATGTCCTCAAAGATACACAGTGTGTTTCTGTAGAAAAAATGCTGAATGTAAACAGAAACTTTGCATACAAGTAAACTCCACAGGGCACCTATAATAACCAGCATTTTCCAATTAAACATACTTTTTAAGTGGTTTTATAAAGGGCAACTCATGGCTTACTTGGGAGTTGATAAATATTAGTTTTAGAAGTCATTAATAAACCATTAATACAAGTGACAAATACTATTTGGCTTACAGTATAGGCACAGTTTGGGTTATAAGACAGTCTGTTAATGGCTTATTACTGCTCTGTTAAGCATTAATAGTGTATCAACAACTAAATATGCGAACTCTCTATAGAAGAGCTGTCTTTTAGAAAATGGAAACTTTTACATATACTAGTTTTGCTAATGCTAATAAATAATTTATTATTATTTGATAATTGAACACTTTATCAATGAGTAATAAGCCATTAATTTAGGTTTGGAATCTGCTTTCACTTTAGGTGCTCTATTAAGCATTCATACATGACTTATTAATTGTTATAAACGTAGTACTGTTATTAAGTAAGCCTTTTTAAAAAGTGGTAATATTTTGGGCATTCTTTAGAACAGTGGGTCTCAAAGTGGGGTCCAGGGACCTCTAAGGGCCCTTAAGGGGTTTCAGGAAAATAATACATGTTTCTATAATTCCATCTCATCATGTCAATATTTAATCATTAATCATTAATGGATTAATCGCCATTAAGAGTTTAAGTGATTGGAAATGTTTTAACAACCAGAGATCTTAACAAATATGTCAAAAAGTATCTTCCAAATACTTACTTATCAAAATAAAATACAAAACACTGATACAAGAACATGTATTACATTTAAAACGAAAGGAACATTCTGTATGAACAGATATTAATACATATAAGCCATTTGGCAGCTTCAGTCTGGGTTGGATTTTGTTTGGTCAGGTGGTGAGTAGTGACAAAGCGGAGCTGCACATTTAATATGAAGAATCATTCGAAAAGTTTGAGAACTCCTGCTTTAGTAAATTCTAGCTAGTGCTTTGTGATTGATAATTTATTCCTGTTTCATACCTTAGTAAAAAGCCATTAATTGAGAACTGCTTGCCAGTTTGTGAAAAGTTATTATAGCAGTCAGCGTAACTTTGCTATTTTAGGTCAAATGAGTTTTTATTAATACCTTTGACTCATCTTTAAAACATTAACAAGTCATTTAATAACTTCTAATAAAACCTTAGTTACAACTTCAATCACCCACTGATGAAGATGTTTCATTACAAACTGCTTTCATCATTTACAGTATATGACTTTAAGGTTTCCTCCAACTGAGCAGCTCAGGCGTAATATTTCAGTTACACCTCAGCTGGAAGCCACAAGTGTTCATTGTGAAAGCAGCACAGGAACTATTGATTGACTCCACTATATTAAATATGTACACCTGTGTGCGTCAGTGGTCACACAGAAACACTGACCTGCTCAGAAAATGTCAAAAAGGGAAAAAAAAAAAAAATCCATGCGCGAGTCACTCACTGTGAAGTGGGGTGTGTGCAGGAACCACTCCAGTGACTGTTATTGACTTTCCAGCTGTCTGACAGACTGAAATCTCACATGAGCCTGAGGTGTCTGTTCAGACAGGATCACACCCTGAGCTGAACTGATGCACATGATTTGGGCAGTTATGAAAGATATGAGCAACATCTTTAGCTTTTTTATTTATCCATCAACAATTCTGATCATCAGTTCATAGCTTAGCTAATTTATCAGGTGCTGTCATCAACTCATTCAAGCAGCGGTACATCTTTGGCTTTGCATCTGTTCGTCTTCGCTATTCTCGCTTCTCTGCCCCCCCTCCCCCCCACAATCACCAGCCTCTGTGTTCAATCATCAGTGTTCACAGCCACAGGACATGTTCCATCTCCTGCCATTAACCGTGGCGAGCATTAAGATACAGAGAACTGATAGTTCCTTGATCTACTCGTCTCTCTCTCTCCACCGTACAAATGAAGAGATTGATTAACTTAAACACTTGAGTCTTTTCTTTTCCCTTTTTTTTCTCCTTTTTTCCAGGCCTGTTGTTCCTCCTTGGAGCAAATTGAATTAGAATGAGCTAAGAGCCACAATTGACTTTACTACCCGAGTGGAGGGGGGGGCGGCGGAGGGGTAGAAAACGGAGCGAGAGGGAAAAATAAAGAGCGGCTGAGGAGAGGGTGTGACCGAGTCAAAGAGGGGTGAGGAGTTCGAAGCGGCTCCACCACGCGCCGACACTCCCACCAGTGATGTCACACAGAGACAGTGGGAGTGCTGGTGTACGATTACAGCTTGTGTTTACTCTGTGGCTTTCCTTTTATGAAAACCTTGTACTAAATATAATGGCTCTGCAGGGTTGTAAACTTTTCCACTGATCTAACTGTGCCTATGTGGGCTCAGAGTATGTACACTTGTGTGTATTTGTTTTTTAAATAGATTTGAGCTGGATAGTAGTTAAACCATATTTTTAATGTCCCAGTCTGGATTCTGGATAATTCACTTAAAGCGCGGTGTGTCATTTACAAAAATGTACCAATTAGACTGAATGCTTTCCTGTGATCTTAACTTCTCTGGCACCCGTTAGTTTCTTCTGCTAGAACACAAAAACAGTGTGGTTGCCAAGATGGATTAAACAAACTGCCATTGAATGAGACACATCTCTGACTATGTTTTTTTTCTGTCTGTGTGTGTGTGTCTGTGTGTGTGTCCCTTTTATACAGAGTGCTCACAGAGCTGGTGTCAAAGATGAGGGACATGCAGATGGATAAGACAGAACTGGGGTGCCTTCGAGCTATAGTCCTTTTCAACCCAGGTAACTATTGCTTTTATTTGCTGCCGCAGCTGAGAGGAGCTGTACATTAGGTGTTTCAAGGTGTTTTACAAGAGCATCTGTCCAATGCTGTCTTTTTGTTCTCGTCTTAGTCTGACTTTGAACCAAAACAATCAGTTGAATTAGCTTTTGCGGAAGGTTCAAAGGGTATTTTGATACTTGTAAATGTAAATGTACCAGTACCACTCTGTGAAAGTACTCAGCCGCCAGTCCTCAAGTGTCTAAAGTGCGCCAAAAGTATGAAAGTATAATCAGGAAAATGTACGTAAAGCTTACATAGTGTTCAATGCAGAAAAATGTCTCCTTTGAGTGTTATGCAGTCAATTATGATCAGATTATTATCACTTTTGTATTAAGATAAAAGCAGGATTTTAACTGTTTGATTACTGATTTGTAAAACCTCTCAAAATAGTGACAGTTGCATCATAGTAACCCAGAGTGCACTCTTGTTTTAATCAAAATAATTGAAAATAAATCACAGGTGTTAGAATAATTCAAAGAAGTATAACCATGAAATTTTGGGTGTTTTTGCTTCAAAAACTTCAACAATTAGGCCATGAAAACAGTCGCCAGTTTCTTTGAATCACTTAATTGTCTTGGTGTTTCAGCTTGTTGCAGTTGAATTTACGAATAGGATGGACCTCAGTAAAGCTAATACTTACTAATCCCCTTTTGTCCTCACTCATAGATACCAGCCACCTAAATACAGCTGATTTCATCACTATCCACACATTGTTCCCTGAAAAATTAACACAAATCTCACCCTATCCTACAATGTTTGAAGAAAGTGAGAAAACATGTCTTGGATCTGTCCGTCTATCCGGATCCGCACAGTTAAAAGTTAATGGGGTCTGTTCTGGGTCGGGATGCAAGTTTTGTGGAAATCTAGTCCATATTTTTTAGGGCAACCATAACCTCCTTGGTGGAGGTAAGAAAACATCCTATTATTATTATTATTATTATTATTATTATTATTATTATTATTATTATTATTATTATTATTATTATTATTATTATCATCTCATTTGTAAGTAAGATAAATAAATGAGTAAAATGTACAGTATCGCTCTCTGAAATTTAATTAATTAAACATTTTTTAAATTATTAACATTTTTAATTAATATACTTTGAGTGAAAGGAATTTTTCAAATGTTCTATATAAAATAACATTTTAAAGTAATGCTACGTATAAAGCATTCACAGCATAGGTATCAGTGTATTTCTGATGTGTGACGGCTCTGTGAGAACCATCACTGCTTCTATCCCAGTCCAAAGATCTTTATGTGTTGTAGGGCTGCCACTGCTTCGTACTGTTACCCAGAAAAACAACATTCATCTGACCTTAATATTGCTAAAATAGAATATGACTCATGTAAGGACTTGAAGCTCAGTTATTCTCCACCTAAAATCTGCATTTAAGGACCAGACTCTGTCCTCGTATGTGCCTCGCAGCTGGTAAAAGGTTTGTGACCAAACCGAGGCTGCGTCCATAAAGAAACTACAATCGATTCCAATGGCAACAACTTCACAGCGGGAAGGAAAGCACCAAAACATCCCTAAGAACTTCTCAAACAACCCCTGCAGCATAATCCACTTCTCCAGTGCCCATCAGTATTCAGAGTATTTTGCAAGCATTCATACTTCCACCAGAATGTGGATAAGCACACCTCTTCGGGGGAGCTTTATTGCTTCGGGAAGGATGATAGCGGGCCACAGAAGCAGTTTATTCAACCAAATGTTTGGAGTGTACTTAGCATACGGATGGAGAAGAGGATTACTTGGGGAAAAAAATAAAAAAAAATGTCCCTATTGGGATTCTGTAAATGACTGAATCCACTGTGATCTACAGTAAGTGAAGAAACTACATATTCAAGCCAGCATGAAGGTTTCAAATTTTAGATTTTGGGTTGACCACCACTGACTCAGCTTGACCTCATGATTGTAGGCTGAGTATTGGGAACAACCTTTTAACTCTCTTTTGTTTTCTTTGAACTTAACTTTGGACTTGTCTCAAGAGAGCCATCATGACTTGCTTATGACTTGCATAACTGACATGCTTCCAACTCCACATAACAACGTGGGAAGCTCAAACTAAGAGCTGTGACGGTGCGTGTTTGATTGATGGATGTGCTGCTGGTAAACTAATGAATTCTGGATTATTTTATAATGTGACACCCATTTCTTTTTATGGCGTTTTCCTGCGAAAATCAGTCCAAAGAAAACCCTTGACAGCGAGTTCCCTTAAACCGAGGCCTTGGCATGAGTCCCTCCTGCGATCAGCATGCTGTGCTGTATTTAAACTTCATCCACATGGCACCCAAGTGCACTAAACCGAGCCATGAATATGACCCAGGTTTTTTAATGACTATATGTGGGAGCCTCCCTTTCGTGCTTCTGGGGGCCACTGTGGATCTGCTCACCCCCGACACACTGATCCTCTGTGTTCCACATTTTGTCCCGGCCACATCCAGGCCCACTGGCCTCGGTTCACTTCTCGGCCTGATTCCTTGTTAATTAGGGGCTCACTAGACTGGTCTGATTGAGACACCAGAGGGTGGGGGTGGTGGTGGAGGAGGGGACGCTGAGGCTAAAAAGGCTCTCAGGCTGTCCTTTCCCACACTGTGCGATCAAGTCCAGCCATTAACGACAACTGTTCATTCATTGTTGATCAATTGTGCGACACTTTGTTTGTCAGAAATGTTAATCAATGACGCGTTTGTGTCGTTAATCAAAGACGAGTCCTCCGGTGAAGCTTAAATTAGCGCGGCTTAGAAATTACAGTCCTAATTGGACTAACCCAGAATGTGATACACGTCCTCAGTGAGCCTGTCGGGCTAAAACTCAACTCATAAGTTAGCCGGGCTCTGCTCTACATCCACATCTACTGCGAGGAGAACATCTGGCCACAGATACAGAACGGATTGTAGCAGGAGTTTTGTCCCTGCTGCTATAGCGTTTACAGTTGTTGCTGATTATTTTTTAATAATGTTTTTTGTCTCCACAGACTCTAAAGGTCTGTCCAACCCCAGCGAGGTAGAAGCTCTGAGAGAGAAAGTGTACGCATCTTTAGAGGCCTACTGCAAACAGAAGTACCCCGAGCAGCCTGGCAGGTATGAATGCAAACACTGAAGTTACACTGAGCTGAGATAGGAGATAAGAGAAATACAAAAAGAGTATGGCTTGAACTTGCATGTATCATAATCTGCAATCCATGTGAGCATTCAGAGGTTAATTACATGTAGCAGTGCTACATTCACCTGGCATAAATGGGTGTGTGTGTATAAATGAATATGAGCGAGTTGTGAGTCCTGCTCTTCTTCGTGCGCTGTCTCCTCTCTTTCTCCTCAGTTGTTTTGATTTTTAAAAAAATGCATATTATGTTTATGAGAAAAGGGGAAATAAGTTTAAATATTAGAGGAAAAAAAAAAAAGATTTTCAAAATATTCATCTGTTTGTTACATGTTTATACCTTGGAAATAAGCTGCTGGATGTCAGAAAAGGTCTGAAAGTAAGTTAAAAAGCTCTCAGATTAGGAAAGTAATGGGCCCCACGCAAGAACGTGTTGCTCTTATCCAAACTTCTCTGCACAAACTCTAATCGCACAAACTTGTCAACAATCAGTTGTTTCTTCCTGATGAACGCCAGCTGTTCACAAGTAGGCGCATGATTGTGATATTTGATCAATGGCATCCATCATGTGTTCTATTCAGTTTTATTTATTTTTATGTTTTATTCACAATAAAAAAGAATGTGAAACAGCTGAGCTTCTAAGCTGTTCTGCTGTTCTTAATCAGCAGACAAAACTAAGTTTAGCCTCGTCAGTAGTCGTGTCAGATAAACACTGTCAGCGGTTATACTACTATAATCTGCTGTATTCACCTGCACAGTGACCTGTATAAAGTCCCTGATTACAGCCATCAGAGCGAGAAAATGCTAACCACTCCTCCTAACAACTACTGACTGCGGCCTATAAGACGCTCTGTCAGTATATGCTGATATAATTAATACCAGCCTCTCAGTCCTCCACGAGGCAGCTACACACTGTGCTGGTGTCTATATTAGTTTTTCCTGAGGATCATCTCCCCATCCCTCCCTCGTCCTGTCAGATGTAATGCTGCTGTCCTGGTCCTCGCGTCTCATTTTCCGTCCTGTGTTGTGACAGATTTGCCAAGCTGTTGCTGCGGTTACCGGCGCTGCGCTCCATCGGCCTCAAGTGTCTGGAGCACTTGTTCTTCTTCAAGCTCATCGGCGACACGCCCATCGACACCTTCCTCATGGAGATGCTAGAAGCCCCTCATCAAATGACATAATAGCAGAGAGGGTTGAGCTTCTCCTCCTCCCTCCCTCCCTCCCTCCGCCTCCCCGGCCTCCCGCTCAGCCTTGGATCGGGGTTCCTTTTTTTCTCAAATCCCTTCTCCAGCGAGGGAAAGATCACGTGATGACTTTGAATGGAGAACCTCTTCCCTTCCTCCCACCGTCCCTCCATCCCTCCGTCCCCCTCTGTCCCTCCTCTCCTCGGCTCCCTTTGATGTGTTTTTCAAAAACAATGAATTCATCATGTCTATTGGTCTGTTTTATACCTTGTAAAATTATATAAATAAGAAATATATATATATATATGAAAATCACACGGCAACACGAGTGACAACAGTGGACTGAAATAAGGTCGGACAGAGGACAAGAGAAACGTATTGAGCCATCGTTTTGATCCTCGCCATCCCTGCATCTTGACGGGGGAAAAAAAAAAAAAAGGCAGAGATGATCAGGTTTTAACACCCACAGTTATGCTTGCAGGTATGTTGACAGAAAAAAAAAAAAAAAAAAAAAGCATTGATGTCATATTTGGACACTCAGCGTTGTGATCAGGACAATCGTGGACTGGGAGAGCCTCAGGCTGTCTACACTTGGACCTGAGCTCTCTCTCTCTCTCTCTCTCTCTCTTTCTCTTTCTCTCTCTCTCTCTCTCTCTCTCTGTCTCTCTCTTTCAGGATTGAACTCACTTCGGGGAGGGGAGGGAACAGCGGTGGTGGGGTTGTGGGGTGGGGGGTGGTGGCAGAACGTCTGCTTAAAGGAACTCCTGCCTGACTCGACTGAACACGTCAGGTCTTGCACTAGCTGTTTTTCGAAGTGTGAGCTTTTCTGGAGTAGAACTCAGAGGTGGGTTAACAAGACTGCAAGTGCTCGGAAAAGAAAAAAGAAAAGAAAAAAACAGAACACCTCAGGTCTCTGCCCAATTCAAACAAATCCAACCATGTCTTACTCTGTTAGCACTGTGCAGCATCGGGGAGGACGATGTAGAAGTTGATGTCAACCTGTGGATGGAGGGTTGGGAGAGCTTCTTGTATACAATCTTTGCGGCCCTTGTTCGCAGGGCTGCCGCGGTTTGGCCGCAACGTTAGCTTTACGCTGCAGGATGCTCTGAACGGCTACCAGCAGGCACCAGAGCGGACTTTTTTCGTCATCCTGTTTCAAACAGTCGGCCTCTGATTCAACCTCGACAGACTTGGGCGGCAGGAAAGCGAGCGCACAGTCTCATCGGCCGGCCTCTGAGCTCCTTTTCTTTTCCCCCCGTCCCTCTTCCGGCCTCTCCACTTCTCGTTTCATGTGAATTTCAGCACACCATTTACACCTCCACACTCAGATATCCCTCCGCTCAACGCAGAGGGTGTTAGCTTTTATTTTATTTTTTTTTTTGTTCTTCAAAAACACCTCATATCTACCTGTACAGTAGGTTACAACCATATACAGTATTGACGTTGTTTTCAGTTGTGATCTTAACGGCAGCGACGCACAATTACCTCTGTTTCCATCCCTCTGACCTTCAGTTCTCCACACTCATTTAACTATTTTAACAGTATGCAGGAGAAGCGCTCGTCATCGCAGCAGAGCCATTATTTGTTTATTTGTTTGTTACTTGGCACTTAACCTCATGACAGCGGAGTCGGGTTCCTAAACGGAGAGCTGCTGTTGATGTACTCGACCTCTGAGTTGGATTTTTTTGGCCCGAGCCCAATCAGGACCGCCCCAATTGTTTTTTTCCTCCTCAGAGGGACACACACTTGCTCTCCCTGCACTTCTCTGGACAAACCAAGTGTCATTCAAGTCGGACTGAAATGTTAAATATCTCCATGTTGTGTGTAATGATGCTTTACGCCCCGTATTCTGCTTTTATTCCCCTCCTCTCTCTTTCTCTAAATGCTGCAGCTGCTGCAATACTATGCATCGAGTGCATTTCCAAAGATTGTCCACAGAGCGGGTGCATATTGGCATGGCTTAAACAGGTCTGATACTTTTCGAAACAAGTGTTAAAAGTGTAGGTCTGCTGTAACATTTTCCTGGACTGGAGTACTGTTTTTTTCCCCACTAGTCATATTTGATTGAGTCATTCTGTACCAGCTCATTCACCCTGGACTGACTGAACACAAACAGCTATCAGGCCTCATTTTAAGGTGTTTAATGAAAAAAAGGGTGGAGCGTAGCAGAGTTTAAGGTCATGTTAAACAGTAGATAATTGCTGTGCATGATATAAGACAAGGTCTTAAAGAAAATGAATATATCAGCATATTCAACACTTTTTCATAAGCACCTTGACACTATCTGCAAGTGAAAGGGAAAAAAAAATCCCTGAGCTGATAAACTTAGATCGTTAGATCTGTGAGGTGTATGGAGTCCTGAGTGTGCCACTTCAATCGTCATTTGTTGTGTTTTTTTGTTTGGTTTTGTTTGTTTTTTTTTTTATCATCAATTCCTGCATTTAGATTTGCATTTCAGTTGTTCATGGGAAACCATTCAAAACAAATGTAAAAAAGTAGGGCTGTCAATTACAATTTTTTATCTGTTCTAAATTAACCTTAAAGGAATATTCTTTCTAGTTCTTAATACTCTTATCAACATGGGAGTGGACAAATATGCTTGCTTTATGCAAATGTAGGTTTATTATCATTGCAACAATCCAAAACAAAACAAAACAAAAAAAAAACCAGCAATCCAAGACAAATACTGTCCCAGAATATTCTCCAGAATAACCTCAAAGGCACAGTGTACTGAAAAAATATGCTGAAATAAGGTTAATTTAACAGTGTCAATCGACCTGCAAGCTGCAGCTACCCATTTAGTTATCACTGTTGAAGGTTTGTCTCATGTAGTTGTCCAGGAGTCTCCTTTGAAAACTATCTACCTGAGGTGGAGGAGGGCTCTCTGCATCAGCTGTACGCTTGGCCAGCAAGCGGTATTTGAGACTTGACGTACTGCAAACTCAGTTCACATCGACGGTGAATGCAAATAGATTTGTTCTTGTCTTGAGAACCATCTAGCAGGGCTTTAAAGCTGAACTGGCCTTTCAAAAGACCCTTTACTTTATCCATTTCTGCTCAGGCTCAGGTTTGTTTCTGAGGAATTTGATTTAATGCTTTTCATTTTATAAAACTAACTTTGACAGCCCTAATAAAAAGTACTTTAAGTAATTTAGCCAACTAAAATGGCACTTAGTAGAGTGTATACCTCCACCAACCCCCAACGGTCTCCTTTTGTTCTCACTCACTGACACCAGCCACCAGTGATTTCTTTTCATCACACATTATTCCAAGAAAAATAAAATAAAATCAACACCCAGAAATCCTGGATCCTTTATCCAGATGTGCACCAAAATAAAGGGGGTCTATTGTGGGCTGAGACCCATTCTCCATCCAAGTTTTGTGAAAATGCGTTTGGCAGTTTTTGTGTAATACTGATCACAAACCGACCAACCAGCAAACAACTAATGGACATGGGTGGAAACATAACCTCCTTGGCGGTGCTAAGTAATAACTCTGTTTCTGTAGTTTTCATTGTGTGATTGCCTTCATTTAAAGCATCACTTAAAAAATGAGATGGACTCAGACAGAAGCAACAGGAGGACTTATAAGCCAGCTGTTGGCATTTCATACATCCTCGTGTTTTCAGTTTGTCACCATATTAATTGAGAACAATTAAGTCTAATAATCTGATTACAGTGGCACCATCAGGACTCTAAACTGTTGAACCCAACCATGACACCAGCGTTTCGATGACCGTGTGTCAATGTTTCATCGTGATTGGGTCCAGGTTCACCAAATGGCCTCCAGTGGAGGGAAATCTTTGCAGATGTTAGTCCACCCACAGGAAACTGATCCCAATGATCTCTGTCATTATGAAGAAAAACGCAAAGAGTCGGTTGAGATGTCGCCTCTGTAATGTCACATATTGTACACTTGAACTACAACATTTACTTTCCAGTCAGGGAGCAGTTTGGGTGAGACGGAACGAGGGGTTGAGCGGCTGTTCGAGAGCAGAGAGCTCCCTCTAGTGGAAGAGAGGCAGCGCTGCAACATTACTTGAATTTTTTTCTACAAGTATTTAATGAGACAAAAAAAATAAAGAAGGCACTTTTTCTCACAGCGCTATCATCGATGTTCCGCTTGATCAGACCAAACCTCAGTATCTGTGCATTTTCAGACTGTAAGAAGTAGCAATAACTTCAGTATGACCTATTGGCTCAGTGTTTGGTTATTACTCGACAGTGTCATCGAGGTAGCCTGCATTATTACCAATTATCCAGGTGACAGTATTGACTGCCAGTTTGCAGCTGTTTACAGTGTTTATATCCTGGAAAAGTTAGTTGTGCTAGTTTGGTCTAACAAGAATTTGTTATTTGCATTTTTCAACTTAAGCTGTGTGGCAAGAGAAGATTTTTTTTCTGTAAAAATACAGGCTAGATTTGATTCTTTTTTTTCTAAATGGAATGTCACTGATTTTAATCATGAAAAGCAGATATTTTCCAACTGGGTGACCCAACTCTAAAGAAATCAATCTCCCCCCGACTCCTGAAGTCTGACGTCTCCTCCTCTGAGTTTACTGTGACCGGTGACCGCAGGTATCTTAAGCCATAAAGTGGATGACGTGCGAGCTCACTCCCCCCGCAGGAAATGAACAGACAAGGATCACCCACGCAGAATGATTACCTTCACGAATGCTTTATAACATAAAGCGCTATTTTGTTAATATGTATATGTGTATATATTTATAAATATATATCGACAGATCTGCTCCTTGAGTATCTCCAACAGTCGAAAGAGGGAGACAAGTCTTTCAGACCAAAATTGTTCCACGACTCAGAGTTTTATTACTGAGGGGTTTTTTTGTTTGTTTTTTTCGACCTTGACTTTATAAAAATCAATCCCTGATCAACCAGCAGAATCGCAGCAGCTCTGAACTCAAAGGAACCAGCTTCTTTCTCGGCAGTTTATGGGACCTCAGAAAAAGAGAAAAAAAAAAGAAAAAAAAAAAAAGAACAAGAAGAGAAAAAACAAAAAATCATGGGAGAGGAAAAAAAAATAAAGGTTAAGACTTTAAACCCTCCAAAATGTATGTGTTGCTTGGCAATTGTATGTTCAAAAAGTGTAATCAGGAAAAAGCTGAGCTTGTGACACAATCACTGCTTTCTTTGTTGCATAGACAGTAAAATGTTCAAGTGGAAAAAAAAAGAAAAAGAAACAAAAAAAACACTTGGAAAAAAGATCTATTTTTGTACAAAGGTAATTTTATCCCTTGCTTGTGTACTCTGTTCTTTCCCCCTTTCTTCTGTGGGCCGTCATATACGTTGTGGAAAAAGCTTATTCAACAAGACAATTTTCAGATTGAAAATTTTTTAAAAAGGTGAGAGGAGTTAGTCGGCTTTGGCACCTTGGTAACTGTGTCGCCTTTACTTTGCCATTTTCAACCCGTCGCCGCAAAAGACGGGAATGTCTTCTTTCATTATATTTTTGTCTATTTTTAAAAAAGGAGATGGAATTTTTGTCATCTGTTCTTTGTGGGTTGTTCTCTGATGTTCTATCTTTCATGGACAGAAAAAAAGGTTATTAAAAAACTTAAAGTGACTGATGCTGCTTGATTCTGTGTCCCTCTGTGTGGAAAAAAATAAAAAATAAAAAATGAAAAGAAATGCACGCTCACTCACAACAATGAAACATACAAAAACTGGTTTTATTAAGACGCAGGTTATAGCTGTCGGATGCAAACATATACGCCACAAAATCCAGGTTGACTACAGAGAACAGACACTGCTGGCTTTGTGTGGAGAACTACAGTATGAAGCTAATCAAGCAGAAAAGAACATACAAAATAATGTAACTAAAAAATAAATCACAATTCATGTTGATGTAATATGTACAAAAACCTACAACACAAACACTGCATTTGGTCGCTGTTGAAAGATGTTTAAAGTCAGACAAGTTTAACAGGACGGGGGCTCAATTCAAAATACATAACATCTGGATTTGTTTGTTGTTGTCACACTCTAATCTGCAACATCATATATGAGATCTTATTGAGGCATGTTTGTCTTTTTCTTTTTTTACAGACCTACCAACACTGTCAAATTCTGGTTTGCTGCCATAATAATCTCAGAACATATCTTGTTATAGCACACAGGCCTAACTTGAGATCTGGCTTTTTCATATTAGGGAATAAATAACAGAAATGGATCCTCAGACATCCTTCATCTAGTTACACGTATGAGAAATTAAAAAGGCAAAAGAAATGTTAGAAAGGCCAAAATAACCATTACATGTATTGTACGAGACCAGAAAGCGTGCGTGTGAGTTGTTTTGTAAGCAGTGATGTCAGGGTAAACGCGGCAAATACTGAAGCACCAGAGTGTGGACATTTGTTGTTAAGTTAACAAAAGATAACTAAATCCGGCACGTTTAAAGGACAGATGGGGAACACGTCCACTGCAGGACTGACTCTCGGCTGATACTGTGTGTGGCTGATGTGTCTCGTTTGGTTCTCTTCGCTGAATTTTCATTTACCTGAAAGCCGTCCGCGTCCCGCGGGAGCTCTCTGTTAGAAAACAAGTCCTCTCTTCTTACAACAAAATGTAGAAAAAAAATATATATATAAAAAAAAGAAGAAATATGAATGGCCCAAGAAAAAAAAAAAATCCGAAAAGGGCTTAGCAGTCGCTTTTCCATAGCTTGATGGTTTTGTCATTTTCTAACGCCGCGGATGCAATGATGTTCTCTGTCGGGTGGCAGGCGGTCGAGATGACGACGTCTGAAAAGAAGAGATGAGGAGGAAGATTGAAATGGTGCCGCGTGACGTTCAGAATATTAGAAATATATTACATCCTGAAAACAACTGATACACACACAGCTATAAAAATGTTTTAAAAAATACAGTTATATAAATGAACTGCATGATTCTGCATTTTGTCCAAACAGCACTGACTGAAAAACAGCTGGCACCACATCAGGACAGTGTGTCTGGTCTAAACATGCTTTTGATAATCCGATCACAAGTGGACATCTCTAACCGCATCAGTTCACGCCAGGCATGAAAATGTGTCTCGTGTATCTTGGGTGACCATTTATGATACTCAGTGTGCCGCTTCATGTGCAAAACAACAACATCGCTGGGACAAGAAAAAATAACTTCATGTGTAACGTATACTGAATTTACGAGAATATTCTAATTAAGACTGTCATTGACCGTGTTTCATGAAGCTCATTTAGCTTCTACCGACTTATCAATTCACAGTGTGTTCACAAACATCCGCTGCTAAATTTGGCAGGTGAGAAATGAGATTACAGTGAACCACATGTACATCAAAAGTGTGCATCATGCCTAATGTTGTGCAGAGTTAGGGTACTTTTGCTCTAAGAATGTGGTCAGTTGTGGCCCAGACTACCTCCCCACTGTTGTCATGAGTTATGCATGCTTAATGCATCTTGGGTAAGTTTGCATCTTTACTCACAGCTGTTCAAATGTTAATGCCAGGTGTACACATCCTAAAGGTGTATGGTATACAAGAAGTAAGTGAGTGTCTGCTGTACCTGTGTGGCCCTGCAGTTTCTGCACAATCTCCTTTGTCTGCAGGTTCCAGATATAAACCATGTTGTCCTCAGAGCCCGACACGATCCACTGCGAGAGAGCAGAGTTACATTTAGCCGGACATGTTAATCTGTTCAAAAGCTTAAATGTGTGAATATAAAAACTGTGCTGATGAGGTATTAAAAACAGGAGGAGTCTTATCAAAAAATTAAACCAAAAAAAGGAATAAAAAGACAACAGATATCATTTTGTTCTTACCTTTCCACCGGTGACAGAGAAATTTGCAAATATGCAGTACTTCTCGTTTTTATGGCCCGTGTATGTTTTCAAGCACTGAAATGTTAGAAGAAAAAATAACTGTTAATTATCTGTAGCATAACCATAAGCAACAGATGTAGTAAGGTATTTACTTATAAACAAAATGTATTTGTCTTATAATTTCTTGTTGAAAAAAATTACTCAAAACAAACAAACTGCATTTTCAGGAATAAGATGTCAGTGGAGAGGATGTGTCTCAATATATTTAACATGTTATTTACATTTGTCCAATAAAATGAACAGCATAAACTCAGCTGATCTTACCTTTCCTTTGCTGTAGTCCCACAACTTCAGCGTGCTGTGAGTAAACACAAATACATCAGTGCATCTTTGAAACAACTGTAAAGTCTATAATCTTTAATCATAGTCATGTCATGTTCCGTTTACAGCAGGAGAAACTTTATCATGGTGTTATACCGCCATCTACTGGTGAAGAGTAGACAAACAAAATGACCACAACAGCGCTAACTTCACTGTCCTGCAGCTACTGTGCTGATACTCACTTGTCCAGTGTAGCAGCCAGGATGTATTTCCCGTTGGGGGAGAACTTCACAAACGACACAGGAGGGTTGTCGTCGTCTAACAAACACAACAACAGGAGCACCGTCAGCACGCAGTGTCAACTTATTCAAGCATTTTATGATGACTCAATAAAATAATTACACCATTTTTATACGTGTGACAAACAAAGTGGAAGTGAGAGAATATTCTGACAGGGTCGGGAGGCTGAAGGTGGCTGAAGCTCTGCAGTGTAAACTTACCTATGAGTGTCTTTAAACACTGCCCTGACGCTGTGTCCCAGATTCGGCTGAGAATGTGAAGAAACAGACAAAATTGTTATTGAACTATTGAAAAGTTTCACCGTTAGAGAAAACAAGCAAGAAGCATGAGAGAACATCTGAGCAGAGAAGTTTAGCTGCAGTCGTCCACATCTGCTAAATGTTTTTAGATGCTGTCTCCACAAATATTTGGTTGTGTTCATGTGAAGTCACAAAACCAAAAGAAAAATGGCTGCTACAGCATCAGGATTATAAAAACAGGAATGGCAGCAGGGATGAGAAATGTGACGCGGAACGTTTATTCCTGGGTGGATAAACGCTTTTCAAAGTCTACATAGGAATGCAGCGCGAGGAGAGCTGCCTGGCAAACCAGACAAGCTTGTTTTTTTGTTTTTTTAGACCTCATAATTACTGAAGTGTGCCTGGAGAGACACGACAGCTGTCGGAGACACAGGCAGCAGCCGGCTGATCACACTGTCACAGTTTTAATGCAGTTAATAGAGCTGCGGTTCGTTTTCATGTAGTGTTCAGATGCGGAACATATGGGAACACAGATCTCCTGCATGAACCTTACAAACAGCATGTTAGTGCTTCAATTCAGTAAAACTCAAACACCATTTACACAAACTGTTATCATACTGTCCACTCCTATTGGTCAATGTCAACGCAGAACAAAAAAACATCCAATCACAGATGTCACAATACTGCATACAACACACACGCACTTAGGATATAAAAGCCAAGCATCACCATTTTAAACCCTGTTGATAACGCCAACGCTTATTAGCGACAGTTTAATGACAATATGGGATATTTAATTTATATTTGCAACACTTGCAATCAGATTCAATATGTCTGTAATGCAGAAGTGTTAACATGTAACTGTTTCTAAATAGAGTAACCACACAGCAATTACTAATCAAACTTTACGTTGTTATTTGCATTACATATCTTCTTCATCTACCTGCGTAAAGGGCTGATAGAAAAATAATAATAATGAAATGTTCCTTTTCTTGCAAACTCATACAGCAACAGCCTGACATCTGCTGATACATTTCATTCAGCGCAGTAAAACTGACCCTGAGGGGGAGCAGATGATTTGAGAGACTCCTCCTGAAATCAAATCATCTGGACTAGTCTACTGTAAAGTCATGGTTTGATGAGCGAGCATTTGGCCCATTAACTGTGCGGTTCATGTGCCTTTAAGCATGTTTTTTTTTTTTTCCTTGAAAGTCTGTCATCATCACCTAATGGTGTTAGTTAGGCCAGTCTCTTACTCATATACATTTTGAAGCAATTCATTTGTGTACTAGGTTGTGTTGGGAAGCTCTGCTCTTATACGTTATTTTCTATATGTAGTTCTATTTTAAGGCTGCCTTTCAGTACTCTCTGAGTGTTGGTGGTATGACCAGGGTCCCTACATCTTTTTTCATAGCCAAATTCAGGCACTTTTCAAGCATTTTAAAGTGGAATTCTCAGCTTCCTAGCACCTTGCAGCAGTGGTAAATAACACATTTGTACAGAGGACACAAATGCACTCCAAACTATTATTTCACTTCATCACATTACGTCAGATGAAATCAGATCAGACAAAACGTGGCTCCATGATAGCATCTTAGGGATGACATTCAGGCAAACACACACAAGCGCCACCATTCAAAATGTGTCGTCTGTCTGTGAGTAGACTTTGCATTCTCTAACCTTGCCAAGTCAATATAGTTATTTTTTTAAGGTACAGCATTTACAATGTAAAGCACTTCATACTAAATCCAAGCACTTTTCAATCCAAAAACACCCAGTTAAAATGGCCACGCTTTTAAGGATTTCCAGTTCCCCTATGTATGATGATTATGTTTCTAAATGTGGGCTGATATGTGGGCTGTAGGGTTTAATGTTTAATTTAATTTAATGTTAAATGAATGTAATGCGCAGTGTAGCAAATTATCTTCCACAGGGAGTGGAGTAAGTAAAGTAATGCTTAACCTTTTTTAAAACTGATAAAGTAATACATTCTTTGTTGAGTAACTACCCCAACACAGCTTACGACATAAGCATATTGTAAGATATTCTGGTAAGAAAACCCACATTTTTAAATTTCACTAAATATGCACTTTTTTCAGCTGTGTGACACAGAAATAATAAATGCTACATATAATATTAGAATATATATGATGTAAGAAATTTCTATTAAGGACATTTCCTCTGCATTTTTATTGAAGAGACCTCAAGTCATTTTCTTTATTAAATCAATCTGAACTTTGGAAACAAGGAAAATGAATACCAATGATGTCATAGTGTGATAAATATGTTCTAAATTCCATTTGGTCTTCAACTAACTGAGCAGTGATCTACTAACGAGAGGCCAGGCCTGACATTCTCTGCTGACACTCAGTTAAAAGCGAGGGCATGCTTTTCTGACGGCAAAGATGAAACATGTCAAGTGAAGGTAAAGGGAAAAAATGGGGAGGGGTCGTTCTCACCAAAGGCCGTCGTAGCTACTGGACACGATCAGGGAGCCGTCTCTGTTGAAATGAACCTGCGAGTGGAGACAAGCCATCACTTTACATGATCCATGTTGATCCTGAATTTAGAAGATTCTTCAAAAGTTGATAATAAAAACGAACTTACAGCTGAGACGGGGTCCGAGTGAGCCGGCAATGTTTTGAGACATTTCCCGGTCTTCACATCCCATATCCTTACACTCTCATCAAACTGGAGGCAAAGAGAGAAAAAAAACCACTTTTGTACATTTTCTTTCCAAAAACCACACAAAGATAGGCTTTTAATGCTGGATGTGAGTGCTTTAGTGAGTCTCAAACATCTGCTTTCCATTTTGGAATGTGCCAAAATCTTTGTACTCACCGATCCTGACACGATAAGATTGGACTGGGGGTTGAAGTTGCAGCAGAAGACGTAGTTGCTGTGACCTTTTAGAGTTTTTAAGCACTTCCCCTGGAAAAAGGGAGTCGAAATGTTATTTCATGCTCATGACAAAATAAAATTATCTCTCGCTCAAAGCAATGTTGGACGACCTACAGTGAGTTAATGCTACGTGGCTTTAATGGCAATTAAACTTTAACTGCAACGGGAACCACAGACATGAGTCTTAAGTGTGTGCATGGATTTCATTTTCATACTTCATGAATGAATAATGCTACAAAACTGTCAGCCCCTGCTGCAGCCTGTGTGTCGACAGGTTCCTACCACATTCTCCCCTTTGTGCATGTGTTCTGTTGAGCAATATTGTGAATCTCCTTGAAGGATACAGCATATGTATAAAGCACAGTGATTTGATTGTACTGCTGGTGATTCAGTAACCCAAACCATACCAAAGATGTGAGATAGTCAGTGCAATAATAAGTGTGAAACCCTTTAAAGCCACATCAACTCAAACATCAGTTAGAGTTCATGTGCACTCTTACCGAGCTGACGTCCCAGATCTTCAGGGTTTTGTCGTCAGACGCAGACACCAGCAGGTTGGAGTCGGAGGACCAGGCCACGTCAGATATACCCTGCAGATGTGCATGAGGAATAATTAGGAACATAGGCTCAAGGTTTCCGATTGGGACAGCAAAGACAGAACCAACGTAGTATTAATTTACAAAATGCCCGGAACTTGTGCTTCATGATCATGATTCTCACAGAAGCTAAAAAGACTCTAAGCATGAGGTGTGGTAATGAATTGATTCTGAGATGTCCCTGCAAAGCTTTCCAGCATTTTTTGCACATACACAAAAATACAGCCTACTAATGGCAATTGTTGATTTCTACTGCTGGACAATGAAGTTACATTGCAATGTCGCTCTCATGAATTGTTGAAGGCGAAGGCCGAGATCAGCAGCAAGTGATTAAAAAAAAAAAAAAAAAAAAAAAGCACCCAATATTTTACATGTGGTATGACCTTGGTCATGTTTGTTCTGTCTGTAAGTGCCTTTAGAACTGTTGTGTGAAATCCTTGTAGATAACAGCACACTGACTGCACTGACATCTTTTAAAAAATAAACCAACAAACATAAACACTGCAGTAGTAAAGATGAGAATCAAAACTCACAAGTTTGTGTCCAGATATGGTTTTCTCAAACTTGCCGTCATATGCTCCCCAGATTTTGATGAGTTTATCAGCAGCTGTAAAATACAAAAAATAAATATGCAGTCAGCCTTATTCAAGGTTCACTATTGTTAACAGTATTATACTGATGAAGGCAAATATCAAAATTTTTAAATACAATATCCAGTCAAGCTGTCATAACTACATGATTTACTTGTTAATTTTACAGAAACAGTGTTTGCTAAGTGTTCATTAATCCTTTCAGTCATCTTTCAAAACAAAATGCCAACCATTCTCTGCTAACATGCAAGAATTTGCTGATTTTCAGCAGCATATTAAACATCTTTTCATCGTTTTGGACAAAACAAGCATACCGAATACATCCTCTAATGTTTCGGAGGAATTATGAATGCCACTCCCCACCCGCCCCCTTTTTTTTTTTTTTTTTTTAAATTTTGTAGATTAAACATCATCATTTGAGAAAATTACTGACCAATTAATGGATAATGAAAATGATCAGGGGAATGGAAAAAATGGTTAAAGAACTCACATGAGCTGGCGAGCCATTCTCCGCTCGGGCTGAATTTGACGGAGGACACGGCTTTAGTGTGGCCCGCTAATGTGAATTTCAAGCTGTAGTTTGGCTTTGCAGGTGCTGACTGTAAATGAAAACTTGACATTTAGGAATCTGCCCCTGATGTGTTACAAATGTGCAAACAATTATACTTCAAAGAAAAGCTAAAATATTGGTGGAATATCCAAATCCATATTCCACTTTTTCTCACTTATTGCCTACAGTAACCATAAACAAACCAAAAAGTCCGAACCTTGCTTTGACTGGCAGATGCTGATGGTACTACTGGAGGTTTCGTGTCAGTCTCTGGTTTCTTATCTTCTGTTGCCATGGTGAAGAATTGAGCATCTACTGAGCACGAACCTGACAGGAAGAAGATACAGATATTGACATTAAAACACTGACAATTAATATTACTAACAGAGTTTGAAGAAGTAACGTCACAACGTCTATGTATTGTATTACAGAGACGTACACTCAAGTTAACGTGCTAATCAGCTAGCCCTGGTCTGTTCTGGTCCAGAGCTCCTGTGCTACTGATGTAAACATCAACACTCCCCGCATCCCGACCTCCCAGTCGTGCCTGGTAACAGTGGCTACAGTTAGCAGCAGTTGGCGATGACTCTAGTCCCCTATTTTTTGTTTTGAGTCTGAATTTGACAGCTGGCCAGTTTCTACATAGCACCTTTGAGTTAAGAATTACATTATCAATGTAAGTGTTATTACATTCGCAGTAAACCTACAGTCTGACAATTTGAAAAAATGCAGGGTTGTAATTTCTACCAACATTCAGGTGTGAAACAGCAGAATAATGTCAGATTTAAAAGATGAATTGGGTTGTTTGTGTGTATGTTAAAACCAGCAATTTTAAATAATTACTAGCAGTGGTTAAAGGTGCACTCCCTACTTTGGGGGGAGAAAAAATACAATCAAAGGAGAAGATCTTCACTGAATGATTTTTTTGAATGCCAAAAACAAACTAAATAAACAAACTCTCTTCGTTTTAATGACTGAATAAACAAACTGACCTTAAAGATCAACACAAATTCATACTGTTGTACTTTGTTTATATGTGGCGGATCCTGCCACCTTCAAACAGTGTTCTGGGGACCTTATTTTCCTCTGAGAACAGCTTGTTTATTCAGGTATGGAAAACATAAATACTGTTATGTTTTAATTATTACCTCATTACAATTGTAAATATTTAAATTATGAGTTTTAATTCATTCTCCAGAACTAAGCAGTGCCCCTTTAATCTTCGTTCTAACTTTAAATCTGCCAGATTTAGCTAACTGACAGTATGGTAATCATTAGAGCTAAGGCAGTCATTTCAAACAATTCACAGCTATGTAACCACTGTGAATGACAACATAAGCATCATTAGGTGATGTAATTAACTCTACTAACACTGGAGACATTTTGCTCCTCCTGTTTAGTTGTTTAGGAGCCATGAACTGCGTCGCTGGTTCCTCTTGAAACTATAAATTTAGCTTTTCAGCTAGCATTTATGCTAGCAAACGTTAGTTAGCCTCAGTACGGTTAAAAGGATTAAACAGAAAACGTGCATACAGTCAGTTGAGGTTACGTTTGCAGCTAGATGGTATGAATTAGCTTTACGTTTTCGTTAAGTCGTATTTAAATGCAGTAAATTATGAAAAGAGGAAAAATGAAACAAAGGGCCTTCGCTGAGAAGTCCAATCTGTGAAAGCAGCGTTGAGCATATTGTGGGTATTCGTTTCAGCACTAAGGATTTTAAGCAAGAGAGATAGGAGCTAAAAACTCAATCTTAAATCCACTGGTTTTGAACGAGAGCTAATGGTAGTCTGATCATGCAGCCGTCTGATTCAAATGCATTGATGCTGTTGACAAATTGGCTGAGCTGCCACGGAGGGGCCCTCCATTCAAACAATGAGGAATCAGTCAAAAGACGGTACTCACGGGGATACGGTGCAGCTTCACGGTCAGATTGTTAGTCTCTCGCGACGAATGGAAAAAGTAATACGCGTATATTTTTTTCAGAGGATCATGGAGAACGCATAAATCAATTGGCTTGCTCCTGGATGATTGCCTGCGAGGAGAAGCGGGGAATGTGGTGCGGTGGTGGTGCTCTGCGCATGCGCGGTACCCTCTGCGCTAACGGGAACTAATGAGGGTCAATAAGCTTCAAAGGCAAAACACTTAATTTTGACATTTTGTTTTTTAAATTGTTTTAATGGCGCTTTCCGGCAGAAAGTGGGCAAACTGTTAGTGCCCGCTGTTTAAATGTGCCCAATAACGTCCAAGTGGTGGTAGAGTAATTCAAAGGTGAGTACCTATGATATGAAAGTCTTGATTTGAAACAGGTGTGTGGAGTGCGTGGCTATGCTACTGTCTAAGTTACAGAAGCCTGACATGTTTAGGTAAAGATATGTAAGGCATACAGTTTCACTGTCAATACAATCAATTTTGTATTAGGCTAGATTCTAAATATTTTGCTACACCCTACGTACTCCAACACAGTAGGTGGCAGTGTCCGCCGTAGTCGCTAAAGAGGGCGGAGAGCAGCAGAACTCACAGCTGCGGGTCTGTCGTCAACAAACTTCGATAGAGAAGTTGTGATAACGCTGCGCTCCGGAGTTCAGCGCGTTGTCTGTCTGGGCTTCTGTGTTGCGATGTTAGCGCATCTGAAGTTGAGCAGACGCTGAACTCTCCGCCCCAAAGTGCCTTCTTAAGATAACGAGTTGGTGAAAACTTCAGCATCTTAGATCCTGTAAGGTTTCTAGCCGCGACTCTCCCGTCATCCCCCGCGAAACGAGCATAAAATGGACTTAACGTTAAGGTTATTTATGAGAAGATAACTGCTAGCGTTAGCCTAGTTAACCCTAACCCCTCCTTAAAATTAGATTGCTCCGCCTGTGAGAAAACTTTGTTCGCAACGCTAAAACAAATAACGTTAAGGACTGTCGGACTTGACCGTTGTGAGTAAAAATGTCATGTAACGCCAGGTTAGTCAAGATAAATATAAATTTATATCACGTCAACTTTCGCCTGCTAGCATGAGCTAGCTAAAGAGGGCCAATAACACCAGTGTGACTTGTAGCTCCTCGCATTAACTTAAATGTTTTTTGTTTTGTTTTGTTTTCCGTGTTTACGTTTTCTCTACAGCAGGTCTGGTCCGATATAAGTTAGTACTTGGAGAAAAAAAGTCTATCCGTCTTTCCACCCTTCAAAGTTAGTTTTTGTGGTTGTTGTTTTGATTTGTTTGTTTGTTTGTTTATATATATTAACGCGTAGTCAGTAAAGTGGTCGTGAAGAGACTAAAGCCAGTAAATTGGGTTTATTTATTATCATAAACTCTAACTTAATTGTTTTGTTTTTTTTACTTCAACTACCTCCTTCAGCTGTCATTCAAGCCTTTTTGCCCCTCTTGTTTTTTCTTGTTTTCCGTATTAATTGACAATAAACACACTCCAGCATCCTATATAGTTACTAGCGTTAGCCCTAGCATTCTTGTCCACTACCTAGCTAGCTTATATCTAATGGGGCTAATTAAAATAATGGGTTGTGACCATTTCAGTCATCACAGGCACCAGAAACCTATTAAATCCATCGAAGCAGATGTAAAGCATGATCATGTGGAAGCAGAGCTCAATGTTATACAGCTGTAAATGTAGATAGATAAGTAATGCCAGTCACCGATTGATATCTTCTCATTGTGAATTATGTTGGATGGTGCATGGCAACATGCACCTTGAAAGCTTAGCTTGGTACGGAGTTAGCTGTGAGGATTCTCTGACCTAAAGTGCTCTCATAACTCTGTTTTTACATCAACAGATAGTTTCATCTGGTATGAAAACTATGCATGAAGTGGGCTGGATTCCCCTCAGAGCCTTTGACAAGTGGACAGACAAGAACGGCAGAATTTACAGAAGACAACAGGAGCCAGCGGAGTTTGTGTCACCTGTTGAACCAGTCGCATCCAGCTGCCATCATCATGTCGGCGGAGCCAGACTCGGACGCTGCAAAGCTTGTTAATCCTCCGCCTCCCGAGGTGACCAACCCCAGCAGACCAGGCCGGAGGACCAACCAGCTGAAGTTCATGCAGAATGTGGTGATCAAATCCCTGTGGAAGCACCAGTTCGCCTGGCCCTTTTATCAGCCTGTTGATGCAGTCGCTCTGGGATTATCAGTGAGTAAATGTTGGAAATGTTCTTCAGTCGTTTAATGGTACTTCTGATTCAGCCCTTCAGATCTTTATCATTTTCTCACCAATTGGTTACTTGTGTATACACTCCAAAACAAATATGCAAATGTTGTTGTTTTTTGTTTGTTTGTTTGTTTTTTTAATTACAAGAAGAAGGCTGACTGCTATTGCTAAGAACAAATCAGCAATCTCAAGTGAAGTCCAGTAAGTGAAGAACACCTCAGGACATCAATCCTTAAAATAAACACATTTGCTGCATCAGTAGTGGCTATGAAAAATTGTAAATTGGCAGTTTGGAATATGGTATTTCATTGACTGCAATCCTGATAAATATCATGGTTAAAAGCAGCTGTATCTTCCCCCAAAATAAATGTCCAGGGTGTGATATACAAAAAAAAAAAGTTGTTTAAAAAGAAAACCACGTTTAGCCTTTGGACGGATAAACCAGGTCCATGCCTACTGTGTAATTTCCTGCGATCAGTAGTCATGTATACGTTTGTCTTGCTTTGTGTGAAGGTGCCTGCTTTTCTGTGATCGTTCGCTGAAGTAAAACTGCCTTTAAATCCCTGAATATCCCTTGTTTTTGTTTTTCTTTTACTTCAGCTGGCAACGTTGTTGTCTAACTTTTGCTCACCCCTGTTTTCTATTTCAGGCTTGGTTGAGGTTGTCCCCTAATCCTCACGCACAACAAAACACAACACTATGCAACACAACACATCAGCGAGTTTAGAGAAACTGGCATGTGGCTCTGCACTCAGTCTCTGTCTTCCATTATTAAGAGCCTATAACCTTTATTCTGCTGTATATAACTGCATTTTTATATATATATGTACATGTTGATGTTAGTAGGTACTTAATTATTGATATAGTAATTTAAAGTAGCTTCAAATTAGAAGCTTAAGTGCTTGAATTTAACTAATTGATTAACTAATCAAGTGGGGACTATTTCTTAAGTAGTCCCTACTGTAGTTCATAATTAGTTCTAGTTAAAATAGTGGATGATACAGAATAAGTGAGACAGCGGTTGGAAATGAGATGATGGTGGTGAATTGAAGCAGAATTTGAAACACACTGTCACTCACCTCCACCGAGGCAGATATCTCAGAACCAGGGGAAGTTCAACTAAAATCATCTGCATGGCTGCTTAGGTTTTATTAACATAGTTATAGCGACATTGTTCCACTGAAATAATAACTGACCTCAACAAAATCAGATGTTGTAAGAGACACGAGTGGTCAGACAGGTTATAAACGACAACATTTTATCCTGATTATCTAAAACACTTAATAAGGTATTTAATCTGTAAGTGAGCCCACCTGAAATGTTCGTAATAATCCCTTGTTGCATAGGAAACTTTGTGTGAATGGAAAACTGCTTTTTCATCAGTCAGACTTTGGCATATAATTTCAAAGATGTTTAAAGAATAAAAAGCAAGACTACATTCATCTGACACATTGGCTCTTTATCTTAATCAGGATTATCATAAGATAATAACCTCGCCCATGGACTTGGGAACCATCAAGAAACGACTAGAGAACAACTACTATTGGAGTGCAAGTGAATGTATGCAAGACTTCAACACCATGTTCACCAACTGCTACATATATAACAAGGTGAGGAGCTTCAAGGTTAAAAATGCATCACGCTGGATTCACCCTCACAGAAAACAAAACACTCATAGATTTCCCTCTTTCCTCCAGCCTACAGATGACATAGTGCTGATGGCCCTCGCCTTGGAAAAGGTTTTCTTGCAAAAAGTTGCCCAGATGGCACGGGAGGAAGTAGAGGTCATTCCTCAGATTGCCAAAGGAAAGGGCAAAAAAAGTAGTTCTCCAGGTAATTTACTTGTTTGCACAAGGTAGCACTACTGTATGCTACTGCACATGTTCCCAAAAACTGTAGGAGTTAGCCTCCTAGAAATCAGGTCACATGAATGTTTGTGGTTTTCTGTGAGCCAACCCATGCTGTTTTCAGTTGTAATGCTGTCTGAGCCTTTATTCTGTCGAGTGAAAAGACATAATGTTGCACAACCATATCTCTTAAGATGTCTGTTTTTCCTTAATTTAGCTTTTAGCCATTTACAGGCATGCAGAACCTGATGAATGTCATTGTAGATGTGTATCTCATTATGCGTTGTTGTTTTAGTAAAAGATGCAGTTTAAAGCTCCGCGAGGCAAAATGTGATATGTAGTATTTTGTTCTTTAAATAAAACAGCCTGCATGAACAAACATCACTGTCAACATTAAGTCTCAGCCAGCAGCACTGATTAACTGCATCAGTAAACTCTGTTGCTCCCATTCTTTTCTCTCAGTTTAAATGACACTGTGCTAAACTTTCTTCCTGTGTGTCCTCGAGTGAGCTTTCACTTTGCAGACACTTCAGTTGAGTTTTTCCTTGGGCCATTTTTGTCATTCCAGTATATATTATAATGCATTTGAAAGTTTAAACAGCTATTATTGTGGGCAGTGTGGTTGTTTTTCTAATGTTTATGTGCACGTGTTAGATTGGACACTTGAAATGAACACCACTGCTACCAATTTAAATTGAAATATTCACAGAGCAACAGAGAGAAAAAGATTGTTAACTAATATGTGTGGATACAAAACCAAGATCTAAATGCACCTTACATTTTTTTAAAAAATGGAAAAACCTTGTGTTACCACCACCATGTTACCACTGGGGCTGCAACTGATGATGGTTTTCCTTGTTGATTACTCATTATTTTCTGGATGAATCAATGTGTTGTTTGGTTTATAAAATGTCCAAGTGTCGATCAGTGTAGGGATGGGACATAAAAGATTATATTCCATTATATTACAATTTTAAAAAAACACAAGTTGGACGTGCAGAATTTTCATCATCATAATAACCATGCATATACTTACATGAATGACCCCAAAAGTTGTCACCATTGCTGAAGTCACACCTTGTGTCCCCTGACAAAATAAGTTAAAAGTGTGTGAATATTATGGATTCCAAACTAAAGGATGACAGTGAAATGAAATGTCTTGTTTTGTCCACAACCAAAATAAATCTAGTTTACTGGCAGAGAAGAGTTAAGAAACCAGGAAAGATTCACATTTAATAAGCTGGAATCAACAAATTTTGACTTTGCTACAACTAGTCTAAAATATGTATTTTTGTGCTTTTTCTCTTTTTTTTTTATTTTGTATTAATACATACAGGAGGGCAGAATCCAACTGCAACCACATGTTCATCAGCTACAACACCCACATCTGAGTCTAGCCTCAGCTACGCTTCTTCCAGCCCATCCTCAGTGCCCAGAACATCACAGTCCTCCCCAAAAGTGAGTCATCATTTCTGTCTCCGACCCTCAGTCATTTTATCTTGAAGTCACACACCACGAGAAGATTTTTCATCTTATTGTGGTGTTTTGGTTTTTTTTGTGCCAATGAAGAAGACAGGGCTGAAGCGGAAATCGGGCGCCACCACCGATTCGTCCTCCACAGCCATAAGCGGTTTGAGTGAGTTATCAGAAAGACGAATGAGACGTAGAACCTCACAAGATGGCCGACCAAACGAACAGCTCAAGTTTTGCAATGATATTCTGAAAGAGATGCTGTCTAAGAAGCACGTAGCCTACGCCTGGCCTTTCTACAAGCCAGTTGATGCTGTGGCTCTGCAGCTGCACGATTACCATGACATCATCAAGTATCCCATGGATCTCAGCACTGTCAAAGTATAACCTGTATATACATACTAATAGAAAATTCATTTTCTCTGTGACTGATCTGATTTTTTCCTGACGGGTGATGTGTTTGATAACTTCTAGAAAAAGATGGATAGAGGAGAGTACCAAGATGCACAAGGCTTCGCTGCAGATATCAGGTTAATTTTTTCCAACTGTTACAAATACAACCCTCCTCATCATGATGTCAATGCTCTGGCCAGAAAACTCCAGGTGTGTTTTGAATTTTTAAAATTCAGTATACAGAATTTAGAATGGTTTACTGGTTCTTTAAGCTCAGATTTCTGTTTCACTGTGTGTCTTCAGAGTGTGTTCGAGCAGAGGTTTGCACAGATGCCAGAGGAGACAGTGGAGATGATTTCACCAATGAGTGGCACGTCTGCTAAGAGTTCAGGTTTTGGTGGGTTTGGTTCCAACAGCTCGGCAAAGTTCAGCAGGTCAGACTCAACAGAGGAGCGTGCCACCCGACTTGCTGAGTTGCAAGAACAGGTGGGTGCAGAACAGGTGGGTTCCTACACAGAACTCTCAACTCAGGCTCCTGTTATATAATGTCGATGACTACATGAACAAAATATTTCAGTTATCCAAAAATGACTATTACTACTAAGCTCTTTACATGGCTAATGAAAGTGAATATTCCATTGATCCTCTTTTTCATGCAATGTTGTTGACTGCTAAAATCATCCTGCACACAGTAAATCACTCAGCGAGACTTCCTTGTCTTTATTCCTACACTTTATGTCACATTCTCTCCAACTTGCTAACGCGGAAGATACTCTCTGAATCATACTTCTTTGATTTTTAAGTGTTGTTATTTTTCTGAGTTTAAAACCACTGGGTAGCACCATACTAACTCATTTCTGTTGACACTCTATCCAGCTTAAAGCTGTTCACGAGCAACTCACTGCCCTCTCTGAAGTCCCCATGATGAAGTCAAAGAAGAAAGAGGAGAAGAAAGAGGACGGCAGACAAAGTAAAGGTGGTACATATTCCAGATCCAGGTAAGGCATTTTACATGACTATATTTTCATAGTATGTCACTTCCATGTAGAGACCCTGACTACTCTTTCTTCAATTTTCAGGCAGCCGTGGAAGAGAAGCAAAAAGTGGGATTCAGATGATGAATCTCTGCCGATGACGTACGACGAGAAGCAACAGCTGAGCCTGGACATCAACAGACTACCTGGCATGAAGCTGGGCCGTGTGGTGCACATCATTCAATCATTAGAGCCCTCAACGTGTGACAGCAACCCAGATGAGGTCGAGATCGACTTTGAGATACTGAAGCCATCCACTCTGCGTGCGCTGGAGCACTACGTGAAGTCCTGTCTGTATAAGAAGTTTAAGAAATTTCAAAGTAAGTGTGAACCCTTGATGTCATTAAGGCGATGATTACCCCATAAATTTAAATGCTAATGCTAATGTAGCACTTAATCAGTGATGGTACCTGCTTTTATTTTTTTCACTTCATCCAGAGAAAAATGGTCAAGCTGCATCTCATCACAACGGCTGTAGCAGCTCTTCAGACTCTGCCACTAGCAGCTCCAGTGACTCCAGTTCAGAAAACAGTGAATCATGACAACACTAATATTTTTTATTTATTCCTTTTCTTGTTACAAAGAAATAGTTCCTCAAACATTGTTTATTTTTGTATTTGTTATTTGTTCTATGGTTAAAATAAAGCTTCCCACACACTGACTTTGTATTCATGCAGATTTTCTCTTTCTCTCTTTATAACTGCAATATCCATCCAATCACACTTTATAAATTCACAGTGCAGCTAGATGGGATGATGCTGGGGTGAGAGCACATTTCATATGAGTTTCAAACAATATCCAGAAAATACCATTCATTTTGTCCATAATGCAATATGGACAATTTATAACATACATATTATACTTATTACTTATATTACACATAAATAATGTCCTTTGTAATTGTAATTATTATTATCTGGGGTTTGCCAAAGTAACAGCTGTCTGACTGCTTGACAGACATGAGTTTACTGATCAGCTGGGTATAACTGGCTGACAGGCATGTTGATGGGATGAAAGCATGAAAGAGGTTAGGTAAGGAGTGGCATTTTAAGCCTGATATATACACATTATAAATTACATTCATTTTGTAGTGCTTCTGGTCTTCAGTAACATCTTAAATCCCTGATCTGTGAAGGATCCTCTTCAGACCTTAGAAATGGAGGAGGTGATCAAATCTGGAACATGGACTGATGTCAGAACATCTTGCTGGTTTTATGAAGAAAACTGAAAACTCAGGTTCATGGTAAAGAAGTTGCTTTGGAGCATTTTAGCCAATAGCAATATTGTGACACCTGTTTTGGATTCAGCATTTAGGAAGCTTCTTGTTAACCCAGCATCACTGAGACTGAATGACCTTACAGAACACTTCTTCATCGTCATGTAAACCCTGGATGCACTGCTGGAACACTGACTTGCGGTCTTCCATGTTGTCTTATCTCTCCAGTGTACAGTCACTCCACCACCAAGACCCCTGCAGTTACCCTGTGCTACCACAGGGAGGTGCTGCAGGAGTCCTGGTGGTGGAGCGACTGTACACTGGCAAAAGGTCAGTGGGCTCCCATTGTCACCTCTGGGTGGTGTCTAGGGTTCACCAATGGCAGCAGTTGAGGAAACAGAAAAACACACTAGGGTAAGTTATTCATTCAAAATGAGATGAGAGATGTGAGAGACGTGTTTTTACTGATTTCCATGCCTTTAATTTGCTACAGCCACCTGCACCTCTGTGAGAGAACACAACCAAAGAAGTGTTCAAAATTATATTTGATTTATTAAACAAATACAGACGCATTCAGATTTTTGTTGCTATGAGCATGCCTCTGCCAAGAACAGCCATCTGCAACCAAGTAAAAACATAGAACAGAGTGAGTAACATGAAGAATAACTGTATTACTAATTTAAGAAAAAAAAAAAAAAAAAAAAATATATATATATATATATATATATATATATATATATAAATACATATACATATATATATATATATATATATATATATATATATATGGCTAGACTTGTTAATAATGTTATTAAAGATGTACATACCGATTTCTCTTAAATCAGTCTTCACCTTTGTGAATAAAAGAAAGAAAACAAAGTACAAAGGGTGAGTAATCTGTAATTTATTAAATAAGAGATATTAAATAAACTGGTACATCAAGTCTTCATGTGACAGAATCTTGTACTTACTTTTTTCACCAGGACAAAGTGAATGGCCCCGTTTCAGTTGTTTGGTGCAGACATGTCATTCACTTCAGAGTCAGTGTTAAACTCAGTGAACCTCAGGCCAGGGTTAGGGTTAGCTCTTGTTGTCTCCTTCTCACTTGCTCATGGTTTGGATTATTAGTTTTGTCATTTCCGGCATTATTTTGTAGCTTACATCCTCTTGTGTCACTTCACTTTTTACTTCCTGCCTTTGTCTGTTTTCCTGCTCTTTTTGCTGCTCAACTGTGTTGTTGCTTGTATCCTGTTTTCATCCTGTGTCTTGTGCTCCTGTGCCTGTTCCCCAGTGTTCCTGATCTGGTCGCCATAGTTTAGTTTTATTAGTCCTCAGTTTTTCTATTTCTTTTTTAGTAGGCTTCCTTTTGACTTCCCGTTAAAACCTACTTTTTGTTAGCCAGTTTTTATGCATTTGGGTCCCTTTTTTTTGTTTTTAACTCTGACAGTGTGCATGCTCAGTGCCATTTTAGTTACATTATAGTATTACATTGTGTATAATAATCAAATGAAATGAAGGTAATGCCTGCACACTTACTCCATGCCCAGACAACAACGAACAACGTTTTGATCACACTTGGATCTTCAATAGGTCGAACTGTTTGAGCTACTGTTTAAAAACAGTTTGACCTGATGACGAAGATCCTCCTCCTTCCACTCATATAACACTAGTATGTTATATGAGTGGAACCACAACCACACCACATTTTGCATGTTGTAGTCCATTTACTATCACTTACTTGTACTGAATATATACAACATGATATAATGCGGGGGTGCCCAAACCTTTTCACTTGGAGGGAAATACTGAAATTGAATGGGTCAACACACCTATTGTATTGTTAATATGTAAACTCGTACCAGGATCCAAAGTTCCTTCAATTAACTGTCTTCCTGTGCAGTTTAACTCTTCCTTCCATGTTCAGATTAAAAAAACAAAAAAACAAAAAGATAATTAGCAAGCCTACATATTATAGAGCATTTACATCAACCTTTCAGATCACCCTGCCCTTAAAATCATGTTACTATGCAAAAATAATGTGACAAAGAATTGGAGAAGAAATGCTAAATTACTCAACTCATCTGTCAAGATGAGCTTTCTGCTTTGAGACCTTTCATTCAGTACAAATCTAAGAAAACCACACTACAAAGTCTGACACTCCTTGACAAAGAGTCCAAACAGCAGGAATGCTATTTGGAGTAAATGAACCACAGCATGAGAAACAGAACAATGAAACAGCTTTGTATCTTTTTCAAGCACAATGTGTACACATTTTAGTTGAACCATCCAAAGAACTAAGAAAACTATCAACAGAATGTGATGAAATAACACTTTTTTACATTAGCTGACCAATGTCAATGTGTTGTGTTGCAGAGATATCCAGTGAAGTTAGCATGCTAACCAGCTAACATCAGCCTATCCTGGTCCACAGCTCCTGTTTGTCTTCATCTAAGTGCCACCCATGCAGGCCTTTCTTTCTCAGTGCGGTCTTCTTTATGATGACTGACAGCTTGTACGGTTGTGAGTACAGTGGGTGTATACCGTACATTGAAATCAACCGTTCTTGTCGAGGTTTTGACCAACAAGTCCTTTTTTTTCAAGCCTGACAGTCGGTTATGATAAGCTCCTTATCTTTTTGGTTCATCTTTGGTCGATAAACGCAAAAGCACAAAGGGGGCCTTGTGTTTACTTAATGGAATAAAATACTCTTAATGTGCTCTTTAGTTAACAGTATGCACCTCAGTGAAGGAAGGCCCTCTAGCCCTGAAACATTTTACTCCACTTTCAACCGGCCTGCCAACTGCTCTCCAGAAACTGGCACGCACTCAAAGCTGACCAGTTCAAACAGCTGGTGCCTCCACCAGCTTTACGCTTCGTCGGATCTGAGTGAACTTCTTTAAACACGGGCTGGAGATGCATGGTCAGGGTTTTTTTTTTTTCTATTTGGAGGACTGCTGAACTGGAGCGCTGACTCCTGTCGACTTTGAGAAGATGAGAGTCCACAACCTGGATATGTGTGGCTCAGATGTGCTTGCTGTTCAGGAATCAACCAGGAGATGGCCATCATGTAACACCCTTGACTTGATTAGGACTGTGTTTCATGGCTCAACTGCAGTCGGAGCAGATAAGATACGTTCTCCAGGGACTCTTTTCATGAAACAATGTAAAAAGAGTCACGAAGCTCCAACATACGGGAGAATAAAAACAGGAAGCCCTGACTGCATCCACACTGTGAAGCCATTCATCATCTGCACTTGCCCAGCTCGCTGTCTTTGCCCTGCGCACTCCCAGGAAGACGCGCTCTTTTGTGACCCGCGTTCCCATCATGCCACATTGAACATGCCACACGGCACCGTCCAACAACCTTGGGGCGTGATTGATCAATTCCACAACTCCAATGACAACCAGTCATTTCTGTCACTTGTGGCCATCACTCACGACGCATGAGCCCAATGCTAAGAAAGGCCGCACACATGCAACTCCCTGGACACATCACACGACTCAGTGTTTGCTTTGATTAATGGACCTCTGCTTTTCATTTTCTTTTCACCATCTCGCAGGGAGGAAAAAAAACAAGAGACTCAATGGACGGGGGGCCCTCGCTATGTCAATTTGAATTGAGGTATGTTGAATGAAGTGCACATGTATGCACTTCTGTTTAGTAAATGATTCATGCTAACGTGGCATACATCGAGAATCTTAATTGCAAATTAGCTGATACTCTTCTCTACCTCTTTCTTTTAATGTGCTCAATTTGTATCATAATATATGGAGCTTGTTAATCTATTTTACAACCATTACTTATCCAACGAGAGAGATTGCTGAGTGTGTTATTTTCGCAGCACTGCACTGCATCACATTCACATACAGTATATACATATGTGTGTATTCACTTGTGGGAGCTGCCTGGTACCACATGCGTATACTCTGCAGCATCGCATCAGCTAGGGCACCCTGGTCATAACCCTGTTTCTCTAACAGGTCACAGGTGTCCACCAGGTCCTCTGAGAAATGTGTGTTTTCCTTGAATGTCATCTATTTGTTTTCAGTAAAATGGAAAAAAAAAAAAACAAAAACAAAAAAAAAAAAACTTTTGTCCTGGCTTTAAAGGGACAGTTCACCTCCAAATCCAAAATGCATTTTTTTCCTGTTACCTGTATGACTTATCCATCTGGATTGTATGGAATTTGGTTATAGGTTTGATTAGTTAGGTTTAACAGGACTTTGTAAAAGAACACCCTGAGATCCAGGTGCTTTTTTACTCCAGAAGGTGTCAGGGTCTCTGACACCTTCAGAGACCCTGACACCTTCTGGTTGTCGGTGTGTGTTGACAAGTTTTCAGCCATAGAGATGTCCGCCCTCTCTTGAATCTAGTGCAACTGGATGGTGCTTGGCTTGTGGTTTTCAAAGCCCCCAACAATACATAGCCATGTCATGTTACAGTAATCACTGTTGTGTGTTTGGTCAGTCATCCAGGTCTCTGCTCCCCACACCCCCCACTCATGCATTAAAAGAAAACAAAAAAACATACATAATTTTCTGGTATCCCTGCCCACTTTATCCAGTCAGAACAGAGAACGCCATAAAGTCTGGTCTGCCCATGAACTTGCAGAGAGCAGGATCCTCCATCCATCCTCCTCCTCTGTCTTGCGATTGGCACTCCACTGTCCATATGGTGACGTGGAGAGGAGGGAGGGGATTGCTAACTGCTTAACGGATGGGAAGTTTGCCAAAACGATGACGCATCTCTCCAGAAATCCTGATCTGGTTACACATGAAAATCTACTGACCTTGTAGGAACCATTTTCTCTCCTTATCACTGCACAAAAGGAAGTATGTACCTAAAACACAATTGTCTGGTACACTTGGTTCCTCTGATGTGGTCAGGGAGGTTTAGGTCCTGAGGTTAAGAATGAGCAACAATCTTCTCCAAACTCTCAGCTAAAGCTACCTTTTTCCAACCCGCTCTGGAACTGCTGTGAAGCATGGCAACAGCGTTCCTCCTTGGAGAAAGGCCTGCTTAAAGATTTATAAGCCGTATTTTAGGCCGAGGGCACTGTTCAAAAGGTCTTTAAAGGTTAAGTGATCTCATGGCCCCATCAGCTCAAGTCAGAGACCATTTGTACATCACAGAGTGCATTTCGCAAAGGACTTTATCAAAGGCCATTCGCCCGGCTCGCCTATTTTTATACGCCCCAATATAACAGAGCCGTGTCATAGTTAAGGTTTTAGTTAACCATTAAGACTACAGACCTGGTACGATCTTAAACAATACATTAAAACATAGATTCCACTCATAATGATAGCCAGCCTTCTATTTGTCTGCTTTGACCAATGAAAATATAGGAATACCACCAAGAACTGGTTTTAAGGGAAGGGAAGCCCTGAGGGATGACTGCCCATGGATTGTATTGACTGTATATACGCTCTACAGATAAGAATTGTAGGGGGGGATCTTATCCTGCTGTCGAACTGCACCCAAAATGTATCTCCAGGTGATTCCATGAAGACTTTAGGTCTGCTGGTAGATGATGCGGTTAAACCTTTGGGCCTCGTGGCCTGAGGTGGACTGGAAGATACGCAACCAGCAATCAGAAGCTGCTGCAGGAAGTCTTGAGAACTGACCATATCAACATTTGCTGTAAATGGTAGAAAAAGTGCCTCAGGCCTCTCAGTGGTCCTGTCCACCACGGTGAGTAAATGTGTGAAACTGCACAAGAGGTTTAAATCGAAATGCCAAAATCACTGTTCGGGCTTCTTGGGCCATTCTAAATGAGACTTGAAGTCCAACTGGAATTCTGTTTACAGGCTCTCTAACCCCAAGTTCCCTGGGGATATGATGACCTAAATCTTAATGAGTGTATGATATGCTGTACCAGTTGCTCTGAGAACAAGGATAAGCATCTTGATACCATGCGAAAACCTGTTAATAGGTTTGTATTTCTCAATATGGCAATTTTTCCTCACTCGAATCGAGAGTCGAGAAAGGACAGAAGATGTCGCTCGCTGCACAGATTGTGAAGCCCGCTGAGGCAATATGCTTGTGATTTTGGCCTATATAAATAACACTGATTTGATTTGAAGGTAGGGATTGCAATTCTGGGAAAAAGATAGTTGGTTGTTGAGTCCTTATTCCTAGGTTGTCAAATTCTGATGCTTTGGGTCAGAAATTCAGGCCGAATACCGGGCCAAAGCGCCTGCATTTCATCATATTCCTGCAAACTTTGCAACTAGTGGTTAAGGCTTGTCAGCTTGGTTGTGAACGATACTGACATGTTTGACCATGAACGAAAATGTCTAACAGAAAGGCAGCGGTTTAAGTTTGTGCCTGTTGAACAGCAGGTTTCGGACCTCTGGGTTAGAAAATATGTGTGGCTGCCATCATGAAAACAGTTGATACCTATTTCAAGATATGGACAGAGCCCATACTCAGTCAAAACTCAGCCCGAGTCAGCTAGGCAATTGATTTTTTTTAGCCTGCAGGCCCTCCTCTTGAGAGGCTCATACTTTCGATGAATGCAAGACGAAGACGCTGTGATTAAAATTCACCACCTCCAACAGCTCGAGGAGGACTCCACTGGTACGGGGTCAGGGGCAGTAAGAAAAGATGGTCAACCTTTTGGCTGTGATTCATTCTTAAGATATCCCGTATGCCGTGCGCGTATCTCTCTGCCCTCCTGACAACCAATTGAGTCGTAACACATTTGAGTGGGCGGCGATTATTTTACTGGCCGGTGCCAAACTAAGCAACAGAGAAGGCTGAAGAAGAAGAAGTAGAGGCCATGAAAGTGGCTGTTTGAAATATTCCTCAAGCCGTGCATATTGATCATTTCAATTCCTCCACTTGTAGCTTTGCTATCCTCAAAAAAAAAAAAATCCTCTTTCAAATACAAAAGAAGCAGAGAACTCCAGTCTTTTCCTGTGCAGCGCTACAGTTTTTTTTTTTTTATGTCTTGACATAAATTAGCCAAATGTATTACGTCCCTGTGGAAATCTGAAGGTGGGAAGGGACGATGGTGACTGAGTCGAGAAAGTAATGAGACATGACAGAGAGGGTTTAACAAGAAACAGGTGGCATATTGATGTTAATGACAATTAAGTGGATTAATTGACCAAGTGGGATTATTTCATCAAGAAGGACTGACATTGGGAAATCTAAGGAAGAGGAGACAGATTGGGAACAAGCAGGGGAAGTGCCAAATTAAAAACTGAGCAAATTAAAACCCAAAGTATCCGAACAATTAGAAGAATTAGAGTGATGGTGGCCAGGGATTAGATCAGTAGTCACAGAACAACATGAACAAGTTGGAGAGAGCATATGTGCTCGAAGTCTGTCAATGTTTGCATCAGTTAGCTTAACGTTGCATTAGCAAATCCTTTGGGCACTTATGAGCAGCTGCAACAAGCTGTAAGCAAAACAATCACATAGTCTTTTAAATAGATTTAGGACGCTTGCCTGAAATGTTTCTTATTAACAAATCAAAGAGCCACGCAGCGACACCAGCATTCATTTGGAGTTGTGTTTCTAATTTCCACCAAGTCCATCACTGGCCTCCCTTTTAGCTCTGTTTTGGGCTCCACCGACAACTTCTGGCTCTTTAGCTGCTTAAAGCCCTGGTATGTTCACCAGCCAGATGCTAACTCTGTTGGTAGGTGTCTGAAAATGATGCTGATGAGAGTCAACCGAACATCGAAGTTGCTACCAGAGAAACCAAAACAATCAGCTGAAAGACGCTGAAATGCTGCATCGAGCTGACAGGAACTGCAGAGTTGGTGATAATTTTGGGCTGCTTGCTTTTACATAATCATTTGATCCAATGGTAATGTTTTTTTTTCTTCTTTTTTTTTTTCAAATCTGCCTTTGTAAACCCTGGAAAATAGCCTACACATGCCAACGAAGTGTGATGGGTTTTTAAACATGTCATATAGTAAAAGCACAGGTGTCACTAATAACACTAATGATGGCTCTGTGGCACTCAAGGGTTCCAGCACAGTGCCAAGATATTGAGGGAGAAGCAGCGAAATGGAATTCAGCCATCTTTAGTTTATTATTTACACCTGTGCTTTTCACTGCGCAACGTGTCAAAGTGTCTCCTGTGAAAAAAGGCCTTTCTGTGAAAGTATAATCATGGATCAAAGAGTGCCACTTTCCGGAGAGGCTCAGACTTTGTGGCATCATCACAGATGACAGGCATGATGGGACAAGTCACGACAAGCGTTTCCTGCGGCGTGTGTGTTGTGTAGATACTCTTCCACAATATATGCAAATTTAACTTAATAAATAAGCAAACACATGGATACATGAATAAATAGATGAACCTTTTGAGAGGAAAGGTGCGGGGTCACTTGGCACATCATTAGCTGATCGGAGCTCTCTCTCTGATAATACACAGAACATTTATCTCATCATTTTTGTATGCATATCAGAACAACTTACCTAGGAAATGCTTGTTTTACGTGTTTGTTTTATGAAATAATCTTCAGTGTCTCCTAAAAAAAAAAAAAAAAAAAAAAGCCTGAAAGAGAAGCCTGTTCTTTCACCAAGCCTGCAGTCTTTTTAAAGAATCTCACTGGCTCATGGTTATTTTGTTCTAAATTTCACCAAAATGCTACTGTCAAAAATCTAAATAGTTATGTGTCTATTTCTTATAACCAGGTAAGCTCATCTGTCTTTAGTTGAAATAACAGAAAATCCTTGTTTCCTGGTAATTAAAGTGTTTGTTTTTTTTGTATTTGTGCTGATGGGGTCCATACTGACATTATTGCACATAAGGTTGGGATTATCAAGATACAGCATCTAAAATAAAGGGTCGAATCAAAGTAGCAGAGGCCGACATATAATTATTCATGTCTTGTCTCTCTTTTAGTCTCAAGCGTCAAAGACAGTGAATCCTTCATTTTCCATAACACAGCTCGATAATGACTTCTTGTTATACACTCTTTTCTGTTTTCCCTTTGTGTCCTTTAAACTCAACCATCCCAGTTTGTAGCCCAGCTTTTCTTTCTAAATTGTCACTGTGTAGTATTCGCTGTGAGGGCAGCTGACAAATGGGATGACACCAGGTCAGTTGCTCCTGGCACTGGTCATGGGACAGTCCACGAGGACCCTCTACCCCAGAGGGGGGACTTTTCGAGATCTGGCAGGAGCAAGACTGTCGGTGACCCTGGTGATTTTGACCTTTAAATTGTGTATGTCCAAAATCATTTGTCTAGTATGGTCATGTGAACATCATGTATGTGTTTGTCTTTGACGTGAGTCGGTATGTTTATTGGAACAATGTGTCCTAAATACCTCTCTCTCTCTCTCTCGCTCTCTCTCTCACACACACACACACACAAATCATTATGATTTTTGAGTTTCTGTTTGAAATGGCCCTTTAACCCCCTTGTTCCAGCAGCCCCTGCAGTGCGCGCTTCCTCCGTCAGAGGGCGCGTCCTCAGCTCCCAGCTCAAAAAAAAAAAAAAATCCCTGAAACTCACATTCTCGGAGTATGGAGCCACTTTGACAAAGTGTGGACACACCACCCAACTCTTCACCTTTGCCTGAGGTAACCGGCCCGCGTGAGCTCGCTCGGAACACCTGGCTCGCCGCGGACGCTTCCTCCTCCTCAGGATCTGTGCAGCGGCAGCTCGGGGTCGGGAGTTGGGACCGCTAAACATCTCCGTCCGAGGAGGGGAAACGAGGAGAGTGGAGTCGCGAGAGGGGAGAGGACATGAGCGGAAGGGAAGGCAGAAATCAGTGAAAGGCGAAGCTGGATACACGCGTAAGACGCGGATTCGGGCGTGCGTAAAGGCGCAAAACAAAGTAACGTTCACGGGATAAATGTAAACACTGCTATTTTTTCCCCCTCTCTGCTTGGACACGTTTCCGCTGCCGGGCAGCGTTGTTCAGACTGTGTCGCGGTGGAGGAGACTGATCCCGGCGCTGTGGAGAGAGCGCTCCGTGTGTTATCTCCTCTTTTTCTTTATTGTCCGCCGTGGAAATTACGCAAAGTTCTCGTCTGTGGCGTTCAAGCGTAGATGCAAATGCGGTAGGTGAGTCCCGGCGTACGGACTTGAAACGCTGCTTTCTCTCTCTCTCTCTCTCTCTCCCTCTCCCTCTCGCTCTCTTCCTCCCCACATTTGTATACCGGGCTGTGCTGTTTGGTTCACTGAAATGTGAGACACCAGCGAAGTCGACACATGACAAACCGCTGCATCCAGCTGTTTCGTTAGCCGCCGCCGCTCCGCCGCGCTGCGAGCCTTCATTCACGCCTTTTTGGATTGGATATGCGAAGAAAAGTTTTCAAGAATGAAGAGGAGAAAATTCCCGTAGCACGCCTCTGTTTCACGTCTGCTGGAGTGGATCTGTTGACACGGTGTTGTTGTTGTTGTTGTTTTAGTGTTTTTCGAGCCCCTCGTCAGTTCCATGCTGTGGCGAGAGCGGAGCTGACATGCGTCTGGGATGGGGGATATAGCGCGGTGACCTGCTGCGATTAACGCGAAATTGCCCGATTAGCGAGCTGATAGTGAATGAGTGAGCGGCGAGGGGAGCCGACCGTGTAGCGCCCGCCCGCCTGCCTGCGCGCCTGCGAAACCAGAAGCACTTCGAGGGACTCGGGTTCGCCCGCTTTGCGAGGAGGTCCTCCGGAGCCGATATGGAGGAGTGGAGACAATGCGGGCGGTGGTTGATAGACTGCAAGGTCCTGCCCCCCAACCACCGGGTCGTGTGGCCCTCGGCGGCCGTCTTCGACTTGGCACAGGCCCTGCGAGACGGGGTGCTCCTGTGCCAGATGTTGCACAACCTCTCACCGGGATCTGTGGACCTGAAGGAGATCAACTTCAGACCCCAGATGTCACAGGTGAGTCCAACCTGCACATGATGGGTGGATGGGTGGATTTAACCCCCCCGCACCCTCACCCTCACCCCAGGCTATGTCTTTTTTTTTTTTTTTCTTCTCCCCACTGTATGCACTGCTTTGCTTCCTTGGGGTTCCATGCATTGCCTTGATTGTTTTGGAAAGCATCTCATTCCTGAGTTTTTGACAGATTTCTAACCGGAAACCTTCCTGTTGCAACAAGCCCAGGTTCAGAGACACTATCAGTGCAACACAGCACATCTCAAGGTTTGCTCAGGTTTGCACAGGTGAGGGAACGAGGTGCCACCCCAGCAGATAAGTGCTGGTTGCCTCCTGCCAGATCTCAAGTCGATCTCACCTCTGGAACTGTGTTGTTTTGTTTTATTTTGTTTTTCCTCTTTCTTCCGGGCTTGTTGTTTCACTTTCTGACCATAAAGCAGGTTTATTGTTGAGCGAACTGCGTTCCTCCGCACACTCTGCTCGTTGTCAGTCGTCAGGATGAGTCAGGGAAATGAAGTCGCAGTCGCTCTGCAATGACAGCTGCAACATCTTCATTTGCTTTTGATTAGAGGGCTCTTAATTAACTATTATCCTGTCAGTTTCGCTCCAAGCGGAAGGCACCCGACATGATAATCTGCTGAAAGAGGAGCGAGTAAAGCGCTCACCACCCCTGAATCCAACAATCTGAAACAGGTCCCTTTTTTTTAACTTTTGGTGAACTTGTCTGCCGAAAAAAACAAAAACAAAAAAAAAAACAGAGGGTTGCCATGTTTGTTGGAAAGTTCTGCTGCCAGCCTTCTTGATCCTAGTAAACACCACCCTGATGGCGGTGGGAGTTTAAATCCAAAGCTGAGGTTGAGGTGCGTTTGGACTTTACCCGCGTCACGGCGCAGGAGAGTAGGCGGGAAAGGACAAACCGAAGCTGACTGCGAGTCCTTTTGCGGAGGAACTTAAAGAGGAACATCGGTGTTTAGTTACACTCAAACCCAAACATGCGTCTACGCAGTGGCGCTATTAGAGGTTTGGATCGTCGCGCAGCTCAGTTTATGTGGAAGCTCGCTCCCCACCTCAGCTCAGCCCTGCTTCCAAAGCCAGTGTGAGGAAGTGTAGCGTGCCGCAGGAAGTTTACGCGACCACAGCAGAGTGTGTAAGCGGAGTAAAAGTGTGCTGTGGCAAACATCCCTATTGACTTTTATTCACCCTGAAGTCTGGTCTTAAGTGGCTGAGCCCTCTATGACTGTACGATGAGGAGTGCGGGGGATCGGCGCTGTGAATGGATCGCGGTTACTCTCGATGTCGTGCCCGCGGAGGCCGAAAAACAGCTATCGCACCAGAGCGGTTGCCCTCTGACAGCACATTTGTCTGATATTCTTGGCACACCTTCCGTGACCCGTTTCTGTCATAATAATGTGTGAATGTGTGAGTGTGTGTGTGTGTGTGTGTGTGTGTGTGTTGCGTCTGTCTGTCTGTCTGGCTTCCAGTCTGTGTTGTTGGTGGTTGCTTTCGAGTAAATATTCTTTGCCTTTTTTTCTCCTTTATGTTTTTTTAAGCAGCATTAAATCCAGTAGTCGGGGAGGGGGAGAGAAAACATACTGACAGCGATTTTGATGATAGGTAAACCCCTGACGAGCAGCAGAATACTGATTGCGAGCGTCGGTTTGTCACAGAAGTAAGGACGGCATCCAGCTGAATACTCGCAAAGTCCTGACAAATTATTATCATTTGAAAGCACGGAGCCTCGCAAATGTACACAAGCTCCAAAAATCAATGTAGTAAAGGGAAAAAAAAAACAAAAAAAAAAAACAAGAAGGGAACGTTTTCAGTGACGTAAGGTCAAGACCCGTCATAGAGCATGATTAATCTGTGATTTTAAAAAAAGAAAAATTATATTGATAGCCCTAGTTTCAACATGTAACCGTGAAACTGCTAAATATTTTTATTACCAGTGCAGTTCCACCACATCCTTGATTTGCAGAAACGTACATTGCCGATATTTATCTTGGTGATCTGGTGGCCCACAGAGGCCTGGGATCAGGATTAAACAGGATCCAGAATAGTAGAGTTTTGGCTACATGCACAAAAAAAATGAACAAGTTGATTATTGAATTCACCGAGCAGAAATGCAAAAAAATATGAAGTCAAAGTTAAAGCTGGGGTCCGGGAACAGGTGAGGGTCAATCTCTTGTCTAATTTCACCAACGAAATGCATTAACATGAGAGATGAATTACTGAAAAATAAATGTCAGTCGCGGCGCTCTCTCCCTTTTCCCTCGGAACCACCCCTGGCCTCGACTTATCAGCTGCAGAAGCTACTGCCTCCCATGATTACAAGGCGAGCGAGAGGTCTGGATGGCATGCTTTGATCCGCCCACTAATCCCATGCTCCCAGTCCCACTGTGTCGATCTGCGGCGAGGGTGGAAGGGGTGTCCTCAGAGACAAATTGGGTTAAACAAAACCCTGGCAGCAGAACAGTGGTGTGTGATTTATGATAAGGGAAAGGTCAGAGCGCATGTGCTTTAACACCCCGAACACACCGAGTCAGTGGCTTAGCCGGGTGAAGAGGAGCAGAAGCTGAATAATTACATGATTTGCCCGGGATGAAATGTCTCTTCTCGTCCTGCGTGGAGGCTAATACTTTAGGAAATTGACTTTTGTCTCTGAATGTGACTCGCAGTTTAACAGCCATTGCATGCTCTGATAACTTCGACTTTGGGGGGGCAGGTGTTGGCGGAGGTTAGGACGCCGTGTGACCCGCGTCGCATGCAGAGCTTTAGGTGAAAGAGCAACATTCAGTCAGACGGGATGCGCTTCTCCTTTACAGCAGCCCACTTCTATTCTGTTCAGTTGATGCTGTTAACAGGTTCTCATCACAGTAATGCTTTACACTTTGGCACCGATCCCAGTTTGTGCACCAGTGCATTATCATTGTCTGACTGCTTTCTGTCGAGCTCAAAGGGAAGTCATCGTAGCGCCAGTGAGTACGTAGCGTGCTGTTACTGGAAGGCATTTATCAAGAAGTGTGTGCGCTATAAACTGGCATCTGTAATTGCAGTACCACATGTTGAGTGCGCCATCCAGCCGTGACTTTTTAAAAAGGGCTTTCTACTCTTAAAGGTCCACTTTGCAAGAAAGTTGATTTCGAGTCTCATTCCCAACTCATCAAATGCTGCAGCTCTGGGATGGCACCCGTTCCTGACCTCTAATCCCAAAGTGTCGGAGCCAGGGAATGAGATTCAAAGTTGAACTTTAATTGGAGGTTTTTAAATGGTTTGCGGGTGGATGATTTGGTCAATATGAGGCGGTGAAGGGTTTATTTGAATTGTCGTACCTTGACTTGGCCAGCACAGTGGCTAAAGGAGGTCCAAAACCAAACCAAGCCAAAAAGGGGGAGTTTCTGTGTTGAGTTTGCACGTTCTCCTCATGTCTGCATGGGTTTTAGTGCTGAAACACCAAGTAAATGGATCAGTTAGCAGGGCTCCACATGGACTTTTCACATTAGTTGACTGCTTTAAAAAAAGAAGCCTTTTAACCACACTGAAAGAGTTTTTCACGTGCACCGCAAAAATGCCTTGATGCGTCGACGAGAATCATTTATCAGGTGAAAATGGTTCCTGTCCTTGTACACTGAACATCTTTGTGTTGTGTACCGCTACGGGGACAAAGCAAGCGTGTTGAGGGCGCAATCTTCGATGGGCTGAGGCAATGTAAGATAAGTTATGATGACTTTTCATGGTTTTCTGACATTTTCTAGACAAAACAACAGAAATGAATCACTAGGCTCCGTGGCTTCGCTCCTGCAGTCGAAAGGAATGTAAGTTGGGTGAACTGGTCCATGAATCGCCCGCGTGAGTGCAGTCGTCTAGCGATGTGCAGCATCGCGGTAATGGACTGATGACCTGTTGCCAAGTGCATGCTGGGATTGGTCCACCCTCTTGTGGTGTTTAAAATTATGGGAAAAAAGAAGCATTGGTAACAACTGTAGGAATGCAGAAACACTTGACATTTTCTGTTGAACAGTGACTGAAACATTTGAACTCTCGGTCTGCCTGTGAGAAAACAAAACAAAGCAAAAAAAAAAAAAAAAAAATCAGTATGGCTGTTGTACCTGTAAACAAGAAGCAAACACAATTAGCACCTACTGAAAGGAGGCTGGAAGGTGACTCGCTGAAGTCTTGGCTCGACACGCAGGTGCGAACGTATCTGCTGGCATGAAAATGAGGAAGGTCGCTGTGAAATCAGCGCTCAGCAGAGTGTGACTGAATAAATAACGGCTGAAAACTTGAAAGGGGGAAATGTCCATTCAGGCATCCCTTCCAGTTCCCGGTGGGGAAGTCGCGCCGCTTATTGTCATATTCACGAAGTAAATCATGAGGCAGTGAACTGAACATACATGTAAAACGGTGGACTGATATCTGAAGGAACTGTCTGTATGTGTGGCTTAAAAGTGTGGCAGTAATATCACGGAAAGAAACTGTAAAATATGTGTGTGCGGTCAAAATATGTATTTCTCTGCCTTAATGTGTGCAGAAGAGGAGTGCCCCCCAGCAAAGAAACTGTCAAGATGACCTTCATTTAGGTGGTCAAGTCAATCCCTGATAGTATTTTTTTAAAAAGATGGCGTACCTTGGGGTCCTAAATGGATGTCTAATGAGCGCTGGTGTTCGGAGACGCTTGGTGTACCTATCAAGAATCCAGAGCCTCAGGCTGCGTCTGAAAGACAAGACTGAGCTCTGCTCTCTGAAGCCTTTTGTGTGTTCTGCAGTGTTTTTTTTTTTTTTCACTCAGCCATTCTCATTCTTTTTTTTTCTTCCTGTTAGTGAGGTAGTTGTGAATGCCTTTGGGATGACTCAGGCGGATATGTATGTGTGTGCCGCTGTGCTTTTGTTTTTGTGCTGTGTATGTGTGTGCGCACGTGCTTGTTATGGTTACGTCTGTAAGTGTGTGTGTGTGTGTGTGTGTGTGTGTGTGTGTGTGTGTGTGTGTGTGTGTGTGTGTGTGTGTGTGTGAGAGAGAGAGAGAGAGAGAGAGAGAGAGAGATGTTACAGTAGCCTACCTGTGTTCAGACTGAATCACTGTTGGCTGGGCCCTGAGCTCTCCTGGAGCGTCTCGATGCTCCGCGGGGCTCCAGATCTCACACAGAGCCTGCCGCTTCCACTCACGGTAATTGAGGTTCTTCCTCTTTGTCCAGCTCCCACCAGAAATATTGGCAGCTGCTGGCAAGTAACAGGAGTTGATTGAAGTACAGTTTTCCTTTATTTTTTTTTTGAATTATTCGATTCATGCATAAGAAATGGCAGCGTGCACTGCAGCAAGATTGGCACCTTTTTGATGTAAACTATGGCGCCCTTGTGATCGGTGTTGGGGGTTGGCATACATAATGAACCTCAGTCTCTAGCCTGTTTCTGAACTGTCCAGTAATGCCAGAGATTTCAGCTGAACCTGACGTTCACATTCACGCACAAGCTAATTCTGAGCAGAAAAAGCTGCTTCCATGTGCACAATACTTTGCCTTTTGTTGGAAGAAGTAACATCATGTGTCCCCACAGAGATCTATCTAAATACATGTACAGTGAAGCGCCCCTCTTATAAACTGCTGCTCTAAAATGTGGTGTAGTTTGCAGTCGGAATTGGCACGTGACGATGTCTAAGTGATGGACGATGACATTGTTGTTTATGAATTTGATGCAGCGTGTCCCCTCAGTGTTGTCTTAAGGCGGTTGCGTATTAGCTCACCACTGTCAGCTATTGGCTGACCATAATAGTTCAGCCATATTCTCAGAACTGTCACCTGTACATAAACAAAACATAACGCAGTGAACACAAACATAGACGTGCCAGAACAACAGAAGAATTATTAAAACATTAACCTAATGGACATAGAAGAACCCCCTGATAATGTTATGGCTAACAAGTTAGCTAACTGGTGTCTAGCAAAGTTAGCACTGGACGTAAACTGACTGCTTTTTGAAGTTGTTACGGCTAACGCACTAGCAGGGGAGTGTTGGTGTTTACAGCGCAGCACAGGAGCTTCGGACAGCTTGGAGAAAGAGGCTTTTCAAGGCCTGCGGCTTGCTGGTTAGCATGCTAACTACAGTAGATATCTCTTCTACACCACAAAGACACAAAGAGAAAGGTTATTCCTTTACAATCTGTGGATAATTTGTTAATTTTCAAAGGTTTTGAGCGAAAATTGTAGCAAACATATTGCACCTTACAGTAAAACTCTCATCTTCTTAAATGTGAATGTTTCTGGTTTCTTAAATCCTCTGTGACCGTAATCTGAATGTCCTTCAGGTTGTGGAAAAAAAACAAGACGTGGATCGTCACTGACTCTACAACTCCCCCCTGCTTATAACTCCAAAACTTTGGTCCTAATGAGCTCTGCAGGGTTGGAAATAAGATCAGAGAGGGTGTATAACCCAGTAAATGACATGCAAGGCCACCTACTATTCTGAAATCTCTGTCTGTGACCATTTTGGGGTGGGGGATGGCGACTACTGTAGCCAGCCACCCACCCGCGTCTCCCTCAGGGGTAATTTAATCTCAGCGTTTGGTCTACTGTTGACCCCGTGACCCCGGCACCCGCCGGATGCAGGTAATACTACTAATGGAGCTCGTTAGGGACACGTCCTCGGCTGCACAGCTGGGACGGTGCCACTGGAAACTAATAGGATTGACAAGGAGGGAATGCGTCCAGGCCAGGGTTTTCTAACCTCTTGTGTGAGCTAATCCTGCTCCTTAGGTCAGGAAAATCATTTTAACTGTAACTTTTGGTATTTGTGTGGCTTGTGTGATGACATTTTCACGACTGGCCTTCAAACAACATGCCATTTCTTGAGGGAATGGACGAACCCTTTCGCTCAACTTGCTTGTGTCACTGGCAAGCAGTGTCTTTCACAGTGACTTGTGTATATTTCAGGGGCAGTAGGATTTTTAACTATTTAACAATTCCTAGCTGAAAATTTACATGTTAATGAACTAAATTAGACAACATGTGAGGCCATTTGTATGTGTTTATTTTGTGATGTTGCCTTATCTGTAGATGGCTGATAATGGAGGTATGAGAGAAATGATAGTATTACCAATTGCAATAATGGCCAAAGCTATGAACAGATAAATAAATAAATCATATCCATTTAATCCCAGGGGATTTATCAGAGGACACAGCACTGCATTGATCGCTTCTTTTGGCATCATACCTCTTTTCGCACTGAGGTAAAATTGCATTGCTGAGTAGAGAGGAGTACTCCGGGAGCTGGTAGGAATTCATTGTCTTGTCCAAGGTCACTTCACCGGGACCGGATGCCTCGCAGCAGGAAGAAGCTTGAACTTTGTCAAGTTGAAGGACAGTCTTGGTATCCACTCGGTCTAAAAATAGATATTCCCTTAGAAACAGGAGTGAGACGGTGTAAAAAAAAAAAAAAAAAAACAGTGAAGGGTTTTTTTGTTTTTTTTTTGCATGCTTCTGCCTAGTAACTTCTTTTCCATGTACAACATTTGAATGTAAGAATGTACCCTCTTTAAATAACGTTTATCTGTAGGTGCATCCATGTTTCCCTCATGTTTCCTTGCATCTGAGCCCCTTCCACTAAAGAAGTGAGGAATCGTGTCTTTAGAGAAATTCCACATTTACGGCTGAAGTGATGTAAGTTTCTAATGAAGGCTGCACAGCTGGAATTTTACAGCTTTTGCCCCTGTTTTATTTTTCTATTTATATCCGCTCTCTCGCACCCTCGCTCCTGCCTCCTCTGGGCGGCCTCCCGACTCCTCGATACCCACTCCTCCAAACAGAAATACAAGAATTAAAATCAAAGGAGGAAAGCATGTATACCCCCGTGTGTCAGCCACACAAGTGCATCTGAACATTCTCTCCAAAGTATTGCCTCAAGAGCTGTCCTCAGCAGTGCTAGAACAGAGAAGAGGTGTTGAAAGGCTTGTTCATACCTCTGTGGTGAAGTGGTCGTGTGACCTTCAGTGTATGGAAAGATGGGGTGGGCAAGGAACGTTGGAATATATTCCAACAATAAAAAAGTGAAAGAAACAATTTGATATTATCTAAGCACTTCAATTAAATGGGATTTGTACACTCTTTTACACTCCCGTTCTTCGGAGTGCTTTTATGAAAAACTCTAATCCTCATCCTGTAAATCCCCCGTTTATCGTCTAGTGCTGTCATCCAGGTGTGAACATCAGGCTCAGTTCAAAAGAACTGTTAAAGACCATTATGATAACACACGTCAGTTCAATGAACTGGATCCAGTTTTGTATTGTATTTTCTGTGTAATAGATGCAGAAACAAGCTGAACTTTGACAGTGGTGAGAAGAGCAAGAAAAGCCGCTTTTTAAGAGATTTGATTTTGACTTCATTGTCGAAATCTTGTCAAATGCCGCTTTAGGAAAGTACCTCCCTGCCGTCTGACGAGCAGGAAGAGGAGGTGTGATGACTGCTTGCTGGAAAAAAAAAAAAAAAAAAACACTTTTAAAAAAAAAGGAGCTGATGGACTGAACAAGAAATTAAATTCCAAGATACAATTTAGCAGATTCGTTGCTCTTACTTCCTGCTTAAGCAAAGGCCAATTTAATATAATGCTGGACTCTATACCTTAATTGTTTATCATTTCTTACCTCAGGCGCTTTGAAAAATTATAATTAGGTCGTAGCTCTTGACCCCACCACCACTGCAACCTGCTATTTTTTAATAGATAAAAGTGTAAACAGCCAAAACCATGTTGGTTATTATTTCACATCCAAATTACTTTTTATCTGTCACAAAAATACCTGTTTTCTTCCCAATGGCCGTATCGTGGATGCTGCGACATTATTAATTTCAATTTCTTGGGCAGGAAGCACAAGCAGCAGTGAGATGTAAGGGAGAAGGATTAAAGGAAGGTTTGCCTCTAAACGCGGAGGAACGTAAGGTTTCAGCTTTTCTACTCGTTAATTAGCTTGATAGCGCATCACGGTCTGCCATAGGCCCTCACAGCTCGAATAATTACGAGGCTGCGAAGGCGCGCAGCTCTTTTATACGAGAGGAGGAATGCATGGCGCAGATGAAAACAGGGGGAAAAAAAAAAAAAAAAAAGTACCCAGTAAGTATAAAGCAACAGTTGAATGGAACACAAGGTTATTCATTAAATCCTAATGCGGTTCTGCAGGTCTGCTGCCTTTGCAGTGTTACAAAGAAGCAGGAAGTGAATTTGGAATTCAAACGAGCCCCTTCATCTCTGACTGTCTATTATGGTAAACGCCCGTCTCATCTGTGTGTGCTGCGTGTAAACCAGACCACGGCCACCACCACAGGAAGTGGTGCTAAAACAGATTTGAGTCACAATGCAAACTCTCTAATCCCCCTGAAGCATTTGCATTGGGCATAACCCGATATTCAAAAAGATGTAGATTTAGGTATTATTATTATTATAGTAAAGTATAGTTAAGTAATATAGTTCTTACAGCTTAACTAGTGATAGTTTGGCCAGAATCAAGTTACCAAGCTCTACCCTTGATTGGAGCACAAGTTAACTCTCTCGGCCTAGACCATAAAACTCCAAATGTTCTACATCCAAATACGAGCAGTTAGCATCCAGCTGCATGTGCCCCAGTTTGAATGTGGCACATGTGGTCCATGATGTGACAACTGGAGTGGAAAGGCTGCTGCAGAGCACTCCGGGGTTGAGCATTTTGATCCAGAGCGTTTTCAAATAGACAGAGAGCGTGCAAGTTTCAGAAAGTTGTGACCATTTTTTTTTGATTTAGAGAAGGACCAACAAACATTATGTCATCTTGCGTTCGTTTTACATGCCTCGGCACATGATGTACCAGCTCTAATCCAACAAGGAAATCAATAAACCAAAGGCATGTTTTTCAAGCCTCTGGAGTCATTTTTAGCTGTAGGCTACCACTAATATTCGAAACAGTTGGCTCACATTTTATTAGCACTGTTGCACTCTACATAGAAGACAGTGGTAGCGGTTGACACAAAAATGTAAACCACAAACCTGGCAGAAAGAAAAGCTCTTAAAGTCAGAGGCTCAGAATTTCTTGCTGATTAGCTTGCTCCCTGGGTGGGTTAGCCCATGAGCTAACTTGCAGATATACTGGTCTCTATGTGTGCATCAGCTGATACATTAGAAGAAAGTGAAGTATATGAATGGTAAAGGTACACGCTGCTAAAGTCAGCGCGGTTTTCTATGCTAACATTACTGACCCCTTCTCCTACCCAGCCAGTCTGCATTGGTCTTAGAGGAGTGGTAAAACCGGTGTCGAAAAGGACATAATCTCAACAAAATCTCAGCCAATCCCTAGAAGTGATATGTGCAAAACAGAGGGGTAGTGCGAAGGGGTTGTAGACTCCAAGTATCTACCTCGCAATCAACGTCAAAAATCCTGTGTAATCCAAACAGGACTGAATTTTGTACAAATGGCAACGTGTGCCCAACCAGCATTGGAGGTGAGGTAATTAATTAGGCACCATGTAAGGTGGAGGGAAAATGTCCCTCCCGTGTTATCGGCCAGAGAAGAGTGGTGAATTATTTAACATCCAAAAGTCAAATGCCTTACATAGCAGCACCATCAGACGTCTGACGCGGAGTAATCACAGCTGTGGCAGATAAAGTGAAGTGTTTCTGCTCAGTGATGCAAGCTCTTAAACCACATCGCAATACATCAAGCCATTATGTATCATCTCGGACTGTTTTTCTTTTTTGTTTTGCGGCGGCCTGAGCATGACTCAGCCAATCTGCGCAGAAAACCAGAGCTTTGCAGTTTATCATGTGTATTTAAAAGCACTCCCCCCCCCCACCTTAGGCCTGTGGAACATTTCATCTGCCTCTTCCTTCTCTCTCTTCCCTGCATTCCTCAGGGAACGATGTTAGTCTGAAATGCGAGCGCAGTGTTTGTCCGGGGAACTCCGATGTGACCTAATCTCTCAGACCGAGAGGGGGAGAATTGAGGTGATGTCATGTAAAGGCAGCGTGCAGAAATGCTTGTAAAAGAGCGTTTCGGTGTCAGAAGTGGAGGGCGTATTTTACAACCGACACCTTGAATCCTCAGATCATTCTGTTTGTGTCCCTCCTCACAATTACACTATATTACCAAAAGTATTCGCTCACCTGCCTTTACTCATTCTATGAACTGAAGTGCCATCCCATTCCTAACTCATAGAATTCAATATGATGTCGGTCCACCTTTTGCAGCTATTACAGCTTCAACTCTTCTGGGAAGACTGTCCACAAGGTTGAGGAGAGTGTTTATAGGAATTTTTGACCATTCTTCCAAGAGCGCATTGGTGAGGTCACACACTGATGTTGGTCGAGAAGGCCTGGCTCTCAGTCTCCGCTCTAATTCATCCCAAAGGTGTTCTATCGGGTTCAGGTCAGGACTCTGTGCAGGCCAGTCAAGTTCATCCACACCAGACTCTGTCATCCACGTCTTTATGGACCTTGCTTTGTGCACTGGTGCACAGTCATGTTGGAAGAGGAAGGGGCCCGCTCCAAACTGTTCCCACAAGGTTGGGAGCATGGAATTGTCCAAAATGTTTTGGTATCCTGAAGCATTCAATGTTCCTTTCACTGGAACTAAGGGGCCAAGCCCAGCTCCTGAAAAACAACCCCATACCATAATTCCTCCTCCACCAAATTTCACAGTTGGCACAATGCAATCTGAAATGTACCGTTCTCCTGGCAACCTCCAAACCCAGACTCGTCCATCAGATTGCCAGATGGAAAAGCGTGATTCATCACTCCAGAGAACGCGTCTCCACTGCTCTAGAGGCCAGTGACGGCGTGCTTTACACCATTGCATCCGACGCCTTGCATTGCACTTGGTGATGTGTGGCTTGGCTGCAGCTGCTCGGCCATGGAAACCCATTCCATGAAGCTCTCTGCGTACTGTACTTGGGCTAATCTGAAGGTCACATGAAGTTTGTAGCTCTCTAGCAATTGACTGTGCAGAAAGTCGGCGACCTCTTTGCACTATGCGCTTCAGCATCCGCTGACCCCTCTCCGTCACTTTACGTGGCCTACCACTTCGTGGCTGAGTTGCTGTTGTTCCCAAACGCTTCCATTTTGTTATAATAGAGCTGACAGTTGACTGTGGAATATTTAGGAGCGAGGAAATTTCACGACTGGATTTGTTGCACAAGTGGCATCCTATGACAGTTCCACGCTGGAATTCACTGAGCTCCTGAGAGCGGCCCATTCTTTCACAAATGTCTTGTTTCACAGTCTGCATGCCTGAGTGCTTGAATTTATACACCTGGGGCCAGGCCAAGTGATTAGAACACCTGATTCTGATCATTTGAATGGGTGAGCGAATACTTTTGGTAATATAGTGTATCTACCCCAGCGTACCTCACGGGGCGACGTTACACTTGGAGGAAACCGATGCACCATGACAACACGCTGTCAGTTTTGCCATTCCAGTAGAGAAGGACAAAGAGATCACGGAGCCTTATGGACACCGTCTGATTTCTAAAGAGGCTCCATCTGCATAGCGGTTGTTGGGGGTGATTAGCGTGGCCATGCAGTGGAATGGCGCCTGGATCTTCCCAGAGCCAGCTATGCTCTGCTGGGCGCCATCGCTCCATGGAGAAATGAAAGAGAGGAGGCCACGGTCCCATCCCCGTAATGGCGAGCCAGATGGCTGAATCTCTCCCCCACCGTTCTTCTCAAACCAGGCCTCAGAAGATCTCTTCTTCTGTCGTTTTTAATTAATTTTGACTGTTTAGTCGCTAATGAGTCGTCAGGTTTTCTTTCCAGGGCCTTGACTGGCACCCGTCTTCGCCCGCAACTGTCAGCGGTGTCACCCGGCTTGTTGGATGTTGAGTTGTTGTCAGGACTGCGCTGTTTCCGGGAGTCTAATTTAAGTTCTGGTGGTGGTACGCTGATTGTTGCTGTTTTCCTGTGGTAGAGAACAGATTAGGATCTGGATTGTGCTCCGGGGAAGAGTCGCAGCAGTCCCCACCCCCTCCCCGTGGACACCCCCAACCCTAGCTGCACACACACACACACACACACACACACACACACACACACTGTAATACATTAGCAGCCTCTTTCTGGGGGGAAGATAAACAGCTTTATATTTTCTCTATCTCTTTGCCAAATGAAACAGATAATGTGCAGCCCCTGCGACGCACTGCCTGGTGGTGACTAAGTATAGTAGGAGTGTTTATATGTTGCACTAGCCATAGATTTTTCAGGACTTTGCCACAAGAAGCCCTGATATCCAATTACTGATGCGTATTGATCATATCACATAATTGGCTGTGGAATAGGAAGGGCACAAAGGTAGGGTTACAGCGCTAGAATCCGTCCCATAAAAGGCCGGGGCTTATTGATCTTCCCCACGGCTCATTCTCTTGTTAATCATGCAAACAAAGTGGAACAGTGTGTCGCGGGTTATAGAGGGTGGAAGAGATCATTTCCTGATGCTCCACCTTATGCTCGGGCTGCGCTGCCTCGCCATTCGTCATTGAAACCATTTCTGAGAGCGCTCTTGCTGTTTTGTTAGTCTGTCTTTCAAGCACGTGTTCTGTTACCAGTACTGTCTTCTGATGCATGTTTTCTTTTTCAGTTTAAAAAAATGACGCGTCGTTTAAGCCAGGGCTCCATGCTAACTCTTATCACTACCATCGCAGAATCATTCCCTGTAAGTGTATGTAAACAGTGCAAAAATCAAAAATATCGTTTCTTTACTGATAATCCAATATTTTTTACTAAGACTTTAAACTATAGACGATATCAAGGAAGTAAAGTATTAGCATGCAAAGTAATTTTACCTCCAAACAATACTCAGTTAATGTACTTTAGTACATGTGTTAACATGTTGTGCTGACACATTAAAGCTGCTGCAAGCGTTATTGTTAAAATAAGTGTTAAATAGCTGTATTTTCCAACAGCAAACAGGAAGCGACAAAGTTTACAGCAGCTTTAAACTGCAGCTCATGTTTAAAGCTTTGTTAAACAGTTCTGCTTTTAGTTCTACTCGCTCCATTAGCCATTAGCTCCCTAAGCTAAACCCACTGCAGTACTCTGCCACCCACGGGTTGTTCACGTATCAAAGCAGATTTGTTGTTCCAATGTGGCATTAAAATATGATGTGCCCCCCTCGATAGTCAGTTTACGGCATCCTGTCTTATTTTAATGCCTCATATTTTTCATAGGTCCCGTGCTGCGTAGCCAGCCAACAAAGATAGTAACTCTTTTATTTTATTATCTGTTAATCACAAAATGCCGTAAAATCAAAAGAAGAAAACAAGCCGATCTCTGAATTTTTGTTAGCCGGCAGGTGCAGTTAACTAAAATGTGGAATTTTAAATAACAGTTCCCGCTTTCTGTTCAACTGAACGACCACTTTATTAAACTGTGTAATATGAACTAGAGCCTGTGAATTCTATTCCGTTGCTGGATGTAATCCAAGTTCCCACAAATGAAATGAATCAGATGAGTGATTACAGGCTTAGAGAAATAATCTCTATGTGATGTGATGCGTTACGTGTTACACCACCACCGCCGCCGGCAGCAGCAGCAGCAGCAGCAGCAGCAGCAGCAGTATCTCGCTCAAGGACACTTTGGCAGGGCAGAGTCTTGTCAGCAGGGACTCAACTCAAGTTGCTCAGCTGAAGGTCGGCCTCTTTAACCAGTGGACTATCATGGTACAGAGAACACAAAGCCACCTTGTCAGGCTTTAACAGACATCGATTTGTATTCTGCAGGTTTAAACCAGCACTCTCCTTAAAATTCTACTTTTTTCTCTTTCTTTTTTCCCGTTAATGTTTCCGAAATAAGCTGCCATCTTGCATACTAATGGAGTTGTAATTGTCACAGTTAACAAAGGCCACAAAAACCCACTCTAAGCTATTATCCTCTTTGGAAGTTATCTTGCTGAATGTTCGTAGCAATTTAAGGAAGCCTTTTCTTTCTGGTGGAGAGGAAAGATGAGAGAGTAAAAGCTTTGGGGAGAGAGAGAGAGTAAAAAAAAACAAAAAAAAAAAACCCGAAATCAGACAATGATCACTTGTGAGACTGTTAGGATTACGGCAACGTAGGGTGTTGCAACACTGAAAGCAACTCCTCAGAGCTGTATATGTGCAGTTGTGTTTGTATTTAGTCTACTGTAGCGCTGTGTGACGGCCTGCTTGCCTCTCATCCCGCACTTGGTGTGTCACTGTCTCCCTGTGAGGCATTGCACCTTTCTCTAGTGCATTTGTATCATCTCAATGGTAAAACAATCATAGCTGGATTCATCTAATTACATCCGGATAAGCAAAGCTGCTTTGGCACACATTCGATTAATATAGGTCAATTCATTAGGTGTTAACTATTAAATGAGACATATTATGCTTATTAAGTTTTTTTTTTTTTTTTTTTTCCTTTCAGTGTCTTACATGTGCTCTTGTGCATGTTAAATATTGCGCATCCATCCACGGCAAAAGAAAAACACTGCTTTTGAATCACCTCACCTCAAATCTGTGACTTTGTGACATCACGCTATGTCACCATTTCACAAATTTGCATATAGCCTGTGCATATGCCTGAGTTTGGCATGTAAGGCTGATGATGTTAGCTGCAGCCTAGTTTCATTGTTAGCGGTTTCTTTCAGACATTTGAAGGGCTGTACCCCGGTTGCATTGCCAGTTAAATCATTTGATTATCTCCTGTTGCTTGTCTGATCACTGCCTTTTAATTAAAAGTCTGCATTATTTAGTGTCCTTGTAAGAACTGCAGTTGTTCCCGCATTTGTCAGCCCACTCACTCTAGACATTATGATTCAGCGGCTGAGAAAAGGGAGGGACAAAATTGACTATCTCTATGGTTTTCTGTATCGCAGACAAGTTGTCCTTTTTCCGTCTGTGATTGATGATATTTCTAAAAACCAATTTCTCATAAGTGCCAGCTTGAGGAAGGCAGGTGAGCCTCCTCAATCCCGTTTCCCATCTAAAGAAGGTGAAGCACAAAACATTAAACCTGCCACCGGCTCGGTGTTAGCATAATGAAAGCAACCGAGTGTGAAGACGGGGAAAAAAGCGAAACAATTCAGAATTAATGGCAGAAGCTCCTGGGGAAAACAAAGGGAGAAAAAAGCGCACAGACGGTGGCGTCACAGAGGATCTGATTGAGGGGAGGCTTTGAGTGGCTTTCTCTGGTGAAATTGAGCATGTCCCTCACGCTGACGCACACCACTCATCTGGTTCTCTGCAACAGGCCCTCCATTAGCAGACGGAGATTTGCATTAAATACACAGGGCCGTGACAACTAGCAGGATTGACAGATGCTGCGGTGGTCTCTGGGTCTACAGACCTGTACACAAACCGGTGCAAGCAGAACTAGGAGGAAAACATCTGTTAATGCTTCTCTTTATCCCAGTGCTTTCTGTTTGGAGACAGTTGGCTGGGTGTTGTTCTGTTTTACAAAAAAAAAAAAAAAAAAGGACTTTACTCAGGGTTGTTATATATAGTCAATAATTGATACATCTGTCAGTACATCTGTTAATACACCTATGTCTTTCTTACCTTTGGAATTCCACAAATCGACAAGTCAATCATTAATACGCTTGTTAATACATATTGATTTTCTGCGTACCTTTGGAAGGCTTCCAGAAACTGTATCCAAATCAACTTCGATGGATTTTAAAGGATCCTTTAAAAATGATTTTTTAAAAATGTTTTTAAAAAACAGTCCTCTGGTTTAGCACTGTACTCCTGTAACACTGTTGGACTCTATTTGTAGAGCAGAAATCAAAACAGAGAACCAGAGATATCACCTCTTTGATTCCACACGTTCATCCTCCTTGAAAACAAGCAACAACAAACCAAACTGTCACCTACATTACCCACAATGCCACTGAGCCCCTGAGTGACATTGCTGGAGTTAATTTACCAGATAACATGCAGCTTTGTCTGGAGCCACAAAAGGTTTTAAACTGCTGTTTAAAGCTCTGCAATACCTATGAACACACTTTCATGTATAAACTGTTTGAAGTTACCCTTTAATTGTTTTCTGGCTGCATGGACGTGTTCCGAGAGCGCTGGATATACTGGATGGCACCCTTTCAAGTTGCTCAACCAGCACCAGCACCGGCTGGAGACTTCCCTTCCGTGTTGACTTCTGTCAGACACATCGTCGTTAGTGTCTCATTCCAGGATCCAGTGTACCATAGAGTTTAATAATTCACAATATAAAGAGTAATAATTGACACAATGGTCAGCTGGCGGCCTTGCCAGTTCACTAGGTCCAGCTAGCAAAAACGAAAAGACTAACACAACGACCCTGAACTAAATTCCACCTTCATAAATATTACAGTATTTCTTTGAGGTGTTGGTTTAATTACTGTGTGACGGTAGACTAGAGCAGAAAAGTAAAATGCAATCAGCAGTGACAGGCTGATTCATCTCCCCGTGTCTGTTTATCTAAGTTTCCCCTTTTCCTTTTCTGAGGACAATCACAGCTTCCCACTTCCCTCTCAGCACAGGCGCTCGGTGGGCTGGAGAGGGAGAGAACGAGTTGTGTAATCCCCCTGCCCTCCCTTCCCCTTCGCTTAGCCAGACAACAAGAAACATCTGGACGGAGAACAGAGAGTTCAGAGCGCACCCATCCCCACCTCGGATGAGTCCAACAATGCTTGGCTCGGTCTGAGCGCTCGGAGTCTGGACACCCTGGTGTTATCCTACCAAGCCCTGCGCATTCTTATCGTGACTCTGCTGATTTTTTCTGAGAAGAACGCGTGGGTGTACGCTGTTGTCAAGTGCTCGCTGTGTTTGGGCAAAGTGTGTAATTTTCTCTCTCTGAGTGGGGTAAAAGGTGTTATTTTCCCCTCTGCTTTTCGATCCTGGCGAGCTGAAACCGTTTGTCCAGAGGTTTTAATATTGTGTATCTTCAGGTTGTCAGGTGTGTTTTCTCACTCATTTTCACATGTTGAAGTGGTGTCTCACTTTAGTCCTCCATCATTGACTGGCTGCATTCCAACAAGTTCTTTTTTTTTAATTTTTTGGGATCTTGGATCTTGTTTGCGATCACAGCTGCATTCCAACAAGTTCTTTTTTTTTTTTTTTTTGGGGATCTTGGATCTTGTTTGCGTTCGCCAGCTTCCGCAGCGCATGTGTCTTAAGACTTCAAGCTTTAAGTTTCATGCGGAAAGCTCCCCATACTTATGTCACACACGCCTTTTTCTACATCATTGATCCCATGTGAGTATGCAGCGCAGGTGCTGCAGCCAGATTTAGAACTGGTGGAATAAACCGGGCTGACTTCTGCTTTTTACAAGACTCTTACATTTGCCTTTTTCAGTCAACTGTGTCTGTTTCGGTTTCTGTTCGTTCCTGCTCGTGTCTGTGCAGCGAATTGGGACGGGCCCACCTGCCGTGTCAAGTCACGGTGTCTGATGCCGAGGATGCGTTTCCCCCAGACTCGTGCAAGTGATGTAACATTTATGCTTTATTTATAGAACCGTATTTATTCTCAAGAGTATATTCTCATTCTGTTCTATAAGGTTTCATGATGAACCTTTATAGTAAGAGGGCACTTTTCAAATTGAAGGAGGTTTCAGTATCATGTCCGTTATCAATGATGTAATATGTTTAGAAGCAGAAGCAAACACAAGATCATTGCAGTGCAAGATCCAACCAACATCAACTGAAAATTAATCTGTAGGCTACAACAAGCCACTGCATTGTTTTAGTTGATAATATTCATATAGGAACAAGGTACTGTATGTTTCTGATAATGCTGAAAGAACATCCTGTTCGTAAATCCAAGCCTGTAGATTAATTTAACTAATAGATATATGCGATTCATAGATAAAATGAATAAAAAAATACATAACATAAAATCTGTCAGTCCTCAGTTGACAAAGGCCCAACACAAAAGCTGCCGACTGTGGAAACAGAAACCAGGCATTCACAAGATTAACCAGCATTTAGCTCTTTGTGTTCGCACCGTCCCACAATGAAACTGTGTCCTTCCCTCCCTCGTGTCCTCCACCGTGTATCCATTAACTCATCGAGAATAGGCTTCCCTCAAAACAGAATTCATGAAACCCTCTGCTGTCTCCACGGTCAAGCCTTCCTTGCTGAAGTTCTAGCCCTCTGTATACAGTGTATTGTATCCCACTTCAATATTTAACTGAGGGGCTGAATTGTATGTCGAGTCTGACCTGCTCGTCTTTGCCCCCGGGCAGTGCTCCTTCATTTCTCTCATCCTTACCTTGTTTTTTTTTTTTTTTCTTTCCCCAATATGACTTGACCTTGACAGAGGAATGTAGGGGGGCTTTGTATGGGTTTCGCATCCTCCCTGACCGCCACCCCTCATATGATCTGAGATGATGAACTGCAGGGTCCGGTGACATCCATCTTTCCCACGTGCGCCTCCTCTCCTCTTTAACAGCCCTCCCCTCCTCTCTCGGCCGCCTTTGTTCCAGTTTAGACGGGCAGGAAATGAGATACGTGCAGTTGAGAGAAAAAAAAAAGGAAACTCTTTGAGAGACAGAAGGCCTGTTTTGTCTTTAATTCTATTCAAAGACACAAGACTTTTCCAAGAAAATATCAAGTTAGTGTCTTCTTCTAGAAACATAGTCCAACAGTGGAGCTTGGAAGCGTACAACGATGTTCCCTGTTAATCCAGACATGGTATTGGTTTAGAGGCGAGCACATAGACATATTGCATCGACTAGGTATTTAATTGTCTTTAAATGTCAGCGCGAGCGATGATACTATACTATCATTACAGGCCTCGCTGGCTTAAATGAGCTTACTTCTAACCAGACAGCTGAATGGCACTGATGATTGGCTGTTTGACTGGCAGAACTGATACATTTTCTCCTGGTGGAATTTAATTTGTGTAATCATGGAGGCAACCTTTCAGAAATCCGCAGCATCGCTGAACACTGGTTTTGATTGATAACTTACAAATATGCTCCGGGGCTTTGGTCTGTCACTCGCGCTCGTGTGTTAATTTGTGGGAAGCAAAATAGTCGGCCGCAACCCCGTCGTAATTTTCTGTGGACGTTGTAAAGGAAGGGCCGGCATGCATGTAATTTGTGACCCTCTATTAATAAGAATAATGTTGATTAGTTGATTATCATTTAATTACGCCGGTTAGAAACACCAGAGCGTCTCAATGCTCTGGTGCATCTTAATCTCATTTATATAACAGTCTGCTCATTTACATGTCTGGACCGCTTGGGCATGTAAATAATGATATTATCAGCATACTGGAAATCCTGTTGCGTGTGCGGTTGTAACGACCTTATCTCCCCCTACAGAAATGGCACCATGTCCTGTGGTTTTCAGGTTGTTGGGTTTTTTTTAGATTTTGTCACATGTTGAGCACTGGCAAGCAGTAGAAACCTCAGTCAACGCTGTGTTTTGTAAGAACCATTGCTTTAAGCCATGATGGTGGCATTGCTTTTGGGTACAGCCATTGGATGAATTTTCTTATAATTGGTTCATATGCCTACATTTATCTTCTCCAGATGATGCTTTACCCAGAAGGAAAAATCTAAACTAAACTAAACTAAACTTAGATGGTGAACATGCCAAACAATATACTTGTTTCCCATTAGCATGTTTTCCTGTCATCGTGTTAGCGTTTCGGTGGTAATCGCTAATTGTGCACAATAAAGTGTGTTTACAGGTCTTGAGGAGTGCTACTGCATATGTGAAAAAAGTAGTATAAAGCCTTTTGTGGCTCCAGAGGAACCTGTGTGTAATTTCATAAATTGCCTCCAGTGATGTCATTCAGTGGCTGTGTTGCATTGTGGGTAATGGAGGGGCCAGCTTTTTAAAAGCAGTCCACAGGTCTGCATTTTTTACATGCAACAAAACCATTACATGCAACAAAACCAGAGATATCACCTTGTTTGTTCTAAGCATTCTTCCTCCTTTTTGAAACCTGGCGCCTACATTACCCACAATGCAATGTGACCTGAGTGACATCACTGTATGCACTTTATTAGATTACATGCAGCTTCCTCTGGAGCCACCAATGGTATTATAACACTTTTTTTCACATATGCAGTAGTCTTCCCCAGGACCTTTAAACACACATTAGTCTGTAGAATTGCTGTAGCTATCCTTTTAACTGCCTTAATACAGCCTCACAGATGGAATGACTGCAGATTCTTATTTGTTATACAAATGCGATGGCCATTTTTGTCAAGGTTAGTTGGCTATGTATATATTCCCTTTTTCCTCTTTCTTCCTGCTCACTTCCAGTTGCAGAGAGCATTTTCTGAGCACAGTTCTTTACGTGTCAGTTAGCAAAAATCTGGAGGAAAAAAAAAAAAGAAGTAGAACTTTAGATTTGCGTTCCCCAAAGCAGTTGCATGGTCAACATTGCGTGCCCATGTGTGAGACATCATAAACGTGTTAGTCCCCGAGGAGGTTTGATTGGGGTGAAGGTTTGGCTGTCACCCCTCATCTCCTTATCACTACAGGACCTTCGTGTGAGGGGGTGGTGGTGAAGGTCTTCGGGGCAACAAAAACTAACTTCCTCATGGAAGAACTCCATGAAACCTGACAGCTGAGTGTTAGAGTCCTCCGACCCCTGTGCATCCCTGCTGACACTCCTGTCTACTGCGCTTCCTCCTCCAATAATTAGACTAGGCCTGGCTGCCACTGCCGGCCAGCAGAGGAAAGAACACTGAAATATTTAACTGGAGCACTTGTGCATTATCTCTGGTTGAAGACATCTGAGAGAATTTTTAAACATTTACAAATTTTCCCAAATGTACAGTTTCAAACCTGAAAGTACTCTAGAAGGATTTATCGTTCTGGGATTACAGACTTAAGGAGAGAAGGATGAATCAGTGGCTTGGGTTGAAACAGAGATAATAACAGAATAAAACTGTTTATTGTGAAGTGTTATACCTGTAATCATTACCTGTTTACCTCGATCCAAGTGTCAGTTACATGAGTTAAGTCCTTACAAGCAATTCAGCTTGAAAACAGCATCCTTAAAACATGTCAGCAGCTGAAGTGGCCCCAGTCGAACAAACAACCCGTCTCTCTGTGGCAGTAGAAGCACTTCTATCAGGGTGATGAGATAACAGCAATTATTACCTGCCTTCTTCGCACATTATTGAGATACAAAGGATAAAACGCACTAAGAGGAGTGTGGGAACGCAAACACTTTATGAGGCCCTAACCTTGGAGTGCTTAACTCCTAATTAAATCCGAGCCAGCGCGAGCGTTTTCTTGCGAACAAGCAGGATCCTCCACGGAACCGATGCATTTCAGAAGCCCAATCAAACCAGCGGAAATAAACGGAAGACGTTTTCCATTTTCTCATCTGCCTAATGACAGGTTCCTCGACGCCCCCAGGATAGACGAGAAGGCTGGGTAATGAGGAAAAACAATAGGATGGCTTGCTAGACAACAAAATGCGATGGGAACTCAAGATACCCCGCCATTTGTTTTACGCCGACTTTAACGATGCGCTTGATTAATTGGCTATTTTGTTTTTAATGCCCTTTTTTAGCGGCGCCCTATACTGCAGTGCCCCACGGCAGAGCAGCTTAAAAGTTTTCATCGGGATAGCCGTGCTGTTTTCCACAGCTGCATCCCCAAACAGTTGATTAAGCCGGAAAGGACTAGAAAGTTGTCTCCTGCAAGACTTTACTCCGCTCCACAGCATCTGCTTCTTGAATTATTTAACTGTCTGAGATCATTAGGCCTGTTTCTTGTTTGCACAGCAGCAATCACAACTGTCATTACAGCTGTTGGAGACTCACTTGTTATTGAATGGTCTGCGGCGGCGAAAGCGTTCATTTAAGACTGTGTGCCGTCCATTGTGTCACGGCCACAGAAAAAGACTCTTTCCGATTGGCTTGCGGGTCAAACATAGTGTATGAGTCAAACTGACTGATGTTGGATGCTTTTTTTATTTTTTTTTTATGACTTTTGCAATATTTGTTGACTTTTCAAATTGGGCAATGGGCGTTGTTCTCAGCAAAAAGAGACGCACCGAATAAACACTCGCCCAACCCAAGGCTTTGAATCAGCTACAGACAGCTGACAGTGCAGCTCTGACCACGTCGGGCAGCCAACAAGTTGTACATTGTACGCTGAGAGGCTCAACTCAAAAGTGGGGCGAGCAACATGATGTCAGAGCAGTTGAGCTATATTAAAAATAGAAGTAACAGACGAGCATCATGAAGGAGAGACAAAAAAAAAAGAAAAAAAGAAGACATGGTTTGTGCATCTGCTTAATTTAACAGGAAGGGAAGATTGACAGTGAAGCTTCTGCTTCAGCGGATGCACATAACGGTTATTGATTGACTACTGTCTGGCAGGTAATGATTAATGTTTAGTTAATTATCCGAGCCTGATGTACTATAGCGTCTGTGTGAAAGTTGTTGGTTGTGCGTCAGAATGTGAAATTAACTTCCACGTTCTGGACAGAAACCTGATTGCTGGCGCCATCGATGCATAATGAAAACTTAATAAGGTTCTTTTTTTGACCTGCCGTTGTTCCCTTGCTCACAACATGCAGTGTAACTACTCTGAACTGTATCATATCCAGCAGTTAAACGTGTCTTTTGCTAACATCATGAGAGGGCACTTCTGAAAGGGGACTGAATCTGTTGTAAACGCACACTTCTTGGGGGTATTTAGCTTTGTCTCAAACATACAATTATAATACTTGCATGTTTTGTCCAGCACGGTCACAAAGGAACACCACTTTTTTTTTTTTATGATTTTCCCGCGTGAGTGAAGTCGCTGATGTTAAAAGCTAACATTAGCCTTTGAACAAACTACACGGTGGTTGCCTAAACTCAAATCACCACCAACAAGCATGTAACTACATTGTACTGTACACTTTGCTCTGAATTGAACAATTTACAGGCTGAAAGGTGTATGTAATACCGTAGAACAAAATGTGAAAATGTTGTGTTAACCACAGACCTTACTTCAGACATCTAAGTAAAATACCCATACACAAAATCCATCAACTTCAGCATTTACATTGACGGCATTGATGGTGGGGGCTGACGTGAAACATGCTGACCAGCTCATCAGGGGACAGTTTGGAGTTCAGTATCTTGCCCAGGGACACTTCAACATGCTGACCAGGGGAATCTAACCAGAGACCTTCCGATAACAAGACGAGGGAACCAGAAGTGAAGAAATGCCAGCTGATTTTAGGTGTTAAAGGACTCACAAAGGGCCCAGTGTCTGTCAGTGCTGGCTGTGTGCTCATATTTAGATGTTGATTTTGCTGTTTAAAAGTTTATTGTATTGTGTGAGCAACAGTGTTTGTGTTAGAAACACATATGCTTGTAAATCAGCCCCTTCTCACAACTAAACACACCTGACACGAAGTGATGGATTGTTGCTTTTGGAGACTTTCGGTGATTTTTGGAACTCCTCCCACCTTTTCATCCGAGTCCACCTTTGTTCTTTGTTCAAGGCCAAACTGTAGCCCTTGAGCAAATCAAAGAGGGGTGCGGTGTCTGCCTTGTTTGCATTTCTGCCTCATTTTGGCCCATTCCGAGTGCGTGTGTGAAAGATCCCGCCTGATCATTTGCTGAATATTAAAGCCATCTGTTGGCGTTCACTTCCTCCTCAGGACATCCCTCTGATGTGTTGTGTGTTTACCATTTATTACCGAGCACGTAAAGCACCCAGACAGTCAAATTAGATTAGCACCGCAGAATGACGAGACAATGAGCGCACACAGCGTCCTACAGATCAGCGACGGGAGGACTGGGCTCCGACGTGTTCAGCCATGCGCGCTGAACGCCGCGCACTTATGCAGATTCATGCGCACGTGCCGTCTGTAAATACTGTTAACAAGTTTACAGTTACATTTTAACCCTTTTGCTACAGACTCTTGTGCACCTTTTGTTACTTGTGTGGGCTCAGGGTTACTTTTATTCTCAAGCCGCACCCATTTGTTGCAACAAAAAGAGATCTAATTCAAGCTCCGCTCCAGCATTCTCCAACATAAGCCTTTTTCAACAGTCTGCCGAGTCATATTTACCCACTGTTCTTCCCACAGCCATCTGCATAGGTTGCCAGATTGTGATGGATGGCTTGCAGGACCAAAGCAAACACGGTGATCGGTTTGCTGCTGGTGGAAGGGCCGAAAGTGTGAGCAGGCTCGTTACAGCACTGTTGCCCGGAGAAATTGATCAGAAAGCTGGAGCGGGCGGGTCTGGCTCGAGGTTTAATGAATAATTTAAATGTGGATGATGACTCAGCAGTTCTTGCCCCTCTGGAAATATATACAGTAAATTCACACATTGATATATTTGATATATATATATATATATATATATATATATGTATATATATATATATATATATATATATATATATATATATATATATATACATACAGTGTGTTTTGTTCCAGGGCTTAAATGTCAGAAAGGAAGGGAGAGCACTGTTGAGTTCTGTGGAATTAAATTTACATCTGTGTGACTCTTCTGCAGAATTTCCACTAACGTCCAGTAACGGGAGCGCCAAATTTAAATTGCAAATCTGTTTTGCAACTTCCAGACTGACATCAGTTTTTTTTGACCGCTGCAAACATTTGATGGAAAAAAAAAAAAACTCTGTTATTGCTCTTCATTTTTGACAACCGGATGTTCTCTCTCGTTGACAAAAGTGTTATTTATCATCTCAGGGCCAGATGCCCGAGGAATGTCCGTGTGTCAGAATACACCCCTGCGGCATGCTGTGTCACGTTCAGATATAAATCAGCGGCTGACATCATGCCTCAGCCAGAGCAACTTGCCTAATGCTGTCAGAAATAAGCAGAGCAGAGAGGGGAAGTCATTAACAACTAAAAAAAACAACATCCTGGCAGTTTCTTGGCCCTGCAATGATGCCTTTTAATTATGTGCCTGTCTCAGGGTTTTTCTACGATTAAATACAGCGGGCTTGATCGAATGATTGGCTAGAAGTGAATCAGCAGTTCTGATAATCGATGAATTTGCTTCATTCAAGTATAAATCCCAAATATTAGCAGGGTCAGGGTTAGGATTGCGTTTGGCGTTTAGGGATAAGTTTCAGCTTTGCAAATAGAAAAACGTGCAATTTGATTATAAACATGGAATTTTAATGTTGGCAGGACAAAACAAACAGTTTGAAGATGAAATTAGGTCTTAGGGACATGTTGTAGACTAAGCAGTTATTCAGCTAATCAGAAAGTATAATCAGCTGATAAGCAGATGATGGAAATGATCATTTGTTGAAGCCTTGTAACACGTAACTCTGTTCTTGATGCACACAAAAGGCCCAAATCAAAACCAGCCACCAATACTGCTCCTTGTTCCCAGTCCTAAACTCACCACAGGTTTAAGACTCAGATGCTCGCAGACAAATGCCTCGCCTCAAATCCCGTCATTTCTATTTAGAAGCCCCTTTACTCTATTATGAGCTATGAATTATGGAGTTCCCACAGCGCGTCTCTCTCTGTGTGGCTGAGTGGCTGCTCTGATTTAATGCTCAGAGCTGTTAGTCCCTCCCTGCCAATCCCCGTCCGCCGCCGCGGGCCGAGCCTCTAATGGATGTGGAGGGGAAACATGCTTGTCCGTCTAATGGCCAGGCTTCTAATGTAATGCTAAAATAATCAGGAGCAGGGAGGAGGGAGGGACGGGGGGGTTTCCGGTTTTAGCGGGGTCGCAGGGGGTTGACGTGCCGGAGCGCGGGGTTTGGAATCTGGGAGGGACGACCTCTGGAGTGACCACAGGGACCGCTGACCCCGCTGGGAGGAAGTTGTGATGTAACTCCTCCGGGAAGAGCTCCAACAGATTAGATTTTAAGAAATGTCGATGAATATCGACTTGGATGTTTCATTTGGGGGAACCAGAGTGTGAGGACAGGCTCTTGGAAGGAAAAGCTTAGATGAGCAGACTAAAACAGACATAGGATTTTTGACTTTTTGTTATTTAAAGATAACACTATAAATGAAAATGGAATTTGCACTCCACATTCTCCATTAATCAATGATTTCTTTGTTTTCTTAAATCTTAGATATCAGGAACTCTTGGGAAACTAATAATTTTTCAAGCAGAAATGGCAAAAGATGTGCATGTTCCTGCTCCTCTTCTGTGAGGATGTTCAGTTTTTCTTGGTTTTGTACCATTGCAAACTCAATATATTTTAGTTTTGGACTGTTGATAGGAGAAAACACTATGTTTGAAGACGTCTCCATTGGCTCTGGGGAACTGACTTACCGTAAAATGTTTTTTTATGACAACACAAAACACAAGAAAGTTTTGAGAAAACGTGTTCATGTCATTTGGTTGGATCCCGAAAACTAAACGGCGTAGCGCTGGCGATGAACTGAAGAGTGTATAAACCTGAGGAAAGAAGCTGCTCTGTAGTCTGGCGGTAGGGCCAGACAAGAGCAACTGGTTTATGATTTCATATTTTCAGCTGGCATCGCTACTGATCTTTAAATTGCCGTTGGTTCATTTTTTTGAAGACACGACATCGCTAAAGAATGTTGACGGCTTCAGCTTCAGCTCAGCAAAATTCACATTAGACTACCAAGCAACCAAATGTGTTAACTGTAGGATTCAATGTAAAGTAGGTGTTTGAGAACAGAAACAGCAAACTTTAATCCCAAGACTTTACGCTTACTTTTGTCCACAGCGGCTGCCAGAATCATAAAAAGTGTATGTTTCTTGTAGCTACTTCAAGGAAAAAAGTTGGCCCTCATACGTAACACTAGCTCCGATGCCTTGACCTCACATATCTAACGTTTATGGGGCTTGTTTGGAGCAATTGCACCCAGGCCAAGCTTCTTTGCAACTGCTTTACCTCGGGGTGAGGACATATTGGCCTCATTATTTGCTGACAACAGCCAAGCTTATATTGTTCTTTGCCCTTAGATCTTACTTTCAGACATGATTAACCAAGCTTGTCCGCGGCGTTATGTAAGTTTATTGGCCCGCCGCGAGTTTCAAGCTCCGCAACGCTCCTGTTGCATGGGCGCAGAGGAAGTCAGGACTGAGGGCTGTTTATTTATAGGGCAGAGAGGTCTTTCCCTTCTCTGTGCAGCTCTCCCAGTCAACCAAACAGCCAGAGGAAGCCCCATAAATGATTTCATGTCTGGGCCTGTGACTCATTTTACGGTCTTTGAATGTAGCGAGTATCCCGGAGTCGTGCCCGTAAAAAAGAAACGTTTGCATTGCCCCCTCGCTGTGGGAAAACCCCTTTTTTTCTGCTGCTGAGGTCATCATCGGCGCTGGCTGGAGTTTTGCTTGTGTTCTGTGATGACACTGTTACGGGCTGCTCTGGAAGTTGCCCTTGCATTTTCATGTTTTTAATGATGATGGACTTTTCTCCGTGTCACATAATTACGGCAATAACAGCCAAAAGCCTCACGTGGCTGATAAAAAGCACACCACGTTCATCCTCTGTAATATGTTCTTCCTGGGGTGGAAAACCCTTAAAGAGCTGCGAGGGCCTAGAGAATGGTTTTCATTTTTTTTTTTTTTTTTTTTTTTTTGTCGCGTGATGAGATCAGGGAGTTCACGCTGGCAGTTCTGTGTGTTTTTAAATTGAGGTTGCCACACGGGCGGTCACGCCTGGAGTGGAGTGCTCCGGCTCTCGCTAGCATCACCGTGACAACAACTCGCGCTGTGTTCACAATTAGCATTCAGCCGGTTGCTGATTAGCAACATGGTGTGTAGTGGACTGCAGAGACCCTTTGAAAAAATAAAAAATAAAAAGCCTGAGAAACAGACAGACGGACAGACTTTCAGGTGTGATTTACTCACCTCCAGGGCATTCAATATGATGTGCGCTTTGCTGTATATTAACGATGATGCGGTTGTGTGTCATCAAGGTCTGTAAAACAAATCGGGTGGAAACTATTTGAACCGCTTTGGCCTATATGAAACCATTTGATCTGCCTTACTGCTCTGCTTTATTGTGCAAACACACACGCACACACGCACACACACGCACACACACACTTGTACTGTAGATACGCGCAAACACACAAAGGTGCAGGTGCTTTGTTGGCACCCTTTCGCCCACGGGCTATAACGGATGATATTTACATAGCGGTTTGGATAAGAGAGCGGTACCATTAGCGAGATGGATCGCCGCAAAGTGGATGGGGATTTATCACAGGGCCGGAGCCCGGTGTGAAAAATGAGGGATGTCTCTTTTCCCCGTTCCTCACGTTTCCATTCATCCTCTTTGACTCTCTCGGTGCTTTTGCATGCGCTCGCTCTTCCTGGGCGTGTCCACCGACGCTCTGTCACGCCTGGGCTCCTGGCCTCTTCCTCCAGCAGATGGAAAAGCTCTTCTATTATCGCGCCTCTCCACCGCACCTCTGAGACTTCATCATCCTCATATCTCCTGCTTTCATAGAGGCCTCGCACGGCCCCGTGTTGTGCTGCTGCCAGGCTCTTTGCATCTTTAAGACCCTTTGTGTGTGTGTGTGTGTGTGTGTGTGTGTGTGTGTGTGTGTGAGGTTATCACTCTAATGCTTATCGGGTCGTTTGCATTATCTGGGCACAGTGACTGCATTGTGTTGGATTTACTGATTGCTGGTAGTGAGATGTTACTGTTGTTATTCCACATGGATGGATACAGTGCAAAGAGAGACAGAGAGGAGGAGGAGGAGGAGGAGGAGGAGGCACAAGGAAAGGCCAAACCATTGTCATGGATCAAAGATCAAAGATTGTCTGTGTGATGACGGAGAGGCAGTTAAAGCAAACAGGCGCATGAAAATTCAGGGCTAAGCTTTGCGTTGCCCGAGGCTTTGAGGCAATTTGTGTTTGACGTCGTGTGTGTGTGTGTGTGTGTGTGTGGGAGATGAGTGCGGGCCCTTTAAATGTTGCCGTATCTGACTTGGTTTTATTCTCGGCCTAAATCCTATTTGCAAGGAGTGAATGGTCGATTTGAGAGCGGGCTGTTAAAAATAGCAGATTCGTACCCATTAAACTTAAATCAATCCGAGCACTTTCTTTTTATTTAGTAACTTCAACACCCTCACAAAAAAACAACAACAAAAAAAACAAATCAAAAAAAAAAAAAAAAAAAAACAACAGGAAGAATAAAAAACTACATGTGCACTATCCTTAGCTGTTTAATAATGTTGACTCTCTGGGCCTGAATTGGTTGCTGACGCTGATCCACCACGCTGTCAATATGTGCACTGATAACAGCGAAAGCAGCTCCAGGGTTAGATCTATTGCTATTGATCAGCGAGTTGAATAGAGACACAGATGCCTCAGCCAGCAGGAGAAGCGATAATGTGGACGAGTTGAGAGTCTGTGTTGTACTCCACGCCTTGTGTTACTCAGCTAGAAACAACAGGTGTTTGCCACCTAATTTCCCAATTATTGGCTGGGTTTAAAAATGTGGTTCTTCTTCTTCTTCTTCTTCTTGTTTTTATTATTTGTATTTATATTTGGCTGGTCACAGTTGCCTTCTTTCTTACTTATTTCACTCTGCTGTGGTAGTTTGGGCCCAGAGCAAAGTAGATTCATGACATTATTTAGAGCTTTTGGGCTTATCAATATTTGATGTTGGGTTAGGGTTAGATGTTAAATTATCATTAGAATCATCAATTCCAACCAGGGAAACTTTGAAATGTATATTATTGGCTCTTAATTGGTATCGGGTGGTACTATAAGTACTATAAAGCCAAATTTTTGTCATTGACTTAAAAAGAACAGTGATATAGTAGGTGGTGGTATGAATCTGGTTGGTTTATGACCCACCGATACACAAGGAGGAGGAAGACAACATGATTGCAATTTGTAATCTATGTTCCACAAGGGTTTAGAGAGGAGGGAAACGTTTCAACACAACAAATGTTACTAAAGCTTAAGAATAATAAATCATCCATCTTTGTTCACTACACCTTAGGCCTTAGTACCCTCAGGTGGGTATAACCTACAGGTTAGGAGCTCCTTTTAGAAATACAGAAAAGTGCCTTCAACAAGATAATGCAATCGTATATCCCAAAACCAGAAAAGGATTAGCGAGTTTTTCAATCTGTACAACTTACAACATCATCTATCCTCAGACCCCATATTGTCATGCTGGTCTTTCATCCTTGTCTCGTCGTAACCCACATCCCCCTTTGGAGGAACACCTTTGGAATCGACACTTAGAACCACTAAGGAGCACTTGTCACATTGAGTTGGCTTTCCAAGTATTCAGAGCCTCCCTTCTTCTATCCCCCCGTCACCCCTGCGATCCCGTGGTTGTCTGATGCAGCAGAGAGACGGTGTTGCACCGATGTTACCTTAGGTAGCGAATTACCCTACATGTGATTGCTATTTTCACCCTTCTACCCCCCTCGGTGTTTTCTGGAGCTAAACGAGAAGTGGCTGCTGGCTTTGAGCAGGTGGGAGAACTGATCCAAAAGGATGACTGAAGAGCCTCTTGGGAGTTCTTCGTAAAAGCTGTCTGGGGTGAATTGTACAAGCTCCCCTCGCCTCCAGAGCATCTTTGATCTGAAATTAGTTATATGAGAGGAGTGGTGTTGTGGGGGTAGGGGGGAGAATAGGTACCTATTTGACCAACAGTCCAATCAGTTTACAATGATATACAGAAATGCAGCAAACTGGCCATTGTGAATGAATTTATTCATCATTTTAACCCTCAAATCACTGAGCATTTCCACCTCGGTAGTCGAGGGCCCAGTGATTGTTCTTAGACACTTAAACGTATTTAATGCATGCCACTCATTAACTTCCCCCAACTAGATCATGTCATCTTATCTCTCATCTTATCTCTTTGATAAACTTACTATCGTACGACCTCTTTTTAAAAAACACAGTCAGAGGCATTTGGGTAGAAAGCAAAAGCACTTAACTAGCTACCAGCAGAGTAGAAGTAATGGCGACAGAAATCATGCTTCAGGGCAAAGCACTAGGGTTCTCCAAGAAGTGAGATGTATCTGTGTTTGACCAGCGTGTTTTCCATCCCCGGCAGCGCGCCTTTTTCTGTTTGCCTCTGACAGGACCGGCGCAGTCCTTACCGGGTGCCAGAGAGAGATGTGGAGACACACGGAAAGGGGGAAGTCACGGCAGTGCACACGGCAATTTAAATTTTAATTGCCTAGATTTATCTTCCCCATACAGTGTGACGGGCTGATAACTAGGGCTGATAGCACATAGAGCCTGTTTGTTAAAGGCTGGCAACATCCTGATATCTGGGCGGCAGCCACAAGAAAGAGCAGAATGGATTTACTGCAACATTTCTTAACCTCCGACAAACACCCTCATTCACAGTACAATGCACAGTTCAGCCAAGGCTTAAGTGCAGAGTATACCCTGAAAGCCTGGCAAATTGGCCGATTCCAGTCTGTCGGTGACACTACATCACCTGCACTCAGGGACACACTATATTGCATCAACAGTAAACAGCTGGAGTGTGCCAAGGTAATATTTCCTCAGGTTGCCCAGCTGAATTTCGGACATTTGTGACAAGTATCAATAAAAGGCTCCCTGTAAATCTCATCCAAAGTTTTACCTTTGTCTTACAAAGCGGCATGGTACAGTCGGTACATGCTGTCACCACAGCGCCGTGGTCACATGCAGTCCATTTTTCATGATACACATGGCTTTAAGTACAAGTACATGACAATCTGAGTTCTGCCAGTGTGGTTTTAACAGGCAGCTTACACTTTGATGTACCGGAACCATTTCCCCATCATTTGTAAATCTAGAGCTTGGATTGTTCCTTTAAAGATATTTGTAATAGTCTTCCATCTGCCGGGAATGATAAATTGTTCACCTGGGATGAAACCAATGTTTAAATTTAATATTTCACAACTGCCACTGCCCCAGCCCAATTGCCTGGACTACATTCCAGCGAGGAAAAAGAGCAGAGCAGGGCAGCACGTGGATTTAAACTACAGCTTCACCTCAGAAAAGTGCTTCATAACGCAGGGTGGAAAGTAGACATCTCTGAGATAGTGAAGCAGGTAAAAAATAACATTTTGACTCTTCCTCAGTGCGTGAGCTGCTAATGCTGGAGTCAGATATGAAATTCTGGGGTCATAAACATCGCTACTGTCCTGCTAATGTCAGTATACTGATTAGCATATCCAGATTTTGGTGGAAGCTATGAAATGTTGCGAAAATTATGGCCGCAACTTCTTCTGGCACAATCTGTCCATTAACTTGAAACTACAGGATGCTAATGCTCTGTCTTAGAGCATTTGGTATGGCATTTCATCAGTCCGCAACAATCTAGGCTAGTGACTTTATTAAGTGAATACCAGGCTTCTGACACTAGCATAGCCTGCTAATCTAACGCTACTAAAGCTTTAAAAATGCCTCTGCTGAGCCAGCTATTATCATACTATGTCACTTAACGCTAGTTCTGTCAAGCAATGGATGACCCATAATTGTTCCTCCCGTAGCCTCCCCAGAAAACTTGAGTTGAGTTTAGTTAAGCTAGCAGTAGCTTGAAAACATGAATTTAGCTGTGAACTCACGCACTGGCATTATGAGAAAGTTGGAAAGACATGATGCAATGTCTTTCCAATGGTTGGTAATGATTCATCTTTACACTTAAATGTTAGTGATAAAAACATTTCTCCGTTTGTGTTTTTCTGGTGAAATCATCTCATCTACCAGCCTTCGTCTGTATCACTCCTGCATCCGCCAGATACCAGCGGACTAACCCACATCTCCTGCGTCTTCTCAGATGGGGTCTCAATTAAACATTAAAACCTTAAAAGTTTCAAAAGTTCTCCAAGTGCATATTTGCTCCACTGGCTTACTTAAAGCTAATAATTCAGTGATTCTCCCCTGTAGCCCTGAGAGCTATTTATGATGCTCATGCCGGTCCAGATACAGTTCATAGTTAAGAGCATGTCGCCTTGGAGTTCTGAGAACAGGAGCTCCCCGGCATGTCACACAGAGCAAACTTCATCATTTAGACCCCCCCCCCCCCCCCTTTATTTTCCTGCCTCTTTCACACTGTCTTCCTCTTCTATCCCATCCATCCATCTCCCCTTATCATCCTCTAGCCCCCTTCTGCAACTGTATGCTCCACTTGTTCTTCCACATCTGTCACCGCACTGTGGATCTCCACACCGGTCACATTTCATAAGTCGGCATCAAAATAAAGATGCCTGACCTCCATCTGTGCGTTCTGCCCTCCTCTTCCTCTCCATCTGTTAATGCGTTATTCCCAACAGCCATTGACATTAATTTTCTGAGGAAACCCGCATCAACAAACGCAATGAAAGTGCAATTGAAAAATGTTCTTATGGGACACAGCGGCATAATGTGTAATTTCCTCAGTAAACGCTGTGCCACCATGCTGTTTTGTAATATGCTCGCACTCAAAAGGCATTGTGCCCTGGAGTTGCATCTCAAATTGCGCAATATGAAATGACAACCCAAGTGAGGGTGAGGAATATGAGCTATTGCATCTTTTTTTTTTCCCTCCATATTTCCCCTGATTTTCTTTCCCTCTCGCCAATATTGAAACAATTAAAACCATACAAATGTACTTAATTATCTCCAATAACATACAATTAACTATCTATTATCCAAAGTGTGAGAAAACACGCCTGTGTCCCAAATAATGGACCCAAATTAAGTTTAAAGCCTCGGTTTTCTCCAACTCCTGCCCCTGGGATGCTTGGGAAACGGCGAGCAGAGAGAGAGAGGGAGGGAGGGTCGCGGTTCGTTTGCATGACAGCTGCGCGAGCTCATCTGGTGATCGAGGGTTCATCAGGTAGTTAATTTGCGGGAGAACGTCGGGACTGCTGTGAGTGATGCCGTTTGGATGATGGAGCAAAGCTGAGCGGAATAACGACTGTGGTTGCTGCGAGGGGGGAAAAAAGCTTGTTATCTGACTGTCACTAGATGGATAGACCTCATTTGTAATTAGCATCCGGATAGGAATTTACAAGACGTCTTAAAAAAAACAAAAAAACAAAAAAAAACACAGGGAGTGTTAGCTCGAAGTGCTAGGAGTGTTATATGTTAATGAATGCTGCTCCCTTATTTGACGGCGGGAGTTTTACTCGCTGTGAAACAAGAGCGGTTGGCAGGAATCGACTTTATGAGTATAGCATAAATCCACAGAAAGAATTACACCTCGGTGATGAAAGGATGTATGTTTTTTATGGTGAGCATCAGCAAAGATGTTGCGTCGGATGTGTATTTTTTATGGTGTGCAGTGTGAGCGTAATCGTCAAAATTTGTTGCCTTGATCCGAACATAATCCCTCCTGCTGCTCTCCTTGAGCACACATGCGATAACCACTCAAATCACTTTGTATCCACGTGTGTCTTAAGGAAAGAGGACAAACTCGTACAATAGATCTCTCCCTCCCCACCGCGTGATGGACGGATCGACAGTAGTATATGTCTAATTATCATTAGCCTCCTGTAGAGAAAAGTCTGTTGTAGTGGAGCCTCTTATTACTATAACGCCTTTATCAGCAAATAGCTGTTCTCCTGCTGTTATGATAAGCCAACCCGGAGATGACCGTCTGTCTTCCACAGAGGTTCAAACATGGGTTTTTGCAATGCCTTCACTTCAGTGGTATCTCACTTAAAAACTAGGGAGGTTACTAACAACTAATTTCCCTGAAGTTTTCTACACAGACACCAGGACTAGTCTAAAAGTGAGAAAACAGTACACAATTAACACAATTTAAAGCTTTGACTGATCACATTTGTCATCCATCACCTCTCTTCCGTCACAACACCGATGTTGTTCGAATCATCTGCCCCCTCAAGTGGTTGCCAGTTTGTTGCACTAGCTCATGTTGCTAATGCGAGTTAGCTACCGTCGCCTACCCAATGTAGTAAAAGTTAATGTTGCTAATGTTCGCTCGCTAATGTTGAAGTTGCCAGTGCTTTCTAGGTAATGTTGACATTTCTAATGTTAGCTAAGGTAAATACCCTAACACTCGCTAGCTAACGTTAGGAAGATTCTTAATTCTGTACCTTTCCAAAATGATTTGTTGACACACAAAGTTATTCATTCAAACAATGGTAATATGTTTAACTGAGTGTTTCTGGTGCCGAGTAGCAACAGTAGCATTGCTAATCACATAGTTGCTGAATAACACACATCTCATTTGTATACCTGTTTATAACAGCGCGTTTCTGCCAAAACATCCCATGGAACCTTTTGTGTTTTGCAACCAGTCATTAAAGTAAGTGTTATTCTAAAAATGTTAATCTTTTCAAAAATGTTTTCCCCCCAACCCCTGTAATGTGATTCATTTCAACAACGCAGAGCATCTCCACCACCGACCTGAGGGCAGATGCACAATAGTCTGTTTGACTTTATGCACAAAAGCATAAATATACATTTTGAGTAGTTTAATAGCTATGTGTATGCATAACTTAACTGTTAAACGCGTCATCACCAGCATAATTTGCTGAACCACTTTGACAGATTCCATCCTAAATCCTGCCACTTCACTTCATGCAAATTGGGATCGGCTTTACACAAAGTAATGTTGGAAGCCAAATGGTTCAGAAACATTACATTATCACTGCGGGTGTTGGCAATCAAAACCTGACTGTAAAAGACCAAAAAAAAAGGCCCCTTTTCTTTTTGCCAGTATTGGACCCATTGCAAAAGTGTAGTGCAAAACATGCTCAGAGGTATGCACATTCTCACGGCACATTCTTTATAAATAGCTTTCTTTGTACAGCACAGTGCATGCACTCTTTTTATGTAGACACGTCAGCTACATCTGGCCTGTGGCTACTGTCTGTTGCTCTATACCAATGGAAATCAAAGGCCTGAGAGACAAAAGATCCTCCTCGAGATGAAGGATGTACCTGCTGCTGTTTAGGGGGTAGTTTATATTCAACATTTATGTTTTATTCTTAGTTCCTGAATGAAAGACTGATGCCCGTTGATACATTTATTTTGGAAAACAAACAGATTCTCAGGCTATAGGGGTAGATACTTTTCACTGTTGCAGCCTCACTTTAAGTTGCATGTAAGCTTAAGAACATTGTAGATATACTCCAAAAATCTCTTTCTCCGCTTCACTTTTAATCTGACCTGATTATATGTCGATGTAATGTAACAGTTTGCACTTTAGTTCTGAATCATAGACATCTTTTTTCTAGTATTCTACCTCACGTTTCGCCCCATTAACTATAACAGGGAGGGCCATAAACTAAGCCCTGTGTTCAGCATAGAGTATACATGTGCCTGCCATATCGACCATTCTATTGAGCCATTAACGAGTCGCCTGGAGCGCCGTGTCTGCGCTGTGTGTGCAGAGGGGATAAAAGTTTGTGTAAGTGCAGTGTGTAGCTATACCGAGATAGTATCTGCGGTTTATTTGCCTTTATATGTTTTCTCTTAGTCAGCGCGATAACTTCTTCGATAAGGCTAAATGGACTGTTTGTCTCTTGCGTTATCTCAGTCACATCAGAGTACACACTCGCAACAAAGGCACAGACAAAACACAGACGCTCACATGTAGAGATGTTATAAATTCAAAGCAGTGATTCCAAATTTGGGCAGCAGGCCCAGGGAAATAATCAGCTGTACAAGTCAAATATGAGAACGATTAGACCAAGATATTGCAGTGCATGAAGCCAAAATTCAAATGTGGTCGTTCTCATCAATTTTATAAAGAAATCTGTGAACAGTATGTTGACCAGCTGTTGTTTTAGTGTGGCGTAACTTCTTCATCGACATCTTACTTCATACATCTTTAGGTCTGCGCAATCCAAAATCAATCTTTAACTTTATGGTAAGTTTGAGGTTAAATAGTAAAAACATCCATGCTGACTTAAAGCACGAGATGGGACTCACTGACTATGACCAGTGCTGCAATTTTACTAATGACCAGCAGGGGGAAAGCACACTGGTTTGAAAAACAATCTGATTGTATGTAAGCTTATGAGAGAATGACCCTAATTCTCACTTGATTCATTACCTTTGTAAACATTTTTCCTTATGCGTTTATTGTGTCGTTTCAAGTCTGCCTCACTGCAGCATCATGTTCATTTAGTAAATTATCATTTAAGATGAAATAAACAGTAAAGCAGAGTATAAGTTGGAGTATGGCTAACTTGTGATTGACAAGTCTCGACCATGGCTTGACATCAGGCTCTTGGTTAGATCCAATCAGGATATCCTCACCAGTTCCACCCTTACTTCCAGATTAGGTCAATTCTGGCGACGAACAGCCACAATGCGGCCACTGCTATACCAACTCAAGGCTTCAAAACGGTGGTCTGCAAACCAATGGGTGACATCGACATGGCCCTTATTCAGTATTCAAGCGCAACCACAGTATTTTCCCCCGACTTTTAAGAGATGTTTACGACCTACTGGGCGCAAGATCCTCCCGTGTCCTCCTCCAAAGTCTTGTGCTTCACTTTTCTAACCATCTCCTCCTCTCCCACACAAGACCTTTACTAAATTAAGTGAAGAGGAGCATGGTTACTGTGCCAGCTGACACAACCTTGAGTCATGATGCAACCTGTCATCTCTGGTCTTGTGCAAATCGCTGCACACAGCAGATGCAGAAAACACACATACGCAGAAACTGTGATTTTTGTCAGGAAGTGCAGCTGTGCTTTCACATGAGAGCCGAGCAGATAAGACTGTGTTGGAAAGAAGACATGTATTTGTTATGTCAGATGAAATGAGATCCATTTTTTTTTATCTGGGGAGGAGGGGATACATATGCACAGATGTACATATGAGCAGCCAAAAGGCTTAATCTGGATGTGGACCTCATATTTTACCCGTCAGCGTGTGGTGGATGTGTGTGTGTGTGTGTGTGTGTGTGTGTGTGTGTGTGGTCTATACATCAGTCTGTCAGAAGTAAGGCGAGGTTACAACAGTCTTTTGTCCAATTAAATTAGATTCATTCTAAGCATTTATGAGTTTGAAGTAACAGATAGATGCTTTCCCATTATTTATTTTTTTCATCTGGAATACAGCTTGACGTCAGCAAATCGGCTCACTGACATCGGGATTTCAACAAGAACATCCAGCCCTGGTTGGGATGGGTGGATCTCAGATGGTGTAAGTGCGATTGGAGACAAACAAACTGTCAGCAGCTCAGGAGCCAAGAGCAGAGTTCAGATGTTTTTGGACCGCTGTCAGCCTGTCACATGCCGACTTGAAGGAGTCAGAAACAACTCAACTAGCTCTTTCCTGCCCACCCTCTTTCAAAGGTCTTCCCTCGGTCTCGAAGATGGTTCCTGAAGTCATGGTTGACACTGCTCAGATGGTGCAATCTTGAATCTTTCTAAGCCTGTGCTGTGAATCTGACCTGGAGAAACGTAGTATTCATCGCGTCATGTTTGGTTTTTCGGCATCAGGGTAATGAAAAAAAATGACGGTTGACTTGTCCGACACCCAGGTATTAGCCCTACAGTGTTTGAGCCGTCCGTGCTGATCAAATATTCCATTACTCTGCCAGCTTTCCCCCCCCCTGCATGTAATAGAGTGGACCAGATCCATGTCCAAATAGTATTAGACTCTCCACACTCCCACGCGCTTGCAACAGTATCCAAATAATTACCTCTCCCCACATCTGCTCTCAGCAGCCAGCTCCAGCCTTGGCCGCTCGTGTGACACCTCATGTGTACACAGGGCTGAGAGAAATGATTATTCCGTCGCGGTACAGTCACACAAGCTCAGGATCTGTCAGGGCTTCAGTAACCGTGTTGCTTTGCATTGAGTGTTTTTGATCATGTGTTGATTTGGTGCGTTGTTTTGCGGGAACATGTGTGATTCTGTGGGAAGCTGCCGTCTCGGAACCCGAGGTGTATTTGTTGTGTGTGGAGCTGCTGTGATGTGTTATTGATTTTCATAGGGAAGTCCTCAGGGCAGCCCCTGCTCAGGGGGGTCAAAGGTCAAAATCATGGAAAAGCTAGAGCTCTAGTTGGGGGATGTATCAGGTTTTTAAGAAAAGCATACAACACTGCAGTTTAACTATTCCAGTTCAGACGGACACATTTCAGTGAGGCAGATGTGTTGACACAGCAGACTCCAGACCCAGAAGTCGCCAGTGGAAAAAAAAAACCCTCACCATTTGCCGCACAGAATGCAACATCATCCAGTACCATTCAGGCAAGCGGTGAGAAATTCCTGGTAGTATTCTTTGTCATTTTAACAGTGTTCGGGCTACCGCATGCTTCTTCCACGATCCGCTGCAGTTACATACTGACAGCGCACCTGTCTCGGGTACCCCTGACCCAATCACGTTCTCTTCTGCCTCTTCCCAAAACAAGCCAGTGATCAGATTACCTAAGTATTTTACTGATGTGTAGAACAAGGAAGCAAGTTAGTGTCTCAGGTGGTGTATTTTTGTGGCTTTGCCTGCTTTCTTCTACTGCACTTGCTCTCCTGAGTGCTTGATTGCACATTTGTTCACAGTGCCAAATACTGCATCTGCAAGTCCGAATAATATATCCAAAATATATTCCAATATCAATATCTCTGTTGATAAGAGCCCTTAAATGTGGTTACCAAACCCTTGTGACAGGGACATTATAAATAAAGCATCTTATGTATCTTATGTTCTGTTGAAAAAATGTTTTAGTATCGGCACATATTGGACAACATGTAAGCCAATACTGAAATATCTCCACTATGTCAGTGTTGGCATTTCTGCACACTGCAAGTTTAATTCTTCTGTTTGCTGTGCGATTGTTGCGACAGAGAATAAAATGATTGTCGCCTTAATAACATCCCAGATGTTTCGTCTCAAGATATTAAAAAAAAAAAAAAAAAAACACACTCCACAGTTTTTTGGCTTCCGATTACCATTTAATGTCATGGTTGTATTACTCAAAATGGACCTGCTCGGTCATATTTAATTTTCTCACTGGCACCTACAGTCTGAGTCAGACTCATAAAAGTTAGAGTTGCAATTATATTAAGTAAGAGATAGTATATAAGGCCCTAATACAGAAGTTGTGGAGTAGCTGTGATAACTGATATGCTGTGTAATGTACTGTTTCTACTTAGATAACACTATTTAAGGACCAAGGTGAAGGAACTTTTTTTTTTTCTATTGCTGGCACTTAAAACGTTTACGGTATTACTTTGTAGATATTACAATGCATTGGACAGTGTAGTGTACAGTATAAAGTTTGGTTAGGTCATATTTAGAGTTCTGGAATTGTGCTGGGTATGTGGGCTGGTTTCATTACAACCCGCCCCCCAAGTGAGTCTGATGCTCACTTTTATTACACTGCTATTTTTAGTCAAATGTTTGCTCAGGTGGACTGCAGTTGTTTTCCTCCCCTGCAGCTCTGGTCATAAAAAAAACAAAAAAACAACAACCTGTGATCCCTTTTTGTTGTGATTATTGATTTATTTCATCTTATTTTAATGTTGACCCATTTCTATCTGCTTTGCACAGAGAGGTGTTGTGCTGTTGCTAGGCAACGTGTCACAGCTGTTAATCACGTGTCTGTCAGCATGGTCAAGCAGTATAACACGCAGCACTGACACCAAAACAAAACATAAATGTACCTTAAACCCCGGATGTCCCACCGTTGTTCCTCCAAGAAGTATGAGGGTCTTTTTGCCGTGAGAAACTTTGGGGTGGGTCAGGGCATCAGATCTGGCCACAAATCAATTTAAGCCGATCTGCCTGAATGGGAGGGGACTCGGACGCGGGTCTTATCTAATCTCGGTGCTGCCCTGCAGCCCGTAGCTGAGGGTTCAGACCAGTGTACATGTCAATAAAATATTTTTGGCGCTGCAGTCTACAAACATGGCTTGATTTACTGGCTGCTGGCCTCCTGCCTCGTTCAGCTGGGTTTCTCCCCTTTAATGAGGATGACTGGTGTCCTGGCGTGGGAGCCGGTGACGTCATGTCACAGGCTTGTTCGATTAGTCCGGGAGGGGAGTTTATTCCTCTGCGTTGGTCCTCCTGGAGATGGACAGAGTTCACCTCACCTCCTCCACCTCTTCTCTCACTTTCCGTGCATCCATCTCCTCCTCCTCCTCCTCCTCTTTCCCCTCAGTCTTCCCCCTTATCTCTCAGTGGTGTCTTGACAGTAAAAGCAGACATGCTTTAGCAGTTAAAAAAAAAAAGAATGAATACATGAGGAAAGTCCCATACGGTGTTGGTACCACGGTGTGGAAACCGTCGGGTAGGCCTGTAAATTCATGGCTTCCAAAAATGCCCCAAGGACGCCCGTCATGTCGGCAGATCTCCTGATTAATGATTGTCCTTGAGGACGTCTTGTTTGTGATATGATTTACCAAACTTGCAGTGCATTAGCTGAATGTGCAATGGGCTCGCATGTTAATTAATTAGGGACAGACTGATTGCAGCTCGAGTTGATTGATATACCTTGCTCTCCCTGCGTATAGGAACAGCTTTATCAGCGCCGTGTGGGGTTGTAAGGCCTTTATGGCAGCGCCGTTTACTGCTGGCAATTTCACCTGGTCTGCAGGGGAATGTTTACATCTCACTACAGAGACGTATCCGCCCTCAGGCCTACTTCTCCATGTCTGCCTCCCTTTTTATTTCATTTCAGAAAATATCTTTGATTTATACTCGGACCTCTCACCTCGTAAATCCCCCCCAGACGGGCTTAGATGATAAGTGCCTACAAGGGAAGTTCGGATACACAGATCGATAAAAGTCTGAGCAGAGTAACGCTTTGCACAGTCTCACTCTTTGATGCTGCCAGCCTGGGCTGCATATACCGACATCTAATAACGGTAAATTCCTCCAAATTCATAAATGATGAGGCTCTAATCTGCTTTAAAATAACTGCTATCCCTCTTTCCTTAGGTCACCAAAGTCTCTTCCATCTGAAGCTCTCCACTCTGTTATTCAGCAGCTTAGTAAATGTCCCTCCCTCCAACCCACTCTCGTTTTTTTTTTTTTTTTGCCATCTGCTTTGAAATTAATGGGCATGTTGGAAAGTAGGCTAAATCCAGAGTGACAGCTTTTTCTGCCTCCTATTTTTAAAGAGGTGCTGCAGGCGGTGTCCAACTGCGTGGGAGACGGAGAGGAGGGAGCTGGTTTATCAAGCTGCTTCTGCCTCGTAGATTTTCTCACCTCTGCCCTCTGGGACGCTCCTGAAACCATAGCTCATAGCGTCGCTCAGCTGTTGACAAGTGGCCGCGCTGCTCTTTCGCTAATCTGTCGACTTGCCGGCCACATCCTAGTCGGTCCCTGCAGGATCTTGAGGTTTCTTTTTTTTTTTTTTTTTTTTTTTTTTTTTAAATTTTGCAGTGAATTGTGGCAATATGGTTAGATAACATGTCAGTTCAAAGCGACTGAATAGGTCACTTGGTCAAAATGACTGAGGTTTACCAATGACGGGACCTCTGGTCACACACTCGTAACTCTTTGTTAGGTTTAAGCAAGAAAGCTACTTGGTTAGGTTTAGGAAAACATTGTGGTTTAGCTTCATATAAGTCCCTTACTTATATAACTTAAGGTACCAGTGTACCTGCATCACATAATGTACGTGATGCTGCCTCGCTACATTCATAAATGAAATGAACTCGCCTTTGACATTTGCTTTCACATCACCATCCTGGGTTAAAGTTCTTTCCTGACCTCCCACTGCCCTAACCCGTTGCCATAACCCTATACACCTCTTGACCTGACTTCCTGCTTTGCTTTCCAGCTTAACAAGAAACGTCTATGTGTTTTATAATAAGCTGCTTTCACAGTTGACCTATATAGTTGTTTTTTTTTGGATGAGGACGTGCTTGGAATTTCTTAGTATCTTGAGAGTGACCTGCTGGCACGCTGTTGAGTTTGTAGACACGAGCTTGTGTTATGTTATGTTCCTGCTACAAGTAAGCAGCTAAGTAATGAAACAGTCACCAGTGGTCTGAACACATAACCAGCTGGCCAGGGGGTTAAATGTTTCTCTTATATCTATATGTCCCTGATTTCAGCCTCTAAGCGATTGTTTTGATTCCGATCTTGTTCGCAAGAGATGACGGCGAGCTCAATTCCTCTCCAGTCTCTTTATTAAGTATTACATGTTACGTTCTTACCGCAAGCGCCACCGTTACAAAACGCCCGACTGTGACCTGCTACATTGTTGCTGAGCCACCGTTGAAAGTTTAGGCCTGCCCAGCTTTGATTCGAAGCACGCCACGCCCGACACGCAGCAAGAGCTGGGTGTCATTTCAGGCGTCATATAGCCGGCCTCCACTGAAAATGACTTGGAGCCTGTTGCTTTGACAGCGGTAGTCTGAAAGCAGCATTAGCTGATCGGGAAGTTGATTGTTCCTCTAATTACTGTATTTCCTTGAATTCGGCCTCCAAGGTATTTGCTTCGCTTGTGAGCATGATAGAGAGAGACGACACCGAGCTCTGTAATTTGATTGGGTTCCATTAAGTTATTGATATAGAAATGATTCAGTAAGTAGTAACCTCATAAAGAAAAAGCTTTGTTGGAGCCGCACAAAAGAAGCTTGCCTGAGAAGACAAATTCAGGGAGAGGGAAACGCCGCCATCCTTTGTAGTCTCTTTTTTTGAAGTGAACAATGACTTGGCCGGAAGAAAGGATTCCTGATATTTTTAGAGCTAATGTTGAATGTTTCATGCCCAGCGCCCTGATGATACACTATGTGACATATCTGCTGAATTACTAAATACAGTACACATGTTCTCATGCTATCGTTGCACTATAAAAAAGGAGGATAACCCTGAGCCTTTTCTTGGATTTCTTTGCACCGCTGCCATGTTGAGGATTTCAGACATTGTATGTGGGCTAAAACGTCCAATTATAGAACAGGCACAGAGTTACATCTGAAAGGCATAAGCAGCTACATATGGGCAAACACACAGCGTCGCCGTCTCACACGCAGTGTACGCACACATACTCTTTCCACGCTCGAGGCTGGGGGCTCTGATCTTTCCAAAGGTTTCCTCCTGTGGCCCCTGTGCCAGACTGTCTGGAGAGCTGTGGAGGGGCTGGCGTCGCTTCGCCTGCTGGATGGAACAGCCAGTAACATGTGCTTTCTGTAGCACGGCAACCAGCCTCTCCTCCGCTCCTCTCCTCCATCTCCCCTCCCGTTTCTCCTCTCGAGGAGGATTACCGGCAGAGACTGGACGTTTGATCCTGCCTTGCCTTCCACCGCGGCTATATCCGTCTGACAAGGCTCTTTGTATCTCCTCCTCTCCCAGACTCCTCGATGTTTCTCACTCTGTCCGTCTTTAAGAAAAAGATAAGAGTTAAGCCTTTTTTTTTTTTTCACTGTCTGCCATTTGATGTCTCGGAACTTGGCTGCAGTCTACCTGGGAGCGGGCAGTGCAGCTGGGTCGCAGATATGTGAGATGTTAATTCAATTTCCCCGAGAATGGTGCAGAGAAGATCACAGAGACAGGTGCGGATCATTTATGGGCTCCTTTCCTCGGATAATAGGAGGGGAAATGTAAATGATAATTAACTGTCATGAAGACGAGAGGTTTTCAAAAGCCACACTCCCTCTACATCTTTGTATAACGCTCGTGAATACACACACAAAAAAAAAAAAAACACCAAAAAAAGAAAAAAAAAATGCATGTCACCCCACTATGCCTCCTCCACTTAAGCTGCTGTGACAATGCTTTTATCGCAGCTGTGATTAATTGCGAGGGACAGTGCCAACAAGCTTTCCAAGGTAATTTGCAGGGGGAAGCATAAACAGGAAGTCGCTCCCACCGCGTAATGTTGTTGACAGTGACTACAGAGGGCAAAAAAAAAAGAAGAAAAAAAGAAAGTGAAAGAAGTTGTGACATTGCGATACAAAGTGACAGAGGACAGTATTCACTGACCTTAAGCTGTGATGCAAAAGTGTTAACACGGTCGCCTAATTAAGTTGACGGGGTTCAGAGTCGGTGGGAGGGCACCCAAAAAAAAGTCTTAGCACGCCCACTCAAATTAGGCCCTCATTAGTAGGTCACAAAAGGCAGTAGGACCAGCTAACTGTGACTCATTTGTACTGACACTGGCCTCACCACGTTATAAAGTGTCGAGCAGTCGCTCTGTCAAAGCAAGGAGCTCACCAACGCTGCTGATTGGTCTCGTTAGATTTTTCCATCACCATACTTACTCAGCAGAGCCCCTTTTTTATTTAAAGGGGCACTGTGCTGTTTTTGGAGACGAAATTCAAGCACCATAACTGAATAAACAAGCTGTTCTCAGAGGAAAAAATACGGTGCCCAGAACAGTCTTTGAAGCTAGAAAGGTGGCAGGGTCCGCCACATATAAACAAAGTTTGTAGATGCACAAAAATCAGTCAGTGTTGATATTTTCTCTTCTGATTAGAATTTCTGCCCTAAAACTACATAGTGCACCTTTAACAATAAACAAAACAAATTCACGGACATTGTCTCTCACACAAGAACTGCCTGAGGACAGGTCGACATGTATGCCGCTATTTTTGGAAGCAGGGTTGGATAACAGAAACGACCTGTCCAGATGGGCTGTTTAGCACCACTTCAGAATAATCTCCAACCATACTAACACACCTGACGACGCATATCGTGCGGCCATTCATGTACCGAAGGCACGCGCGTGCCGGTGCAAACGGGAAGAAGATTGTATATAATCTATGGTTGGTTGCTAAGTTACAGACAGTTCAATTATTGAGGCAGGGAATCCTGACTGCCCTTCACAGAATCCTCCTTGATTGTTTTATAGTAATACTGTCTGCAAAGGGGTTGGTCGTTCAGGTGGCGTCACGCGAAGCCAAACTGTACGTCGAACCGTGGTCTCGTGCTGCACTCACTCCGGTTGAGTGCCCGTTGGAAAACTCTCCACCGTCCATCGCGCCGCTGAGTGGATGCAAACCGTATCACACGGTATCCACCCGTCCAATCGCTTAATCTGTAAATTGGCTGATTGCTGTATTGTGTGTCGCAGGCATCGCTGCGTGGTGATTGAATGATTGTTTATCCAAGCTGTGGGTATGATGATTAAAGCGGGCTGAGCTCAGTCCCAGAGCCGGTCGGGTAATTAACAGGCTGTTCTCCATGTTAATAGCATTAGTCACCTTGGAGATAATCGCAGCCATCAAGAGCACAGAGCTGCCGCCCCCCTGTGTACCTGATAGACTCCTTAAACAAAGGACTGGCAAACATCCGGCACTCACAAAGCTTTTAGGTTCTGGCCTTTTGAATTTCTACTGTGTTAATAATGTAATTAATAAATAAAGGGCCTTTCAAAATGTTTCTTGCTTGCTGCTGGGAATAACAAGATACCGCCAACAGAGCACATAATCAGATCTTACCAGTGGCAATCAGGGCTACGACTAAAGATTCTTTTTTTTATTATCAATTAACCTCATGATTATTTCCTCCTAAGTGTTCTTTTGACCAATAAAATGTTAGCCAGGGGATCAACCAGTCTGCACGCTCATGTTTCATTTGCTCTGCCAGATGTTGTGTCTGGCCCTCCCTCCCAATCGCACAGCTTTTCCTCCATCCTGGTTTGAAACGGGGCCAATCACAAACTATCTAGTATGCCTTGTTTTTGGTAGCTACACTGGCCCAAATTTTGAAAAGTCACGATTACAGGTTTCGTTTCTCCGATCAGTTGTAGGGCTGCTCTGGTTGTGTCCATGCTGCTGGTCCGTTCAGGTCAACCTGTCCCTCTGAAGTCAGTGCTGAGCGAATGTGAATCAAGATTCTTGTTGTTAAATAACAGCAGTCAATCGTTGTTGGTCCGTCTGGTTGTCTATTCAATCTGTCCGCTCTGAGGCCTTTCGGTCTTTGGGTTTTGTGCTGTTGTGCCAAGGCTGACTGTGATGAGCATTTATGGCATTTGGACATAAATTCACTTTTAAAACAGCTAGCAGATTAATGAATGAATCTATGAAAAACAGGTAATCATTAGTTGCCATTTGTCTAACCAGCAGTTCAAAAACCAAAGATGCTCAAATTATAATAGAGGTGTAAGTTGAGCAACACACATTCCCACTTGAGAAACTGAAACCAGAGAATTTTTATGCGATGTCAATTTTAAATAGCTTAAAAATGGCTTTTCAAGCTCTATCGAAGGATCTAGTGATCATTACAAATAAAGACTTGGTTGTCCAACAGAGGCACAGCCATCAGTGCTGAAAAAAAACAAATGTTGAGTTGTAAGTTCAAACAAATTTATTATATGGCATGAGCTTGTTTGTTTTGTATGAGTACCTTATCTGCTAATTAAATAGTAAGTACCTTTTCCGCCCTGTGCCATGTGTACGCACAAGGATTTTGAGCGAAGTGACATGATGTGAAATAAACATGCAGGTAACACTGAGTGAAAGTTTAGTTACCGTACTTAATAGGATTCTGCCAAAAAAGAGAGGAAGGAGAAGGTCATTTTGAGGGTATGGCAGGAAATTCACTTCTTTAGTGTTTTGTCATCAATGTGGGTCTCACAAAAGTGAGTATGTATTCATACAGCTGTGATTCTCAATGTACTCGAGAGCACGACATGACTTGGTTTGGAGCCACGGCAGTCTTTTTTGATTAAGCTCCTAAGATGAATCTGAAGTGTGAAGTGAGCGCCGTTGTCAAACGCTCAAATCTGCTCCGATTCCAATCCTCGTTACTTCATGGTTCCGCATGTGTGTGTGTCTCGGCCCCCGAGATAACACAGCCCTGCCAAAGATTGTTTAAAACTGGGGAACTTAATGCGCTGTAAAGGCGGCCGTGCTCACAGAAGTTAGGATCTTTATCTTGATAATGTTTAACTCATCTGTTACGTTACTTAAGTTTGTTTTGTGAGGGGAAATGTTTCTTATGGGGGATCTAAATCACTGCAATGAGCCTTAAGTTGTGAGGGAAACTCACCGGGGAAAAAGATAGATGCAGTCTTCGGCTCCGCGGTCTGATGTCATAAATTACCTGGCCATTGATCCATGGGTGTCTGGGACTCTCGGCGGACCTCCTTCTCACATTCATCAAGCCTGGAGTCTGCAGCCGAGCCCGAGTGGAAATGCCACAGATGCACTCTCCTCTCTGCAGCATACCGTGTTGCTTGGATACAACACAGATTTGTTTATTTATTAGTAATTTTTTTTTCTTCTTCTTTTTTTTTTTTTTTATCACGAAGAGCGGGTTGAACCTGGAGGACTGTATTATGCACGGAGATGTTTTGGCACATCGGCCCCGCGTCACATTTCTGATTTTGATATCGTCTGAATGCTTTTCATAGCACAGAACAAAACACATCTATTTTCCTCCTCTTCCGTCTTGAGGCTGATAAAGCTTGAGACTGCCTGAGCGGCGGTCCAGGAATGAAACGCAGACAAGCCAGGAGGGCATCCAGGCAGATGGCGATGATATTTATTATAGGCTCCTTGCGAAAAGTGGATGCCCGCATTCGACGGTGCAAACAGAGACGGAGGCGGTCATGCAAAGGTGAAGCCTCGCTCGCACAAAGCCAAAACAACTACAAAAAAAAAAAGAGTGGAAATCTTTTGCGTGTTGTTTGTACCTCTTCAGAGGAAAGAAGCTTTATGAATTATTCCTGGTCCACAGAGAAAGCAGAGAAAAACACACACTAAGGTTAGAGGAAATAGAAATAAAAACAGGTCAGGTAGAATTTAGATAACAGTAGTCTTTATTTATACATATGGAACTCATCAGTGCTCGTTCTTCATTGCCGTGCGTGATCTCACTCTTCACAAAACCAGATTTACATGACTGGGATGCATTCAGCAGTTCAACGGCTCTGTAATCTAATGCATCGAGTAGTAATGCCCGTTGTGTAAAATGATTAAAGGTCAAGGTTTTTGAAAGGGAGCCGCATTAGAAACATCAAAAGAAATATATACATAATATTTTATCACTTTCAAAACTCTCGGGAGACGTGAATCTTTTAAGGGATCATGATGTTACAGGGCCAACATTCACAGAAGGAAGGAGAGTAAGGAACGGAGATGAAAAAATAAGGGAATTCGTTTTCTTGAGGTCCGTCTGAAAAGGCCCCTGTAGCAGCCATAGTAATGAAGACATTTGGGAACAAAAGAGGAAAAAATGGGTTAAGTTACTGCAGTCTGCAGAGGGAGGACTTCTGGGTTGGTTTGTTCAGTCTACAAAACATTGGGGTACTGTTTTTCCTTCCTGCAGACAGTCTTTTATCCATCATGACGTGGTGCAGTATCTAAGGACTTGATTGTCAGATTTGAAAAGAGTTAACTGAAGTTATCAATGAATGGGAAGAAACAACAGCCTTGACTTCAAAACCAAACATGAAGCTCCAAAGGAAGATTCATGGGAGCAACACTGCCATCCATATGGCCAAACAGCCAGCTTGGTTAGAACTATCTCTGTATAGGGGCGGCTGTGGCTCAGGGGTGGAACCAGTGTCTTGTTAACGGAAGGTCACAGGTTTGATTCCCCTGGTCTGCATGTCAAAGTGTCCTTGGCCGCCACCTTGCACCGCAGCCACCACCATCAGTGTATGAATTACTGTACGTCGCTTCGGGTAAAAGCATCTGCTAAATGCGTGTAAAGTATCGTATCAAGATAAGAGATGATGAAATGTAAACATGACGTTGTGCTTAGCGTTCCTGGCCGACGTCTCGAAGCGCTCTCAAGTGTTGAGAAACTGGCCCCTTCTCCTCTTTCTCTTCATTATCCAGCAGAACAGATTCTTTGTTCCCGGCTGTCGTGGTTTCCGCTTCACTAGAGAGAGGAAAGAAAGAGCAGTACCTTGAAGACATATCACTTCTTCTTTCTCTTGCACTCTCTCTCCCACACAAAAGCCTTTCTCTACCAGGAAGGTGGGGGGGGGTCTCCTTTTTTAGTTAGCTTCAGGTTCACTGCCTCGCTATTCCTCACGAATGACCTAATATGTGTCCGTGTGGCGAGCATGTTAGTGATGGCATGTTACAGGAGTTCAGCTAATGCTTTCTTCCTCTTCCTTTATCCCAGGCCTGCCCTACACGCAATTAGAGCGTGCGCTTGTGTTTTGATGAGTAGCCAGTGTAAAGGTGAAGGTAGGCTCGATTTAATTATGCGGCCATGCTCCCGCAATCTCGGCGACTCCTCTCCCTCCAGAGTCCTGAGTTATCGTCTTTTGTAATGGAGATTAACCTCACTAAAAACCGCACTTAGCCTCTTTAACTTCCATATTTTAACACGAGGCCACGTGGGCCCCGCTAAACTAAGCAGTTCCGCCTCGTCTGCTGTGGGTTGTATGAGATTTAAGACCGTGGTCAATCCGCGCCTTCTTACAGGCTTTTAGGGGGTAATAGGATAAGATTAACACATTTGCATACTATTTGCGATGCATTATTCATGCGGCGTTCCTCTTCTCTAATTTGCAGGAGCAGGGCCTCTCTCCGCGCTGACTTTAACATCTGGGTGACCTGGAAACGGTAGAAGGGAAGAGCCCCGGCGCTCATTAATCCCATCTGGGTGTCCCCGGCACATGCCACCTAAACATTTACAAACCTGAAGCAGACGGGCGGTGCAAAGGGCCTGCACCTCCCGAAATACAAATGTTTCCATTTTTCATTGTGAGCCATCAAACTCTTAGTTCTGTTCCACACAGAGCGTTATTCTGCATTGGCGTACTGTGTTCTCTTCCGCCAGCCCTCGCAAAGTCTGTAGCCGTGGAAACTCAGAAGAGCGGTTTGCTGGCTTAAAATATTCATCAAAGCAGATATTGATTTCAAACAAGGGAATGTCAGCGATCACAGGGAGGAGGTCTGCGCTCTTGAAAACCTACTCACTGTCCCTGATAGAACTGATAGAAAATGTCATATTCCAGATATCCCAGCTCCAGCAACCTCCGAGGTAACCTGAGTCATTGGCACAAGTCGGCCTTTGTTGGCGGCTTGTTGCTAGACTGAACATGCTGGATTTGCAGCGGAAGCCGAATCGGTGCATGAGAGGTGAAACGGAAAAAAAAGAAAACAGGGGGAAGGGGGAAGACCCTTGAGTCTGCTGCTATAATATCTATGACTTCACCCATTTTACCAGTTGTCTCTCCGTCACTCTCACCTCCACATCTCCACATGTGCCACTTGAAACTTTCAGTCAGACACATTCTTGATTAGGAGTGGCGCTGCTTTATCATCATAATGTGTATATCCACAGTCTTCAGTGTTCCTGTTTCTTTTTTTGAATAGCACTGACAAGCTAGTCGGCCGTCGGCTTTAGTCTGTGTCTCATGTTCAAGTGTTGCTGTTTGTCGGTGCCCCAGTGGCTCAGCTGGAAGGGCGAGAGACTGTTTCTCATCAGCTGATCTGTCCGATAAAGATATGAAAAGGTAAAAACAAATGACACATCTGGTGTGTCTGGGACCTAAGAGGGCAAAAACTCAGGATACAAAATGTCAACAAAAAGCCTACATCACTTCTCTCACCTGATTATTAGGTTAATTGCGATTTGCTCTGGCGGAAGATTATAGAGGGCAAGTTATGCAAGTTTTTCAACAGGTATCTTTAATAGTATGCTTGCAGTTTACACAGATTGTCTTCATGACAGGCTATTCTCTGTAAAAATGACTCTGAAGAGGAGAGTTTAACCTACTGATACATGTATTACATGTGTACATTACTGGAAACATTTCATAGTGCAAACTTCTGTGAAAGTGCGAGAGAGTGTGATTACCCTGTGAGCAGATGTTTCTCAGGAGTATATTTTCATTCTCCTCTTTGTTATTTTTTGGCCGTTTAACAAATGAAAGCTCCTCACGCTGAATGAGCTATTGCCAGCATTGTGTAATGGACATGAGCCGTGCGGTACAGCCGAGCGTTTGGGTGAGGTTTTTATTCGGAGAGGTTGAGTAGCTGATCACTGCCGGGCATAAATCTCTCCTTACCAGAAAGTAATCAGCACCCTGACTGCGGGCTCATTAACCAATCCTGAAGTTTACGAGATCCATCATCACCTCTACCTGGCATCTGGGCGTAAATGTGGTGTGTGTGTATGTGTGTGTACTTCTGTGTGTGTGTCTGTAGATTGTTGGAAACAGCTCAGCCAGATTTTTTTTCTTTTTTTTCTTTTTTTTGTGGTCATGTGAGCTCGCTGTTGCTGCTTTTTCACCTGCTGAGAGCTCCCTTCCTGTTGTTCTGATGCTGCGGAATGATTCAATGCCCTAAACACAACATGAGGGGGATTGTGTGTGTGTGTGTGTGTGTGTGTGTGTGTGTGTGTGTGTGTGCGTGCGCGCGCGTGTGAATGAGTATTTGGCTGCCTCACACTTCCCAGACAGGCATCAGTCTCCTCCATTGACTTCAATTCTCTGACTGGCTGTCTGAGCATCTGATCATCCGTCTGACTCACCCCAGCCTGCTGGATATAACTCCTCTCCTCCCCTCTCTCATTGGTCATGAGGAGAAGAGTCAGATCGTTGTGCAGTTCTAACTGAAACTTGACAACAGCGGGCAGCGGGAACGAGCATTAATTGCTCCTCCCGCTAATTATTTCTCGTCTTCAAAAAGCACCTGTAGTGGCGTTATGTCTCTCCCGGGGCTGAGCGAATGACGCTGAAACTGACAAAATGATGCCCTCTTGTTTTGATGATTTAGTACATTTTATTAAATTAAAACCTAACGGCTTATTTCCCGAGATGACGGGAGGTGTTATGTCCACCGTGGGAAATAAGACCAGGCCAAGTGCACGATCTGCATCTGCAACTTTATCTGCAAGCCACGCCTCAGCATCCCGCGATCGTGTTTGGACTCGTGTCTTGTTTTGTTTCACCAGATTTCATTCGCGTCCGTGGTTGCCAGTTAGCTGCGGGGTCAGACAAAGCAGGAATACACCAGCATTAACCCCCACCTGCATTAACGTATCTCCTTTGTTGCTCTACCTGTTGTTTTCTCTTTGTTTGCACCATGTGCCATGTTCTGTTTATCATGTTAAATAGAGCTGCAAGTGTTTTTTGCTATCCAGTGAATCGTTTCAGTTATTAGTATTATTTTTTTCTTTTTTTAAGCAGAGATGACAAACATTTGCAGGTTTCATCTCCTTGAACGTGCTTGTCTTTTCTGTCATGTTATGGCAGTTCATGCACAAAAGGATGCAATGTGAAGACGCCACTGTGAAACTGTGATGAGCTTTTTTGACTTTTTTTTTTATTTGTTGATATTTTATGTATGTTAGACGATTCAGTGAGGAGTGTAACTGACCTGCACATAAATCATTGATGAATAGGATGTCACAATTTCAATTTTAAAGTAGTGATGATTGAAATCCATTGAGTCGCTTGAAAAGACGGTCTGTGCCCACTGGAGAGGTTGGAGACACTGAAGTTTGTAACAAACAGAATTTCTGTCTTTTGATGTTTAACACTGAGGGCTTGTATTTTTTGTTGAACTGTGGAATCTTTACTTTTGGTGAGTGTCATTTGAACTTGGCTAACAAAAATGAAAAAGTCACCAGAATGAGGTCAAGTTTTTGTTTTAAGATACCTTTTGTTTTGTTTTTTTTGGCCTTTTCGTGACTTTATTCATAGGACAGCTTATAGAGATGACAGGAAATGGGGATGAGAGAGAGAGGGGGGATGACACATAGTAAAAGGCCCTGGGCTGCTGCAACAAGGACTGAGCCTCTGCACATGGGATGCATGCTCTACCCACTGAGCTGCTGGAGCTCTCCAAAAATACCTCGGTCTTTTCAAAGAAGAATAAAAAAGATAAAAAGTTGAATCATGTACTTGGGGAATCATGACAGACCCTATAATGATTTTAATCGTTAGCAGCAGCTGTTAGATTCAAACGTAACCCACATATTTTGCATTATAGCATGTGTTATACTTTTGAACGGGTGTGGTTCAAACTGTGTTTTCAGTTGCCGTCATTGATCTCTGTGTACAACATGTCACGATGCCTTCGCATGAAAGACTGACTTTTTTCGTTTCTTTAAATTTTATTTTAAGTCACTGACGGAGGAACCGTCTTCTGATCGGATCCGTTCTGGCGCTTTTGTAAACGGCTCCTCTAGTTTCTAAGCCTTCCCTGCACCTTCCTGCTCCCTTTGGCTGGGTTGTTTTTCTCCTTTGGCTTTCCCCCTCCTCAACCCCCTTTCCCTGACACCAAAGGGGGTTCAGTTTTGCCAAAACAACCCACCTCTCCGTCATCCGTGTCCCACACACCTTCTCCCGCATCCCATTCCTTCCATTTGCTGGTGTTCAAGTGTGATGAGGAAGCTCTAATTTGTACCGCCGCTGATATGAGCATGTGGGATGTGTGTGCAGATAAGGGCCACCCCCCCCGAGGATCAATGCGTTATTCTCTGTGTGATGTAGCGCAGCGATATGGTGGAGGGGCTTGTCAGGGATGTGACGGCTCTTTGTTACCTGACTCTTTCCTCTTTGCTGCTCCTCTCCCTCCCGCTTCCTTCCCCTCTCTGCACTCTCCCCTCCTCCCCGCCTTCCTCGCGACAAGTCTGCCTCTTTCAAGAGTTGTTTGCTCTTGACTGAGGAGTCAAAATCAGAGCTGTCGCTCCAGTGGAGCACACGAGCCACCGTGCAGAGAGTCGACTGCTGTACTACACCTGAGACCACCTGCGGGAAGTCTTTTCCTTCCCTTCAATATTTCTCTCACCGACTCCCTCGTATCGCCGTCCCTTTTCCCCATTCAGTCTTCATCTCATCTTGACCTTCTCTTTTCTTCAATAATTGTGAACAAAGAAACAAACAAACAAAAAAAAAAGAAGCTGCATTCAGTACACATGTATTTGGCGAGTTTCGGACCTGATGAATACTGCTCTCTCAGCGGTGACTGAAGGCCTTGAGGAGCATCGTTTCAGCAGCTAGTCAAAGCGCTGAGTGAGCCACAAGTCGTGGGGGTTGACACAACGGTAGCTTCAAATTGGAAACACTCGAAGCGCGTGGCACACACTCAACTGTCTGATCAGAAAATGCACACACGGACACGCATACCGAATGTTTCCACGCATGTTGTTTCTGATCCGTTTATGAAGATTTTACTAGGGCTGCGCGATGTGCCCTTAAAAGGGAGGCTATGTCGCTTACATGATATGCTTCTCAGTGTTTTGGCTCTTCACTAACCACAGCTCTTCTCCATAATAACCTCATTACTTTCGTATGTTATTCATGGGTTGTTTCGCCTCTACTGCAACAATGAAGTCAACAAGACCATGGGCATGCGTGTTGATCCGCAGGGAGCCTCTGCGTGTCCGCTCATCTCTGAGGAATACATACGTGAAAAAAAAAAAATAAAAAAAAAATCACAAACAGCAGTGGCGCTTTCTAATAGACTATCAGGTGGTTTTCTGTCCAGATTAGCTCGCAGCATGCAGAGAAAATCGAACAGATGCTGACCTGACCCGCTGCAGCTCCATAACCTGCACACGGATCTGATTTGGGATCTGTTTGAACGGCCCAGTTCGTTGACATGGCCGGCGCAATGGGGGCCGTGACGCAAAAGAGGAAATATTGATAAAAAGGTGTCTTGAATAAAGGTTTAAAACACAGGAATATGGATCAGCGTCGGGCAGGGGAAGTTTAATGTAAAAAAATGTCCTGGCTCCCATGGCGTCCTTGCCGAGGTTTTTAAAAAGGACAAAAATCGACATGTTTTAATGTGACCGTTATTCGAAAGGCAGGAGAATAAAAGCAACATGATAAAAAGGTGAATAGGGAATAAAAGAATACATGGACAGAATTGGACAGGATATTAGAATAAGTGCTTATAAGATGAAATGCAATCAAAGCACACAGAAATAAGACAACACAAACAACACACACAGACACAGACACACACCTCTTAATGGGTCAGTATTATAAAGGCGTTGAAGTAGATAAAGTGCTTATGGTATATTAAAGAAGTATTAAAGCAAACATTTCACAAAATTAATATACATACATACACGAACACAGACACAAAAAAGACTGTTCTTGTTCTAATACAAATGAAGTAAGGCAACACAAAAAGACAACACTCATGCCATGACCTGATTAAAAAAAACAAAAAACAGACCAAACTTGGTCTGATGTCACCATAACGCCATAGTATCTGGTATCATAGTCTGGATTTCCACCACTGTTCTGCAGTTTGCACTTGCATGACACAGGTGAGGAAGATGATGTTTTGCAGCCTTAAAAAGGAGTCTCAAGCGACAGGTGCGCAAACACCTGCACGCTTCCTCCACTCACATTCGTCTTTTTATTGCACTTTGTTTTAATTGTACAGCCATATGTGGGAGTTGGTTTCTCTGTGTTGCTCGAAACAGCAATCACAGGATTCTGGAGTAATGAAATAGATTAAAACCAGTACTGCAATAACGATCCAATCTGCAGGCCCCCCCGAAAATGGAAAGTTTAATTTGCAGCAGTTACCGGATGAAATCAGATGAAGCATTTGTGGATGACAGAAAGAGCTGAAAACTCACCAGCCAGCGTTTACTTTGTTATCAAAGCTGTTGTTTTAAGTGTACACGTGCATGCAAGAGTTCTAGCAGAGCTGCAGTCGGTTTATTACGGTTTATGTCTCTGTGAGTGTGTGCATGATGCAAAAAACCCCCCAAAAAACGGAGGAATATCCGCGCCTGGCCTTGAATGTGTTGCAGACCACAGTGAGGTAATTCCAGATGGATCGTGCTGAGGCCAGCCCCCAGCCTTAGGAGATGACCGCAGCCTGTTTATTCCCAGGTGCACTCGCGCTCTCCACTCCACAAGAAAATGGTGCATTTTTCATCAAGATCATAGCAATTCTCCTTACCCCTACCCCGGCTCGCTTATCGCCAAACATACATTAGAATGTCAGACACATCTCTCCCCTCCTGATCCTTATCTGCAGAGCCTCTCTCTCTCTCTCTCTCTCTTTCTCGCTCTCTCTCTCTCTCTCTCTCTCTCTCTCTCTCTCTCTCTCTCTCTCTCTCTCTCCAAACCACTCCAGCAAATGTTACCATTTCATATCTGGGCTGGGAAAATAAGCTTTTTTTTTTTTTCCTTCTTCTTCTTCTTTCTCCCCACTGCACGTGAGGATCTGCAGACACGATAACCTTCGCCGCCGAACTGCAAATGTCACTTCGGCTAGCCAGCCAATCGCGTTTCTTTTCACTGGCCAGTGCGGGCTCTGTTATGGGGTTCACACCCATGACACTGGGACTGAGACAGATGTGCGCACATGAATGAGAATGAGTCAGCAGGGCTCTCAGGTGTGGCCAGGGGGAGGCCGAGTGAAATGCCACAAAATACCAGGAAACCATATCAGATGGAACTGGTGCTTTGTGTCTGAAAACTGACTGGAGAGGTAACAGTGAGTTGATCTGTGCTGTGTCTTTTCCAAAGCGTGAAAGCTAATTAGGGCCCCGGGCTGATGTGGGTGATGCCTCACACGGTCCATTCATTGTAGCAACAGGAAAGCAGTGTTGCTCATCAAGCCGACATCAGGTTTTAAATGAGACCATTGTGCACTTTTGCAGCGCTTCTGCGGCGTATAACTGCACCTGAAACAACCCACCGGCCCTCGAAGGCGCGCTGACATTAACCGGAATGTGAATTGTGACTCGAGAACACTGCTGGTTGCTTTTTGCACAGCAGCCCCCTTATGAGGTTGACGTTTGCTCACAATTGGCAATCAGGCGTTTTGCTCCATGTAAGCTCTCTCTCACTCACGTCTCTCCCGGTGTACATTTCGCTGCCATGGCCGCCAGTTCATATCTGTCACGCGCAGAGAAATGAAAGGGCATATCTGAGCAGCATCTGGATTTACATGCTAGGTAATGTGTTTTCCACACACACACATACACACGGAGATGGGAGATGGGGAGGCAGTTAGGCTTATCATTAATATTTCAGTACTCCTGTGCAGTTATTGGTCTGTTCTCCAGGCCTTGAGGTTTATCTGTGTGATGGCATATTTTAGGCACTGGGACCACCAATATTCGTGACCAGAGAGTATTTATTATGCAGTTTTTTTTTTAATGAGTATTCGTAGCTGCCACCGTGTCCCTGTGATCTCAACCGTTCCCCATGTTTTCCGTATCAGACCCAGTTATGCTTTATCTGCATATACCAAAGATACTAATCTGCAAGAAGCTAATATCGGGCAGTTTATTGGATTGGCCATTTTATCTAACATACACTACAGATTAGATGTGTTTGTTTGAGCCTTTGTAGTTTGAAAATACGAGGGATTTGCTGCACAAGATTGTAAATAGAGACTTAAAAATCGAGATTACGGAAGAGAACGCTTCCATGAGTTGTAAGGCCCACTCATCAGAAGACGGGCAAAACACACACTAAAGAACCATCTTCAACTTGGGCCTCGACAATTAGTCTGGTCTCAAGAGCACTTTTTTAAAAGTATTTTTTTTTTGGCCTTTTCTGGCTTTAATGTCAGTCAAGACCGCTACAGCAGAGATACCACTGTGTTGTTTGGTGTGTACTGCAGTTAGTGATGGTTTCCATAGAAAGACAAGCCTCCAATAAGAAAAATGGAAGGGTGTGTGTGTGTGTGTGTGTGTGTGTGTGTGTGTGTTAGATCGGTTGTAAAAAGTGGAAAGGGACTGTTAAATAAAGCTTTCGGCTCATATGTGTTTGTATATATTTGCTCATAGAAAATTCCCACACGAAAGATTCACCTTCAATGCCTTTTCCTTATTTTATCAAGACACTGCTCATGGTACACATAGACAAATATAGCATAAATGGCAACAAAAAGGGTAAATGAAGAAGAGTTTTCAACTGTGGGTCACTATGGTTTGCAGGTGTCATGCAGTGTGGGGTTGGCTTGGTCATGTCCTGCCTTGATCTTGGTCTTGACTTGGTATTAACACCTCAAAGCCTTGGTTGGGTCTTGGTCTTGATACCCTCCGGTAAGAGAAGGGCATTTCCATGGGACATATGTCAGATTTGTGATCTGTGACCTTTTTTTAGTGTGAGGCCAGTGTCTCAGTCCAGCGGGCCACCTTTTAGCTCTTTGCCGGTGGGCTCGTCTATGCTCTGATGTCAGGAGACAGGCTCCTCCGTGGCTGTCCTTATCTGGATCAGAGAGGCAGCCCATCAGCTTCAGGAGCAGCAATCAGCCAGCTTACCTTCTGGTGCTGAGTAATCACACATACACCGGGAGAGCCTGCCAATCATCAACCAGGAAATTAAATATCCACAAAATTGCTGTTGCATTGATAGTGGGTATTAAACAGACTGGTGGAACATGTTTCTGTGGGCAATTATTCATCCTGTAATCATACTGTTACAGCACCAGTTTGAATCCAATATGTTTTCTTTTCGCTGTCACTGGAATTGTGAATGAGAGGTTTAATTTTAGCATGCATTCATGTTTTTTTTTCTTTTTTCTTTCCCCTTTCTCTCTGTCCTTCTGTTGTAGTTCCTGTGTTTGAAGAACATCCGGACATTCCTCAAGGTGTGCCATGACAAGTTCGGCCTGCGCAACAGCGAGCTGTTCGACCCTTTTGACCTCTTTGACGTCAGGGACTTCGGCAAGGTGAGTTAAACTTTACACGTGTGGATGGGTGATCTACTTCTCCGCTTCCAAAAAAAAAAGCTCTGCACTTGAACCGACACTGTGATCAGCTCAAAGAATGGTGCTACCCAGAGGCTATAATTCTAACTACGGCGGGCGCCATGAGACATGATGCTGCTTGTATCACTGATAATATCATTTACAGCCGGAGCTCCGTCCTTCTGTTGTCAGATGGAATCCTGCAATACGGTGGATGGAATTCTTACGATCAGATGAGCTGATATACTGCAGTTTATGACTCTTACCAGTGAAATGCATGGTTATTAAATCAAATATCTCTAAATTCCACATAAGACATAAGGCTCTTGGCTATATGTGCTGATGAACTTTTGCCCACACTACCTCATAAGAAGCTTGTGTGTGTGCTGGAAGGGTGCCAGAGTGTGCGAGTGCACTGTGCATCTCTATCATGCCCATGTGATTTGCGTGGGTTTGATGATAGTTCAAAGTCAAATCTGTCAGTTACATTAAACGTAATGCAGAGCGAGGGGCTTTCAGTGAGCATTTGGTGTAACACTTCGGGGTCAGCAATCTCATCTCATGTCGCTGCGTACTAGAGTTGAACTGCGCTTTCCTAACAGTCTGCTGTTGGAATACAAGTGTGGATGTGCGTGTGTTGGCTCAGCAGTAAAGGTGGCTGACTCACTCACACATCATGCTAGCTTTAGTGAGGTTTTTTTATTTATTTATTTTTTTTATGGGGCATTCGAGTGGATTTCTGTGTTCATTAAATGGGTCGTCAGCAGGCCACTGCCTGTATGGTCATTTTTATCCCTTCATCCCGGGGAGGCTGGGGACATGGAGTTTGAGTGGGCACTCTTGGAGCGCAGACATCCAGAGGGAGAAAGCTGCTCTTTGGGATTGAGCGGTGGTTCGGGATCTGATCCAGGTGTCTTACTTCAGTGATGACGTGGTCATGTATCCATCCAGTTTGCTGTGCTCGATATTGACCAAGAAGTCTCGAGAGGGCTGTCAGAATTCCATGTCTTTGGGTTGCTTTAAAGTTTGTGGTTGTAAATCATCAAATATGGAATTACGGTAGGGAGTTTATATGATAACCAAGTATAGATAAATCACTGGCAACAGATTCTCACATTGTTTCCTCTCATGAGACTGACGATGAAAGAAGAAAGCAAATGGGTGATAAGTGTGTTTGGGGGGGGGTAATCTGGTAATCCATGATCAGCATCCCCTGTTGGCCTCACCTCCTGAAAGTGAATTGTTTCTCTGTAATTCCTAATCCCTTGCCTATCTGTGTGTGTGTGTGTGTGTGTGTGTGTGCGTGTGTGTGTTTGTGTGTGTGTGTGTGTGTTTGTGTGTAGCTGCAGAGGAAGAGGCTGGGGGATGTAGCGTCTTTCTGGGCTGCTAGGCTGTTAAAACAAGCGCCAGGCATAGTATGAAGTCATTAAATTGATGATGACAGCCGATGCTATTGTGCTAGGGCTGCTGCGGTGGGAATGTTAACAGTGCAGCTTTTCCAGCTGATTGAAGGAACATGTAGAATTTGCACTACAGCGGTGGGGATTACTCGGCAGAGGTGAGATCTGACAAAAACGTCTTACATCTTGCTGTGATCGATCACAGAGGATGCATTCGCGGGAAAGTTACCCGCTCATTTATCTAACATACCTAATTCAACATATCCACTCTCCCTGCTTTTCGCTGAAAAGAGGTGCGAAGAAAGATGTAGGAAAAGGAAAAGGGAAAAGATGAGAGGGAAGAAAAGGGAGACGCGGACTCATTTGGCAGTTTGCAGATAAACCGCAAGACGATGTCTGAGAGTCAATGAGCTCGCAGTGAACGGTATTAAAATCCAACAGCAGTCAGAATCAATCACACAGGCCCTCCATATGTCAATTTGGAAATTGCTTTTGTATGGTCTCAGCAGTGGCGGGCTTGTCTCGTCATTGATTTTCCATTAAGGCCAAACATCACATTATAATATATTGAATTGAGTAGATCCCTACTAATGTGGCATACATTTAAATAGTGAGAATGCCTCATAAACGGAAGATAAAAGGGGGCAGTTTTATTCCTGCAGTTAGTCTTTCTTAGTTCTTTTCTTTCGCGGCTCATCACTGGATGTGCTCTTTCCCCTTTTGTTGCCTTGATACAAAAGTTTCTTTGTGCGCCCATCTGATAGCAAACAAAAGGGGAATTCTGACTTCCATCACATATATCATAGTGGAGTATCATCTTCTTCCCATATCATTCTTTTATTATTTCTTTTGTTTTCATCTTTCATGGAGAAGAAATAGAAGGAAACGCTTGGCAAAAGGATTTAGACAATTATGTTTTGTTGAAAAGTGAACCAGCTTCGGTGCTTGTTCCGATTGGATAAAAGGATGCACCCTTACCAACCAAGAGATCTAGAAAGCCCTCATAGTGCTTATATAACATACAGATGAGAATTAAGTTCCTTTAAATAACTTCTGAAATAAATCAACACATCCTCATACCATCATGGAACTTGCCGGTGATTCCAAAAGTATGACCATTGGACAACAGTGACAGCCATGGCAAAACAGTTACAGTTTGGGTATGTCATCTTCATAATGATAAATACTTGGTTATTGTGAAACAGCGTAGTCTGGTTAGGTTCAGGTACCAAAACTACTTGGTTTGGTTAAGGGAAAGATTGTGGTATCAACTATCTTTCTCTGAAATCGCTTTCCCTACCTTTAAGAACGTAAGTTAATTAGCATTTCATATTAGTGCAAATTAAGCACAAGATATGAGTTGACTTAAGTAACTAATTTGAAATATGTTAGCATTGACTTCATGGTTCACAGAGAACACAAACAGCAGCCTCCTGGGTGAAAGTCCTTTGTTTAACCCATCCATCCAACCCTACACAGACTTTGTTGCTGTTGATACTACGTCACGGCACTTCTTCCTTTGCTTCAGCCAAAAATTCCATAGCCACTAGAGGCCACTGCCTAACAATAAACAAATAAACATTAACATTATTGGTTGGAGAAAGCTGCTTTCATAGTCGACCTATATGGCCATGTCTTCGGAGATAATGGTTGAACCTTTCGTAGCATTATATTTCGGTTTAGTTTTCAACATTTCAGCATAGTGCCCTCCTTCATTTACACACTTATTCAAGCACTTTTGGATCATACTGCCTTCTTGGTAGAAGTCGACATCATGGACCTGCAGAAAGTTGTCTACATCAGCAATAACATCATCATCGCTTCTGAAATGAAGAGGTAGTAGTATGAAGGTGCCAAATCAGGCGAATAGGCCGGATGTTGGATGAGTTCTAATCTGCATTACTGGATGGCAGCCATTGGCACTGTGGACTTGCAATTCTTAATGACTAGAAATACCACAAAAGCTTTTAACTTAAAACTTTTTTTTCGCATATAGGCACTGCACTTTCATTAACAAGAGCTGTATAACACATCTCCTTATACTTTAGCCCATGAACTTTTCAGCCAGCCCTCATATATTCTTCTGCATGACACTGGAGGATTTCCATAAAGCTCTCTAAATCCTGAGCTTTACCGCTGACCATTTAAATTAGGAAGAGTGGTGCAGTCTTACAGTAGATGTCAGTCACATTGGATGTCAGTTGTGTGACCGGTCCCTGCAAAGAGACGTCAGCTGACAGTTTTTTGCTTGAGTGCATCTTTAGGTTCTCTTCCCCTGCGCCGTGATCGGAATACCAAATTTTAGAGACAGTGTTGCTGCAACAGCAGTTTAAACAATATAAAAATGTAATAACAGAGCACTCGTATGTAATGTGTGTGCTTTATATCCAATCTGTGCTGATCATCAGGTGTATGAACATCCCGATATAAGCCAAGTGTTGGTCCTCCAGGTGTTTTACCTCTTGGGAACAAGGAGACAAAGAAATACAATTAAATGGAGACAGAAAGACTGGAATTCTCAATATGTCCCTGGTGGCAAAGAGCCTAAACTATATATTTTTAATCTCCTCTAGAAGAGTGGAATTAAAACAGAGGCGGTTGGGGAGAGTGGGTTTTGATGGTTGCTGCATCTATAAACATTAATCAGCCCCTCTCCACCTTTCACACCTCCAGTGTGGCTGCCAGGGGCCCCCAGAGTTCCTGTCCCCTGGCCTCTGAACGCCATCTCTCACTCTAATGATGCCTTTTCTTGGGTCACATGTAAATGCAGACTAGGGCCCAACGCTGTAAAAAAGAAGTAATAGCCCCTTCAGAACCTTCCCCCTACCCCTTTCCAGTGGGGCTAGTGTTGAAACAGATGGAGCACACACCCTGCTTGATGCCCTCTACTGATTTTTATTTTCATTACTTAACACATTTCAACCAGCAGTACCCTCGACCACACGCAACGTAAGCAGGGGCCCTCTCGAGAATGCGGTGGGGAAAAAAAAAAAAAGTATGCTGTATGGTTTCATCACACTTCCCTACTTCACACCCAAACCCATCCCCCCTCATTAGAAATTCATTATGACATCATTAAACCAATGAAATACAGCTTATTACAGTAGACCCGAGAGGACGCTTTTATTTAAACACCTCCCTCTATCCGAACCCAGCCGTCTCGTTTCCCCTCTTCCCAACCAGTTTTAATTAGCCACCAAAGGAACATTGCTGTCATTTAAATGAACATGGCAATCAGTTTATTTGGCTGTTGCCGTGATTAGCATAATTAGCCTGCACCTGTTAACCATCGATCAACAGTTTGGTAATTTTCCGTCTGTGACTGGAGAGCAGTGAGGGAAGGAAGCTTTCTGACAGATTTGCCATCTTCATTAAAGAGAGGAGCGTCGTTTGTTTGAAATGCAGATAGCGTGGCACGCATCCATTTCTGTCTCGTCTAAACAGCCTTGGAATCTTGACTCGCGTGGTGTCTGAGTGATGCTCATCCATGTGAAAGTACAACGTCAAGGTGAATGGATGTGATTTTTGCGCGGCGTTTGAGCGGGATTTAAATTGAATTTCAGTGCAGGGTCATCATTTACTGTACACGAAGCAGCGATCATTTGGCAGGACAGCAGCAACCTCACACGGGTGATTCGAAAATGAATTGCGATGGGTTGAATTGGCTGTTTTTGCTTTGGCCACCGTAAGTAGCTGACTGCGTGTTCTCCGAATGGAATCAGATGTTTTATCGTTCAGATGTCTCAGAAATGTGAATCTCATTCTGTACTCAGTTTACTTAATACTGAGTACAGCAAACACGCAGGACAGATTGAGACGGAAACACACCAATCCCCTGATTCAATTTGGACTCACTGCTCCCTTTTCAGCTCCTTTTCTCTCCCTCTCACTTCCCCCATCCATCTCTCCCCCTCTCCCTCACTGTCCTCCTCTCCCCACTCATTCATCTCACACCCACTCTGAGCGCGAGTATGTTGTGATAAGACTAAGCCAGCGGCAGGCGAGCCGCCATTGTGTCAGGACGGCGTGATTGCCATTGGTCGGCAGTGTTTGATTACCCTCTCTGCCGCTCTGAATCCCGTGCACACTGAACTCTGCTCCTTTCATTTCCTTCCTGTGCTCCGTGGCTAAAAATAGCTAGTTGCTTAGCATCCACACCCAGTGTTACTAACATCTGGAACGCGCCTTCAGCCACCGTTGGCCCGCTTGGCCGAGTGCTATTTACTGAAGTAGGGTTTTTTAACCTCAGTGACAAGCCCTCAGGCTGGCCCTTTGCTCATTCTTTCAAACGATGTGAACATTTTCAATCATGCAAAGTAACATTTAACCTAGGAAAGCTGTGCTGTATTTACAGGGTTACGGCTCAGTTACTGAACATGGTAGTAAAGCTTGCTTTTTAGGATAAGTTTGGCTGCTGGGAAATGCAATCCAGCTGGCATTTGAGTGGCTAAAAATAAGTGTCATGTTCTAGCACACATTTCAGAACCACTTAATAGACTTAAAAATGGATGGATGGTGTAAAATTTGAAAAAGAAACAAATAAATTACAATGATTTTGTTGCTTCTCTGGTTTCTCTTGTTTCTCTTCTCTCTGTTCCTCTATCTCTCTCTCTCTATGATTTGCGTTTTTGGACTCAAATTTCCATCTTTGGGCTAAAACTAGAAGTGTAGTCTTGCCTTGAAGAAATTGAGTTTGTTGCAGGCTACGCCTGAGGTCTGTTTTGATTTGTAGCATAAGGTTGTTCACATTTTAGCAAAACTGCACCGTCGATCGTCAAGCTGCATTAGCTGTCGGCGCTTTCTGTTCAATTTGTGACCATGGATATGAAGTCTACAATACATTTCAGGTTCATTTTCAGTCTCATTTCATTAGTCCCTTAGTACTTAGATTTTTGTGAGGGGTCTTAATTTAGGGTCAGAAAGTTTGAAATTCAGACATTCAGAGACATTGCTTTATTTGTTTGTTCTTTCCAAGACAAATTGTACAATGTTACTGGACATGTCGATTCACTGAGGGGGATTACCTTCATTGTATGCTGGTTTTGATATACAGTGGTTGAAAAGGTAGTAGATTCATGCCTGTCAGGCTGATGCTAGAGAGACTGCAGTATGTTATAGAAGGAGGTGTAGGGGGCAAGCAGTCAGGGTCACACACATCCATAAGTGACCACGTCCTTGGCAGCAGTCCTTTACTGTCCAGACCAAAGTGCACTTTGAGAGCCATCATTTCTCTTGTTACCTCTCCTTCAAGTGCACTGTATGGACTGCTTACTTCAAATGTTGGTTAGAATATGATGAAATTAGGAAAATTAACATAAATTCTAGTTATAGTTTCTTTTACTTCTTTTTTTTCATTTATAAGCAAAGTAAATCATTCCATGTTCTTTATCACCCCTGGTAGGTATGTGGTGGTTCACCTGACATAAAGACCACGTTTGCCCAGAGATATTTTTTGCACTTTTATCGAGTTCTGACCACCAACCCATCCCCTGGACTGCACTACATGTAATCGGTGGATACTGCACTTTTCTTACACTACATCTTCTATGAGTCTTGTCAAAGGTAGCCCGAGAACGAGAATTTAATTGCCAAGGACTGCATCTATGTGATTGTTGTGCGTGTGACAGAGGAAGAAGCTTGAAGCATTTGACACTACTTCCTGCTTATTTTGCAGAGATTTTTTTGTACAAAACCGCACAATCAGTTCATAAAACAGGATAAATTGTAGATGCAATAAGGTAATGTACAATCTTTACCTACATTGTGATATTGTTTCTGTTACTCACAATGTTCCGAATACCTTAACTACCGCCCATTCCCCAGCACCATATGCCGTGAGCCAAGATCAGACTCAGTGCTCCCCTAAGAGAGAATTTATCTCCATAAGCCTCTCTGGAAACACATCCTCCTGCCTCAGCAGACAGTTTTGTGGCTGTTTCTTCTGTCCCTGTACCCTTTTACTGCACACCCTGTCCATCATGACCCCCAAACTGCAAGTTTTTACATAAAGCTTCCAAGCCACAATCAATAATTCATTCCAAATGCCACGGTGCTGATGATAATTCTCCTGACATGAATTATAAATGGGAACTTCCTCTCCCTTCCTGTGTTCAGACCCCCTTCCCTCTCTCCCTTCCATGCTCCACTCCCACGACCTCATTATTCCTGCAGCTCGTTACCGTGATACCCGCAGAAACAGGTGGTTGCTGGGCAATAGACCGTGTTACGGCCCGTGTCAGTGCTCGGCTCAGGGACGCTGACTGTCTGAAGGCGTCCAGTTAGGTTGCTAGGTGTCTGAGTTCACACTTGCAGTAACAATAGAGACGAGGTGTGATTGATTTATGATGGCGTCTGCTCTTATTCCCCTCAAACTGTCCCCTGGTTTTGCGTGTTGAATGAGCAAACGCTTGAGGTCGAGCTGACCCGAAATTGTTACATTTGAATGAAATCTTAGTGCCATCTTGATTCCCTCCAGCTGTTCTTCACCCACCTGCTCTGTAGTGAAGCTTTGCAGTTGCACATGAATTCCCCGGTTTAAGTCAGCACATTACTGTCAGATGGGAGAAAGCAATTGGAGACGTTTTCTCCAATGCTGTAACCCATAAATTTGACTTAAACATCTCCCAATTGCAAGATCTTCACAAAATAAAGAGATATGCTCCACCAAGTCTCTAAGCCTAAGGAAAGAAGCTGCTCCGTAGCCTAGTGGTACAGCAGCAGATAACTTTTGTATTGCTTGCCAGATGCAGCAGGATGAACACACTGTGGCTGGTCTGGGTGTCTTCTTTTAGTATCCTTTGGGTTCTGAGCATGATCCTCACTGCATGGATATCATTGATGTTCAGTAGATGAGTACTGATGATGTTCTGGCCGGTTTTAATCACCTGCTGTAGAGCCTTTCTGTCCTGGCTTGTGCCTAAACAATGCCATTTGGAAGATGCAATCATCCATTGCCGACTGCCATCGTAACATTGCGACTCCACCCAACCCTTTTTCTGAACTCTCTTTATTGGGGTGGAGATGTGACACTTGCTCTGTGATGCTGTCAGACCTGTCATGCATTATAATCCTGTTGTAGTTGTATTGTTTTATGAGATGATAGGTCGTAGATTTGCAAGAACGTTCCCTTTTTTCTTGGTTGGTATTAACCTGTTTCTGTTCTTCACTCTTGTAACTGAAAAAGCAGCACCTTCCAAATTAAGTGGAGGCATTTTACTCACAATAAGCATTCTGTCTTTATTGCTGTTTTATTTATTTTTTTTCACCCTTTATTTGGTTATTTTGGTACTGTTTTCCCCCTGATAGCGCTGCACAATGGGGACATTTAAATCCACCAGAGGAGAGAGGAGAAAAGTGGATGGCTGTATAAAAATCGTTTATTGAACTTTGAAAACCCTGGTGCAGTTTGAATCCTATTGTGGAAATAATTGGCCTCTTTTGTTTTGAGTGTCAGCAAATGTTACCATGTGTTGCTAGACAAACCGATAGACGGAGACAACGTGATTTTGGCCCAAAATCTGTGCTCAGCATGCCTATTTGAAGTTCTGCAGCTCTCTGTTCCACTGTGCCGAGAACCCAAAAGGGCTGCCGTAGGTGTGATCACAGCCCTCTCTCGCCTTTTTTTTGGATTGTGAGTCAGCGGTCACTGGAGGGCGTGTCCCTGTTGTAAGGGTGGTGCCTTTGGAGTGCTGCAGGACTAAAGCGGGTGGGGGTAAAGAGGAAGAGCCCCCACAGGGTAGGAGTCTCTGAATTCCTTGCAGCGGGTGTGAGCTCTCATTATTTCTCCTCCCCTGATTCCTCCCTCCAAGGCCCCAAAGGCACAGCTGTGATGGACAGGTACTTTCTCAGAGGAATCGCTGGCATGAGAAAAAGAAGAAAAATCGCCAAAGAGGGAGCCCATCCTCAATCATCTTTTTATTGCACAGGGATTACTCTCATATGGAGCTGAAAGGCAAAACCCACTTGGCTCATAAATCACACTTATCGTGCACAGATTTGAACGTGCATTTCGGTGTGCACTTTGGGTTACGCAATGATGATGCTATTTGCCCTCAAATTTGGAATAATTTCCCTGTGAACGGTGGCAGGAGATGTTATTTTTGGGAGACAGTTGGCACACAGAGCGCCAGAATGCCAAGGTAGCTTTGCAGGATCATCACAATAAGCTGCTTTTCAAAAACCATGATTAAATCATGAGAGTAACCAAATGGCAGACTGTGTCACGTAAAAGGAATCCGCTGTGTTTGTTGACAGCGGGGATTCACTCCAAAAAATGTCCCGAAACAAACAGATTGCACGGGATACTCTCTGGATTTAATCAGGCTTTTGTCTTTGTACTGTTTTTTGTGGGTTGTTTCATTTGGTAGTGAGCTCTAAACATTGGTATTGAGGGGAAAGAGCAGACAGATTTGTAGTATTAGATGATACAGATATGACGTATTGCTCTGTCAGTTATTTGCACTCATTTGGTTGCACTCAGTCATTAAGGTCTGGCTTGGATCCTAACAGCAAATCACCTGGAATGACACACAGAAATGTTACATTATCTGACAGTACTACAGCAAGACAACGTCAATTGTCTGTGCTTCTCAGAAAAGGCAGTTTTTAGGATTAAAGAAGCTTGGGTACAGCAGTTAGGGTGATGGACTGTATAAAACACGGATACAGATTTTGGGTCAAAAAAGTTAATTTGAAACCAAAGTGGCTGAAATCCTGCATTATTTCTAATGGCAGCAAGGGGGCAACTCCACTGGTTTCAAAAAGAAGTCAGATTCTGTGTAAGCTTATGAAAATATTACCCTGCTTCTCATTGGATTTATTACCTGAGTAAATAGTTTCCTGATCAATCTATGGTCTCAATTGCTAGTTTTGAGTCCTCCTCATAAAAAAAACATGATGTTCATTTGGTGAATTATAGTCACATTAAGAGTAAAAGAGAGGATAAAGCAGGGTATGATTAATGAAGTGGCTACCTTATGATTATAAAAGTCACTTCCTTGGCTCATCACTGGGTCCTTGTGTGGTCAGAATCACTTAGGAAACCACCCTGAGTTCCAACTTTGTGTCTAAAAATGACTAAAAAAAAAAAACCAAGAATGTTAAGGCTGTAATGGCAAACTTTAGAATCTTAATTGGTAGTCTTTGGGAAGACCTTCTCATATTTGGACAGTGATATTGTCGAGCCCCCATTACAAGAGAAGACACCATCTCAACATCAGATTTCTTGAAAAACTGCAACTCTTGAATAAAGCGTCTGCTTTACGTATTTTCATTGAAACATTAACTTTTTGTTAGTTTTATTTGAAGTAAAACAGCAATGTACGGATTTTTGGGACACTGTTTGCTAAAAATATACACTGCTGACATTTGTACAGATGGTATGCTTTGGGACAGGGCTCAAGCTCCATTCTTATCGCCGGATGTCGACTTTGGTGAAGGATGCTTGAGCAATGAGCCGAAACTATACCAGCGCCGGCTCCACTGACCTTAACAAAATGAGACCAACACCTGCAGCCCTCTTCGGGATTTAAACTGCATATGAGTGAAATCAAAGGTCCCAAAAGCTGCAGACGAGACGGTGTTATCACGATAATACAAAGACCCGAACTAACCTTATTTCCGAACTGATTCGGTCGGGTGCATGAACACAGGATTACCTGATGCCCTGACCAAAAAAAATGACCGTGTTGGATATGAGTGACCGTAGAAGTGGAAATAACCACTTTACTCAATTGGAACATCGACAGCACTGTCTATGGCAGCCATTAAATTTGTCATTGCTTTTTATACGGTCCAGTTCATCAAAAGGAGCCCATCAGAGTGCTAGATGACACACAGGCACATGCAGAGATGGACACACACACACACACACACACACACACACAGTGAAGCCAAGGGCTATAAAGTCTCTGCTGGAGCCAGTGCTCTCTGATTCCTCCTATCAAAGGGCTGTAAAATGGAAATGAGACTTAATGGATGACATGGTCTCTCATTATCCACAGCACCGATTGTAGAAAGTTGTAGCAAAACGTTTGAGTCTGATGGCGATAAACCGATACTGGCGAGATGCTCCTGCCCTCTTACCTTTTACGGATTCTGTTAATCCACCCTCATCCTCCTGCCGCACCACCTCCCTCTGCCAGATTCTTGATTGTATGGTCAATATGTTCCTCGCCACTTCATTTTCTCACACATTCCTCCTCCCCCCACCGGATTTCATGTTCTCACTTTTACTTTCTCGCCTCTGATCCCCTTTGGTTACCCTTATTGTGTTTTTTATCCGTGGCCGAGGCTTGTGTTCAGCGTGGCACATGGTAATTTGATACGGCTGATAAAAAGCTAGCAGCCAGCATCCTTATTGTGCCGTGTTGGGGAGCTTGCCAGGTGTTATAAACACCCCCTACAGTGCCCACTAAACTGATGCCCTCCTCCAAGCTTCCATTCATTTATTTCCCTGCAGGTGCCTCATAGCAGGTAGTAATGATGCACAGCCCGTGTGTGGCCAATGGGGGAGACTGCCTGATGTGTAGGTAAAGGTAAAACGTTCCCCCTCGAGGGAATACTGCCCACATTTTGAGCATGAGCAACATTACAGCTGGGACAATAATCGTATAAATTGCCGCATTTGTATGCTTGTTGTTGCGAGCCGCCACTGTCCCCAAATATAATAAGCCACATAAAAGTGGAGAAGAAAAAAAAAGAATGGAAATAGAAGATATAGTTGGGTGGATAAACGTCAAACAAAAACTGAATGAATAATATATATTTTTTTTAAGATTGTCATAATTTAAGATGAAAACATTAAAAAAATAACTATGATTATATCAACGGAAAATTAAGAAATAACAGATTTCATGCCTGCATATTGTGTTGCAGATATATCTAATCTACTGAATTTAGCATGCTAACCAGCTAGCCCAATCTCACCCCTTCTAGAGGTCCTCTGCTGGCAGTGCAAACACCAACACTCCCCCAACTTGAACAGCAGATGTCATTGTGAATGAATATTAGAATTAAGGCTGCATCAGTAGAGTTTTCAAGTATAAAGAAATTACCATAGTGGGAAACCAGGGGCCCAAATATGCTATTTAGAGCTGGCTATGACGTGATTGTTTGGTGACAAGACACCTCAAACGAGGTCAGTTGTGACCTTTGACGCGTCAAAGTTTTCGAAAAAAATGCTCTTGAATGAAGCCTGTGCCTCACATTTGGCTTAATGTTCCATTGAAATATTAACTTTTGTTGTTTTGTGTAGTGCAATAAAAAATGAAATGCTTGGATTTCTGGTATAATATTTGCCCAAAACATGTACACTGCTGACATTTGCAGAGATTGTGTGCTTTGGGACAGGGCTCAGGTTCAGTTCTTTGGTGAATTATCCCTGCACAATAAACTGAAACTCTACCAGCTCCATCTCCACTGACCTGAACAAAATGAAACCAACAACCGTTGGCCTCTATGGAATTTTAACTGCAGATGAGCAAAACCAAAGTTGAGTTATTACAGTAATACAAAACAGCCACACTACCCCTTACACTTAACAAACTGTGACTATTTCAGTCTGATCCATGGAGATTTTTTATTTTCTTTTTGATTTAAATATCTGTGACATTATCTTAATCTAAAGGCTTTTGGCTGAGTGGGGCCAGAGCATAGTCAGCCGCGTAACCAGGAAGTTAAACTGGGAGCTAGGAAACTATGTGCCAGGTGAGCAGTTCTTCCTGGACTGAATTGGCGCCATCTTTGTGTTCACCATTTCTTTTTGAAATCTCTGCTAGAGACCCACATGTATGTCATTGCTCTGTAGCGCCTCTAGTGGTCACAATCTCAACAGAGCACCTTTAAAGACAAATATACAAAAACCGTGATGCCATTAATTCATTTATTGCATGATTTGTGCATATTTGCAATACACACACTGAAACCAATAATGGCCTATTATATCATCTAACTTGTGTGTTAATGGAGACTGTACTAATAAATTAGCTTAACTGCACGAATACATAAAAAACAGTTGCTGGATATCTTGCACAGTTTACGTGTAATTATTATCAGAGTGTGCTTTCAGTGACAGGAAGTGAAAATAAACATGGGGAGAAGAGATTAGCCATAGTTCCCGTCATGTCATGAAAAATAGACGAAGAGTGTAAGAACAGATAATCTGCGCCGCAAACAATGAGCGGTATTAGCCAGCACTCCTTGTATCTGACCGCGGGCTGACGCCTCAAGGCTTGTTTGAGGGAGGAGGGATGTGCGTATTCAGGATGACCACTTCTATTATTTCTCCAACCTCTGACCCAGTGAGGCAGTCTCCTGCACACTGAGCTTGGCTTCATGGTGTGTGTGTGTGTGTGTGTGTGTGTGTGTGTGTGTGTGTGTCTGAGTGTGTGTGTGTGTCTGTGCTTTCCTTACCCCCATGCTGCGCTCCGTCTGCCTCAGCTGCAATTACCAGCGCAGAGAGTGCCCGTAGCTACCTGCTCATCATCCTGGAGCCTGCGCCCAGCCCTGGACAAAGCAAAAGCAGCATACTCCTGCCAGAGACTGCATTATGGAGATTAGGGGTGAAAGATTGACAAAGAGGTAGAGGGGAGGCGGAGAGGGGGGAGACGGTGAGTGTGCCGAGGCTCCGGGGAAGGGAAATTAGTTTGCTTCTGGATGATCCCCCCAAAGGCTCAAAGGGAAGGGGGAGAGTAAGACAGAGGGATTAGGAGAGAGGGAGGCGAGAGGAGGACGGAGAGAGTGTTGAGGGGCAGAAACAGACTAATCTTGCTTAGTCAGTCATCCGTCTACTCAAACTCACAGCGGTCCGGAGCAGCACCGAAACAATTAGAAAAAGGCACCAACAGCTATTCTGATCATCGGTTCCTTGTTTACGACTTTTTATGGTGCGAAAAAGACCAACATGCTCTGGATTCAGCGTCTCAGACGAGGGGATTCACTGCTGTTTGATATCACGGCGAACTGAATTGAACCCGGAGATGCCACATCTGGCTCAGAGGAGGTGCGATAGACAGTTGTCTTGATAATGAGACATTATATGGATCTAATTGCCAATCTCTCTTTAAATATGTTCTTGATTTACATCACCCCCATCATTGTATTCACGCCACAACACTGCTGTTGTCCGCAACATCTGACCCGTTAAGTGGTTGCCGGTTTCTTGCACTGGCAAAATTTGCTAACGCTACCTAGCAAACTCATGTTCAAAAAAACAAAAAATAAATATTTTTTTTTCATATTTGTTTACATTAAGATGTTATCAACATGGCCTTTAAATTCAGACTTTATAATATAAGGATCGTATATCAGCCCTGTTTTTGACTAACTTTTGTGCTCAGGTTTGAGGAATAGGATTTGCAAGATTAAGACATACAGAGAGAGAGAGATGAAGTGAGAGGACACCCACAGAGAAAAAAGGGGCCACAGAGGTGACAAAGACCCTGAAGCCAAGACAAAAACACGGCCAGACAAAGGTCAAGCATTTGGCAGGACTTTCAAATGTTGTGAAAGAACAAAGTTGGAGGCAAAATGGACGGGATCCAGACAGGAGCAGACAAGCTAATTGCGGTGGATTGAAATAAGAGCGTAAGAAAGACAGTTAAAAAGATACTTGAGGACATAATGGAGACGAAGGAGAGACGGAGAGAATGAAGAGTGACAGTGCTGTCACTCCCGCCGTAGTGGGAGAGCGCTCACTCAGCTGGGCCCCTCAGTGCCCTTTGTGATGAAGGAGAGTGGTTGCAGGGCAGACAATGGCTGGGAGGATAGGAAGCTTACGGCCACACTGGGCCTGTGTCAGCCTAAATGACAACAATCAATAATCCCCTCAGTCAGTTTCACTCTGAGAGGGCTGCAGACTGAGCCGCAGTCGGAGTCACAGTGCTGAGATGTACGTGCCGCGTGTGTCAGTGCTTTTCCTGTTTAGTCATATTTTCTTTGTGCACTGCATGAATATGTCATTATGTTTCAGGCCATTGGTTCCCAGCCTGGGGGTCAGGATCCCCCCAAGGGGTCACAAGATGAACAGGAAAGAGAGCAGACATTTTCTGCTACACACGATTTGATTAGGCTTTTTTTTTGTTTTGTTTTGTTTTTAGAGCGTTGCACAGTATAAGCTTTTCTCCTCTATTCAGGCGTGTCCAATTCAAATGCAAATCATACAAGATTGATTCCATTATATGTTAGTGTTACTCAGAGTTGTGGACCTGAGTCATTGTGCCTCAAAATCACGCCACTGTTCTGATGACTTTAAAGACTCGTGACCTGACACATGACGATTTGTTTATTTTTCAATTATGTTGTGTTTGAGATGAAACTATACATAAAAAAACATAGATAAGCTTTTTATGAAGATATTTTCTTTCATTTGATTGCATGTTTTTCATTGAATATTACTAATAGTTATATACATTCAAGTCATTATGATACTTTTATAATATAAATAATTTGTCAATTTTCTTTAATAACTTGCACAGTCTATAAAACATAATGAAATAGAGTGAAATGCCCATAACAGTGTCTCTTAGTCCACAACCAAAAATGTCTAGTCTTTAGTATTCAACTTGCAATGATAAAAAGCACAATAACAGCAAATTCTCAAATCTGAGCAGCTGTAAGCAGTGAATATTTGTAAAAAAAAAAAAAAAGTATTCAGGGATTATTAGTAATAAGTGTACTTTAAAGTGGAAATGGACAAATTTTCTCCTCCTAGCATTCCCAAGTCGGTTATTGTTGGCGCTGCTGTCACAACCAGAGTATTCACTCTTTTATTCTAAACTAGAGACATGAAAGCAGATAAAAGTGGAAGGCCGCCAGCGTGAATAGATCACCAGCCAGCCTTCACTTTCCCGGGAGATTTTGTGCATGTTGGCAGACAAGATAGTATAGAGAAGCAAAGTTTACAGGGAACCTGTCGACGAGCAGATGGTGTCATTATTCTATAGCCATTACATTGTGCAATGAGCATTAACTTCATAACAATTCACTAAAGCAGCAAACTCGTCTTTCGCCGGTTTAATGAGAATTGATTAGAAAAACAACACCTTTTCATTTTCATTTGAATTTCCAGTGAATGGTCTGATGCACGACGTGTCAGCGATATTGAGAGAAATGCCTCACTCAAGATCTCTGAGCCACATGTGGTTTCTCCAAGTGTAATATTCAGTTTAAAATTATGTAAAAAAAAACAAAACAAAACAAAAAAAAAACAACAGTAAATCCTTACATTCGTGAGGCTGAATCCAGAGCATCCTCTCTGTTTGAGCACAGTGAAAAGAGAGATTTATAGGCCTTATTCAGCAAACAACATTTACTCTATAAAGATATGAACAACCAAAAAGCTTCTATTAGCCAGTTGAATGTAACCCTTGAAGAAATGACCCTCCAGTTTCTAGCTGCCAGTGTCAGCATCAGTTTGCACTCTGCAGTCAGACATTCACTGATGCAGAAATAATTCCTTGCTCGGGTTGTTTATTTAGTCCGATCCCCTCTCAGAAAGGGAAACATTTGTTGTTAAGTTCAGCTCAGTGGGATTTGCACTGTGTCGCAGAAGGTGCCAAGCTGTGCGCAACATTAAAGGCCAAAATCAAATCGCCGTCCGCCCACACCTGCAAAGCTGCTCCAGCATGGTCTGGAGTGTTTTTTTTCGGGGTCCGACACACTCACACACTCAAACGCGCACACAGTGGAGACTTTGTTGGCCTGCTGGCACGGTCGCGCTTTCCCAGTACAGCATGTTTTCCACCCTGGCTAGAACAGTGTGGCCGTTGTGCGCGCTTGTTGTAGCATTGTGCGGACACACATGCATGCAGCCAGCAGTCACAGTGGATTGTATTCATTACAGAGGGATCGTTGGAGACAATCATTCTGCAGAGTTCACGGTCAATTTAAAAATTATGTTCTCACACGTGGTCCCTGGCATCGGATTTAAAGATACAATACGCAACGTTTGCACATTTAAATTGTCTACATACGACTAGACCAGCTGTGCACTTTCATAATCCCAAACATTTCCAACAAGAGAAATTCATAATTTTACTTAAAGGTTAAACTCATACTCCAAACAAATAAGGAGCACCATATAACCAGAGTACCTAAATGCTGCTAGCTGTATTCTGTTTATGACTCTAGCCACTGTTGGCTTGTTAGCTTAGTCAGCCTTGAATCGTGCTGGAGCGTTGGTTTTCACACCGCTAGCACAAGACGTTTTGACGAATGGGAGCGAGAGGCTTTCAAGCCCTGGGCTAGCAGGTTAGCATGCTAACATCAGTAGCTACCTCTACAAGACAATACGTAGACTTCTTGGCACAATCCGTTATGTCTTCACATTCTGTTGATGATTGTAGTTACTTTTAGAATGTTTTTGTACACATTGCACCTTTAATGTGACAGTGCATTTCATGTGGTTGCCTGTTGTTTCTGGGGAAACATCAGATGATATGTCAAAGACTGAGGAAGTAACTCTATTACAGAACATTGCTGCCTGAGTCACATTAGACAGATTTTCATCTGCAATGTTGTCCAACAGTGAAGACAACAACTCCCATAATCCTGATGACTTCATGAAATCATCAAACAGCTTCTTTTGTTTGACATTTTTTGATTGTTACATATTATGCATTCACAGTTTCAGACATAAAACCCTAGCTGACAGAAAGACAGCTTTATTTTATTGATCGACACTCTTAAGGACACTTTATGAATCAACAGGAATGCTCGATTGGAGTTGTGAAAAGAAAAGAAATGCTGCATTTTCATGATGTTTGTGATGCTTGGCTGCGGACCATATTTACTCCATGAGGTTTGGATTTAAAGTTACACAGTTCTAATGCATGGCGTGTTTGAAGTCTCTTAAATGCGGTTATGAAGTGGGAAAAGAGCCCAGGAACACCATTCCAAAGCCCTCAAAGTTTAGTGTGACACGGAAACAAAAGGAAACTTTACTACGCTGAATCCCGCAGCAGTAGTGGGCACATTAAAAAAACAACTAAAGGGAACTGTGGAGCTTCCCCCAAAGCCAAATCTCTGCCACACACACATTTTTTTATTCCCCCAACAAAGAGAACAAGTGGCTGTGCTGCACTGTTCTGCTGGCAGTCTAATATATCACCTCCTCCTCCTCCTCCTCCTTCTGGCTTTTCCAATATCACTCGGTTCTGTTGTTTTCAAAAGGGTTTCGCAGCTCATTCTGTGCTGCACTCAGCATCTGAGCGCCTGGATCGTTCTTTTGTTTTTCGTCATTTCAGGCCATTTTGGGTTGAGCCCAGCTCCCAGAAATGGAAAATCATTGTAGTGCAGAAAGTCTTATGGACCATAGAGAGTTGTTTCCTCTTTCCCCCCAGTGTGAAAGCTCCGGCATTGATCTTGCTCCCAGGGTGTCTGCACTGCACAAGTCGTAGCCGGAGCTGAGGCAGGGGGCCAGGCTACGGTTCATGAGCACGGGGTTCACACACACTCACACACACAAACATGGGAAGCCACACATAGGGACACACTGTATATGCGTGTTGTTGCTTTGCTTCATTTAGTTTCTCTCATATCATATGTCTGCATAGGCAAGAACTCACAAGTTCACTTCCCCACAAGACTTAATTTGACTCGAGTCACTCTGCTGAAGAGAACATGATGTTTTTAGCCTGAAGTGTGTGTGTGTGTGTGTGTGTGTGTGTGTGTGTGTGTGTGTGTGTGTGTGTGTGTGTGTGTGTGTGTGTGTGTGTGTGTGTGTTTGCCAGTGTGTATTAATGGGGAGGAGTAGACAATATGTCCAGTGTGGGTCAGCCACTGCTTCTGTATAGTGGAGCAGCAGGAGGGAAATGAATGATTTGCCATCCGACACCATGTGGCAGTTTGTAAGAGGAAGCTGGAACAAACGGTAAAGGAGGAATTAACACTGATGTTATCGACAGACTGAAATAACCGTAAAACATTTGATTAATCATTAAACTGTATATCATCCTTTAGAAAAGGTGGCAGAGCCGGACTATAGAGTAGAATATAATGTCATCTTGAATGTCTTGCAGGAGTGTTTGGTCAAAAATGTCGATTGAATGTCGATTTTGAAATGCCATGTAGAGGATAACCAAACTTGAACTGGCCTATGAATTTCTATACTTGCATCAAAGATAGTTCTGTTCAAACTCCTCATCTGCCAAGCCACTGGATAACTCATGTTTGCAGTTCACCACCCAAGAAAGGGCAACATGAAGTCATTTATCAATACAGCCAGCTTTGTGCCGAACAATCAGGAGTGACCTGTTTTTAAATTATGTTACATATTAGTTAACGTTAGCATAGCTTGCTTAACTGATGTACTTGTGTCACTTTCGTCACAAGACTGTAATCATGGTCTTATCCTAAACATAACCAAGTAGTTTTGATGCCTAAACCAAAGCAAAACACAACCTTTTTTACAATGTTAAATACAATTCAGAAGTCATAATTGAAAGTCTAAACAGTTGATGCATATTCATTAGTGCTAACTCGACCGTTGAGCCCGGCGCGTGCGATACTGACACTACAGGGGTTGATGGAGCTTCGAAGTTCGCAGCTTCAGGCCGTTGACCAGGCTGCCGTATTTGACAGGTTGGGAGAGGAAGTGTGTTGAGTGTGTATCATCCAGTCAGTGACGTTCTGTCAAGTTTGGAAAAAAGTTTTGAAAAGCAGTGTATGCCTTCAAGATCGATCATGATCTGAATTCGTCGGATCGCCCGCCCCTACCAGATGACTTTAATCCCCTGACCCCTGACTTATCTAGAACAATCATGACTCACATTTCTTCTATTTTTGAAGGAAAAAAAAACAAAAAAAAAAACAGCTATACATTGTGTTAAGTGCTAATTAGCAAATGTTAACAATCTAACTGGCTAAACTAAGATGGACCACACAAAAACAAACAATGTTTAGTTTTATATACATGTGCGTGCTTAATGCATGCTTCTATTCCCACTAAAGTCCTTGTGGCTTTTTTAAATCCCATGAGTTTCTGAGTTTATTCCTGCAAAACTGACCAATGGCAACACACAACAGCTTTAGCCTTTGGCCTTGTTCAAAACACACTTAACCCAAATGTCTTTTTTACCGTCAACCCATACGGTCCTAACTAATGTCTCAGTAAAACTATAGTTGACCTCTCTTTCTCCTTAAATGGAAATTAAGCCTGAAAGTAGTGAAAAGCATCCCTCTTTTTTAGGCTTAGCTTCAGGAGTTCTGATTCAGTTCAGCCCCGGGCTTTAACCTCGACCAGCAGTCCCTCCCACCGTTCCCACGATTATAGTAATATAACAAAAACAAAGAAGAAAGAAAAGAAAGTCTCCGTGTTGCCTTTTGAAACGAGTCGACTCAAATCAAAGTGTCGCTCGGCTCAGCTAAACGTTTTAATTTTCCCCAAACAGCAGCTCGAATACCTTTGTATTACTCAGCACTTCATATTAAAATGCAGTGATATTCACCTTATGTGCTGAGGCAATGCTGGGGAAAGTAATGAGATTTATGTAGCCCGGGGAAATGGAGCGCCTTCAGGTTTTTCAAAGCCTTAACGTCTTGTTTTTTGAGTGTGTTGCTCTCCCTCATTTGTGTTTTTATGTATAGTCGACATTGCTCTCTCGCTCTCTCCCTCTCTCTCCTTCATCCCCCCTCTGCTCTGCTATCATATGTACAGCTCTGAATTTTTTTTTAGAAAGTTGAGTGAGGATTTATTTATGATGGGTTTTTGAGGCGGGCTGAGACTCTTTATCCTTAAAAGATAGTTTGTTGTTAGCTGAATATGGAAAATTCTTTTGCTCTTTAAATCATGAAAATGTTCGTCTGCATTGGTGAGAGGAGATGGAGCATTCGTAGCCCGGGGTCTAGGCTGTTCATCGCTGCCGCCTCAGTGTTTACAGGAGCCTCTGCATCATTACATGTTGCTGCAAAGTCATTATGCAGTTGGCACTGGGGGTGGGGGTGGGGGGGGGGTCGACCGGGGTCAACTAAGCTAAGATAATCTGGCTCCTTGCTGAGGCAGGGAGGAAGCAGGGCTGCGTACGGAGGTCAGGACCCATTGCAGCCAGACCCAGGCAGGGTGCTGTGTCAGAGGAAGCACAGAGGGGTGTCTCTGCACCCTGCTTGTGACCTCGACACACTTTCCCACTCATCTGCATTTCAATTCTGCTGCTCTGGTCTCAACATTACGGACCTTCTGTTTGATACAGATGCATAAACTACCGTGACCTGCTCAGCATTTTACCTTGATGGCCAACATCTATTAATTTCTGTTCAGCAGGTGTACAGGTACACAAAACACACAAGGTGAACTGATGCAGGGAACCAACGTAGCACATGGAGGAAAATCTGTGCACAGATTGTCATCCATTTTTATTTTATTTTTTTCTAATTGAGCCAACTAACAACATGTACTTTCTAAGTCATTCCTGTTGGTGCCAATATAATCATGCAAACAATGTTGGTCTTACGTGCTGCAGTTGTGAGATGTTCCATCTCCAAAACACGATTGAGGGCAATTCAGTTTTGTTTAAAACATCGACCGATCGCATGTAAGCATATTCACAACAGCGTGTTTTTCTCATGCTGATGTTTTTCTCTTTTCATTTTAGCTGATACTAAAATCTGATGAGAAATACAATCTTTTTGATCAGCATTGCTTTAATTTCCTTTTGATTCTTCATTCTGAACAGGAGATATTCAAATTTCCTAATGGCTACAGTGGCACACACCATGCAATTGCAGGGTCCATGGTTCAGTTCTGGCCGGGGATCTGTCGTTGCGTACCCTCGCTCTCTCTCTCATGACCCATGTTGTCTCTCTGATCTGCACTGTTAACTGTCAACATGTATCCTAAAAACCCACAAAATCTTAATTATAATAAACTAATTGGTGAACATCATCACAATACTCTAAATGATCTCAAACACGATGTTGACCATGTTTTCCAAATACTCATGGAGAAGTGGGCTTTAATGGCCGATAACAGAAAAGCCACATACACATATTCAAACTCACAAAGAGTCTAGATTCGGTTTGAACCGTTTGGATGTAGAGTAACTAAACCAAATGCAACTACCAGGTTGTGACTGAAAAAGTGAATGGAGCTTCTGAGTCTGAAAAGGGAAGCTGATACCAAAGTGCCTTTAACCTGCATTCTTTCTAATGACCAGCAGTTTGCAACTTCACTGGTTGCAAAAAAACTTATGACAAAGTGAGTCTACTTCTCACTTTAATTATTCCCTCAGTAAAGAATTTCAATCACAAGTCTCAGGTCTTCTTCACTATATCAGGATGTTCATTCTGTACGTCATGGTCCCATTTAGAGTAAATGATAAAGCAGGGTGTAATTAAGAGCACGGCCACCTTGTGATTGAAGTCAGTACCACGACACGTTATCGGCTTCTCAGGCAGATCCGATCAGGAAATCCTCCCCGGCTCCAACCTTTCATCCAAATGAGGACACTTTTGCCCTCCAAAAAAACAAGCTGTGATGGCTGTAAATGCAAATTGAAGGGTGGGTGTCGTCATGGTCTGAACACAAGAACAGTGCTACTCTGATGTCCAAGTATGACTCACATCCTCCTGAAGTTTACTGCAGTGTTTCGAAATGACTAACACGCTTCCAGAGATGAAAATTAATTTGGCATTGATATGAAAAAGGAGGAAAATTAACTTATCTGGTCTGTATACTTGGTTTACTCTCTTATGTGAGGACTGAGTCACGATATGGTGATCATTTGTGATGAGATTTTAAATTTAAGAGCCAGTTACTGCATACCGCATCGAGCAGAGAGGGGGTTCATACAACATTTTTCATGTGAGGGATGCAGGGATATTATTAAAGATATATTTTGATTTGTTGATTTATTCATGGCTTGAATATATTCAACCCCTAGCTTCCAGTAATGGAGATATCCCTGTAATGTCGTGATGCATTTTCTCTTAATGTCAGCTAATACACTCGCACAGCAACTTGACATTTTCCCATTTCCCTACCAAAAAAACATATCAAACACTCAAACCGAGGCACATTCAATTGAGAATCATGTTAACCTTAAAAAAAACCCCATCACTCAGTCCGAGTGTTTTCTAATTGTGGCAGTGTTTCAGCGGCGGGGAATGGATGAGTTACATTTGCATGCTGATATGATGCGGAGTCATGATGTTAATAATGTCAGTTGCTATCAGCTGTTGCCGGGTGATTGCTGGGAGCACTTCTTGTCTATCTGAGGATGCTGGGTGTTGCAGAGGACAGTGACAGTGACGAGAGGCGAAGAGACAGCGCGCGTCTCGAGCCGCCGCAGATTTACATTACAGTTCCCCCTTCCTCTCTCTTCCTCTTTTTCACCTCTCCGTCCCCTTCCACCGCCGGGCTCCTGACCTTAATAGCAGCCTCTCTCCTGCACTGGGGAAATATATAATCCAATCAGCACGGCCCCCCTGCCTGTGGCTGGAAACATACACATTAAAATAAATAAATAAATAAAAAAAATAAGTAACACACAACCAGCGCATGCAAATACAAGTGTGTGTGCAAGCGCTCATCAGCTTGACATTTGGGTGCTTTTTTCAGGGCTGTGTACGTGTCATCTCGGGTCAAAATGGCACACGTGAGGGAACGCTCCGCTGGGAGATGTTTTTGGGCGACTTATTTTAAACTCTTGCCTTTTTGAATTCGTGCAAAGGAGCTGGCTAGGACGCAGGGCATGCTATTTATACTCTCCTGTTTTGTATTTGCCCCCTCTTGGACAAGAAAATTCTTCTTCTCCTCGCGGAGCCCTCTTCCATCCCATTTTAAGGGCAGCCATTTCTCACAGCTTGTCGGTCCCGTTTGGCATCTTCTGGGGTTTGATAAGCCCCCCCCCCCCCGGCTGCCGATTGATAATGAATCTCCGCCTCTTCTCTTCATGTGTGTGGTCTCATTTACTGCAGTCTGGTCCGCTACAAAAGCCACAAGGATCTAAGGTCAGTGGATTTGGACAAAAGGCTGTTCAGGTGCTGATTCGGAACCAGTGAGATACTTCCTTTGCATTATGACAGCTGGAGAACTGGCTCTCTGACAGGACAACTGATTCCAGAGTGGTATTAACTGATTTGTCCATGGAAAAATGGACATTAGTATGTCCCCTAAAAGCCCAGGCTGCTCTCATTGGTCAGCTCTTACAGGCCTGAGCCTGTGCTCTGTCTGTGTTTTTGCAAACTTCGGCCGTTCGGAGGGGCGGTGACTATGTAGTTGTGATACCACAACCTTTTCCGAAGTCCCATACCTCGTTCGACGGCACAGTCTGCGAGTGTGGCCTTTGTTGATTTCTCTTTGGATTAAGCATGTTTAAAATTTTAATTTTCAATTCTTTTAATACTGCCCCTACACCTTCTTTGCAATTGAAACGACAAGGCTTTCTGGTTTGCCCACAAAAGCATCGCCCCCCCCCAGCTGAACGTCATCTACAGCGAATCAGAATGTGCCTCCAGAGGCAGCCAGGGAGGAGCAGGGAGACGCAAGAGCAGCGAAAAGTGCAGACGAGACGAGGCGAGGCCAAAAAAAGGGCAGAGGAAACGAAAACAAGAAGCCACATGCTCCGTCACACACATACATGTGTTTTGTCACAGATGCACAAAGCCCTCGCACACATAGATAAAGGTCTCCGGTGAGATAAAGGTCTCCGGTGAGTCGATGTTGACACAAATGAATTCAAAATCAACAAAAGCTTGTTTTTTCAAGAGATGCTTGTGGAGGTAGCATGTGCGTTTTTGTCTCCTTCTTTCTGACGTCTTTCCCATTGTGAATGGCAGCAGGCAGACATGAACATCTCATCAAAATAAAAGTAAAACCTCGATATTCTTATGTTTTTTAAAGCCGACAAACAAGATTGAGGTCTTGAGGCTTCTTTGTTACAAATTGCTGAGTCCATTCCAGCAGTGTTGTCTCTGGGTTTGTTATTGGCAGCATTTCTGCGAGTAATATTCTCCGTCTGCAGTGCTGACATAGCAGCATCAGTAGGAGCCGTGGGCTTTAATGCCATTGTGCTCTGCAAGCAGCACAAACAATAAAAGAAAAGAAAACGCCACAGTGGGACGCTGGTTTACAAGCTACAAAGGAGCAGCAAAGTGTGTGAAACGGGGTGAAAGCCGACGATATCTCGACGCTGCGCTAATCATCAGACACGTTATTAAAACCTGCCCTGCCTAATTTTGGCTAATCTGGCCTGAATTGGCCCACGCGCACTTGGGAATTGGTTTGTTGAGCCTGGGAGCTGTCCCATAAATTGCAATGCTAATGGCGAGGCTGAACGGGCTCCTTTCCCCGATAAAGGCAGATTTAATGGAGATATTTCGCATTGGAATCATTTATCAGGGGCTGACAGGCTGGCACTGAGACTCCCAGCCCCACCACCCCCCAAATAAACTGCACACACATGCACAGAAGCACCTTGATGGGCCACATCCTCTCCATCAGGGCTTGATCCATGACAATACAACTCTATCTGCCCGCAGCAGATAAACTTAACTCCGTTTGTTGTGAAATTAGACAAAAAAGGGATGGAAAAAAAAAAGAAAATCCGGAGCATATTTATATCGGGGTTGGATCGGAGCTCATTTTTGGCACTACTGATCCGTGACTGTGGACAGACAGCGAGGCAAACAGGCCGTGAGATTTTTTTTTTTTAATGCTAGAGAGGATGCATCTGAAGCGAGTCATAGATCAGGGATAGAATCTGACAGGACAATACAAATACGACTGGAGCTGAACACGGAGAGGAATCATAATGCAGTGGGCTCCCGTGTGCACTCATGTTGGTGGAAGTAATAGTGTTGTCAGCTGAACGGTGCAATTTGTTCGGCTGTTGTCTATTGCGAGGCTTTTAAAAATATCCATGTTGACTCGTACAAGAAAGTCATCTCAGCTTCTTACAAGCACTAAGAACGGTGTCGTGTGATGTAGCATTAAAAAACGCGCTTACATATTTTAACCCCAGCACCATGATTATACTCAGAAGAGCCTATCTGGACCCTGCAGGCCCAGCCAACCTTAACATTAATACATTTGAGTATCCATTTTTCAATTTGACACTTGATTTGGATTTTATTTTATGACATACTTGGGGAATTGGTTAACGCGTTGTACTCTTTGTTCCTCTGCAGTTTTTTTGTGGTGTGGCAGGGTTGCCATGAGGGGCGTACTTGAGTCTGTAACCATGTCTGGGTGGGTGCTGCATGTCAAATATGCCTGTAAGTCAATCAAGTTGTGTGGCTGGTTGGTGTTAATGCGTGCCTGCCTGCAAGATTTCATTTTTTGGGTTTTTTTTTTGTTTTTTTGCAGCTGTTTTGTTGTTTTTTTTTGTCTTACTCTCAGTGGGATTGTGCATTAATTTAGGCCATAAATCTGTTTCCTTCAGGAAGCCATGTCTTCAGATAACAGATATTGTTACTGACAGATTATTCATGAGTCAAGATATTAACGGTAGTACAACAGGTGACACAGCCAAATCAACGTCCGTACACTGTAAAATCGGACAGCGATCACTAATAATTTTAAGCTGAAATTTCGCTCGTACCTCTTAAATTTGATAGTCTATTTTACTTTGTTATTCTGAGTTTTTAAAAGTAAACTTAAAATTCACAGTGTACAGGAGATATAAGACAAACCGGTGGAGGATAATGTTTAAGTGATCAGAAGGTCGGATCAGATTTCTGCAGTTTCGTTTGTCCATTGTTGCTCTTGCGTGTTATTGTTTGGTTGTTAAGAATGTCATCTTGCTTTCTGTCACAAAGGTGTACTTTTACGGTTTAAGGTTTGTTTCAACATGAAAGTGAAGGCTGTCAACCTCATCGATGCTACCTCATTGTGCTCATTTGAAAGCCTCCATACGCCTCACAGTTGGCTCGATGTAACAGACTGAGAGGGCAAGAAATTAATGAATAACAAAAATACATACAACAATGCCAAGAAAGAAATACCTGTCTGACAGCTGAGACTCACTGACAGGCAGGCCTAGTGCAGACATCAGACGGCAACGAGACGGGCTAAAAATGTCTTCGATGGAGCATATGTCGTTCTGGATGCGTGCACTTAAGCTCCGAGTGTAAAATCTCCCACATAAAAATAATGAACGTGCCAAAAGCGGAGCAGACTCGCCCGCCTGCTGCGACTCAATACCGTAGGAGTCTCTGCCAAGAATAAAACAGGTAAAAGTATTTCACCATCTGGCTGATTAAAGAAACAATAGAAAGTGATCCGCAACACGCTGCTGCTCCCAGCACAGCCGAAATTACTGTCAATACACTCTCAAGCTGAATAAGCTAATGGGTTTGAAATAATGAAATAAAGAAAGCTTGTGGGGTGAATTCAAACTGTAACTCAGTGCGTGTGCTGCTCCAAGCTTTGGTCCTACGTGGGTCAAAGGTTAGATCACAGTCGGGCTTAAAGATAGACTTTGAAATGTGCAGCGGTGTCACGCCTGAGGATGTCTTTGTTGTCCCCGTCATGACCTCACCTGACCAAAGCTGCCATGTCCCCCCTTTGTTCGTCTCATCTGTCTGTTAATACCCCTCCCAGGGGACATGACTACCCTATGTCTAGCTCCCCTCTCTCCATCTCCTCTCCTTTGTTCACCTCCTCCTCCCCCCCTCATCCGACTCCATCTATTCCCAGAACTGGTGATTTAATGAAGAGCATCGGTCACCACGAGCGACCTCTCCCCATCATCAGCGTCCTCTCTTTGTGCGCGTTCATCTCCGGCCAGATTTGGAAATTCAGGCAAAGCGGCGAAACTTGCTGCGGCCGAGCGTGGGTTTTCATCTGTGAACCCCTCAGTGGCAACGCGAGGCTCATTAACAGAACTCATCCTCGACTCTGTGTTCCTCGGCTCACCCGTCTGAGAGCGCTAAAATTAAGATATCAATAGCTGTCATATTTGCAGCGCTGTTACCAGGAGAGCTAATTTACCCGGCATACAAATAGTCCTTTTATCAGTTAAGATGTTCCACGATGTGATTTCATGCTTAACAAAGCTAATGGGCAGGAGCAATCTAACTAATTCCATCCATCTACCCTTCTCTGTGTGCCCTTTGAAGCTAGCTGGGCAGTAGTTTTATGTGTAATCTAACAGTAAAGGGGATTTGAGTATCCTGCTGTCAAGGTAATGCCCTGTAATTGGCCTTCTAATTCTGTGGGATAATGAGACTAGAGGCGGACGGCAAAGGCTACGCTGCTGTATTTACCTGCAGCAGCAGACAATTAGCAAACATAACGCTAATCGCCGGCTGGCAGGTGGACCTTTTTAATGAGCCCCCCCCCCCCACCCCCCCAAAAAAAAGGATTTGTTCTCACCGTGTACTTTCACACCCTCAGCTATGTTGCTGTGATGATTATTAGCTAATTACATGTTTTTGAAGGCCATTCCTCTTCTTTTGTAAATTATTCTTGTATATGATATTTAAATTTCCCTTCCACACAATGTTTAAAGCATTCATAAAAAAGAGCCAATATGTGTCTTACAGAATAAGTATAATGACCTTATTTAAAGGTCATATTGATACATGTTTTTTTTAATAATCTGTTTGTAATCTTGTGATGTCACGGAACATGCGCGTAGGCCCCCCTCTCCAAATCAGACAGTCAGAGAGCACAGAGAAAATGTACACTTTGAGCAATGAAAGTGAAAACAGCCTGTGAGTTTCAAACTCATACTTTAAACACAGTGATCCTCAAACATTCAACTGAAAATAGATTTTTGACTGGAGGGGTACTTAAAGTACTCTTACCATTTTCCATTTTGGAACATTACAGACTAAGCTACATATGAAATAGTACACAGTTTTCACCACAAAACAAGATTAGTGCCATATAATACGATCTGAAAATTACCATCCGCAACCTGTATCCTTAGACCCTTGATTCAGACACGGAAAACTACCCCCATAAAACCACTTTAACAGAGGAAAAAGTGCTTGTGGGACAACGTGCGAACAAAGGGTCAGAGCGATGCATGGATTCTCAGTACTAGGCTTAATAGAATAATTGAGGCAGAGACCAACACGAGGGAAGGTTGATGATGACAGGAACAAGGCCTGAAGTAATCAAGGAACGAGCAGCTAATTGAGTAAAAGATGAGTTTTAAATTTGGATTTAAAGGTCTTGAGATCATGGGATCTCTGTTTTAACAGCTCTTTAATCTGGCTTCATTTGGGTCAGTGGTGCTAAATGCTGAGTGACAATGCTAACAGAGTGACAGTGCTGACATGTAATTTATCAGGCATAATGTTACCATGTTCAACATTGTATTGTAGCAGGCTATAACAAGGAGGTGGACTGATAGTTACAGTATATGCCTATGACCAAAAATTGATACCAAAATATTTGATATTTACTGCGTGTATTTATTCTTGTTCCTGCAATCCTTGACTTCGAGCCCTGGAAACCCTCGAGATGCCAGAAATAAGCGCCCATCACACGGCCTGCCAGTCTTTCTTGAGCAGCCCACAGATGACGAACCTGTAGGGATTCACAGAGCCACCCACCCCTCGGCGGGGTTCAAGTCGAGGTTGTTCGACAGGAAGGGGAAGGAGTGGTGCTGATTAAAGTAAGGCCTCCTCGGGTTGACAGTGACCTGTCAGATATGTCAGCTAACACCCGCCCCCGTAAATTGCCAGTTACAGATCCTAATTTAGCTGTCTTTAACATTTCCAACAATTCATCAGCTGCGAATCTCTCCGGGGCTCGCTGCTCTGAGGAAGGTTAGAGCAGGGTGTCGGGGGTTTGGCAGAGCTCTGTCTGTAGCCTGAAGCCAGGAGAGGATGGAAACAATGGTGGAAGTGGATTTGTCAGGGTCAAAGTCACGGCAGAGCAAAGTGGAGTGACAGGTGTCTCGATGGTATTCTGCCCTCTGGACAACATATTCTCCGTCTGATGAGACCCCCCCCGTACTGGCATGCAGTTCCACGCGAAGACACGCACATCTGCATACATCAATGTACAGACACGTGCATTTGCATATAGAGCGCAAAGACATACACGCTTGTGTGCACACGCTCAGTCTGCTTCAGTCACACAAAAAAGGAGATTCATGTAAACAATCATGCTGATTCTCATGCTCACGCGTTCCCACTGTCTCTTCATGTGTGTGTCCCGCTCGCCCATCACACACGTGCAGCTGTGCGTTCATCTGCTGATTCCAGACAGATAATCAGGCACCGGGATGCTGCTGCAATCACACAAATAGGAAAACCATCACAATTAAAGTTGTCGCGCTATTAAGCCTTTGCTTACGTTTTCTAAATATTCCAGCTGCTGAAAGCTCTGGAATTTGTCGCTGGACGTCCACCTTTCCCTTTGGCATTTCACGTTTTTATCTCTTGAGCTTCAATGGTAGTTTTAATGACCGTTTAAAGGATATTTTCTCCTTGTCACTGCTATAACTCACAGTTGGCCTGAGTATTGACTTTGCGGCATCCGTGTATGGACTATTGGTATTTTTTTATTTTTGTTTGGCCTCTGTGTAGCTTTATTGACAGGACAGCTTCACAGATGACAGGAAACAGGATGAGAAAGAGGGGAATGACACGCAGCAAAGTGCCCCAGGCCGGGTCTCAAACCTGGGGTCGCTGCAATGACAACAAAGCCGTGTACGTGGGACACCCACTCCAGCAACTGAGCTAATGGGCGCCCTCATTCCAACGTGTTCAATAGTCCTGCTGATCCATTAGAGGAATAGCGTGTGACAAAATGAAAAGTACATTAATGCATGAAGGTTCAGTAACTGTACACAAATCTGGGGAATCACAAGAAGTAGACAAGTCATCATTACTGCAGTGGTGTCTCTCTACATTATTCGCACATTTGAATGCAAGCTGTCCTGAGAACAGTTTTTTTAATTTTACCTTTTTTAAAGCGTTGTCTTGGACATTGGAAAGAACCTGTGAAGTGCCCAGTAGCTTCAACATTATTGGCAAACTTTATCTTCTAGTTTTGTTTTTTTTTCCACTCTTTCCCCATTATGTGTTCAGGCTATTGTCATAAACAGGGTTTAATATATACACTATATTACCAAAAGTATTCGCTCACCTGCCTTTACTCATTCTATGAACTGAAGTGCCATCCCATTCCTAACTCATAGAATTCAATATGATGTCGGTCCACCTTTTGCAGCTATTACAGCTTCAACTCTTCTGGGAAGACTGTCCACAAGGTTGAGGAGAGTGTTTATAGGAATTTTTGACCATTCTTCCAAAAGCGCATTGGTGAGGTCACACACTGATGTTGGTCGAGAAGGCCTGGCTCTCAGTCTCCGCTCTAATTCATCCCAAAGGTGTTCTATCGGGTTCAGGTCAGGACTCTGTGCAGGCCAGTCAAGTTCATCCACACCAGACTCTGTCATCCACGTCTTTATGGACCTTGCTTTGTGCACTGGTGCACAGTCATGTTGGAAGAGGAAGGGGCCCGCTCCAAACTGTTCCCACAAGGTTGGGAGCATGGAATTGTCCAAAATGTTTTGGTATCCTGAAGCATTCAATGTTCCTTTCACTGGAACTAAGGGGCCAAGCCCAGCTCCTGAAAAACAACCCCATACCATAATTCCTCCTCCACCAAATTTCACAGTTGGCACAATGCAATCTGAAATGTACCGTTCTCCTGGCAACCTCCAAACCCAGACTCGTCCATCAGATTGCCAGATGGAAAAGCGTGATTCATCACTCCAGAGAACGCGTCTCCACTGCTCTAGAGGCCAGTGACGGCGTGCTTTACATCATTGCATCCGACGCCTTGCATTGCACTTGGTGATGTGTGGCTTGGCTGCAGCTGCTCGGCCATGGAAACCCATTCCATGAAGCTCTCTGCGTACTGTACTTGGGCTAATCTGAAGGTCACATGAAGTTTGTAGCTCTCTAGCAATTGACTGTGCAGAAAGTCGGCGACCTCTTTGCACTATGCGCTTCAGCATCCGCTGACCCCTCTCCGTCACTTTACGTGGCCTACCACTTCGTGGCTGAGTTGCTGTTGTTCCCAAACGCTTCCATTTTGTTATAATAGAGCTGACAGTTGACTGTGGAATATTTAGGAGCGAGGAAATTTCACGACTGGATTTGTTGCACAAGTGGCATCCTATGACAGTTCCACGCTGGAATTCACTGAGCTCCTGAGAGCGGCCCATTCTTTCACAAATGTCTTGTTTCACAGTCTGCATGCCTGAGTGCTTGAATTTATACACCTGGGGCCAGGCCAAGTGATTAGAACACCTGATTCTGATCATTTGAATGGGTGAGCGAATACTTTTGGTAATATAGTGTAAATCAAATGAATATTGTTAAGATATCCATCCATATCATCAACTGGAGCCAACTGTCCAACGTGTAATGCAGTAGAGACTGAGTCTGATGGCAGAACACACAAATTGGTTGACTAATTTGACGATGGAGATTGGAACAAAGGATGAATGTAGTTTAAAATGCAAGAATGTTGGGGTTGGGTGGGAATTTCACCAAGGGGACCAGGGTTCGAATCCCATCTGAAGCCAACAGACATTGGTGTCAGTTCATTTGATTTTGAAAGCGTAAGTTGAAACCACAGAATGAGACTGTGTTAAAGGCCTAATGTGACAGGGACATGGTGGACTGGCATGAATAGTCCTCTATCCTTGTTCCTGTTCAGGGAGCGTGTGTGTTTGTGTGTCACAATAATCAACATTTGTTTAAATTTCATGAAATGTAACAAAGTGATATTAAGGGGAAAATGAAACAACAAAAAAAAATCTGTGGTTTAATTTATTGTATCTGCTTTGCAAATTTGCAGTATCCTTAATTTCTTACATTTAAAACTAATTATTAATTATATTTATCAATTAATTAGAACAAGATTGATCAATACATTTTCATAAGTTACCAAAAATGTGACTTTTGGATTGTCAATATATGGCTGAGATTGTTCTGAATTATGTATCTGTCTGCAAGAGCCTGCAGTGTTGCATTGCTCCATTCACACACTTTGAACAACAATCAGCCTCAAGCTCTCAGTAGAGGGACGGATATTAAAAAAATCTCTATGACATTGACGTATTTCTCATTTCCTCAGTATTACTGATGCTCGCAGGGTGACTCAGAGGTTGGAAGTGGGAAGTCTGTTTGTAAATAGAAAGTTTTTGGTTCAATCTCCTCTAACCCCGAATGTCTCCTGAGCAAAACCCTTAATCCCCCCACCTTCGTTCAGACTGAAGTCTCTCTGCGATGTGTGATTTATTTCAGTGTCACATCAAACAGTTTTGGGGCTCAGACAGCTTTGCTTTCCACCGCCCAGCCACAAACCCCCTCGGTCTTTCATAGAACCATCAGCTCTTCTGGGCTTCGGAGCCATGCTTATTAAGTCCATCACTTAAATACTGATGAGATCGGACACCCTGGGATCTGGGAGATTATGAGGACACGGAGCAGGTCTCCTATCTGTGAGCGTGCGCATGAATGAATTTGCGTTGGCTCTTTATTTGTCGCCGTGCGTGAGATCGTGATTGGTGACGCTCCTGCCGAGTGAGGATGAATAGAAATATCTCCCCGTGAAGTAATAACCCCGGGCTTAAACACAACACAGTGGCCGCATTTGTTTTCGTTTAGTCTATTTATTTATTTTATTTGTCCCAGAGATAGGGAGCCATTGTCTGCACTGGGCCATAAAGTGGAAATCAATGACAGGCTATAATTCGCAGCCCCGAGAAAAAGATCCTGCTGAATCAATCTTCTTTGTTTCCGTCAAGACGCGCCGTCAAGAAGACTTGGTCAACGATAAGATGTTTTTCTCTATTTTTCCATTTTTTTGTTCTTCTTCATATCAGAGCAAACTGATTGTTAAACACATTTCTTAAAAAGGTGTGAAAAGTAGTTAATAATGCATGAGCGTGTTCTTATGGCAGCTGCCAGGGAAAACTAACACAGCAGCGAACAGCACTTCTTTTCTTGGATTTGCAGCTTTTGTATTATACATGATAAAAGGCAAATAAACACTTTCTTTCTTGCTTTCTTGGGAAGAACATGCAGTTGCACTACTCCTGCACCACTCTCCGTGGTGTGCTGCATATTTTAGAATTTGACAATGACAGCGACAAAAATATCTGTTGCAGCATTGAGCAATTTGGAACATTGTGTTGCATGAGAAAACTAGGTTTAACTGGGGCTGATGATATAAGACTTTAAATTGTCCAAGATTATGGATCATTTGGATTGATATATCTTGATATGAAATAAGCGATTCAAAGGATGTATTACAGTAAAGTGAACTTACCAGCCTGTTCTACTTGTTTTTATACTTACCTTTACCCACATTATACCCACATTATTGATGATTACTTATCAAAATAATCTAATTGTTTTGAGAGTGTGAAAGTACCAGTTTTCAGTCTAACAGTATGTTTGAGGTATTTCGATAAAAATATCGTGATATTTGATTTTATGGTTGAGTAGATTTCAAAATATTGAGGTAAATATTGTGTATCGCAATAAAGCCTAAGAATATTGCGCCCCTTTTTAAAGCTATGTCACCCAGCCCTAATTCAAACACGTTCATGTCCCCCAAACATAGGCGCTGAAAAGTACATTCCTTACTTGTCCTCTCACATGTGGTGTCTACTGCAGTGGGCAGATATTTGGAAGCCATTTATATCCATTAAAGTTAAAGTAGCATGATCACCAGATGATCCCAACAGCCTTGTCCACAGCTACATGTTAGCATTATCCTTCTATTGCTTTGTCATTTTGAAGTATGGAATCATAAATTCAAAATGGCGGAGGGAAGACAAGATGCGCCAAGTACCTCAGAATATCTGTTAAATACTTGTATTCTCAGGACCCCCACCCAAAAAAAAACCATGTCTATATTTAAATATTTTTCTTGTTTTTTTTTCTTTTCTATTTCTTGTATATTTTTGTGAGTGAAAACACATCTGTCCTCTCCAGCAGACATTATGCACCAAAGGCTATATTCTGCCCATCTGGATAATGCCTCGTTTTGCATTTCTCATTTAAAGTTATGATATTGTCTATGGTTGAATGGTTTAATTAAACAGCTCTTTAAAATAGTCCTTCACACTGTGTGTAAGTATAGGCCGTTTTCTCTAAATAAAGAAGCATAGGCAGAATACACCCTTTAGCACATGCTGTAACATCCAGTGGAGACAACGGATATATTTTCAATCACAAACAAGATGTACAAGAAAAACATTATTACATTCTTGTTAAGGAGCGGCTCAGTAACTCAGTTGGTAGAGCTCCATGTGCAGAGGCTGTGTCCTCGCTGCAGTGGCTGACCTGTGGACCTTTCCGCTGCATGACATCCCCACTCTCCACCTTCCTGTCAGCTCTATAGCTGCCCTGTCAAAAATAATGGCACAAAAACATGACTTATTGTGTTGAAAAATATAGTTTTAACCTATCTGGTTTTCTAAGAGTAAAAGGATTTCACAGGTATTCTTGTATGCCTTTTCATACAGTTGATTAATGATGTTGCTCTGGAGACTGAGCGGGTCATCCAGTCAAGGTCGCTGGTTCGACTCCACAGCTCCCCCAGCTGCATGTCGAACTATCCTTGATCAAGATGCTGAACCCCAAATTGCTCATGATGAGTAGGTTCACTCATCAGTATGTGATATACGTGCCAAGCGCTGTAGAAATGTAAGTCCATAGACCATATGCTCCATATTGTGTCCACTGCAGCGGATTTTTATGTAACTTTTCAAAATGCTGTATAATGAAAACCGTTACAGGGACGATTTTTGAAAAACAATCCTTTGATTTGATAGCCCGTGCATGAAAGGGTTAAGCCTACTGCAGTTACTCACCGGATTCTAAGAAGTTTTTGCAGCTCAGGTGTTAGACTCCCCCCCCGCCCACCTGCACAGCATCATCATCTCCTCCCTCCTTAGTGTGTCATAACATTTCCCACTGGATTCCCGAACATCCACAGCCATGTTTTTTTTTTTTCCATCTTTTCCAGATCTTTTGGTTTCTGTGAACACACTGTACATGCCCTAGTTATGTCTGGGAAAACTGTGCCCCAGGTGTATAGAAGGTTATCACCCCACTTGGGGCATGTCCTTGTCAGGGAGCAAGTACGCAGGTCAAGTGCACTTAGTCTGCTTTCTCCAGGGAACCAAGATGGCACAGTCTGGGCCCTGGGTGTCCTTGTCTCTGCCATCAGCCCCGTCACTGTGATGGTCATCTCTCATCCTGTCTTTTCCTGGCGGCCCTAATGTGCCTTCATCATGCCACGAGCAGTGAAGGCTCTATGTTGACAGCTGCTTTTTAATAGTTGCGCTCACACGAGAGGCAAAATTGTGTTTTCTCTTCAGAACGCCCTCTTTCAAACGAAGATGACAGTGCCATGATCGCAGATTGGGTGACTCATGACAGGCCTTTGGCCTCATCAGTCCTTAACCCACTTGCTGCAAGAAGAAATCGGCCTCCTTTGTCACACATGGGGAATTAATAAACCTGATGATTATCTGCAGTGGCGCCAGCCTCCAATATGCACTGAAGAAGGCACGCATTCCTGCTGAGAGCTGTTAGTGTGGGTTATTTACAGGGATCCAATTTTAAAGTTGTTTAAGGAAGAAAAGCGGCTCTGAAAAGTTTTCATAAGGAGGACGGGAGCTGCTTATGGCTCTGAATCACAGTAGTTACAATTGATTCTAGATGCCATCAAAACACACAGCCACACAGTAAGGGACAATTCTTGCACAAGTCTTGTCAGGGATGCAGGATACTGTATATGTTGGCCCGATAACAAAACTACACAAACTTTTTTCAGGCAGAGATTTTCTCTGCAAGTATTTATTGTTATGAAGCTAATTCTTTGTCAAGAGCTGTTGGAAAAATCCTAGTAGCACCATTAATGTGTCCCTGGTGAAACGAATGACAATGTGCTAAAAAGTGGCGAGAAACAGTACAGTCTGGCGGAAAGCTAATCCTCCACACAGTGTGTTAGCGGAGCTGCAAACGCCCGCAGGATTTACGTCTGCGGCCTCGGTGATCTACTGATTCATCCTCCACAGCATCCTGCCCATCGACCGCCTCCACGGTCTCGTGTTGACTCAGGATTAACACATAAATGACCATCTAAATGAGCCGTAATAGCGGAATAATCTCTGTGACCTATTCGAGTAAAACAAACATGCACACAGAAACGCTCAAACACACACACAGATACACAGGCACAGTCACACACACGCGGCACACTTCTAATTGATTTGCCGGGGTTATTTGCTTTGTTGCACGCTTATTTCAAAGGGGAGCGTGTTTTGTGAATGTGCGATGGAGATAATGGACCGCTGAGTTCTTGTTAAGGTTTCTGTAATCGTGTAGTGACATGGCGTGTTTGTGTCCACAAGGTAGAGAGGAAAAAAAAAAAAACAACAACAACAAAAACCTAAAGATTAAACTATGAGCCGTAAATGTGTCACACAGTAACGTTTAAGGCCTGATTCAATAACAGCATGTTTCGGGAGATTATGCTGAAGGCACTCAGGGCTTAAGCTCTCTATAACATGAAGTGGTGGCTTCAAAGATTAGCAGAACAGAACAACAGTCCCAAATAATAGTGAAACAGAATATTGCAGGAGAAGAGATCTTCAAGTGAGACAAACAATGCGATTGTAAGACACAGAATTCAACATTTGAGTGTTTTTACAGCACTGGGAGGGTACACGCTCTTATTTTGGAGGTTTCCTGACAGCTGCGAGCCACATAACATTAAAAAAAAGAAATGATCACAGCCGTAAATCCACTTTAGTGGGTATTCGGAGGCAGAAATGAGATGTTCGATGGGGAAAAATGTTGTGAGCGAGGCTGAGAGCGGTAAACAAAGCTGCACTTCTTCCTGTTCTTTGTGTTTTTAAAGGCAGTTTGATTGGGTGTTTGAGAGGAGGGAATGATCATGATATGACTGTAATGTGGGCTGGATTGTCTACCATTAACCGTGAGGCTAACCAGCCATTACAAAGCAGATTATGCCAAAATAAGAGGCACTCTGCTGGAGCCATTCAGCTTTGGCACAGATTATCGACTCTGTTTACGTGGTCCCGATGATCAGGGAGGTTGAATCAGCCACCGTGCGGACTTGAGTGCTCCTCCTTGATTTCACACAGCACTGTCGAGTCGACACGCTTTCTTTGTCTGACAAATTCATGAGGTCAGTGCCTTGGCACTATTAACTACACACAGCCGGTAAGAACAAGTACAGTTTGATCTGTGATGTAAACCCGATCCGGATTGAGAGAGGAGCCGTTCGATGCTGTAAGACGAGTCGATGCGCGGAGCAGGAATCTCAGAGCGAGGCCAATTTGGTCGTAGCAGTTTTATGATAGGCTAGGGACCCACTCCCTGAGTTTTTTCATGGCCTGAGATATGATAACATGTCAGACAAAGCAACCGTGATTCCTCCTCTGGCTGACACGCGGCCTATTCTAGAGGAAGAAATGCTGCTCTACATGCCTCAGGCGCACACACCCACACACCTGCAGGGCTCATCCGGAGACAAATAGCCCTTGGGCAGATTTTTCAGCTTTCTTGTCATGCACAACTGTGTTCCAAAGTATATTTATTTCTAAATGTAGTGTTTAAACTAGCTGTCTGGTGGGATGCATTTATGCAAAAATAATGGGTATACCCCAAGGGCACCGTCACTTTCGGCTAATCAATAAAGGCGCTAGTCATACGCAAAGTCAGATGATCGAGTTCCTCAGATGTTATTAATCACCAGATACAAGCCACCACTATGCAGCTGCAGAGAGAACCATCTTCTAAAATAATGACTCCATTAATTACCCGGCAACAATGCGCGACGCTGCACTCTCGGAACGTACCGATAATGTTTTTTTTTTACGGCAAAAGTCGGAATGCGACGTCCCACCGAGCCGCCTGTCTCGGGCTTGAATCAAGTCAAATCAGGTGTCAAGACACTGTTTTGCTTAGACGGCAAGAGATGAGAGCGAGGAAGAGAGTGGGCACAAAGATGGAGGGGAGCGAAGTCAAACTAATGATGGAGCGCAAAACAGGCCATCTATGTTTGATGACTGTCTGCTGAGAGTCTGGAAAGTGGGATGAAACAAAGATGAAACGGAGAGAGAGTCAGGAGGGTTACGCGGGGAGAGCGCGGTGATTAAGCAGGTAACGGCGTCGACCACACAGCAGCAGAGGGCTCAGACGAACGAACATCACTCTCGCTTCTGGATTCTCCTCCAAACGTTCGACTGTTGCCGACAACTCCACAGACATGTAAACATCTGTTTTTCATTCAACTTGCATTGCTTTATCCCGTGTTTTCCGACATTTTAAAGACTTAAGAGACTAAATTGGGAAATAGTAAACAAAAGATTTATTGATAATCTGTCATAATACTGTAGTTTTTTTGCGACTTTCTTTTATGCACACCACATGGCAAAGTAAGTCTACACCCAAACATTGCATCGCATTCCAAAAACAAGGGAATTAGTCTGCTGCCTCCGGTGTTCCAAGGAGGTTTTCAGCAACATTTCGGGACCTGACTGGAGGGATTTGTTCCCATTCAAACACAAAAGCAGTAATGAGGCCGGCCCCTGATGCTGTGGGCGATGAGACCGGGCTGCAGTTTACTCTAAAGACATCGGTATCTCTCTGCAGAAGTGCTTGTCAGATGGTCCCTCTGCACCTAAAATGCCCTCCAAAAATAGCTTTCTAAGGTTGGAATGGGCCAGATTGCAACAATCGCTGACTGATGACTTGACATTCGAGTTGGAGATGAAAAATCTTTTTTTTTTTTTTTTTTTTTTTGCCAGTTCTTATCTGATTATGGTATCTAAATGTGGATATTTGCAAACATAAAAATGCATAAAAAATGCACTCAAATGAATTGCAAAGGAAATAGTAAGTACATTTTTGTACACTCCGATACCCGAAGTGCGTCATGTCTGAATTGGCATCTAATATGGATATTGTATTGGATCAAATTGGTCCCAACTCTAACTCATACTCAGTTGATGCAACAATTGGCCGGGTGTGTGGAGGGCAGAAAGTAGGCAGGGTCTGGCTACGACTGCCTTCGTAGCAAGACTCTCCAAACGTTTCTGGCCTTCCCTCATTTGAATGAGTCTTGCGCTTCTCACTCTCAGTCGGGTTTTCATTAAAATGTAGCTCAGACTTAAACCGAACTTCCAGAAAATCACCGTTAGAAAATGCTAACTAATGCACGTTTCCATTGACTCACGTTGCATTAGGAGACACTGCGCTGCTGAATAGTTGTCTTTATTTCATGGCTGAGGACCAGTCAGATCTGAGACAGCGGAAAACTGGAGAGAAAACACGGAATAAAACATTAACAGTTTAGTCTGCTACTATAATTGGTCCACTCAGCTGAGCAGAGACTTCAGTAGATGTTTAAGTCACATGTAATGGTTTACTTGGCAAGTCTGTTTCCACTGCACTTCAAAATTTGCTTAATAACAAGAGGGTGGGAACACGCCATGGTGGCAGCTTTTTTGTTTTTTTAACTCTGCCCCTCTGGCACAACTAGATGTTTATGAGAAGAGCCTTGCCTTATAGGTGTTTAATGGGGTTGACGTTGGCCAATCCTAGAATAATCATCTTCACCCAAACCAAACAACGAAACCATTTCATTGAACAGAAACACACTCGATGCTACAGTATAGCATTAACATTGCCTTGAATTGGAGCTAAGTGTTCGAGACCAAACCACAAAGCAGACAAAACCCCAGAACACAATTCTGTCTGTAAAGTACACACTGAAGTAAAAATAGTCTGTTTTAGAGTTCAAGCGGGCAAACGAGATACCGGCTGTGTGAAAGCTCCCGCCTCCTAATGTTAATTTGATTTGAAGTTTAATTCTGTGCTGATGCCTCTCTCTCCGTGTTCGATCCACCATCTGCAAACCGAGGTCTTTAATCGTCCTCGGCAACTATAACACAGCTTGTGCAGCAGCACACTTCACCTGGTGTGAAGGTGTGCTATCTGCCGTCTTCACAGTCATTAGTGCCTCGGTACAGGCGCTAATGGAGTAGCTTACTTGCTGGGCCTCTGCAGGCCTGGTTAAAAGCTTTTTCCAACTTTTTTTTTTTTTTTAATTTCATCTATTTTTTTTTCTCTTACGCCTCTCTCTCTCTCTTTTCCTTACACTGTACTCTTCTCGCCACCGTCTCTCTCATCCTCTCAGCAATAAGACTCACAGCCTCCTTCGATTCTGTGTCTTTTGTTTTTTTTTTCTCCGCCGTTCGTCAGCCTATGGCCGGATCGATCGGCGAAGATGCAGTGCAAGCTCTCCGCTGTCTCCTCGCACTCGCACAGAGATGAATGTTAATCAATGCGATGTGCGGTGGAGGAAACGCATCAAAACGTGTCATCCTCGTTCGCGTTGCGTGTCATCCTTTTTTCAATACAAATCCCGACGCGCACATTCAGATGTATAGTTGCTGTCAGATATTTTGTGTTTGGAGGTACTGCAGGACAGGAGCAACAGCTCAGTGCCACGCCCGCACTCGGGTGAGTGGTTGGTGGCTTTTGAATGAATTAGCTGCTTTCGTCACACACCAGAGGTCATTAACATGTCATCAGCGCTCAGGAAGTGTAGGAATCGTCATGTTTTTTAAGAGAAAAATATGTTTTTGTGCCCAAACTGTTCTGAAAACCTCGCCAATGATGCATTCAAGGACGCTTCAGTGTACAAGGTTACAGTTATTTTGATAACTGAGTCATCATGGAGGCCAATGATCAAACGAGAATGCAACAGATTTCCTGTTTCCAGCCTCTTACCTGTCACAATTTTCAGCTTTTCTCCGTTTTATGTCATGATATTTTCAATTTCGTTGGGCTTTGGATTGTTGGAAAAAAAAAAATTGACTTGCTCACAGCATTTTATAAATTAAGCAGTTGATCACTTATTTATTGACTTAGAAATGAAATAAGTCATGACTGCAATTAGTTGAAACAACCAGCCTTTTCTGCCATCTGTCTGGGTTCTTTTTGAAGACACTAAGCACATCTAACCCTTTTCTCTTGTGGAGGTGGAAAATCTTCACCCACATTCGGACAGCTTGTCTAACGAGCACACACTCCCCTGTCAGACTCTTGTTAGCGGGTCAGGATCGCTTGCTCTGGCAGTTTTAAGACATTTTATCTGTCCTCGTTGTGACATTCTGTGACAGCGGTACTTATTTGCAGCTTTACGGATGATTTGGACGGGTCTGTTCCTGCACTAAAGATTTCTTAAGACGATTTTAGGCTACAGTCGCTAGTGAAACATCTTTAAGGCATGCTGAAGGATGCACCGCTTAATGGTCTGCTGTATTGGTCTGGTACTGGCCTATGGGCAAATAAGATGACACTCACCTATAGTAATGGCCAAGGTTTTTCATGTGTTGCATCAATTTTACACTACTGGCTTGTGACATCCCTGCCGTCAGCTTGTAAGGCATAGTATGGAAACATTCTTTTCATTGAGTAGGTAGTTGCATAGAGGGCTTAAACGTTGTTTGAAGCATCCTTTTCATTTCAAAGAAGGTTTTTCATTATCGAGTTTGTGCTTTTCTAAAGATAGTGGAAGGGTTAAACTGTGCAGGTTGATTTTATGGGGTATTAAAACAACCAGTGTCTGCATATATGCTACCAATCTAAAAACTTTACAGTACGCCTTGCGGGCAGGATTTGCAATTTGTATTGCATTGCCTGAAACATGCAAAACCACTATATGGTCCTTTAAATCTGAGGGAAAGACAATTTAATGATCTAGTTCAATCATCGCCATGCTTTTTTTTTCTTCTACGTCTCTCTTCCTCGCCCTCGCCATCTATGTCTGGCTCGTTTTTGCGTCTTCCTACCCTGTCTCTTCCTCTTTTCTTCTTCTCTGGGGTTTGATCCATTATAGATCAGTGATAAAGTCCCGATTCCCCGGTCCCAATACAAGTCCAAGTCTCACCTGCTCTTCTCCGCCTAAGTATCAGTCTGAGGAAGATCAGTCTGCGCGAGCCCGTCAAACAGGCCCCCGGGGTATCTTTCCACTGCTCACCGAGCAGCTCCACCAAAGACACTTGAAGCTTGGAGACATTTTAGTCTGCTGTCTCCGTTGCATTTAGCAGCTCTCATTTGTCTGGATCCGTCTTCCCTCACCGGCAGAGACAATGTTTTTTATCCCAGTGTGAATTTATTGAAGAGGGCCCGTTTCTGATGCAATTCCTTAATCAAAGCGAATGTGACAACATGAATGTCATTGCACAGCGGGAAACAAAAGAAGCTCTGACTGCTGCAGTATGGCTTTGGTCATTAATGGATGCTAATATAATCTCAAAAGTGGTGGAGACAAAGCGATACCGCCGAGAGATGAGTTGGAGTCACGTTTGACGCAGACACCTTTCAGCTTCATTACCCGCCGCTATTACAACTCGTGCCCGTGCGGATCAGTGCCCATGTCTCCGGGCCATCATTAGTATCACACGGTACAGGTTTTACAAAGGTATTAAGAGATTACCGTGGCAGAATAGATCACATTTTACAAGTCCTTGCTGAAAATGGATAGGTTTTTTTTCACTTCCATTTATCCTTTCAGTCTTCCTTCTAATCATTGTCATTAGAATGAAATCCTGGGTGACAAAAAGCCGCGAGGGCCTGAACATCCATTAGTAATTTATAATCTTGGATTATCTTTCTTTCTTTCTTTCTTTCTTTCTTTCTTTCTTTCTTTCTTTCTTTTTGCAGCGTACACATGTTGATGAATCCTTTGACCATTTGTGTTAAAATAAAGGGGCATTTGCCGAAATACAGCAATTCATGACTTGAGAGGGGGGCTTGGACCAAAGTGCAAAGTACTTGGCATGATTTGAACATACTTGGGTATTTCAGGGATATAGTGATCAAGGGGTATAAAGTGTAGGATGGGCTTGGACCGAGTTGAACTGTGACTAATCCTAGCTTTCATTAACTTTTCATCGATTTTGCACTCGCAAATGGAGCGCCACCTGTTTTTGACCCAGATCCGATGAGCGAAAATGCGGCGAGCATTATCCCACTCAGCAGTCGTGTTTGCTATAGGAAATGGTTTTAATGAGGGCTCTCAGGGAATCACAGGTGTAAAACAGGCCGCTTAAGAGACAGACAGATAATGACGTGCACTGCCAGATTCACATTACATATAATGTGAGACACAGTGAGACCTAATGGAGCGCTCCAGAGTCAGATGTAATGCCGCATAGAGGACAAGAACATGACATCAACTAAACACAGCAGTGAGGCTAATGCAGCATCACATCATCGTATCAGAGACACATCAGGAGGACAGGATGAGTCATGACACAGCTGGGGGTCAGCAGACTGGAAGGTGACAAACTATCGCGATGCTAACGTCTTTACTGAGTTATTAACATTACATTCATACAGAATATATAAATGATGATGCAGCCGCTGACATTGTTTGCACAAAGGCAAAACCACGCACATCCACACAAAATCTCTTTGTGTTTGGTGGAACAGATTTTTCTACATACAGGACTGCAATTTTCTTGGTGAGAACCCTTTTTTTTTTTTTTTTTCTTCTCCACGCGCTGTTGTAGCCCGAGGGTTGGACCGTACATCTGTGGCGACATGCCAGCGTGCAGCAGAATGGTGTCATCACCGCCCTGCTGCCCTCTTGATGTAAGTCGGCGCTGGGTGGCAATGTGCAAAACGCTGCAGAAAAACAAATCAATCAGCACCTGCTTGGATTATTTCTCCCCACATAACCCCCCCCCCTTTTTTTTATTCCTTCTCTCTGCTCTCACTTCCACTGTGGGGCTCTCTGCAGACTTTGAAGCATCATCCGTCCTTCAGGGTCTGGATGCCAAGCAGCGACGACTGGCCTGTGTTTTCAACAGCCGCCTTCCAAGGCAGCTAATTGAGCCGTGGGCAAATCTGCAAACCAAAATAACATCAAGATCAGGTCAGACAGGGAGCAAAGAGCAAGCCAACTTATTCTCCGATACATCGATTTTCAGTGTGTGGTCCTGGGCAGCCGTTTCCCTTTGTTTCTTATTTTTAAAGCCCCGTGTTGAATTATTAATACTTTTCACACTTTTATTCTATATGCTGACATGCCATCCTATATACTGGGCTGCTCATGCCATATTAATCAAGTGAGAGTTTCCGAGGTGAACACCTGACATCTTTCTCCGGGCACTAGAAAACAGAGCTGTGACCTGCCATGCTGTCCCATGTGGACTCTTGTCAGTTTGAGAGTCCCCGGTGTCCCCTGTGCCGCTTCCCTCTGGGATTACCTTTACTTCACCGGACACGCTAAAGCTTCCTGAGAACTGTCAGAGTCCAGAAGTGTGGCCTGTCACCTCCAACCCTTGCATTGAAATACACAGTCCTTACGTGTCTTCCATATAGAGTTTAACTTCCATACAAAGTTATTTAAACAAACAGTATGTTATGGTTTTTTTTTTGCAAATTGTCAGGATTTAAAGAATAAAACTCAGAAACTCTCCTGAGAGTGAACACTTCTTCCTTCCACTGCTTTTGCTGTTCACACGGTGCCTCAGTTTAACACACAGAAACAGCTCTCCTCCCGCTGACAACAGCTTCACTGTTTGCTCAAATTATGCAAAAAAATATTTGGGAGAAAATTATACCCATTTGGGATTATTTTGAGCTAAATGTTGTGAATTCAGATAAAGCTGTTGGAGCATTTAATTGTGGCAGGTAGCAAGTAGCTGAGAATGTGCTGGAAAATCCATTGACATATTTGAAAAAAATGATTTTATTTGAATGTTATTTTAAAAAATAACCATTGTAAACCAACCCTATCATTACACAATCATGCTGTTATTTGGGGATTCTGCAAAACCACTAATTAAACAGTATATGCCAACATACTCATCCATTTATTCCATTTAATATCGGAACGGTTTGTTCAGTATGGTTACAGTCAGGAAAGATTGAGGTCTTAGCAAATCAGCTTTTGCTAAAATATGGTAAAAGGTAGGCACTTAAACATGTGGTTTATGTTAAGGAAGGATTACCTGCTCTGTGCGGCTGTTATGGTCACTGTGAAGAAAACCAAACAGTTTGATACATAAACTAAATTGACTGAACGATGGCGCCAATGGTAGTTGCGAGTTGGGATGTCACCAAAGTGGTATGTCGAAGCGTAATGGTGATTCATCCGACAGTTGTTGATACATTTAACTCCAGCTGGTGGTGCTACATGAAAAGTCACAAATAGGATCACTAAAGTCTTTAGGACTTTGGATATAAGTGCCACATTTCATGGCAGTCCATCCAGTTGTTGTTGTGCTCAGTCTGAATCAAAGTGGTGCACCAAGTGCCTATAATGCAAAATATGTTCTCTTCACATAAAGCACTTCACGGCCATCGGCCACCCCAACCTTCACACTCTTGTCTGTCCGACCTCACTACATACACACCACGGTATTGGAATTACCCAATATTTACATGCATCTGATGCTACTGTGCTATGCAAACATACAAACATCAGTTATAAAGCAGTAAAAGCAGTCGCTACAGAATAGCGCACAACCTAAATTTAAACCAAGTTAGGGTTTGGTAACTTGTTCTAATTGACCCAGTTCCTTTGTATGCCAAGACCTACTTTACTTTACCTTGGATTGACAGGTACTTGTTGTCTTCACCCTAGCCAAACACCTATTGGCTTTGGGTTAGGATTAGTTATTCTCACCCCTAATGCTGATACCCAACCAACAAAGTCAACCACTCAGAGGCAGAGTCGAGGGTGGTTTAGCAAGGAAGGGACTGGGATCCATAGTAATGCTTCAGTGACTGTCCCCGGTAGGCTGAGCCAGAACAGATGAGGGGAGTGGTAGCTTTGCTCTTCTGCCTGAGAATGATACACTTGGAGCAAAGAGGATTCTTTGCAACGCAGGGATTTGTCTTTACTTCATGTCCTAACCACGTACACACATACATCCACAATCCAGCATAGGGAGGTCTTGACACCGCTATGCTGTAACAGTCAAAGCGACACATAAACGAACCACAGAGATCATGATGAGCCTCTCAATGTCAGGACAGAGGGCAGAAGCAGCTGATGCGTGGCTCTTAAATAGATACATGGTGTCCATCAACACTCGCGTCACTCTCTGATGCTCGCAGCTGATTAAGATGGCTTCATTAATTATAACTGCCACGCTCGCGCTAAACTTGATGGCAGGGCAAAGTCTTAAGGACGGCTGCAGGAGAATTACTGCTAAGAGCAAAAGAGTGTGCCCAGTAGGGGATCAGCACTATGCTCATTTTAAGAGTCCAAAAGCTGATAGAGATAAGAAGTAAACCCATTAAAGTCAGAGAAGGGAGTAAAAATTCTCTAAAGGGCCAACCAGAGCAGCACAGGAGCAGACTGTTCAACAGAGTGCCTTTGGGGATCTGTAATATATGAAGCCCAGGGGAAGAGGTAGAGCAAAAAAATATTTTTCTTTGCTTAATGGAAAACATAAAAAAAAAAAAAAAGAATAAGTAATATTGCACGTGTTGAGGTGACAGCGAGGAGAAGGAAGTGGCTGAGGCAAAAGAAGAAAGTCTTCGGAGAGCAGGAGTAGATAAAGTGGTTGTTAGAATGACTAATTTCCCTCATGAAATCTGTTCTGTAAGACCTCCTGGAATAGATACTTTATTGCGTGGTGGGTTATCATTACACACTCACTATAGATAGCCCTGGAATCCCTTATAGACCTTGCTAGCCTACTTTCAGCTCATCACAAAGTGCGGTTGGAGATTTAAGCGGATTCTGGCCTTCCCCCGACGGTTTAACCTCCGACCTGCTTGTTTATACCTGCGAAGGACACGTCTGACGCTCCCATTGGATTACTGTTCTACACCTCTTTTGGTCTGAATGGGACCTTGAAGCCTGGTGGTGTTTTGCGGCCCCAAGCTGATGTAAACCTGCATCGTATATTAGCTCAGGGATGCTTAAGGATGAAAAATGATATTGTTTGTGGATTTATCCTCCTGTTGTTTTCCGCTGCTAATCCTGACCACGTTCCCTACCCTGCCAATGCCCTGTCCTTGGATCCGTAGTGTTTGTGTGCTTAAGTCGGTGTGTTTTCATCTGTACCGCATTCCAGCAGGGAGAGAATCCTTGTGTTCCCCCAGCGGGGCGGGAGTTGTTCTGTCTGCAACCCCAGTTAGTTTCTGCTCTTCCCACAGCTTTACGATCAATTCTTCCATGCAGCGGGACTCCCCGGCCTCTCGTTCAACCCCGACATCATCCCAAAAGACTGACAGAAGAGAGCGATGAGAGCGGGAGAGGGGCGGGGGGGTGGGTGGGCACAAAATTAGGCAGAGGCAGTGAAACAAAGAGAGATACATGTAAACAAAGAGAGCGAGGAGGAGCATTGGAGATGGAAGTCAGCAAAGAATAACAAGGACAAATTGACGCAATGAAATGTAAATAGCAAAGTGTGGTGAAGAATTATTAACTGATTGGATGAAAAGGATGGATTCAGAGATTGAAAGATAAATGTTGCAGTGTTTTGATGACTACAAAGGCATTTTGATCGGAGGATATGGTTGAAAAACAAAAGAGGTTTCACCATCTGTCAGCGCTTTCTGTCACGCTGTATTAGTCTAATCAGCGTTCAAGGTGCCGATCAAAGACGAGGTGACTTAACTGAATGTTGCGTGACTTGATTAGAGTTTTTATCGAAAGCGACTATCACTTCTGATTCGTGCTCATCACCTCAACTTCTCAGATTGCGTGGAGCGTTTTAATATTCCGGAGGAGTGTAGTGATGGAATCATGGTGGCTGAGTTGGTCGGACACAAGACTTTGACCCAGCTTAAAACCCAAACCCTAAGATGCTTCAAATTATATCCAGCTATAATAAAAACCCGAGTTAGCACCGAAGTGCAGAGAGTCGTCGCAATTGATATTATACACTGTCTCTACTAGCAGCAGTTTATCAGAACTTTGCAGGCCGGTACTTTGCAAGAAGTTGCAAATTTTAATTTGTCTTGTCGAGAATAATTGAGCTGTGTGGGGCTGCAATTGAGTCTGGATGTAAAAAACAAAGATCGCCCGTTGATTTTTGGTCAGGCTAGGCTATTGCTTTCAGACTTGGTCGGATTCAAAAAGAAAAATGTGCCCCCGGCCGCCAACTAGTTTGTGTCCAGAATTGGTATTGAGCTTCAATTATTCGAGTCTGTAGCTGCAGTTTTGTTAGGCTCAGGCAACACAATTACCACAGCCCCGGCGCAAATAGCACCTACCTTATTATTCCTAATGAGGAACTGGGTTGTTACAGTTGCCAAGTGCCATCAATCAAAAAAAACCCAGCTGGATAAGGACCCTCAAGGAGGCATTCATAGTTTTTCACAAACAATGGACATCTGAAACAATAAACTGAACTAAACTGATGCATATCAATCGTCAAGATGTGGAGCTTTTTAAAAACATAATAAAGGTGCCTGAGGTTTTGGATTGTCTGTCAGACAAATAATTTGAAAACCTTTTGCTGTGTGTAAGGGCGATTTTCACCACTTTCTGACATTGTATAGATTAATTAGACATTAAAAAACCCCAAAACATTAGCTGCAGCTTGAAACTAATCATGTTTGTTTACCTCGTTGGGTGAATGTGAGTTCCATTTATCATGAGAGGAGCAAGCGGCAGAAAAGAGGCAAACAGAAAAGGCAATCATTGTTTTGGCTCCGTGCTGGTTCTAATCACCTCCAAACTCTGAAGAGTCCAGAATGCTGCTCGGTACACCGGCAGCACAAACACATGCCAAACCCTCCCATCAGCAGCATCTCTCTCCCTCCACACACACACACCTGCCCTCTGACACACACCCGTTCTCCCCATCCGTCCTTCCATACCTTAATGAGGAAGCTCATTATGGACAAACAAGCCGCTGCTCCTCTGAATAAGCAACGAGGCCAGCGCTGATGTTTGGCTGAGCGTGGAGCCGCCGGCTGAATATTTTATTGATTCTGCAGGTCCAGCTGTTGATCCGTCTTGTGTACTCGTGTCATTAATATAGTGTGTGTAGAACAAAGCCCCGTGTCCTATGAGTTCATCAGGCTGCAGTAATTGTTAAGTGGCTGCTCGAGCGTGCCGGTTGTCGCTCGAGGGTCAAGACCGTTTGGTTTCCATTTGGAAAAGGTTTATGATCTCTGTCAATATTGCTTTGTCACAGTTGTGTCACGTTCTCTCAGCTGTTGCACTGCAGACTAGACTATGTGTTTGTGTCAAAGAATCACAGCCGAAGAATCAGAATTTAAGATTAATTACTTAGCTGCAACCTAAATGTTTCTGTTTCTTGTCTTTCGAATGATTGTTCCGAACTAGCGAGTGCTATAAATTACTTCATTGTGTCAGTTGGATGAACTTTTTTTTTTTTCCTTCTATCCTTTTGGGTCTGACATGAAAAAGCACACTGTACATATGGCACATCCCCTGGATTCACTGATGTGTTTCAGTAGCAGCCTGTCAGCCTCCACCTATGGTAGCGAGGCGGGTGAAAGAGTTGTTTCCAGAGGGTTCAGTGATGCTGCAGAGGTCAGTGCCCACATGTACTTTTTTTTTCTCCCCCCTCCCGACCCTCCTTTAGTCACATGGCAGTCGGCCCCTCGGCCTCGGTCGTCACTTCTCGGGAGAGTCGACTTGACATTTTGCTGATCCCCTGTGACATTTTACGTACAGTGTGACACATGATATGGTTACATGCTCTCTGCCCCTGTGGGAGTTGCACTAATATGGATGCAAAATAGGCCAAACAGAACACATGCTGCACACACAAGTAGTGGTGATGTTAAGATAGCTGTTTTTGTATATTTTATATAGAGCTCCACCGACATCACCATAGGTTTTCTGCCGTGATGATTTCAAAGCGAATGCTAAATTATGCGTCTTTTATTCGGGGAAACTTTTATCAACCTTTCCCCCGAGCAAAAAGTCTTTCCAAAACATACAGTCGGATAACTTCAGGGTGCAAAAAGCAATTTGAGTTCCCAGAATTGCATTGAATTATTCTGGTACCTCGAGTTCCCAGTTTAAAATACAGTGAGTCTCATTCTAGTTATTTCATAAAAAAAAAGTGTCTGCTTAAACCTTGACTCAGTGCAGCACAAGGGTAAATGATTCCTGTTTTCCTTTGGGGACAACGAGCGTAAACATGCGAACGAACACTTGCGTGAAAATAATCACTGAAGCTTGTGTGCATATTTCTGCAGTCACGCTCGTGAGGTTCTCCGGCTGAGGCGTGCTGCGGCCGAGGTCTAGCTAACTAATGAAGTTTCCCCCCTTTAATTTAATTAATTAGGGCACTTATCTGACCAGACAAAACCCGGCTCGATGGATTATATTAGGATGCAACATCTTGGCCCTGGATGGCCGCCTGGGAAATGGATCATGATTATCTCGCCGTTAGAAACAACAGAGACGCACATGGGCCCTTCACCTCATATCAGATCAATTAGCGGGGAGGCTCTTTCCTCTGCAATACTCAATATCGTTATGGCAGCACCACAAAAAAAAACAAGACTCTCATAAAGGAGCCATACAGCATGTAGTTTGCAGTTTTGATTTGATGTGGTTTTTGGCAAAACAGAATTGTTTTCCTTTGTAGAGGCTAAATATCAGGTCAGAGAATCAATCAATGTGTGTGAATCCGACAGTATAGGACCTGCAAATGACATTCCACTGACTTCTTTGATTTTACACAAAATCGATAGGAGGACATGAGCGGACATGAACAGATATGGATGTGCTCTAGAAAGCGCAAATTGATGTGAAGACCATTCACGCAAGTGAAAAAAAAAAAAGATGTTTCACCTTGAGCAAAATAAATTAGGAATACTAGTACAGACGAACACAGAACTCACAGAAGTGCTGTTCTTTGTGAGTTCTGAGATCAATGTAAATCTAGGCTGTCTTCTATACAGTTATAACATTACTTTGTTTGTGTACTCCGAACAGCATATAGCCAAGTTTGGCCTTTGACTGAAAATTTGCTTTGCATTCAATTTCAATGCACTTCAACAGTCCTCTCCCTGTAAACCTCCTATTTAATTTTCTTAAGTGGCTTTATAGAGTATTTTCTGAGTCAGATTCCAGTTTTTTTCTATTTCTTTCCTCCAGTTCTCGACTTCATCCTCGTCTCCGTATGCTTATGGTGTCAAGTCTTAATCCTTTCGAATAAACTCAAGTTGCTGACAACACCATACCTGACAACACACACTTTAAAAAGTACCAGTACGCAAAGAAAAGGGGGTCGAGGCCAGGATAGATGGGCTGGTCACCCTCAGGATCTTAACAGGGCAGACGGACCTTCACTTCCTGTACTGAGCCAATTTTTTGCCAGTTTCTTTCTCTGAAGAAATAACAGTTTTGACATTGTGTCGTCTATGGATTGTGTTGCTGAGATATCCACTGAAGTAAGCCCCAGCCGGTTCGGGTCCAAACCTCCTGTGCAAACTGTGTAAACTCCAACAATCGCCCAACAGCAACACTCCCCTGGAGCTCCCATCCTGGGATGCGAGCTGCGTGTCTAATCCCGCTAACTAGGCTAATGGCAGCAGTTATTTGTTCTGCTGATATGCTGCCCTGTATTTGTTTTGAGTATGGATTCAACAGGATGCGTGCTCTTTAAAGCAGTCGTGGTCCATCAGTATTGTCGTCACATCCCGCTGCTCTCACATCCCCTGACAGTTGGTTGAAACCATGTTGCATCGTCTCTCTAACACCCAGCCAGATCTGACATGACAGCTTACGAGGTGCGATATTCAGAGGTTTAATACTTCCAACAGTATATTGCTTAGCAACCAACTGCAGCTTCTCATGGTGGAAAGCAGCTCTGTCTGTAAAAAAGGAAAAAAAAAAAAAAAGTCCTTTTTCTCCCTCGGGGGAAGAGGCACCGGCATCTTTATCTCCCACTGGCCGACACTCTCCATATTCCCTCACTAAATTACTTCCTCTGCCTCTGTGATGGAGTAGTAAAAGAAAAACGATAAGTCTGAAGGCGTGAATACGGAATTTACTGTATTTGCTGCAGAAATGGCAGTTTCTTATGGGATCTCTTTCAAGCCCTCTGACAGACCGGGGAAATGACTCTTTGGAGTCCTGCGAGAGCCGATAGGAGGAGATGGATCTGCAGAGGAGAGGAATGAAAGCCAGCGCGGCACATACCCACTGTTTTCATCATCCGCTGTTTTGTTGTGCAGCTCGGCTTCAACCTCTGCGTTTTGGTTCCATAACTATATTAAGCAGTGTTTGCTGACAAGGGGGTTAAAAGAACAGTAAACAAGGTATTCCCAACAGCACATCATTCAACCGCAGACTGGAGTAGCAGAGGGAAAAACATTGGAATCACCCAGATGGAAAGTGTAGTTTATTAGAAGACGTATAGTGCAGGAGCATGTACTCTTTCTCTTGTAAATATCTTTCTTGCAATGTGTATTTTAAAAACTTTTCAAACATTAACATAAACACCCAGCCGAACCAGCACCCATGTAAGACAGTTTCAAGGAGGGACTTTAAGTGGAGTGTTGTAGTGCGCCGTAATCAGGTAACTAGGTGTATATTATGTAATCATATTTATGATTTTTATAATTAGAGTATGTATATTTTCCAATTACTATACACACGTGGTACTTATGATACTTACATATGTATACACTTTTTCTAAATTTAAGTGAATGTTTGAAGTGTTTGGACATGAATCTGAGTTAATGAAAATTTACAACTACGTACATGTTTGACTGTAACTAAATCTCTTGCTGATGTAGATGGACTCGCCAGCCTTACCTTGATTTTCCTTCATATGCTGAAACGCTTGCATTTAAAGCAACATCGTAAGTCATCAGTCCTTCGACAACAGTTTTCCTCCATAGCTTCGAATTAGCCTATTCCGTGTTGTTTGGTTACTTTCACTCATGACACACACACACACGCGCACGAACTCAAGATATAATTTCTCTCCCGCCTCTACACAAACACCGCAGCGCCTGTAAAACAATACAGTTTGAGAAAGTTAACAACAGTGGTCCTGTTGCCATATTTCTCTGTTACACTCTGTCTCGTGCTCATTTTCACCCCGCTGCTTAGTGATTTAGGATTTATGGCTTGTTGCATCCTTGGGTTATTGCAGCTCAGTGTAAGTCATCCAACCGTATGCAATGAAAAACACTATTTTCCTTCTGTGCGTGCCCGGGAGCACGCCTGAAAGGTATTCTTGTGTGACTAAGCACATCATGGGCCCATTTCTATGCATTTGGGTCGTGTTTTTTTTTTTTACACGGAACGAACCGAGCTAATCAACTTGACGTCACAACAGCGAAAAATCATAGGCCGGCTTCCGGTTGAAAAACCCGTTCCAGATGCATCCGATTAAGTGTAATAATTTATGTGACTCTGTCAGCGTAAACAAACCAGCGGAGTGAGCGAAATATGAGCAGGATGCCTCAGTGTGTGGCATTTTGTCAAACTGTGTTGTTTTGTGCGAGGATTTTTGGCTTCTGCAGAGCATTTCATCAGAAGCAGAGCAGAATCAAAGCTTGTGTGGGGGTATTTAGTGCAGCGAGCAGGCAGATTTATGCAGTTTTTTTTTTTTTTGTGTGTGTCTTTAGGGTTTTCTCCTTCATGATTCATTAGATGTTCTTGTGGCTTACAGAACTGGGATGACTTTGCTGTAAAACATTTTAATAAATCTGTCCCCCCTAATTCAGCGCATCATATGTTTCAGCTAGCTTGTGGTAGTGGTTGACAAACAGAAATATGAAGGGACAACATCGTGTCTCCCATAGATTTCTAATGTGTGTTTAGCAGGACACACTGATCACTTTCCCTTTGGCTTCCTTTATCTTCCTCAAAAGAGGATGCAGACTCTTTGCTTCCGATTTTTTGTGCCATGTAAACAGACCCAACGAGTGTCTTGTTGCTACAAAGATGACAACGGGTATCACATGAAGCCACGCTTTAGCTGCTAAACTATTTTAACACTCAGTCTGACCTCCAGAGGTGGCGGTGATGAGGAACAGCTGCCTCGCTGCGATCCCCCGGTTCTGCTGCCGACTGTCCGAGCTGGTTACTGCTGGTCGCCACCTTTCTGCAGATGCACACCGCATGGAGGTGTGAGGCGAAGCATGCTGTGGGCTACTGCCCCCACCCACTCACGTAAATACCAGCCAATGTGGCCTGACAGGCTCCACCTCGGCCTCGAGGGCACCTGAGGAGATTCATCAGGAGGATGGAGTTTAAAGATCCTCGACGTCAGTTACTTCTCGTTGACCGGTCTTTGCCCCTCGCCTCGTGTGGTTTTGGCCCGTGAATGTGTGATTACGCTGACTGGATTTCTTGGAAGCAAGCTAGATAGGGGAGGCTGTCCAGCCAGCTATGATCACGTCAGAACGTCCCTGACTCATTACTTTCAAAGTCATTTTCAAAAAAATGGCTTGCGAAACGGCGGAGGAGGACAGCATTTCGAAAGGGAATAGGAGATGGTGCTTGTATTGGATCAATTTATGCTCCCGCCAAAAACACACCCATGTCCAATTCAAAGTCTAAATACAACCCCTTTGTTCTGCGCACCTCACTTTGTGTCCAGATTATATACCGTGTAACTAGCAAACACAGAGTTGGACGTGCCCTGAACACACTAGCGCCTTGCACTCTAGACTAAGCGCCATATACCGTAAAGATAAATTGAAGAGCCTCGTGATAAGGGTCAGCGCTGGGAGATACCGGCTCCATTCTTTTGCTGAGCTCCACTGAAACGAGCCCAAGCCGTGTCCTTCACCCCCCTCGCCACCCAGCCAATGTCACCTCGCTCCCACTGCTAATGCATGACCTAGTAGAGGTGTTAACGTGCGTGTGTCTGTGTGCTTATCTGTAGAGGCGAGGCATCATGGGAACATGCTGCTTCCCTCCTTGCTTCACTTGAGCGGTTAAATCCCGCGGCGGCCCTGATATAAACCTCCCTCTACCCTCACAGATGGCTCAGTGCTTATATACTAGTGCAACACGGCTCTCCGGCACTTGAGGGAATTGCCGTGTCGCCATATTTCCATGACACCGGATATGCCAACGAACTTATACCAACAATAGTGATCTCCCTCCAGTTTTCCTTCAATTAATCTCAATTACCTCCCGCAGAGAGCCACTTCGGGTTTTGTTCGCGAAACGTGTGTGTGCGTGTGTGTGTGTGTGTGTGTGTGTGTGTGTGTGTGTGTGTTTCTGTGGAGCTACTCAGTACGTGAGAGTCAATCTGAGATGATGTTTGATAATGCTCTGATTAATATTGCATGGTTCATCTCACTCGACTATTAATGTATTCCTGCTCGCTTGTATTGGTATCTCTGTGGCCCATCTCTCAGGCGGTTCTGCTTGTTATGCTGGTCCCGTGTGTGTTTGTGTGTGTGTGTGCGTGTGTGTGAGTGTGTGTGTGTGTGTGTACTCAGAGGCCACACACAGCAGATAAGAACTCATTCTCAGGACCTGTGTGAGTGGCAGTGAGGAGACAGCGGAGGGATAAAAGAAAACGATGGGCCACCCCATTTCTTTCTTATCAGTCGTGCAAGAAGAGGCGCCTGGATAAGGTAGACACAATGGTACAAAGTCAGAACGTGCTTTTTCCAAAATGTGAATCTTTACTTTTTCATTAAATTCACACACTTTTTACAATCAGTCAATTTTTGACGCTCTGGTTGCAGCTTGTACTTTTTTTATTGCTGAGGTGAGCAAATAAAGATAATAAAGATGCCTGTTCTGTAGCAAGATGCGCCAGTTTCTTGGTTTACAAACAGATAGGTTTGATAGTGTTATTAAAACCATTTATAACTAGTATTTGTTTATTCTGATGAAGATTATTTTATTCTCAAGGTGTGTGGAGACTGAACTGGGAGCAGTAGATATGGCATCCTCTGCAGATTTGTTGTTTCCGAAAGCATGCAGGTGAGGGTCCAGGCTGGCAGGGATCTCATTTTTGATGTGTGTGCCACAAGGACCATATAAGTCATATACAATTGTACCTAAATTAGTTGTTACAGAAGCAGTTGCAATTCACTTGAGAGCCAAGAAACAGAAGCCATTGTTCAGCTGCAAACAGCTGTGTCTTAATTTGCTCTTCCTGCTGGAAATGATGGGCACAGCTCTGCCACATCTCGGATTAATGCAGAGCCAGCAGTCTGCACGAGAACACATCAGTCCCGAGGGAACTGTTTCGTCTTGACACCCCCCGTGGAGCAGCCGAAGATGAGTGGAGGGGGCGCAGAGGCACTGAGACAGACAGAAAAAAACACAGAGATGGACACAGGCCAGACACCCCTTGCGGCTGTTTGGGTTCCCTGCCACTCACGCAGATGACCCACGCCTCAGACTGAGTCACACGAGTTAGCAAAGTTTTGTTTCATGTTATGTGCTGCGTTCATTACGCCTTTTTTTTTACCACATCAGTGCCAACGAGTTCGGCATCGTTGCAAAGGGATCGGTGAATGTTTGGCAGGGTGAGGAGGGTGCCAGTCTGCACTGATCTGGATTTTTGGCCCATCCAGCACCCCATTAAACACCTGGTATTAAATCAGATGCTGCCTTTGCATTTACACCTGCTATTTTTAATGCATTCTCATGATCCTCATTGAGATCAGATCTCCGTTTTCCAGTACAAATCTTCCCTGTGAGTAATTTTAATTAGTGGCAAATTGAAAATTCTCAAAGTTTTGTAAGTTATTGAGTTATAGTAGAACTTAATATACTCATATAAAACACTGTCTATGAATAATGAATATGATGTCAGTTTGTCCTGACATGTTACTCTAATCACCTACTCTTCTGTGACTTATGTGACTAGAAAGTGTATGTGCTTTATTAAGAGCACACCAGTCGTATGAGTGCAACACACACCATCCCAAACACAGCTATTTCTCTCTCCGTGTCATTCATTTCCCACAGAAGTCGGTGAAACACATCAGCAACCAGTATTTCATAGCTGAAAACAAGTGACTGTATCAGTGTTATTTTATGTGCTGATGCCAGCACGTCGTACCTAAGAGAGAAACACAATACAAGCCATATAACCTCCTGATGGGGGTCAGGCTGATCCAATCACATTCCGATCACGATGCATTTACGCCCTGCGTCAACATGCGTTTGTCCTCACGCGGAGTCCATTTTTGATGGATATCAGCTCGATCCATTTATGATGTTGTTTTGTGCACTGTTGTTGAAAACTTGCATCATCGTGCATCTGTTACAACACTACATAGGCTCAGCAAAGTGTAGAAAGTGCTGTGGCTGGTTAGAAAACCATGTAACCAAATGTATTATCTTCTTATGGATATGTATGTTCGTGTATGTGAGTATGAGTTCCAGTCGAATACATGCGCCTCGGAAACTGTCGAAACTGGCAGGTTTTAGTTGTATTCTGATGAATGAAACAAAATCCAATGTTTTCACAATGAATTCAAAATGTCTCATACCACCGACTGGAAATGGAGTGTCTTTTTTCTGAATAATATGTTTTGTTTGAACTCCAGCTGCTCCCGAGCTTCTCCAATGAGATACCGTCCTCTTCCACTGTGGAGGCCACTACTCTTATTATTAGTTTAGATGGCCTCAGATATATTGCCTCTAGAAATGTATAAACCACAAGGCTGATACGGCAGTGTGGAGGTCATCCGACTTTTTCTGTCCGCCTGTCCTCTCTCTGATCCACTTTGGTGCTAGATGTCATGATTATTATGATTGCTATTTTCGTCTGCACAGATTGAGTTTCTTCCGGGCAGGAATACGGCTATTGTTGGGGCTGGCAGCTCTGAATCCAGCTCTGAATCCAAATATTTCAGGTTTTTTTTTTTTATTTCTTTATTTAAAACATTCCAAGTTTTGTCTGCGTGGCGCTGTTGACAACTCAACGCATTTCGTAGCACATGGTGACACATAGTTCAAGGGTACCTGCAGCTGACGTACAGCGTGAAGGACCTCCAAGAGACGGCGATCTCTTCCATCTGTGCATCCTTCAACATAACTGCAATTAACATTTTATAAGTGTCAGGTTTACTTCCTCTGTAGATGCAGTAAAAGATATGACGTGACAACCTGTGAAAGCTGGCAAGATTTACTGTTTACGGCTTTCGATTACAATAGGCCACTTTTTCTACATATATATCTCACAAGTCAAAGATTTATGCTGAAAGGTTTTATTTCTTTATGCAAATACAAAAAATTCAGTTGGATCGAGGAAAGAGAGCCCCTGTCTTTCCCTTGCAAAACACCACAGGCTATCTCCACGCGGGGATAAAATTCTGTCAACGAGCATTTACTCTCCCTCGTGACCTCCCTCCTTTTCTCTGCAAACTGTTTGATCAGTTTGATTCGTTCAAACAGAGTACGGCTCTCTGTGTTTTCCGGGCAAACTTTCCACTCCACAGGTGGCGTATCTCGGTGTACTTTTCATTTATTTTTAATGGCAGGCCCTTCAGGCATTGGACTCATGAGCCCTCATCCTCTTGCACACGCCGGTCTGTCGTTGCACTCTCCTCCTCTGAGGCCTCCCCTGACGGTGAGGGTAAGCGGCTTGAAGTTGAGGTCGTCCTTTCGTTAAGCATGATTCCCTGACTGCTAAAACGGCCGTCACTGCTTTGAGGGCAGGATGTGCCATGTGGTCTGTGCCTGTGGAGCAGCAGGACTCTTCACTGAACTGATGCCTAATGGATCTGAGAGTCCCACAGTGGGGCTGCCTCAAACTTCCCACAGTATAACAGATAGATAAGACCCAACTGATGGATGGAATGGAACAGAACTTGACTGCCCACCGAGGTGGAAATCTCAACAAGACTAGATTAGCACTGTTAAACACCAACAAGATATAGAAATAGCACTAAAGATTAAAAGTTCAAGAAAGAAAAATGCTACGAATTTGGCACAATATTAAATGAATACAGTAAATAGGGTTTGATTCAGTTGATTTCCTGTTTTGTATTGAAAGTTTAGATTCAAGTGTCATGTTTTACTTTCCACTTCCTGTCTTTGTCTTTTTTCTCCACTCCTTCAGTGAAAACGTGTGTTTCGTTTGTACTTCATCTGTTTTCATCCTGAGTCTATTGTGTTCTTGTGCCTGTTCCTCTGCCGTCCTCTGTCCTCTGTGTACCCACTTTGTTCTCAGTGGCCTTTGGTTTGTCTTCAGTTTTGTACTTCCCTGTAGTTTTCTCGTTGGACTTTGTTGGAAATATTTGTACATATTTAACTAATACATTATTCATCCTCTTTTCTCTTTATTTGTGCTAGTAGACAAGTGTGTCAGGAGGTATGTGTTTAAGGTCATGATGACTCGAAAGACAGGAGGTCATGGTGTCAACGGTAACTGGTATGAAATGTGATAAGGGTGAGCTCCCATGTGGACTAGAAATGATTACACACAGTAAGAATGAAGTAATGGTACATGAAGGATGACATAATGGTGTCCAGAGTTGGGAGGATTTTCTCTTTGTTGCTAGGCCTGCCTGCCTCTGTCTACATTTGGGTCCATTTTTAAAGAGCTGTCACAATGCCAGGCTAGGTGATGACCAATTACCTGCAAAACTTCTGGTATTTTTATCAGCCTTGGCTGTACTTTTAGTTTAGAGCTTATTAGCCAACGTTAGAAATGCTGCTATGACTTTTTGAGAATCATTTCAGAATGGACAGATTTTGAACATCCTGCGTTTCCGCCAAATTTGCAGTTCAAGAAAATGCTCTCTGACCTGAACAGCATGTTTGTGACATCTCAGATTTATGTAGAATGCCAAATAAATAACCCTAACTGACACCACTGGCCTATACGTAAGTCACTTTCTGGACACAAATGTCTCCTGTCTTGATTAGCTGTGTTTGATAAGCCTCTGTCTATGACACTGACACACAGGCACAGAGGTCTGTCTTTTTCATTACAGTACAGTTCCCCAGTGGAAATGCCAACTGGTGCAGCTGCCTCCCGTACATGGACTCTACATAAAGTCAATACTTTGGCCACACACACACACAGAGCTGCCTCTGTCTGCTTCATTCTCTCTGCCAGCACCGAGTCCCCAGAGAGGGGGAGGGGGGGATTTGGTGACCATAGAGATGTCATACACACATGCTTGCAGATGCACACACGTTTTATACACTGGTCACTCACATATATAGTAGTGCAGCGGCTCTTAGCCCGCAAGCTGACATACACACAATGCACATGTGAAGCCAGAACCCCTCCCGGGTGTTAAGTACTCATGCGTTTGCCAGGCTTGCAGTCAGAGGCGCAGAGGTAGAGGCGTGTGAGGTTGGAACTGAGACAGTTTCCTCCACTGTGCAGCTCTGTCCGCAGGCTTGCTGCTGCATGCTCGCCTGCCTGCCTCCAAAATGAGCCTTTTCCTCAGGAAGAAGCCGGGCTTTATGAGCACACTGCTGAGCGCTCTGACCTGCCAATTAGGCCGAGCCTCTGCAGACTCTCCACTCCACAGCACTGCTGTTATTACATCCCTTAGGATTCACAGCAAGTCCTTGCCCAGCTCTATCGCATCCCGACGGGGTTCGCACTTGTGGGTTAGAAAACTGGGGATATGCAACTTAGAGGGCTAAATGTAACATAGATATATGTAGGCATCAGACCATAAACAAAAATAACTTTTGCTTTCATAGTTATAATATGAAAACATGAATAATAGACCAACCATGTAGCAATTACAGGAATTCATCTGTACATGCATATATGGTACATTTCAACATGTACAGTAGTTGACTGTTTAGCCGGTAGACAGGCCTTTTTCTGCCGTGGCCCATAGATATCAATATATCACTCTAATAGAGAATAAACAGAAAGATTTACAGTTGGACAATAAAAGCTGCCAGGGTAAATTATCTTTGAGCCATTTTAAAACCCCACAAGCTGCTGTTTGTCCTCAGACCGCCAGCTTAAACGTTTCCCAACCCTGCGGCAAATCTTAAGGAAACGAATGGTTCAAAACGTCTTAATGAACGAGTCAGTTGATTGAGGGACGAACTACCTTACTTAAAAAGAGTCTGATACAGCCACTTGGATCAGAATACTGTTTCTGCCTTTTTTTGCAGATAGCGATTTCACGCTAAATTATGTAAGACATTAAGCATGCTAAAGCTATCAGCCAGCACTCATCAGCTGCTCACAAAAGCCCTAATGGGATTCATACAGGTTTTTTGTTTGTTTTTTTTTTGGTTTTTTTGTTTTTTTATGTCAGAAACCTCCGTGCTTTGTTCTCTTAATAAAGTGGCTTATGGCTTGGAGAAATTGAACAGTAGGGAAAATGTCCTCATGAATGAATTAGTCGTCTGCAACAGATTACTGCTGCAGTGAAATAGCTGCATCTCATTTCGACCTTTGCAGCCATGGAAATGCCTTGTTGTCACCTTCAGAGCCAGAGGGGTAGAGTATATGCTGAACTGGATAAAAGCTGCAGTGTTGAATTTTGTCTTTTATATAAAACAACATAATTGGAGCGTGACATCACAAACTGGGGAAATATTTTTGTTGCATAGGGGTGGAAGTTGATAAGATTTTATTTTTGATTTGATTCCTGATTAACAATGGGTGGCTCGAGCTCGGTATATCTTGAGAGTCAAATATATATGGCATTGCTGGAAGTCAAGCCCATAGTTTGTAGAAAACTGTTTTGGCATATTAACGGTGTGTCCACCCTTAGTTGAAATGTTCATTTAGCAGAAAACACAACTAGAACCGTTGTCATCTCTCGTCATGTAATGAAACCAGGCTCTGGACTGTCCATCTTCCTCTTCGCCATGACTACTTGTAATTGCAAGTTTCCAGCAGCATAGGCAACATGAGTTTGACACCATTCTGCAATGTCCAACTGTCAGAGAGGTCATGCCAGCATCAAATGAAAGGAATTGACAAGCTTGTAGGTATGTGATTTCTGTTTGTGAGAAATCGTCTTTGTAAACTATGTAAACTCCCCTGTGTTGGAATTTGCTTGTCATAACCACAAACATATATCTTTTGGACCTTGATGTTTATATTCAAAGGTTTTCCACCTGCAATGTTCATTTGTGCTTATTTGATCAGCCAACACAGTGTGTTGACCAAAAAGCATTGCTGGGGTTTGTCGCAAAAAAAACAAGAGGACCTTGTTTCCTCCTGTAAACTATCGTGGTTAGTGTCTTCTTGCAGCAAAGAAAAACATTTTTTTTTTTTGGAGGGGAACATAATATCTGGGATGTTTAAATGTCCAATTTGTTAGAAAGTAGTGTCTTGCCCAACTTGTCAAATACCTGACACTTTGGAATTGTAGGTCGGGTCGGCAGCAATCCAAAAGCGGCAGTATTTATCTCTCAAAGTGCATATTAATCTTCGTGGATGATTCTAAGAAGGGAACTCGAAGATTTAAGAGCCACAAAGGTAGAGAGAGGTTGATTATAGCCTTTTGTGTTTCAAGGCCATGTAAAAAGTGGCAGTGTTTTTTGGCTCTTGGTGGCCATGGTAACACAGGCATGAAGGGTTGGAAGTTACATAAGCAAATTGTGAGCAACGTGATTGCTCTGATAATGTGTATTCCAGCTAAACCCTGCACCCCAGACCCTTCACGTGAGACTGTGTGGGTCGCAGAAATCGTAGTACAGATCGTCTCATTAGAGTATCTGCAGGAGATCTGGCTTTGTTTGTTTCCTCTGTTGCAGTCTGAGCAAGGCTGCCCATCTTTTCTCCTTTACGACTTGTTTCCGAAGGCTCGACCGCTATAAAGCGTCACCAACACTCAAGTGTCTCCTATTAAAGCCCAAACTCTAAACCATGAGAGGGGGCCTGCCTGGAGCAGTTGGCCATGTGCTGTATGTTTCTCTAAGGAACAGAAATGTCACCAAGCAAGAGAAACAGCAATCGTCTGCCCTTATTCTTTTTCTCTGTGTTCTTTCCAATACTCTGTGAGGTCCAGGAAGCAATGAATAAACAATAGGGGAAGCAAGTATTACATGCACAACCCAGAGCCTGAACACGTAGGGCGGTGTGCCTCCACATGTCTGGCTCGGTCACGTCCGTCCTGCCTCATGCCTCGTTGACAAGGCCCATTTCCTGGACTGGTCAGTCGCTGCCTGATCAGGATACGCCATCTTCCATTATCGAAGGGTTATAAAACAAACGAAACCCACCAACTGATCTGATCTTCTTTGGTGGCAGGTGGGGAGGAAGATATGACAAAAAGAGGGAGAGAAGGATCGAGAAAATAGGATGAGAAAAAAAGTAATTGAAGCGGCTTGTAGCCCACTGATCTGGAAACACGATATTATTGCTTTTATGTTTCCTTCCATCTGCTGTTCTTCCTATAGCACTCCCTCCAGCACACCCCAACCCCGCCCATCCTCGGCCTACCCCCTTCCTCCCAGGTACATTTAGGCTAATGTACCATTTAATGAAATAGAATTTAAAAAAAAAACAAAATAATGCACTGTCATCATGTCCTTGACGGTAGCAGCTATGTAAGCCATTGAAACGCTTCATCAGTAGTCGAGGCAGGAGTCCTGTGTGAAACGACTGGACCAGAACATCCCCTGGTGGTCCAAATGTTCACCTCTGATTCAAGACAACATGTCACGTAACTGAATTTAACCTCTTGGTTTACACGTCTCTATTCTTACTATCTTTCTGTGGGAATCTAAGGGTGCTCCCCTGGGACAATAACAGGAGAAAACACATTATTGTAATGGCTTTCCCCTGCCTTTCAGCCTTGTTTGTGCTCCTTCAGACATTAAACAAATTACCTCTTATTCCACTAAGGTAGAGCTCGGAGCAGATGCTTTTCAGAGGGCAACGTCAGCTGTCATAGCGGCTTAATGTGTTTGAATATGGGGAGCAGGGGATAGCGGGGCACAGGAGAGCGGGGGGAGTAGGCACAGCCATTTGCTGCATTAAGGCGCCGTTACGTGATGCAGTATGGAGGAAGGAGGACTGCCTGAAAATCAACCATTGAAACCAGCTGAGTTATTGAAATTGTATGTTCAAAGAAGCAGCCTTGTTTTGGTTTTTTTTTGTTTAATTTTCACAGAAAGTACTACCAAACACTAGCATTTTAGATTTGTGCACAATTTGTGAGATAAGTTGAGTTTTGAGTCTCATCCCAAACCGACGCTATGCAATGGCAGCCGACCCGCCCTTCAATCCCAAAGTTTAGGATAGCTAATCTTACAAATTTGGACCTGTAAGCAATTTTTCATCCAGATTCTATGTTCCCACCAAAAGTTTGTTTTCTTTGCTGCAAGAAGACTCTAACCACCATAGTTTACAGGAGGAAATTAGGTCCTCTTGTTCACAGTTCACACAATGAAAGCCCAACACTCTTGAGCCCTACGTTGAGGGCAGTTATTGTGATCACCCAGCACGTAACTTTGAAAGAACGCAGGCTGGTTGAAGTTGTAGCTAATGTCAAGCTCAACACGCTTTCTCACTTTACACACATTAAAGAAGAGCTGACTATTGCTCATTACTGAGAGTGCATTGACGCCACGAGGTCTGGCTCAATAAGAAAGAATATACACTAAAACCCACTCTTGTCACATGCAATACAAAAGGCACCTCCTTTCAGGCCTCTTGCATTATTCATTTAACAGTGACTGGCTTTGTCACAGCCACGACCTTGGTCCTCCTCACTGTAGGCCTGAAGGCTCATGGGAAATGGGTTTGACCGTGGTGACGGTTCAGGGTCGCAGGACAGTGTTGTCTATTTGTGATTTTAGGTGCAGAAATGTGTGTTTAGCCGCACACACAATGGTAGATTTCTGATTCAGGAGCTTCACAGATCTTTTTGGTCCTCCTTAAGAGCAGAGTGCTACAGTCTTACTGCTCTCATCAGCCCCTTTCAAAGCCATAGTGTGCAGCGATTTCTGGAGTAGAAAGTGGAGCATCTGACAGCGGAACCTTTAAGGTGTTGGGAAAGACCAAAAAGACTGAAACTGCCAAAGTGATAATCATATCGACCTTAAAAATGTAATTTCATCCCTGTTGTTCCGTGGTTCTTCTCTTAATCTGTTAATGCATTTTTAAATAAATGCTACCAACATCATTGCTCATAATATCCAAGAAGATACTCTGGCAATCTTTTACATAAAAAGTGTTGTTTTAATGTATGACAGTGATAAAATACAATTATACCAAGTGTGAACAGACTGTGATGTCACCCACTGGTTTTTGGACTTCCATTTTGCAGCCTTGAGTTAGCATTGACATTATAGGACAGAGACTTGACACTTTTGAATGGAGAAGTCTTTAACCAGCCAGAATTGGTGGTAGAATCATACATGTCCCGCCCCTTTCCCCTTATTTTAAACCTTATTTTGGGGGCAAACTTACGGAACTCTTTTGTCAGAGACCATAAACATCATAACGAAACTGTTTACATGGCATAATAAATCAAACAAGCATTAGGGTCATTCTTCTCATAAGCTTACATACAGTTGCACTTCTCTTTAAAACAAGTTGAGCCGCCCCCTGCTGGGGAGGATAAAGAATGCCAGAATAAGGCACGTCAGCGTTGGCCTCACTTTTAACATGGCAAGCGCTCCATCCAACTTATACAAGTCCCCAAATGGTAATCATCAAATGAAACTGTTTTCACTCACACAGTGCTATTAGCAGGATATTTTTGCAGGATTACATAAAGTTAGTCTAACATTTCAATCAAGACTGAGAGCTACTTCCAGTACCTTGCTGACCTCTCCATGGTCTTCTGTGGTTTCCTCCATCCCCTCTTGTTCCACTCTTGTTTTAGCAGCGGTTTTGGCCAGCACGAGCACTGCGTCTAGGCTGCTTTGTGCTCGGCTAACGGCGATTGCGGTTGCCAGATCTGTCCATTGGTGTCATGTCAGCCGCCTCATGGCCAGATTACATCATCCTGAGTGCTTTAAGAGGCGACCCTTCCCCTGCAGCAATGATATGCATACTGGATTGAGAAAACACTTACGGATGACACACCACATTCAACATGTGCAAAAACACGCGCACTTTTATGTGTGTGTGTGTGAGTGTGCTGAGTGCCACAAAGGAATCCAGTTGTAAGGACCTGCTCTGATGCAAGAGTGAATAGATAAAAGGTACATTCGTGCTTGTTGTGATGTTGCTGTTTTCTCCAGAGATTGAATGAAAAGACTGGTAATAGCCATGGATTCAAGTAGCCTCCAACCCTCCCCCGTAGATGACAGGACCGCTTGTCAGATTGTTCCAGGCCCGCTAGATCCAGGGTTATTGAGAGTGTCACTGTCTCTTTCGCTTTGTGCTCAGGAGTGTGTGTGCGCGCTCGTGGGTGTGCACAGATGCACAGACGTTTGCGTGAACCTTCTCTCCAAGCTTTATCTTTTGTGTGCTTATTTTCTTGACACTGTGTGTGCCAGCGTACAGTATGAACTGCCTATATGTGTATGCAGCTGTCCCGTCCACTCTGGGATGTTGTGATCTGGGCTACCATCTAAGTGACAGACAGGTCAGTGGCGTCTTCGGAGAGATAAACCGTCACATTAATAATAAAACCAGCTGTCAAGCTGGATTGTTCGATGCGTGAGAGGGACCCACGCGATGACATTCTTGACACCAGTAACACCACTGAGGTGGCAATGCTGAAGTGCAGGATATTGCCCCGATATTGTTCTGTGTTCACGTCTACCTTTGATTTATTGTTTGGGATTTTGAGGACGATTCTGAGTGACGTGCTCTGATAGCTGGGAGCAGGTGTGCACTATAGGATGGCATCAAGTGGACATCAAGAGCGTGAGGCTGGGTTTGAGCTATATAATCTTAGTCAACTATTTTTTTTACAATCTTTACAAACTCTACATGAAAAGAAGTCATGATTCTCATAACTAAACTATTTATTTTCTTCTAGCACTTACTGCATCTTGATTTGTAAAGATCAACAGCTCTTTGGTTTTATGCCCCGACAACTCTCCTTTGTATTTTAAAATTCTTCTTTTAGAACATAGGGGTATATTAAAACAAAAGCTTGGCTTTTTGAAGGTTAGGGATAAACAAGTTCAACTAATATTCACCCAGCATTCCAGAGTTAAGCTTAAAAAAGCAAACTCTTGCAGAGTGTGGTTTCTTGAATATGTTCTGAGGAAACCATCTTCCCAAACAAATCAATATAGGATCTCTAAAAACAAAGTTGCAGGCTACTGGTAAGCAAGCTGTGTCGTACATTAGCCTCATTTAGACATTGTGGCGTGGTGCTTTTTTAAAAAGCTAGCACAACGGTTCATTGGTACCAACCATGTCATGCTCACTGGTTAGTGAGGGGTTAGCTACATAACAACACTCACCTGAGGGTTATCCAACGAAGATGTGTTCAGCTGGAGATAGCACTCCCCTAATGATAATCATCAAATTCAACTATTGATAGAAATGATAAAACGCATTTTGTTTTTGCTTTGCCATGTGTGTTTTTTGTTGCTTGAGTAGGTTGAGGTGAAGAGAAGAAAAGTTGTCAAAGTTTAACGTTTGTTTTGTCTGATTTATTTCTATTTAGAGTTGAAATTGTGACAGCCGCAGTAAGGAGAGAGAAATGGGCACAGTAAACCAAACAAAATCGTGTCTACTTTATGATATGGTTCTCTAACCAGTGTGACAAATAGGGAAAAAGGCTGGGTCGCTTACTGGCAATGGCCTTGTTGCAGATTGTCTTAAATTATTAAGATCTGTACACCTCTTTGTTGCTCTTAAATAGTACACTGCAATGGGGGCAGGTTGTGGAAACGATTTTATAGAGCAGTAGTGATTCTATAGCCTTTTCTAATGCGCTCTAACAATGCTGCCATCATTGCAAAGAGTATGTAAAATTAGACAGGTGTGATTATGTACGGCACTTTCCCATCTCTTCGCAACAGCTGACAACTTAATGGATTTCCCTGGTTTGAAAGCCCCATTTAAAATCCCTTGAGCGTCATTGTGGGAGAGAAAGCGGAGCCAGTGACGGGGCCGTGAACCTGCTTTCCTGCTCGCATATCTGTCAAAGTACAAAAGTCAAAAATTCTTCATTAGAAAAGAAAGATACTTCTTCTTCTTGCATGTGACCAGGCTGAAGGGATGGTGCCACTCAGGGTATGTTTCCAGCGTTTCAAATCTGACAGAAGATAGAGGAGCACAAGACCAGGCCTGACCGTGGCTCCCATGCGGAGACATTCACACTCATGACGTCCTATGGGGGGGTGGAGTGGTCTGAGAAAAACCCGGAGTTCATCCGTCATCAGCCTGACATTTCATCGTCAGTTTGAGAGAGGAAGTTTACCTGTTCCATATCTCTTGTGCGAAAAGTGACAAATGAATAATTGAGAGCTCCTCTGGGGTACGGACCACCAGATTGACAAGAGAAGTTCTTCTCGTTATTTGGCTCCACGATTAATTCATCACAATGAGGTGTACATATTGTTACTTAAAAGCATCCTGTGGGATTTTCAGTGTAAAAATAATGAGGTGTTTCCATTTGGCGTCTCTCACAAAAACTTGTTTGCATTTACATTCACAAAGCTGTCTTTTTTTATGCCTAGACACTTGTTTTTATTGTTCTCTTCCTGGCATATGCTCTTCCGTGCATGTTTACAAGATGAAAACAATATGGAGACCAGCTTGTCAGAACACCACTAATGGTCAGAAACCCAGAGGGGGTATAAGGGAAGAGGTTTGGTATAGGCGAGCTATATTTTTCCTCATTGTTACATAGTGGCTTTTTGTCCCAGCTTCAAGCTTTGCAGTGTGTTGTTAACCTCTCAGCATCATTTCTCGGAGAAAACAGCATCATTATGTATGTGAGACGTGTTGGATGTAATGTGATTGACTGGTTTGGACGTTACAGTTACATGGTTAGTCCCTGAAGGCACCAGGACAGTCTTCAAGGGATCAAACGTTCATACCAGCCTATGTTTATTTTGCATCTTCTGGCTCATTTTCTTAGATTTTCTGGGGGCCATATAGCAGCTACAGCACAGGAGGGTGGAGAACAAAACAGAGCTAAAAGTAGAGTTAATTTTGCACTTATTATTATAATCAGGTTGACAGAAACCGCCCCCGATCTCAGAACCCCTCATAGGTCATATGATGGCAGTTCAATCTCTGGGGTCATGGTCAATGTTTCAGGGCTTCCGGTGTAGCCAGCGGATATCCAGATGAAGGTCACCCAGGCCAAGACTTCCTGTGCTGTGCACCGGTCGTTCTTTACAGTCCAATTAGCAATCTGAGACACGAGAATGGAGCTGAGAGAGGATGTCTACAACCTGATATTCATCCGCATATGAATACAGATCGATAACTGTGAACAAACATCACAGACAGACAGTAGCTGATGGTTTCCGGGTTTGCATTTGTCCAGTACTTTCCACCTCTTTGGCTCTCCACGTGGACCGTTTACCTGCATGCAGCCGGAATTAAATGTGATAGGTCAAAACGACTGCGGCCACAAAAAGTGAACTGGAGTGCCTCTGATATCAAACTCCTGTCAGGACTCCAGGCTGTTTCTGTATGCTGAATGCACTGGTGCATCTGACTTTTTCATTTTGGCTCACCAGCATATCATTTAGGTGCACCCAATAACACATTTTGATTTAATTCCTCGTCATTAATAATAAAAGTTACATTTAAATTGCAGAGCAACAGAGTCACACCCTGGAGCCCTGCTTGTCCCGTGCCAGCAGAACTTGCACTCAGCTGCAGATATCTGTTGATAGAGATGTCTCTCTTGCCCCCCCTGGACGTGGGAATAGGTTGTCAGGTCCAGTATGTAGAATTTATGGGTATTTCTGAGGATCTGGAAGCAAAAATGTGATACAATATTCATGATTGTATTTCATTAGTGTATAATCACTTGTCATAATTATATGATTCTGGGGTCAGTGTTCATTCAGTTGGTTGTAAACTGCAACCTCACTGTGAGATGCCACTAAATCACTTCTGTGCTCACCACTTGTTTCTGCAGCCGCAGAGTGACCCATAAATTACTTATGGCAGTTTTAATAACAGACGCCACAAAATAATCAGTTTTGCCGTTTAGCTGTGAGAATCGTTGCCACCTCCCTGAAAATATTGCTTCAAGTTTCCGTCAAAGTGCGCTGATCGGGAGAGACGTGGAATGGGCAATGTGTCGCGTCCGGGAATCCACATTATTAACCCTGAAATCAGCGAAATACCAAAATCATGCGTCTGCAACCCGCAAAGGCATCTTCCCTCATCGAAGCTGACTTTTGCACCACCCTTTACTCATTGTTTCTGATCTGCCAAGGACTCCTCTGTCTTCATCTTCTTTTGGAATGAAAAAAAAAAAAAGAATGAAATCCTAGTTGTGGATCCCCTTTTTCTGTATCCTCTCCCTTCCCCCAGTCTCTTCAACGCTGTCCCTGGTGAGACATGCTGAATGGAGACCAATAATGAGCCTCTGTCTGTTCCAGCTGACACACTGAGCTGTCTGAGGCTGTGATGTGTCACTCGTGAAGGGCTCCTCTCTCCCTCTCTCTCTCCCCCCAGACGTCTGCGTGCAGAATAAAGGGATTCCTCCCTAGAACTGCTTCCAACTGCCACGAGGGGATGGAAGAGATTCAGGCCTCCTTCAGTGGGGTCGTGTGGCCTGGATTCGTGTTACGTGCTTCGTCACCCGTCTACGCAACAGTGAAAACTGTGTTTTTTGTTTTTTTTTTTTTGTAATCTCTGACTCCTAGCTTTGCTCATTCTTTGTTTGGAAATCAGTTAGAGTTTTACATCACTCCTGTCGTACGCTACTGTAGGGATTGCATCATGAGCTTCCGCCCTCCTCAGAACAATCGCAGCAAACACTTTGGTTCGCTCCCTGTGTGTCTGTCACCCTCTGAAGCTATGCTATGCATCGTTGCAAATTGCTCAATTTAGACGCCAAAACGTGCGGTCCCTCTAGTACGGAGCAGAGTTTGTTTTTCATTAGGGTAAGTGTGGCAGTTGGCGAGAGCACATGTGTCTGGCAGCGGCAGCAGGAACAACAGCCCCTGACTGGAAGTGCAACGTCTGCTTCGACATCTGAGGAAGCATACTGATGAACCTGAAGTCATCCGTCACTCGGTACTGATATTGCAAAAGCTCACGGAGAGAGCTTATTTCTAGACGATCATTGGTTTTAATCCACAACAATCCGACTGAGGACCAGAGACGGTCTCCCAGAGAATTTAAGAGTTTGGTGTTTGGTGATGTGTGAAAGCTGTTGCTGAGCTTGAGTGTGTTGTGGTCCAGACTCCTGGGTTTAGTTCCACCGCAGAATGTTGGTCGGACGAGCTCTGGTGCAGTCTCAAGAAGTCTGCACCAAATGTGTAAGCCTGCACGCTGGTACTGGAGCAACACGACACATTTAATGTCATCTGTCATTTAAAACATGCCATTTGTTGAGCTTCACGTGTTATTTCTGCTTTAAAGGATACTGATGTGGTAAAGTGCACTTGAACTAATGAGTCCCCATTGCACAACGTCTGAGGAACTAACCTGGAAGTATGCCAAAGTAGGCAATCAAAAGTGCAAACGTGCAATAAGCTTTTTTTGTTGATGTTGACAAAGGTGACATGTGTGACATGCTACGCTCAGGTATCAAGTAAAAGTGTGAAAAACAAACTTGATAACATCTTGCCCCATTGTGACGCTGTAGTTCTGGCCCCTTTTACTTGGACAAGAGCCTTAGCAAAAGCAGGAGTCAGATTTACCTTGAAAGCGGAGTAATCGGTGGCTGGAATAATTTTGCTTGACGCCTGGATATGGTTGTATAGAGTAAAGTCATCCAGAAGGGTGATGACGCAGAGCCCCAGCAACAGTAAAAAGTTGTGATGTGCTGGCAGACTTAAAAGTGAAAAGTATTCTGTTGTCCAGTGCATTCCTATGAAGGTGTAAGCAGCTCCTAATTTGTCTTAACCAAGTAAGGGTTACCTTAAAACTCATATGTGGACAGCCGCAGTTGTAAAATCTGATGTCAAAGATCAAAGTCGGTGCTCTACAGACACTGAACATCAGTGAATGTCTTCTCGTAAAAAGTCTAATGTAAGTTAATACGAGTTAGTAACCGGTGGGGAAAGAAATAACCATGGCATTCCACATATTTAAGTGAGGATATTTCTTATTGTGTTGCCATGTTTGGAATACCTGCTACCTCCTATGACGATGGAACATGTTCAGACATATACTGGTACTGAGCTGTGAATGATCAGAGGAAATGTTGAAGTTCTTGCTCCTGTTAGGCTTTTGCCTTGTTCAGATAATAAGTTGTCTTCAATCATCCATCGACTGAGGACAAGTATGATTATTGTTGCCGTGCGATGCGTTACACAGCATTTATTGATCATACACAGAGTGAATGGCCGCCGCAATGTATGCAGAATAGATTTTTTTTACATTTGAATAGTGTGCCTTACTGCCTTGGACCTTTTATATCTGCTCATACATTCGCTCGAGTGTATGTCATGACATGCAGCGCTTCCCAAGCCCTATTATGTCCATGCAGTAACAAGTGGGGGGATTGTAGTCTAACTAACAGTGGGCACTTTGTGTTAGAGCAAATTTAAACTTGTCCCAAAAGGCCCACGTTGACTCATGTTAGACGGCCGCAGCCGAGCGTCAGGTTTTCCTTTTCTGTCTCACATTTGGCCTGTTTTTATTTTAGCCATATTTCTGTCCCAAGTGTGTTTTTCATCCCGGGTGGAGACTGTGGTTGACACTTGCCGATCACCCTCCGGAGATTTGTGACTTTGTGACATGTCGAGTAGCAATTTTTCTATAATTTTGGTCAAAACATAACTGTTGTCTTGAGGAAACACAGCGTACATCATCCTCGTCTTTTTTATAGCTGACCCCACCCATCTGAGATTGACAGCCGGACTGTGGTGAATCCCTCAAGAAGCGTTTTCTTCTCTCCGGCTCACACAGTCAGAGAGAACACACACACACACACACACACACACACACACACACACACACACACACACACACACACGTGAACACATGCTCATGGAAATTTGCAAGCAGACGTACTGTCACACATGCTTGATTGCACACCCATACGCTAAAAGAAGTGAAAACACCAAAAAAGCAATACTTCCCACATCCTGTTTAGAGAGCGCCCTCCAAACCTTAGCGAGTGTTTGCACTGCGACCACAGACGCTGCGTGAAGCCTCTGATTCCTGCACTTATCTCACCGCACTCGGCTCGACCTGGCTGTCTCCGTCTAAAAACATTCCCTTGATGCAACATCACTGCTTCCCCTGAGCTCTGCAGCACTACAAACAGGGATCAAGTACAGCGTGGCAGACGTTACATGCTTTCTTAGCAGGGAAATGGATGTTGAAGTCTAGGTAGAGTTACCACAGAGAAAAAATAAAAAAAATAAAAAACAATAAAAAAACACTTGATAATTTCCATAAATCACAAATATTTTGGCAGTAGTCGCTGTCCAGGCTGCTAGCTGCATAGTTAACTGAGCTAATTAGCTAACAGCAGCTACAGTTTGGAGATATTCTGGAGATATGCTGCTCCCGATTTGTTTTAAGCATGAATTCAACAAGTGGCAACAACATTGTGCACCTTTTGTTACTGTACAAAAAACTGGAACGGCCACTACAGTCATTGCAATAAAAGTAATTAAACCATTAAACTTACTTACCTGGCTCAAACCTTCTTAAATCAGAATCAGAATCAGAATCAGAATCAGAATCAGAAAAAGCTTTATTGCCAAGTACGATGTTACACATACGAGGAATTTGTTGTGGTGATATTGGTGCATGCATCAAATAACTATTAAGTGAAAATATAACAAATTAACAATATAAACTATTTAAAGAATAGAAAATATAACAAATTAACATTAACAAATTGTTGAATTCCATGGCAAATTTTTCCATCCCAAAAATTTGTTGTATGATTTAGGATGGGTCGCATAATGGCATTTAACATTAAGTTCATTGACCACCAAACTCAGTTCCACATTAAATTGCTGGGTTGTCCAACATGATAGCTAACTTAAGCTAACCGCATTAGCAGGGCCAATATTAGAATTAGGTCTTATATTAGAAATTTACATAAAACGTTAGATTACAATCACAACTGGGAAATTATATGTGAATATACTCCCTCATCAGACTGTACAGTTTGTTCAGTCAGTCATTGTTATTCGTTTTGGTGTTAAAATTACTTTCATTTGATAGCGTGTTCTGTTAGCAAATAGCTTTTAAGCTTGCTAGAATTACTTACAGACATGTGTTTTAGCTAACACTATGTTGGTAAAGATGGAATCGCCAGTTAGTGCTGCCATCATTTTGTCACTCAGATGGTCTTTCGTAACGTTTTAAATCCAGTTAACTGGATAAAAGTCAAACCTGTGGACCTAGCGAGGACCTGTGCGCTAGCTGCTACTCCGCTGCTAGCATCTCACAGCAGCTAACGCAGCCGCCTTTCAAATTGAAATGTCCAACAACATCAAATAATTGAGATGAAACAGAGGTAGAACAGAGGTCTAAACTCAACTGTGGCAACAACAAAATGCCACTGTGTTCCTTGAGTGACACGCCGCCGCTGCATTAACCCTCCCTCATGAGAGAGAATTATTCACCAGTGCGGAGCCAAACAATGGTGGCCACCTAACTTTCAAGCCTCAGCCCGGTCCCTCTGCACCCCCCCCCGCCCTCATCAGCATGCATTATTCTTTTTTGGGCGTCTGTTCACATTGGCTGTCGAGTGCACTGTGGTTGGCGTAGCCCGGAGCTCGAAAAGCCACATCACACATACAGCACACACATTTTCCTCACTCTTGACGCTCTCTCGCTCGCTGTCGCGGGGGCTGTTAACAGTGCTTTCAGAGTCAGGGAATGTGAAAATATTCAGCGAGAAGCGGTGGGGGGGGCAAGATGAGAGAAAAAAGAGGGTGGGGGCTTGGAAGTGCAACGCCACACTGGCTGCCAGCCGTTGTGTTGCCGATGTGTCTGGCCGTCCTGAAAGGTTAACAGGCACCAACCTCGCCTCCGTCCGATGTGACATGACACTCTCCCCACTGCCGTCACCCGGGTTTGATGTGTCGGCCTTTCACGGTTCATGAACTCGGGGCCATGGGAGGGATCTTTCACTTTCTGTTGTGTAGGACATCATATAGAGTGGCAGCACAAAGGGGACCCAATTTATTATATACTGGATTTTTGCCCCCTTCTGATCTGTCACACACAGACACACGCATGCATTAAGGAACATGCACACACACACACACACACACACACACAGAAGCACGCAACAAACATTCATACACATGCACCACACAATTGCATTTGGTCAGCCCCCCCGCCCCAACACTGCACAGCAGGAATGCATGAATGTCTCCCTTCATTAATAAGAAATGAGTCCCTTTTTGAAGTGTGGCTGTGGGCTGTCAGATCTGAACTGACATAATCATCCCTGAGAATAACACCTCCTCCTCCCACCTTTTAACATACACTCCCACACATTCGGGCTCCCTCTGTGCATACGGGAGCGCTGCAAGAGGGCCCCGCTTACCCAAAGGTGTCCTCTTAATGTGTAATCCAAATGGCCTTTATCCAGTTGCTGAGAACGCACTGCACCCCAGCGCCCCTGTTATCCTTTGTAGTTTTTTTATTTTCTTTTTTTATTTTTCCCAACTGCATATAAGGTGGGGATAGGTGTGTGTGTGTGCTTTGTTTTTTTTTTCTCTCTCTCTCTCTCTTTCTCACATTTCCTGCAACCACTTTGAACCGCGTGATAAATTCACAGTATGCCAGCAGAATAGGATATAAAAGGAAAAGAAATAGAAAGCATTTATTTTAAACTAGATGTAACCAAACCCTGTAGGCCTTACAGCTGTTTTATTTATTTGTTTTTTGTTTCATTATCATCATTTTCAGGCTATAAATATTACAATCTTAAATACAGTGGGGTGACACTGCACTGCACTGTATGTAAGCGCTATAAAATTAGCAAAAGGTTGAGCGAAAGGACTTCACTAGGCAGGGGGAGGGGCTCTGTTTTATCTTCAAACACATTTGTTCCTACATACATGTGATCTGGTGTCACATGATGAAGATGCTTCGCTGAAAATATTCTGGATTTAAGCCCCTGGTGACGCCTCCCTGCCCCCAGCGAGAGGGAGAGGATCCCCCTCCACGCCTCACAGATTTGATCTCCCGTAGCGTGCTGTGAATCCCCCCTCTGGTGTGATACAGTACTCGCTGGCCCTCTCACCTCCGCAGTGTGAGTACGGTGTGGTGGTGGTGGGGGGCTTTCCTGTCGGGTCACACGTTGATCTGTTGAGTTGAATTTAGAGGTGATGTAACATGCCTGTCACACAAAAAATAATTCAATACAATACGTCGAGGAAGTCGTTATTTCTCCCCGTGTTCTCATTCATGTGAATATTGGAATTTGAGACAGAATTTAGTGTATAATGAGCAGCTCATTTCCTCATTTCTCCCACTTTTTTTTTAGAATCACCCAGTATCAGAGGAGGACATCATTTACAGTCAATGATATGTAATGATTTGGGGTCTAGATGAAGATGAACTTGACTTCTTTTTCACCTCCCCTCAGACCCCCGGCTCATTTCACACCTCCTTGCAAGGCGCGTGTCAGACTGGTCGTCAAATATGTCCCTCCTCCTCCCTGTCCTGTGGCTTAAAGATGCGCTTCCTCCTTTCCTCTGACTCTCTGCTCTGAATGTGAAGCTGTGGCGATACCACCCGAGTCACCGTTTGCTCAGTAAACCCTGCAAATTAACAGTCTGGTGCACCGACGCCACGATGACAAAGTATATTGACTTCACTGACTGAGTTTTTTTTTTTTTTAATCTTGTCCAAATACAGATTTCTTGCTCCCCGAGTGGAGACGCATTTGCACATCCATTTGTCTGTGCGTGTTTTGTACAAGTGCCCTTACAAGCAAGACGTGAACATGCCCATCTGTAGGCGCAGATGGAAACACACTCACTTCTCACACACCCAGTATGGGCCATACAACCCACGCAGGCGTGAGAAAAGACAGCTTTTGGAGTTGATTTATTCCCTCGAGCTTTTTCTAAACTTAAATTGTGCTCTATACGTGCCCAGCTTTAACCGAACCATAACATCCTTCAACTGCAGCAAGGGCCAACATTACTTTAGTGAGGATTTCGAGGTAGTGGTATTTGCAACTACCCCTGTAGACAATTAAATGCTGCTACCCTTGATAGTCGGCTCAAGTAATACTGACATATTAAAGATTACTTTTGTTTTTTGTCAGTGTGCACATTTAATTTGTGTAATCAGCCCTGAAATGTCCTGTCCTCCTCTTCAAATGTTGTTAAATAGTGGCCAAATAGTGAATTAAACATAGGTATTAAATATAGGTATTTGACAATTGCATGTTGAAGAAATCATTAATTACGTTATTAGCATTGTTTAGCATTTTCTTGTACATTTTTGATAAATACTGAGTAGTTTATCTATGGACACTAACTTGATGGATCTTATAATGTCACACCTGTTTTTTTTATAAACCTTTACAACTGCTTAATAAATGGTAATAACAGTGAATTAACTATTAGCTGCAGTTTAACAATAAATTAACCATATTACTAATGATGATTAATATAAAATGCTTCAAATAGTACTCAGTTTTAAACATTTTCTGAGCATTTTCTCACTTTTAGACCAGTTGGCAGGTCTTAAGTTAAAGCTTCCTGTTAAATGTCAGAGAGATGGGCAGCTAGTGGTGATATTGTGACGAATGGATCTCAGGCTGGATGTGTGCTCAGTACCACTGCAGCGATGACAGAGTGCTCAGCAGTAGTTTAAACCCAAGCGGTTGCCTCTGTTAACAAGCCACAGGAACACACGCTGGTGCAGGTGGTTCAGTAGTCCTCACGCATGACTTACAGGAGCGTGTTTCGGTTGAACAATTGAACAAGAACATGCATTAGTTATATGAAGGGTTAATATTTTGACTGACTCATTAACACAAACAGATTAGGTCTGATTTTTTTTTCTCTCTACATGGCCATAAAAAACAGTGCCATCTTTCACATGCAACCCTGGTGGCATATATGTTGCACATTGGGATGTGTACTCCCCATCTGATGGTTCCCCAGCTCGTGTTTTTTTTTTTTTTTTTTTTTTCCGAGCATCGAACAGCTCCCAGGCAGATAGGATACATTACTGTCCTCCTACCCGCTTCCTGTGCCTGGCAGCTCTATGGGGGCCTGACTGTGATTGACATGCCTGTGGACAGTCCATGCTGATCCTGTTACACCCAGCACGTATTTGGGGCTTTTATACAAACGCATTCACGAACCGCTGACCTGACAATGAAGGTGTTTGTAACCCATGTGGTTAGCGTCTGCGGTCTATGGATACCCACATCCCCTTTATGCGGAGCCATATGGTTCTTACGGAGGCAGGAAGCAGCCACGAGACACACTGTCTTGTTGATCTCTTGAATAATGTAAAGGTGGGGTAAAGCAGATTACTTGTGTGGATATTAGAGGATGTCTAAGACCTTGAGCTGCATTAAGTCAGTTTAAATATTCAATCTGGCTTTTTCATTACATTCGCTGTGTTGCAAACCGCAGGTTTAATCATGATTTGTCTGCCACACAAGTCTTTGGTGATGTTTTTATATCGCATCATGTTTGTCGACTCATTGAATGTCTCGATGAATTTTATTGTGTATAAAATTAATTTTGACACCACCCAGAGATTTCTTTTATTGCTTGTATTGAAAAAAACTGTTTGAAATCTAATTCCGGTGACCTTTCTTCTTTCATTTGGCAATTACGGACTATTAGCGGCTGAAAAAATGGACGTCATACTTTGTGTTTTAGTGTTCTTTCCTCCCCCCGTGTTTCGACAACGGTGCCTTTTCTAGCTGTGATGTGTTTCATTGAACATTAGTAAATCAAACCACGGTCCTTTAACTTATCGCACAGTCCTCTTCTCAGATGCCGGCGACATACGTGTGCTTGCGAGGCGACCGTTTTCCATTTGTCAGCTCTTTGTGAGGCTGTAATTGGCATCGCTCTCGGTACGGAACTGTAGGTCTCACCAGTGAATATTTCAGCGCCACGTTTCTAAAATCCCCCTTTATAGTTGCCTCTTCTGCAAAGTCATTAAAGTCTGAAGGATTATGATTATGTTCTCCGTTCAGTAATATGGCATAATTCATGATAATTAAGTTCCAATGAAAGAGCTTCCAATTTGTGAGAGATTGGGATTCATGAATATACCCGTCTAGTTTTGATTGAAAAAGCATGCTGCTGCGATTTTGAGCGGCTTCTTTCAGACTTTAGTCTAAAAAGAATGTTTTTGCCAGTTTGTTGATTGATTGATTGATTGATTGTTTTCACAAAAATGAAAGATAGCAGAGTGCCTAGGCCTCCTGTTTACAAGAAACCAAAAGCACAGATGCAGCAGTAAACACTCTGGTTTCATAACAAAATTAGAAGGGCACTAAGTAGAGCACGTACGTCCGCCAAGGCCTATATTTAACTCTGCAAGATCCGGATCATCATTTTTAATAGGATCTGCATCGAAATGTTCTCAGTCATAGATAGCAAAATACGCCAGATTTTCATCAAGATCCATACATTATAAATTTATTAAAAACACCCTATCTTGCAATGCTAAAGAAAATGAGATAAAGGTCTTGGAATGTCTCTCCTTATCCGGATCCTCGACAAAAGTTACTGGGGTCTTCTCTGGGTTGAGACCCATCCTTATCTAAGTTGCATGGAAATCCGCCCTGTAGTTTTTGTGCAGTCCTGCTGACAAACCAACCAATCAGCAAATGGGCATGAAAAACATAACCTCCTTTGTGAAGGTAATGACAGGTTATTTTGTAGCTCGGTCTTAGATATTATGCCTTCTCTTCGGAGCCTGTCAAACAAAATCTGCAATGAAAAAGGTTCCCTTGCTGATGCACTACTCAAGGTTTTCATAATCATCCAGCTACAGGAAGTCAGCATAAATGGAGCACATTTTAAGTGCATTAAGTGTATCATATCTGGACTGCAATACAGAAAATGAGCCATCTCTCTCATTCTCAAGTCTGTTTGTACGGACAGTGTTTCCCACAGAACGGCTGTGTGTTTGATTAGAATGAGATTCAAATCACAACCAGGGCATTAACAGGAGTGATGTAATACCAGAGAGAGTCTCTTTCTCTGCAAATCATGTGTGACTGACAGTAGATGGAAAGGAAAGTGCAAGTGTATTGATTGTGTTTAGCCTTGTTCTCTTGAGCAAATAAAAATGATACTACAACATACATACAGCTATACTCGGGCAGCTGGTTTTTTTTTTTGTTTTTTTTTATAACCGGGCAACCCACAGAAGTAAAGTATATGTGTGGGAAACAGTGCATTAAGTGCTCGGTGTGGGCTCTTTGTAGGGGGTCAAGCTTGTCAATATTTGGTGTAAGGGGAGATACCTAAGTTCTCTCCAGACATAATTTACTTCAACATGTAATGGTGACATCATATTTGAGTAATCATCACTTGAAACCGCTCTACCCTTTTAACAAAAACAGTGTTTTCATCAAACAAGATCTTAGAAAATAACCTTGAATATCTACTGATATTTTTGCTCCAAAAGAAAATAAACTCTGCACTTCACTGTCTCACAGCTTCTATATGTGTGTGTGTATATATATATATATATATATATATATATATATATATATATATATATATATATATATATATATATATATATATATATATATATATATATAGTTCAGACATTTAGCTGCAGCTGTGAATGCAGTCTGTCCTGATGGGTTGGATTGCTCCCTGTTGCCTCGTGCTCCTCTTCATCAGTCAGCAGCATTAGGTGTCCCACAGACAGGGTCTTAATAGCAGCGGAGCGCAGGGGACAGGGCCTCTAATGGAAACCCTTTGTCCACTTGTCACTTTCACTGCTCCCATGGAAACATCCTGCCGGCCAATCAGACGAACCCTTCAGGTAGAGGCCACTGCGCTCCTGTCACTGCTGGACTAAAGGCATCTATCACACTGAACTATCCACAGTTGCTCTCTTTATCGCTCACTCAGTTTGCTTTACCAGTCAGGGATCAACTTTGAGCACATTTGCATGGTGTGACAGGTCAATGGAAAATTACCTTTTGTGTCATAATCGAGGAAATATGCTATTAACAAGATTGCCTCCCTGTGTATCCAAAAACGAAAGCAAGGCTGTATTGTTGCAGTATTGAGATATCCTTTGGTGATGCACGGAATAAAAGCCTTAGTCTTTTGATATTCCTTCATGTGGATGCCAGAGTTCGCAGCTTATCCCCTCCCTGAAGTGGATCTGAATACCTCCCACTCGACTCTCTACGAGGTGAATATAAAGGTAGCCCTGGCTACATGCCTCTACCCCACTGGGTAAACACTGCGGTGTGTGATAAGGGTTTTATAGAGAAGGGAGTGATGGCAGAGTTGGGAAGCGGCGAGGAAAAAAAAATAAAAAATAAAAAAGAGATCATCTGTATCTCTGCGCTCAGCCGCAGCCAGTTGGTATATAAAGCACCAGTGGGTCGCTGTAAGGATTCATCTCACAGAAATACTACTTCTCTAAAGACCGGGGAGCAGGACTTAAAGTCAGAGGGAGGAAAGTCATCCAGTTGTGTATGAAAAAAGACACCAATAAGCCGTGCACTCTGGAGGGGTGTTAACTGCGAGAATTTTGGAGCGTAATTGTGCTGCAGGCACGTCCATATGAAAATGTTTCAGTCCGACTGTCTGAACAATGGCACTTAATGCTATTATGCTAATTAGTGAAATATCAATGATGGTAATAAAAGACTGCTATATTGAATTAGATTTTTTAAAACTAGATTATGGTTGTTACTTCACCTTAGTGTTTGTTCATGGATGCACATGTACAGTATGTTGGAATGTGGTTGTTGTGTACTGGTGAGGATCATTCCCTCTGTCCGTTAGCAATCCAATATTTAGAGAGAAATTGATCTGCTGCCTCCTACTTTACAAAATTGAAGCCAAAATATCCCACAACCATCGTTTATACAGACACGTTCTGCATAGTGTCACGGCTTGAGAGTTTTTGGTTTGATGACTTCCTGTTTTATTTTGTTGTTATACCCTCTTGTGACTTGTGTTCACTCTCTACCTCCTGCTCACCTGTGCTCCTAGTGTTCTGCTCCCTCCTGTGTTCCTTTGTTGATGTCCCTGACTCATAGTACCCACAGTATTGAGGTCTTGCCCATACCGGGGCTGCTCAGCTGCGAGCAGGGCTCAGCTGTTGAATCTCACCTCCCTTTTAAAGCGTCAAATTACTACTTAAAACCAGGGTTGTCCGAATAATGAACTTACATCACCGTAGTCAGAACAACATGAAACGACACAAACCATCCGTGGGGGAAAATTGCTAAAAAACTTAAGGTGTATTATGATAGGTAAAGTCATCCATACTGCATAGAAAGAATTGTTCCGACTGGAAGAATACTCAAGTTTTTGCTCTCAACTTCTACGGCTTTGTAGAATTTAGCTCTCAAATCAGAAAAAAAGATGTTGATATTTCAGTTATAATGAATCATTGTTCTCCTAAGAGAATAAGAATAAGCACTTTTAGAATGTTGACAGTGCACTCCGGCTGTTACCTGCTGGCAATTCCACTTCAGAAAGTTGAAAAACCAACAAGGGACAGACATGCTGAGATGTACTGATTTATTTCCCCTGAGCTTTCCCCTAATGCAACTTTTATCATCTTTCATCAGTCCCTCTGTCTCTCTGCTGGATGCTCACATCTTTCAAACTCAATGCCCTTAGCTTGTAATGCAGGTTTTCTACATTTGTATTGTCCAAACCCTGCACCCCTGATCACACCATCAGGGTTACTCTCTCAGACGGGTGAGTAGCCCTCCCCAAGAGTAGACCGACTTTTTGTGTAAAATTCTGACATAATTTTGCTTTAAGATAAGCTCAAATGGTTGCATGAGGTGGTGGTTTACACTCCACCTTCCCCAGTTTTTCTTATCTCCTCCAGCAGAGGGGTGTGGGCAGACCTCCCTCCCACAGGCCAGCTGGATTACACATGTTGGTCTAATCCCATTCATTCTCTCTGTGCTCTCTGTCAGAGTGACACGTACTGGACCATCATGTGCTCAGGTCTCACACACACACACACACACACACACACACACACACACACACACACACAAGCAGGCTCAGGTGCCTGCGTCTGATAAGGACTGGATGTTGAAGTATTAGCCTCATCAGCTCAAACCCAACACATCATAGGAAATCCCGTTTCCTCCCATGATCCCCAGTTTGCCCTTATCGCCACAACCTGCTCCAAAGCCTTAAACCCTTGTGTCACATCACGCCCCTAACAGCCCAGTGTCAGGGATCATCATCTGATGTGCACACGAGGGCGGATACATCGGAAGCAATGTTTTAAAAGTTTGTATTTTTCTTCTCTCTGCCCCCTTGTGCATTAAGGACATAAGGGCATGGCCGGGTTATCTAATTTGGTTAAACAACTTCCTGTATGACCACTTGCTTTTTGTTTCGCTATCGCTAATGATATAATTCTGTGTTCTTGTTCTATATATGTGGCATTTTAGCCTCTGTTGTCAAACAACTTCATTTAAAACACTGATTTGATCAAAAAGCTCCATCTTGTCAGAATTGAGTATGCCCCTCTACAATAACAAGGCAGAGGAATTTAAAAAAAAAAGGAAAAAAAAAAAAACATTGAGACATCTCCTGTCAAACCCTCTGCTTGTTTTCTGAATCACATAAATACATGATAAGTTTGCCAAGTAGGAAACTTGAGATTAAAAGCATGTTCAGTGTATCTCAGATCTCTCATGGAAGAAATAATGATAGACTCTAAACTCCATCCGGGCATGTGAGATGCACTCATTGTGTCAAGGATCAGTTTAAATATAACACAGCTGAATGCCCCTTATGTTCATAAGGTAGAAGGTAATTTAATCTTCACTGTGCAACACAGGGTTGCATACCAAAATTGAAGGTCATAAACATCTTCATGCTACATAGATTACAGGACATCCCCAGTTATTTATATGCAAATACACTAAAACATGTAGTGCATTTTTTGAGTTTGCGGAGGGGTAACTGTAAACGGCAACTAAGTGATGGCAGTGACAACATGGTCTGTATCTTCACATCAAAAGTACAACATCAGGGAGACACTGTCCATCCGCTTTGAGCACCGAGCATCAAAGTTGTAAACACAGAGTCCAGCTCTCCTCGTCCCGCGCTCCGTCGGCCTGGAACACAGTCAAAGCGCTACGGCCGAACAGTTTCTGGACTATCTGACAGGTCACAGCCCAGACACGAGGGCAGTATATTTCAGGAACCAAAACATAAATGTGTATATATCTTTTTAACTCACCTTCCTAATTATATCCTTAAATGAACTTCCTCTGAGTCAGTTTACATGTCTGCCTCTGGGTTTCAAATCCTCTGTCTGACATGGTTTGATTATATAGTAACAAATGTGTGGCAGGTGAACCCCGCTTCATTTTGTCTTGTATTTGTGTGGCTTTTTTGTCAAAATAGTACCTGATGTAGTAGTTCTTCCAATTTTTCTTGCAAGATAAACTGTGTTAGACAAAGTGTCTTATATCTGTTCTCCTGTGGAGACATAGTCTGTGGAGTGCCATAGAAAAGAGTGAGAGGTGGAATATGGTTTGTTCAGCCTGTTTTCCTCGCAACTATCACTTTTGCCTTTGCCGCAAAATGTTTTGCCAAAAAACTTGTTTTTTTTAATTGGTTACTTTATCTTTATTGCATTGCTTTTGTTAATATTGGACTGGAGCATACTTGTTCTCTTCTGGGAATTGAGCTAAATCATAATGGGTTTTATTTTCACATTCTTTGCTTGTGGTAACAGCAGTTTTCCTGCTGTGTTTGCCCACCACAGCTGAAAAATGACGAGCAAAGGCTGCGTAATAACTAACGGATTGGCTGAGGGCAGCAGCTGTTTGCTGTTGAGATGTGAGCCAGACAGTGTTGTATGGCAGCCTGACCGGAACTGCTCTGCAAACAAGCGAGCAGACAAAACAAATTATAGCTTTGACAAGCCTAAAATAATACTGCAACATCAGGAGAATCACACGCAGACATGATGCAAGGCATGCATACAGTTTTGAGCAATTAACCAAATGCGAGGAGATGCATGCACATGAGCATAAACAAATGCACGTTCCCCACGGGTATATAGACGTAGAAACCGAAGTGTAAGAGGGGGAACGGTTTAATTTCCCCCCTCAAGTAAAAGAAATAAACCCAGTCTGTTTTGGCTTCATCTGCATGATTTGTTCTTGGTGAAGGAACATATTTTCCCTCTGGCCTCTTGTGAGGAGCAAGAGATAGTTGACTCAGCACTGAATGACGTTAATGATGGTTAAGCTGTCATTGAACTTCAAGACAAATCAAGTGCAGAGTTTAAAATGAATTCAAATTATAGGTCGATTTAGAATGCAGCCTTTTTGTTGCAGAGCTGCGCAGAAGAAAACAACACAAAATCTTGCATGTGTTTTGGATGTTATGCTCTGTTACACAGTGATCGACAGCCAACATGTATTGACTCCCAACCCATTGAATACAGCAGTTTGGTCAGTGACATGAAGCTTCAAACTATGATGCTCTGCCTACCCCTTGAGCATCAGTTTTGCCCTTGAAGGGCTCCGCAAAATAACTTCCAAAATAAAGTTTGGTCATAGTTGGGTTAGGTTTAGGCACCAAAACTTCTTAGTTAGGTGTAGTAAAGGCTCATACTTGGGGTAGAAATAATTACATGCAGTTGTAAGTGAAGTCACTCAAGTGAAATAAGCGATGTTAGTATGTAGTACTTCATTTACATAAGTTAACTTGATAGCATGACATAAATTGAGAACTGTTTACTCCTGACTACTGTTCAAAAGCAAGACAGGGTCCCTTGTCACCAGAGGTCAAGTCCAGCATATGATGCATCCAACTGCCCCAATCACTCCCAAGAAACATTTTTTCTTGCTCTTTATACTTCTTAGTTAGGCTTGTTAGCAAACATGTAGTACTAAGGCTGCTGGGACTGTCTTTCAATCTTTAGATATATTTACACTCAAATCAAAGTTATCCACATGATTCCAAGCCATCCTGAGGTGGACAAGAATGGCTGTACCAAATTTCATGGCGATCTAATGAATAGATGTCAAATTTCAAATTGCGAATGTCTAGATATAATATTAGAATTATTTCATAGGGTATATAACAAAACTTTGACCTGCTGGTAGTGGGACATAAATTGTCAGAGAATGATTAAAGTTAGTTGGACACCATGAATGTTATGACACTCCATTCAGTAGTTTTACAGTCTGGACTAAATTGGTGGGCTGATCATCAAACCAACCAACAGGCGGACATTGTCATCTTTGTGTCGGTATCTTTGCAAAAAACCTGCCAACATACACGGCGATATATGCTGAAATAAAGTCAGCTTGCAAGCATATTGGTTGTGCTCCAACCCAAAGATCCACGCTTCCTCGGAGAGCAATTGAGCCATATTACAAAGCTGGATTTGTCTGTGTTTCAGACCTAATTGACACACCTTGCTTCACTGCACAAAATTGCCTCTTAGCGTCTTTCTTACAGCTGTTTGTCTTCCAAGGCTTAACCTAACCGTCAATGACATAACAGCATTATTCTTGAGGACTCATGAAGTCATAGATTGCCCTGTGGAGAGGCGCTGATGAAACAGCACTGGCAATCTAGGAGGTTGGGCGTTTCTAACAGCTGATCAAAGTGTCTAAAACATGGCTTGGCACTTGGGAAATTTTCATCACAGCAGGCAGTCCGGTCGTTCTAGCATGCAAATGTCAAACACATGTTTTGGACGAGGCAAAAATCTGGGCCAAGCAAAACACGCAAGCAGTCACAAACAGATACGCTCACGCCTCTGCACACTCACACATTTTCTCATTTCCTCCTCTATTTTTGTTTTAGTGGAGCCTTTTCAGCACTTGAGCAGGGGTGTGATTTTTCTCAGCAGTGTGTTGAGATTGTGAGTAATAGTGCAAGGAATGGACCTGCTGTTTTGCTGAAAAAGCAGCAGCAGACAGATTGCACGTCTGATCTCGGCTCATTTCTATCTGCAGGGTAACTTGCAGCCAAAGACCAAAGACAGACCAGAAGTTAAAACCCACCCTGTTTTGATAGTTCTGTAATCAAAAATGTGCCCTGCAGATGAATTTAGTCATTCATTTATCGTTTCTACCTTGTGTTGGCTCAGCTCTCACTTTCAATCACGGATGCGTTTCAGCTCATTGTGAGATAATTTCATGCGTTGTGTTCTGCATCTGTGTTTTTCATGAAAGGTGTCAGCTCAGTTTGGCTCGCAAATTCATCTACAGGCGTGAGGGGTTGTTCTACATCACTTGTTCACACCATTTACTGTTTTGTCAGCCGCCGCTGCGTCCCTAAAGAGCTGTTTTGTTCAAACCTGTGTAAATGCAGGCGTCATCAATGAATTGCCGAGTGCAAAGTTGTCCTGTTGCCATCATACTCACCATGACACCCCTCTAGACAGGTCAGGCATTTCATGCCTGCAGGATGAGATTAAGAGCCAGGCTAAAATGTGAAAGGGAGTTAGAGGGGTTTATTTACTCACCTCTCTGATTTGAGCCTTTGGGCTCCAAGAGTTCCTCTAGCCACACAGATATCACATCGCAGCCACACGCAAGACTTCAATTAACATTTAATTGAACTCTCACCTTTGGGAGTCTTCAGGAAATGCATTTTGACATTTGCAGGAAGTCAGTGCACACACATGCACATAAAGTCTTGGTCTTGATTCCCAATGCTTTTTGTGCATTTTCAGTTTTGCACACAAATCAACCTATGTTGAGATGCAAAAAGTTGTATAAAGTAGTGATAAAAGCAATAAAGGCACAGTTCAGTGGAAACAGACTTGCATGCACAAATGCATGATAATGCACATGTACGTGACTGTAAGTCATTTTGGACTAAAGGATCTGCTCAATGCCCTAAATTTAAATGTAATTGAACATGAAGCATGTGACTTGAACATTCATGGATGAAAAGTGGCAGCAGACCAAAACATCAGTTGTGTAATGTTTATTAAATAGATACATGACATGAACACAAGTGCCATATGTCCATTGTGTGTTCTACATTGTTTTTCGCTGTTTTCACCAGCACAAATTTAATTCCATCATCTTGTTTCACCGTCCTCTTCTGCAATGTTATAATCTCTCCCAACTGGGACTGGTGCCACCTGCTGCACATCTTGGTGAACCAACCCATTATGGTAGTGGGTGCAAACAGGAATTTATTTGCATCTTCACTTGTTGATTGTCAAGGATTGTGGTTTAAAATTGGAGACGTGTTTCTCACATACTGTATATAACCGACCACATATATCTACCTTCATGTTATGATTCAGTTAATTATACGGTTGCTTGGCAGAATGTTACAGAATGTCAGAAACGCCTTTGACAAGAGACTAAGGTAATGTCTCCAGTTTGTTTTGTGGGACTTACAGTCCAAAAAACAAATGTGTTCTATTTACAGTGACATGTAACAGAGAAAAGCAGCAGATTCTCTGATTTGAGAAGCTGGAATGAGAAAATATTTCGCATTTGCTCAATAAAGGCTATTTGATACCTTTTATCAGAATTGCTTATATATCCACAACTTGGTCTCAAGACGAAAGGCAGCTGATGCCAACCACATCTCAACACCTGTACTAGCCACAACTTGGTTTTGTGCCTGGTCAGCGGAGCTCGTCAGTGGAGGGAACTCAGTCCGACTCCTGCTGCTGAGTCACCAAATGCCTGCGAGTTCCTCTCACCGCCCCCTCACTCCCTAAACATCCCACCTACTCGCTCGCCCTCGACTCTCTGAATGCACCGACTCCTCATTCATTACAAATGGACTGGCTGTGCAGCAAATAAGCTGTCGGCATCACAAAAACTGCGGGATTCAATACTGTTTCTGTCGTGTGAAGCAGCATCTTTTCATGCTGTTGTTGTTTGATTTGGGCTAATTTCATAAGGATTGTTAAAGCCGCTTGGCACAGCTGGCTTAAATGTAGATTTACTCAGCGGAGCTATTCAGGCAGCATTTCTGTCAACCTTTAAGCCAAACCATTCAGCTTGGTTTGTGGTGAGAAGAAACGCTGCACGCAAAGCGAGTAAATCCATGGCACCTCCTGCTGTTCTGTTTTACAGAGTGGCCAGACGGCATTAAGACTTGAAGTATCAAGATGTTTTTTTTAGTTGTTATGACTCTGAACCCCAGCACGTTTAGAGTCAAATAACGACTCAAAACTTGTGAAAAAGGGGTTTGGATCTATGTCTAAGGGCTCGTTAACAGATTTTTCCTGTCTCATGCTTTGCTGCCAGTGGACTGTCTGAGCTGAGGTCTTCAGCCCACAGAGATCAGCAGACGTGCCGTATATTATGGAGATGCTCTGGCCTGATTTGTGCTTCCTCTGGGGGCTTTTTGCCTTCGGTCTGGTCTTCAGTGGGTGAAACACATCAGTAAAGCTGTGTATGTGTAGGATTATTGTCCTAATGCTTTGTCTAATCTTTGGGGAATTTCAGGGCTGAGGCTAACAATTTCTGGCATATATATGGGTGCAAATTCTATCAAATGCTATTACAACTTCGAGCTTGCATTTGAGCCTCATTTTTGTAGTCAAATACAGAGAAAGAGGTACCACTCTACATGTTTTTCCTATCACTATTGACTTATCTAAGACTTAGACGCCTGGAACAATGTCTCTTAAGCCCCGTCCCTTCCAGGACCTGTCTCTTCACCGATACTGCATCCTCTCTAGGGCAAGTACACCATCAATCTGTCAGTTCTGGTGTGTGGGAAAAAGTGTAAGCTCATGCATGCTCATGTGAATGATGTTCCAGCCTGGGCGTGTGTGCACACCGATGCCCACATGTCCAAACACCCTGCGACACACAGGCGTACTCACGCATAAGTGAGCAGACCCATGTGCTGTGATTTGGCGTGAAATGGGACAGGTCATGGACGGGGCCGCAGCGCATCGGCAGGTGCTGACCAGGCTGATGCGATCTATAGAGTACAATTTGCACATATTAGCCACAGTTGCCCTTTCTTCTTCAAGCAGCGCGGGTTCAGATCAGATCAATGCGGTGGGTCTCGAAGCTAAATAAGCTCTAGAATTGATCTGGAGAAAACTTGTTCACGTCAATAGCTCATATCGACAGTTGGGGGAAATGCATGGAAATCTGCCTCTCCAACTTTTTTTCCAAAAGGCTTTAGCGGCATGTGCATTATGTTAAGCTAAGCTACATTTTGGGTCAGTGACATAAGTCAGAGCCCTGTACATTTTGTATGTGGGCTGAATGCCCTCTGTAGGCTTACAGACATTCGGTCTGGCTCTGGTGTTAAATGGGGTCTTTGGGTCAGCAGCAGCCGCGCTCTTTCTGCTCCCTCAGGCCAACCCGGAGGCTTTTCTTACTGGGACATACGTAGTGAAATCCCCTGTAATCAAGCAGCTGGAAGGTCTGCTTTGAGGGGATTTAGTGTAGCGTGGGCCGATGCCAATCTGACTGCAATCAGGATTTACACGGGCCCGGCTCCTGATGGCATTCAGCAACTTTCGCCTGAGCTGATGCTCGGAGACTTGTTACAGTCATTCATGCGCTTGTCTCGCACAGCATCGCGGTGTGTCACACACAAGGTACACAAGAGCTCATCAGAGATGTGAGCGTACTCTAACACATGCCGCAGGACCTGCGTTTGTGCTGCTTTTTAAAACTTCTGCTTTTGTCCAAGAGGGTAGAAGCCTGTCTTTATGTTGTATTTGGTTATTAACTTATATATTACTGAATATTTTATTTTATTGAAAAAGTACTCATTTACCACCATTTTAATTCTTATATTTATATATTTTGCATCACTCTCACATTTATGACTATGCTTGGCTTTGATCAGATATTGTTAAATTCAATCTCCTTTCCCATCTGTTTGGCATGGATCCATGTATATTTTGAATGTTTGTCTTAAAGTTTTTTGCAGAACATTTTAAACAAATCTCTTGGGCCAGCTTGAACGAATAAAGGTTAAATGATTTGAATACCTAAAACCTTCCTCTGGGCGTTCACTCAAAGTTTTTTTTTTTTTTTTTTTTTTTTTCTTTTTTGGCACATGCAATATTTTCTGTGAGATGTGCGTGCAAATCGGAAAATTTAACTATGAAAGGGAGCGAAGAAAGAGTGTGAGCAAACAAAAAGGGAAAAAAAAAAAACACAGGAAAAAGAGACGGTTTGTAAAAGACAGAAACTCCCGGAGGCAGTGGGACAGTGGCACACACACACACACACACACACACACACACACACACACACACACACACACACGCGGACGGGCTCAGCCGTCCCTCCTCTGTCTGTCTATTATTGATGTTGGGCACGCAGGGTTCCCACTCAGCCATCTGTTCTCAGCTCTCCCACTCGGTGCCCCTTTTTGCTTCATGCCTACCACTTTGGCAGGCTGGCATAAGCAGAGCAATGCCGTCCTATCAAAGTGTGAACACTTCATGAATATCTCACACTATCGGGGAGTTAGCTGTCGGAGGAAGAGCCGAGAGACAGAGAAAAATGAGAAAAGGCGCTGCAGTGATGCGATGAATCTTTCATTAATTCAGCCTCTTTGTTGGACGGCTTCCAACACGTGCATTGATTTGCGGCGCGAGATATAATCACGTCATGACTGCATTAGATATAAACAGGATTGACGGCGGGGTGTGTTTTTGTGACGTGCCGTCAATAGCCCTCTTCGTGCAAGGTTTTCAGATGTAAATCAAATCACCGGCCCCGCCCTCCCACTGTTAATGGCATATGGCTGCAGGTTTGATTTCATTCGACTCGTAATTGATGACCATGCATATTCAGTCAAGCCCGGTTGCCAGGGGTAACGAGGCCCTTCAGGTCTTTCCCATTGGCTGCGAGGGTGGTCACATGAGGCTTTGCTTGGCCCCCCGGCTGCGACAGAGGGCACATGTGGCCGGGCTGGAGAGGTGTAAGGGTGGCGTGTGTGTTTGCAAACACTTGGCTCGCCTCGCGGTTAATCTGTGGGTGCAGTTCTCATCCCTGCTCCCCCAACCCCTCCCTCACCCACCCGGCCCTGTCCACACGCACACACAGACACGCTCATACGTTTAATGCAGTAAATGGATCACAAAATGTTGCGTGCGAGCATCGCTTAACATGTGTCTTCAGTTTCACTCCTCCCTCTGACTGACAGAAAGGGTCAGATGTGGGTGAGGAGATGCCAGGGGGGTGGAGCAGAGGGGTGGTGATTAAGGTGAGATATTGGTCCGTGAGCTTTGGATATCTTAGCTATCACTCCTTCGCGTGAGTTGTCTTTCCCCTTATTCCTAGAGGGGTGAAAGAAGCTTTATTCTCTGGCTAGCCCCAGCGTTAAGACCCCCCGGGGAGTACGAGATGAGAGGGAAATTAATAATGTGTAGAGACTCAAAGGCTTTGACTGAGCCAAAGGATCAGAGGAGGGTGAAGAGGGTGTATTAGAGGCAGGAAGGGGAAACAGAAACACGGGCAGGGAGAGGAGAGCCCAATCAGGCAGACGGGCCACCTTTGAGGGGAGCAAGAGGAGTGGCATTATGAGGCAGATAAAAGGAGGCAGCGCCCAAAAAAAAAGTGTTTTAAAGAGATCAGCAATCAAAGGGCTACTCCACTGAAAACCTTGAGTATCACTCAGAGCCTCTAGGCCTGAAGGGGGCACCTTCCACATAGCTTTTTTGGGTGGAGAATTTGCCCTGTCATCCACAGATGCAATATGGCCCAACAATGAGAAATGTAACTGCCATTTTGGGCACTCGTCACAATGTGCAAACAAATCTGTACTTCCTCAGCTGCCCCGAAAAACAGATTGCACATTAGCATTTCTTATCAAAGCCAGAGGGAGCCACGAACTGCCAGCACTCCCGGTCTCGAGACGCGTAATGGCGTGTGAGTCTAACATGAGCAGAGAAAAAAAACAGAACAAACTCCTTAATGTTAAGGAAACTTAACAGATTTAATTGTAACAGACTACACTTAATGGTGTGTGGAAGTCACGCTAGCCTGCTAAGCGTTGGCACACTCAAGACCTCGCCTCGCGGGGCCACGCAGGCCTCGGCCCTGCTGTGACCTCTCTGGCTCTGAGCCAGCAGCTCTGCTATCCTTTGAACCTGGACAGACTTTCTGAAGCCGGCTGTGTTGAGCCAGATCTGACCATACAGTAGCTGATCACACTACCCAGTATTAAGTAACGTTTGATGATCTTACTTGAAGACCCATAAGCACTGACTAAAGATACAATATACAATATGGTTGGATCTTGGCTCTCCTCAGTGGGATATATTGTCTGTGTTGTTTATTGTTGCCTGTGGTTGTTATCTGTTTGTTGCTTTCTATGATGGTTGTTGATTGTTGCCTATGACAGTTTTTTGTTGTTTTTTTTTGTATTTTATTGCAGATTTTTACTTCAGACTGTTTATCGTTTGGTGACTTTTGTTGGTTTTTTGTTGTCGATTGTCCTTTGATCATTTGGTTTCCAGTTGCATTTATTGTTGATTGTTACTTTTGATAATGTGTTTTTTTTATCTGTTTGTTACTTTCTATGATGGATGTTGATTGTCTTGTCTGACGATTGTTTTTTTGTTTTTTTGTTTTTAATTTTTAGCAGATTTTTGCCCCAGACTACCATTTAGTTACATTTGTTGGTTGTTGTCGATTGTTGCCTTTGATAATTTGGTTTTCAGTTACGTTCGTTGCTGATTGTTACTTCATTTGTTTTTCGATTTATCTTTAGTTTATCTTTTTGTTACTTCTGTTGATGGTTGTTGATTTGTCTTATTTGATTGTTGTGTTTCTGTTTATTAAAGCTAACAATCAACTATAAATGTAACTGATCAATGGCAACCATCAGCAACAGTCGACAAAAGTATCTAAAAGATAAACAGTCTAAGACATCAATCACCTGATTGATGTCTTAGATTAATGATGTCTTGATTAAACATCAACTGAAGTAACTAAAAGAGAAGCTAAAAACAAGTGATCAAAGGTAACAAACAACTACTTTCAACAAAAGTAACTGAAAGTTAATTCAGCGTTTTGTTATGTTTATGGTGTGTGGAAGTCACACTATAGTGTACTTGGCGTTGGCACGTGCTGCCTCGTCTCGTCGGGCCCAAGCAGGTCCTGCTGTGACCTCGCTGGCTCTGAACCAGCAGCTCTGCTATCCTTTGAACCTGGACAGACCTGCCTGAAACCAGCTGCATTAAGCCGGATCAGACGACAGCTGATCACACCGCCCAGCATTAAATATGAATCGCCACTGAAGACTAAATTTATCTGTAAATCCATGCAAGCTACTTCATTTGCATTTTTGTGTTTCCTTTTTTTTTTTTTTTCTGGCATTTTGTCCATCAACCTCCCACAAAGACAATGACGGCTAATAAGACCAGAAGAAATGGGGCTAATAAGGATTCTGGGGCAGTATGCCATATGTGATCCCTCCCTGCGGCACGGGCAGGTGGGCAGCATGCCACCCAGCAGCACAATGGGTTTATCCACGGTGATTTATTAAACACCCTAACCACTGGCTAAATTAGCTATTTATTCGTCCACTCTACCTTTGTCTGCCTCCCTTTCCTTCGGTCTCTGACTGCAAAGCGCAGTTAGAATATGCGTTAAGGAGGTGTGTAATGGTGGACCTGCCCCATATTGGAACCAATAAACATGAATGCAACTGCCTATTACATGGGTCTTTAGCGACACAGAGAAAAAAACCTCTTGTCTTCCTGTCGAGCGGTAGTCCCCGTCGAGGTTTCTCCCCTCCACAGAGAGGTTTGATTTTAATGAATGTGATGTAGACATGCTCCGCGCAATCCCTCCACCCTCTACACCCGATCATGTTAACTATGAGTACAGCTTGAATAGAGAGATTGCAAGGTTTCAGTCAAGAGGGCTTTAACGCCGGTACTCCACGCTCCTAAAGCGAGGGCTTCTCTTCACCGCAGCCGTTGGCGCCGGCCCATCTTGAACGTTGACACCGCGAGTTGTTAGACGCTGCATTGTGTGTTCAGACAAGGGGGAGTTTGATGAGAGGCTGTGGATGACACACCTGCCGAGGAAGAGGGGGTGAGATAACAATTTTCCCCTCCCTGTCAGGGAGACAGCTGGCATTGCCACGGTGATGCAAGCCGAAATGCACCCAGGAGTGGGTAATGAGGCGTAGGTGACGGGGGTTTGCATTTTCGTGCGCAGGTCTGTGTGTGTTTTAGGACGGTGATTCCCCTCCTCCTCCTGAACTAGCCTGTGTAGACCCTGCAAGCGCTCCATCTGTAGTCCTCAGCCATAAGCCCACTTACGTGTGACTCACAAGCTGCTGTGAAATCAGCTTAAATAGTGGCACACATTTAACCTTCTTCTCCTGGAAAAAAAAAAAAAAAATGAAACAGGACACGGTAAGGAGGTTTGCAGAAAACCTTAACATGGACGTAATAAATTACAAGTGAACGTACAGCGGTTGGTCTAGTGTGTGACCGAGTGCGGGTGTACGCAGCCATCCGTGACTGTGCACATGTCTTTGGATGTCACCATTAACACGGTGGCCCGCATTATGTTTACACACAGTCCTGTGTGGCGATGCATATGCCTGGGAGGGTTCGCTGAGAAACATGCAAGTGTGTCGGATGATAAACCTTGAACAGTGAATATTCAGCTGAAATCGACATATTTTCTTTTATCTGATAGCACGTACGATGTAGCTTGGTACTGGCTGTTGTTGCTGGTTGTTTACCCATGATTCTTTATCTCTTAGTTACTTTTGATGATGGCTCTTGATGGTTTTCTTTTGATAAGTGTTTTTATTTAGCTTTATAGCTGACTGATGCGTCAGACCGTTCATCTTTAAGTCCCTTTGTTGGTGGTTGTTTTTTGCATTTGACAATTTGTTTATAGTAACCTGTTCAGTTGATTCTCTTTTATTATTTGTTTGGTTATATTAGTAGTTGTTTTTTGCCTTTGACAATTACATTTTAAGTTACATTTATATTTTATTGCTGCCCTCGAGCACTTTCTTTGTTTCTTTTGCTGTGGATTGTTGTCTCTGACACTTCGATCTTCAATTACTTTTAATTGTTATTTTTGATGGCTCTGCTGTTATAGCTGATCACTGACCTTGATCTCTTATCTTTTATTTTAATTTTGTTCTATTAATTCCTGTTTTGTTTGTTTCATCTGATGCCCTTTAGCTTCCCCAAAGTTTTTAGTAACCCTGGCGTCTGCATGAACTAATACAGTATCATAAACAAATGTCACAAATTCAATTAATTGATTCCTCATATGAATTTGAGCTCCATTAAAAACGGGTTTTGTTTGACTATTTATCTCTTCATTCGTTTCAGGTAATCTCCGCTCTGTCGAGGATCTCCCACCACAGCATCGCACAGATCAAAGGCATCAGGTACGTGTCTCCCTCGTGGCGCTCGCATTTATTATTCAAACAGCCAAAGCAATCACTGGTATCAGCATCAAAGAAAACCATTAGGATGTATTCCACATTTTACTTGCGGGCCTATATTAAGATGGAGGTGGCCATTAACATCTGCTGCTCATTTAGAAGTCGATTTGCATTTTTAAGCAATTAGCTGCAGCTTTTAGCCAGTGTTATCTTGCCGGATGCAAAATAATTCACAACACACTTCCATCTGTCATTCACACAGTAGAAATTGTAGAAATTCAGTAGTGCAGGTCAGAATACATTGCACACTGCACACAGATGATGTGAAGCTGTGGAAATCCGACACACTGCTGTATCAGGGCTGGTATTGGCGTCTGATTTTCTCTTCGTTTGCTCAATCTGCTTGGAGCTTGGCGGCTCACCGGCGCCACATAAAAAGCCATTTTATTCGTCTGAGTAAGGAGTTGATGGAGCGCGCCCATTAGGAGCCATGCCAAGAAATGAGGGGATGAAGAAGAGAGAGACAGAGGGAGAGGGACAGAGAAAGAGCAGGTCCCCTGCCATTAATAAAGACAGCACAACCTGCTGAGTGCTGGCTAATTCACAGCCTGTCCACACTGACCATTTCGCTGTGAGGTGTTGAAAGCAAGGCTCCTGTAACCTCAGTACAAATCACACGTTGGACTTGCTGATCCCGTGTTACTTTAATCTCAGCGAATCAGAAAACTAATTCAGCTCTACACTTTTATTTAAATTCCAGATTGTCAAACTGTGCGGATCGGAACCCAGATGGTTATGAGCCTAGCTCTGTCCAAAACGGAATACCGGGTTTTCATAAGGCTTGTGTTTGAAATTGTCCTTCAACAGAGGGACAAGCACCTGAACACTGATGTGTCCTTGAGCAAAGCAATGTTTTCCTCTCAGCCCCGAGGGTTACCGTGACCTCTTACCACGCTATGGAAGTAGAAATACAATTGCCTCATGGGGATTAATGAAATGTGACCTAATTAAGTAAGGTCGGGCCCTTGGCTTGAACAAGAAAACATTGACTAAGGTGATTTGAATGGTACACTGAACTGCAATGTCCCGGGGGGATCTTTCAATTTAAAATTGATTTAAAAAAAAAGATTAAATAAATAAATAATAAAAAATTTATATATATATATATATATATATATATATATATACACTATATTACCAAAAGTATTCGCTCACCCATTCAAATGATCAGAATCAGGTGTTCTAATCACTTGGCCTGGCCCCAGGTGTATAAATTCAAGCACTCAGGCATGCAGACTGTGAAACAAGACATTTGTGAAAGAATGGGCCGCTCTCAGGAGCTCAGTGAATTCCAGCGTGGAACTGTCATAGGATGCCACTTGTGCAACAAATCCAGTCGTGAAATTTCCTCGCTCCTAAATATTCCACAGTCAACTGTCAGCTCTATTATAACAAAATGGAAGCGTTTGGGAACAACAGCAACTCAGCCACGAAGTGGTAGGCCACGTAAAGTGACGGAGAGGGGTCAGCGGATGCTGAAGCACATAGTGCAAAGAGGTCGCCGACTTTCTGCACAGTCAATTGCTAGAGAGCTACAAACTTCATGTGACCTTCAGATTAGCCCAAGTACAGTACGCAGAGAGCTTCATGGAATGGGTTTCCATGGCCGAGCAGCTGCAGCCAAGCCACACATCACCAAGTGCAATGCAAGGCGTCGGATGCAATGGTGTAAAGCACGCCGTCACTGGCCTCTAGAGCAGTGGAGACGCGTTCTCTGGAGTGATGAATCACGCTTTTCCATCTGGCAATCTGATGGACGAGTCTGGGTTTGGAGGTTGCCAGGAGAACGGTACATTTCAGATTGCATTGTGCCAACTGTGAAATTTGGTGGAGGAGGAATTATGGTATGGGGTTGTTTTTCAGGAGCTGGGCTTGGCCCCTTAGTTCCAGTGAAAGGAACATTGAATGCTTCAGGATACCAAAACATTTTGGACAATTCCATGCTCCCAACCTTGTGGGAACAGTTTGGAGCGGGCCCCTTCCTCTTCCAACATGACTGTGCACCAGTGCACAAAGCAAGGTCCATAAAGACGTGGATGACAGAGTCTGGTGTGGATGAACTTGACTGGCCTGCACAGAGTCCTGACCTGAACCCGATAGAACACCTTTGGGATGAATTAGAGCGGAGACTGAGAGCCAGGCCTTCTCGACCAACATCAGTGTGTGACCTCACCAATGCGCTTTTGGAAGAATGGTCAAAAATTCCTATAAACACTCTCCTCAACCTTGTGGACAGTCTTCCCAGAAGAGTTGAAGCTGTAATAGCTGCAAAAGGTGGACCGACATCATATTGAATTCTATGAGTTAGGAATGGGATGGCACTTCAGTTCATAGAATGAGTAAAGGCAGGTGAGCGAATACTTTTGGTAATATAGTGTATATATATATATATATATATAATGTATCTTGCTCATTCCTGAAAGTTTTAAACTAAAAATCATACTGTACCTTAAATGTGTGACTTGAAATGTAAACCATCTTCTGCGCAGCAAATTTAAAGTTTCTCCCTCATTTGTTTCTGACCACAAAAGTTGCCTTCCTCACCTTACACCGGATGAGTTTATGATAAGTAATAACCTTAACTGAAATACCAACTCTGTTCTCACCATCTACACATTATTTGTTCGCCTGCTAGCTGTGAGTTTTTACCTCCAGTTCATTAGGAAATCTTGTTAGAGTCTCTGAAATTCCTGGATGTTCTACCCCATGCACCAAAGGCTTGTCTGGTATGCTGTGAGAGGCTTCACATGGATTGATATGGAGACATCTCTGAGGAGCGGATGATGCAAAGTTACTGACATCTATGATTTTAATCAATGCAATGCATTGATAATCAATGGTATTAGCGTGAGTGCATATTCAGTGTACATATCTATGATGGTGTTTAAGCCATTGTGTATCTGTTGCTGCCTTTGCTCCATGATTTATAGATAGGCATGGGGATTAATGCATGATGAGGTCAGGGGCAATGTAGTGTACGATCCAACATGAACAGACTGCTACTATCAAGGAGAGCACTTACGTGGATGATCGCTGACCCCAATTGGCCTTTTCTGAGGGATCCTCTCACCGTTTCTTGCTGAGGGTGAGGTCAGCCGCTTTCAAAGGTCCGAGGACCTGTCACACCTCTTCTGTCTCGCTTCAAAGCCTCTGTCAACTACGCACAGGCCTGACAGCAGCCATAACTCATTCCAGCACCATACCGGCATCAAAAGCCCTGTACCATGTAGGCAGTGCATGCCTTCCAGGCTTACCAGTACAGTGGTGTGGCCTAGTGTGGCACCTTTATGAATAGGATTCTAACTACATGGATAATGAGGATAACAGAAACAAACAAAAATAGAATCAAATGAAATTGAATAAATTAGACTAATGACAACATGAACGTGTCTTATATTTGTGGTTTTACTTGTTATTCTTCATGAAAGCCAGGGATTTAATAATTGATACTGAATCTGCAAGTCTTGCGTTCTCAGGTATGGATTTCTCTTGTTCTCTTGCAACAGCCAAAGTTTGCCTTGAGCTGGCTCTCACAAGCAGGTCGAAGCTTAATGCGTTAATCTCACGAGAGACCTATGAGCCCAACCTAGGTGCCAATTTGTAAAGTGCTTTAAAGTAATTAAATCAGTTAAAGCTTCATATAATTTAGAAATAACAACAGTAAGAGAAGAGAAAACAGGCGATTTACTGCAATGCTTGATACCCCACCTTTTTTTTTTAAATGTAAATAATCTGAGATGCAATTTAAATTGACAAAAACTTGAACATAACTTGAGCTCTAGATTTTTTCTTTCAGGTGTCACTTTATAGCCAATCAAATGGAATAACCAAATGTAACAAGTGCTGAATATGGCACTAGTGATGCCATATTAAACAGCAGTTGATGATACATGGTAAAGTAACTGATAAACAAACTGACAGAGAAAACAATCAACAGGAAAAAATAAGATGAACAGTCAAACGCAAAAATAAAAGTGAATAAAAACAAATTATCAAAGGACTGAAAAAGTCAATTTAAACAAAGAGTCTAATGTCACAATCATCAGCTGTTAACAAAAGCTACTAAAAGATAAACAGTCAGAGGCAACAATCAATGATTAAAAGAAAATACAATATAAGCATAAGAGGTAACAATTAACAACCATCAACAAAAGTAACCACATTTTCAGGTTAAGATTTCAGTTCATATGTTCTAAAAATGTTCTCATTAGCTATTGAATGAAAATTTGCACAAGATAGTTATATTTTCACATATCTCATACGCTCACATGTGATTGTTTTTTTTTCATTACTTGTGGATTTGAATTTCCATATGTGGAATCAAATCATAGCACATGAAAGCTTGTGAAATGTGCTTCTGTTCTGTGAACTGCACAATTTCTGTACATTCCCAACATACGATTGGCTGTTTTCACATGTGAACTTGAATATCAACATGTGAAAATAATAATAATCTCACCTGCGATCGGAACATTTTCGCATGTGAAAGACATACATTCAGAATCTCCACATGGGGAAACTATCCCACTATGTAGCTGATCCAGTTTGAATTCAACTGTACTTGACTTTAATCTATTTTTCATCTCCACATGTGACGGGATACTGCCTGTAGAGCCACAGAGGGATTAGAGGGATTTAGTATTTCATCTACAAATTACAGGTGCTTATGTGAAACAGATAAGGCCAAGATGAATGAAATGAACTTAATGTGTTGGAGGTTAGTGGAGACAAACACGGTGTATTAAGGAAGTTGTCTCTGAAAGTGATTTCAAGGATCTTCCCCAGCTTCAGTTCCTCATGGTGGAGGCCTTGATGCTGGGATAATAACCCCACCGGTCTTAAATCATGTTCATCTGGGCACCGCTTCAGGCCGTCCAGTGAGCGGAGAGTTCCTCACTGTGTTAAATCTCCGGGCAACATTGCCACAGGCATGTCCATCGACGTTCCGTTGAAGCTCATTGATCTCCTCTCTGATGTTGGTTCCCTGTAATCGGACAGCAACAGTTCATGTCAGCGTCAGCATTCTAGCTATCCTGCACATTGAGAGATACACCAGACACGCTGTCGCATTTCCTCACACACAGTACACTCCCACCCCTGGCATTCTTTAGTTTCTATCCTGTCTTTTATCAGCATCCTTATTTGAAATCTTGCAGCCAGCACAAATGTTTCCATTAAGTTCAAGAGCATATATGGCATGGTAAATTAGAGGCATGTCCTTCTCTTATTTCAGTATTCCAACACTTTTTTCCTTGCATCTTTATTTAAGATTAAACTGTGATTAAGTTAGTCAAATCTCTCTAAACTGGGCTGCCCAGCTGGTGTAATACACTATATCTCAGCTGATAGAGGTTTCTCTGATTTCTCCGGGAAAGGTTCTACAAAAATACATTTTGATTTATACGTTGTTTTTTTTTTTTGTTTGTTTGTTTTTTCGGGGGGGGGGGGGGGGGTCTTGTTGAAGAACCTCTGACTTTACTGTCTACCCCTCCTCCCCCTTCTGAAACAAACCTCCATCCTTCATACCGTCTGCATCTCTCCATCTCTACACAATCTATCGCCAGACCTGTCGACCCAAAACAAAAGCTGATTCCAGTGTTCTCTCTTTTTATCTGAGATCCTAAATCCTCTTTGTGTCGTCCCCGTCCCTTCGCGCCCTGGGAGCTGACCTTGTGCTTCTCACGGCTTATCTACAGTGCGAGCCCTGCGTCATCCTCTCTTCTGTTATTCAGACCCCCACCCCTCCTTATCTTCACTGTCCTCAGCTGACCCCTCTCTAACCTTCACCCACCTCGCACTCCTCAACTAGTTCATCGCCGATCCCTGCAGGCAGAGTGTGTGTGATGGGCACCGGGGATCAGGGTCACAGAGTTCTAGAGACATCAGATCAACGGCTAGACAAAGAGTAGATGAGGAGGAAGTTTTAGGAGGGCTTTACATAATGATAGTCCTCTAAAACCCTTCCAGTTACACTCAATTATCATATGTAAACTTCAATAATTAAAACTATTTGATTATTTGTGAGACTAATGCTATTGAGTGACTCTTCGAATTTAAGAGTGCTTTTTTATTATGAAGATGAATTATACAGGTTGTATGTGTGCAGGTGTGGTGAGCAATGAAATACATGTTGTGAAATCACATGATCAGGAAATGATAAAAAGGTATTGTATTCTGGTGAAGTTACAGAAAAAAAAAAAAAACATGCAGTTAAATTACAGGTACATTTAGTAAAAAGTGGGGTGAATAACAGAATTACGATTTTAAAATAGAGAATAACACAAATGCCCACACACGACACAACACTTCATGACCACTCTGGTCTCAGGTGAACCCAAATACATGAGTGTATATCCTCTATTCAAAATGCACACTTGTTATTGAGGTTAATTACAAGTCATGTCATTGATATTTCAAAAAACAGTAACCGAAAGTAATGAGGCTTCATTACTTTAATATTGTGACATTTTTAACAGGTAATTAATAACTATCGGTATACATTTTTTGAAGTTCCCGGCCCAACCCTGACTATATGTATGTCATACAGTATATGTAACCAACCCTAACAGAAGCAAACTGGTCAGTAGAGAAAATGTAAAATGTAAATTTAAAAAAAACAAAAAAACAACTCTTTTGTACATTTTTGCGAATCCACATTACTGAAAGTAGAAGAAAAAGTTATAAATAATTAAACCAAACTAAAAGACCTAGCAATCCATGCATATCATACATCCCAACAAACATCATCACGTGCAAAAAGGGTAATAAAGAGAGAAACCATAATAATGGGTCATTGAAGTTAAGATAAGAAAGACATTTCGCAGTTTAGTCAAAGAAAATCTTCAAATATGAAAAAAGAAAATAATATTCTTAATTTCCTAAAGCCTGTGATGATGTTTTGGAAATAGCCTCTTATGTCATAGATACATTTATGAATTGAAATGAAAGAGGGAAAAGCAACAAATCCACACAGTTGAGAGGCTGTAGCCAGAGAATATTTGGCATTTCTTGTCAATCTATAATAGTTTATAATAGTCATGATGCTTTGAAAATTGCTTCTTATGTTACAGAGATATACAATTTCCGTTGACATTAAAGCAACAAACAGTTGAGAAGCTGTAGCCAAAATATTTGGCTTTTCTAATATTATATTTTATTATTTTTTGTTGTTGTTGCCGTTGATCAAGTAATAGATGAATTGTTTCAGTTCCAACTGAAATCCTTCATTCCAAGTTGAAAAGACATATGTGATTTGAAATGGAAATGTGCATCTTGTATAAAAATAAAATAAAAACGGAGTAATAATTTATGTAATTTTACTGCTTAGAGACATTGTTTCCTCTTTATTTTTGCACAAAAACAATACAAAAATGCACTTGTTTCTACATTACATTTATTTTCAAGATGAGCAGGCTGCACTTCACAGCAACTTCACAGCGTAGGACAAGCATAACTGTATCACCCCCCCCCCCCCCACACTCCCATTAGTGTGCAGTTATCACATCGCACATCCACTTCTCCATTTTTTACACATGGCAATTGAATGCATCGTGTCTGCTAATACAGAATGTAAATGTTGTGAAAAAAAATAACTCACACATGTAAAGAAAGAGGCTCTTACTCATGTGTTACTTTGCAAACACACACACGCACACACACACACGAACTCACACACACTCCCTTGGCGAGAGCGGCTTGGGAGTGAAACTGCATATACCAGGTTTAAAAGAAGACCGGGGAGGGTTTATGGACAGGCATGGTACAATAAGTGGCGAGGTGCACTAGCTTTGCTCGAGTTGCAGCGATTTATTGACCCCCGCAGAAACCCAGCCGTGTCCTGGGACGTGAAACTGCTGCCAACGCCGGTGGTTTGAGCTGCGTTCACACCTAACGACTACACTGTTGTTCTGCTGTTCGACAGTAGTTGATCAATGGGACCGGCCCACTGCGGCTATGTCTTGCACACGTGCGCACAACAACTCCCTTTACAACAGCATCGAACAGCGATGGAGAAATTATAGAGCGTAGTGTGAAATTAGCCAGGAATAGGCAGGGCACGAAGGAAGGAAAGAAAGAGAGATTGAAGAGTTTGGTCAGAGAAACGTGGGCCCTCATTTATTACATTCATTAGGTGCAAAAGACGGTTTTCCTCTTCGATGTTCCATGGTTGTTAACCTTCAAATGCTCAGGAAAGCATCAACAACCCACGCTGGAGCGCAGCGACAAAACAAAACAAGCCATCAACAATCATTTTTAAAAGCGGGTAATGTTTAATTTACCAGCTCTACATTTAATATCTTATAGCAGCATTTGCGTTGAAGACCAACTCCTTCCAAGATGTCCTGAGCCAGGGATGCCACCACGGGTTCATGGATTTGTTTTTAGGAAAATAGCAGTTGTGGCAGAGCCGTAAGACAATTATCCATTTCCCCAAAACTAATATTCAATTTAAATTCAGCTCAATCATTCAGTTTTTACAGATGATTCCTTATTTTTTTTTATGTATAATGAATTTTATGCTTGCCGGTAGATAAATATAAATGTGCTGTACTTCCCAAAAGACTCTCTGCTAGGGCTCGCAAATGGAATTACTTACTAGTGTTGTCTCTATGCTTTTTTAATGGGGTACCAAATTATTGAGAAATGACGGACTAATGGAAGCAAAATAGAACACACTACGGAGATGCCCAACCAAACCGAACTGACAAACACACAAACAGTACAATACAGCCCATCAAACATGGAGGGAGGTATAAACAGGGAAACCGTTTCATTGGTTGCGGCAGAAAATGAATCCTTAAAACATGGTCAGATGTGCCAAGTACCAAACAGAACTCCTTTGGCTAAAATTTAAACTGAGACATATTCTTGTGCTATATGTAAAAATACCTGCTACAGTTGATTACTGATGCCCTATTCACACAGGACTAACATCACCTGGGGATTTCAAATCATTTACAATATATGCAATGGTATTGCCCACGATCTTCATCCCATGCAAATCTGCCATGTCTGTAATTTGTAAAATAAAGATTACACTGCAAAATACCAGCTATGTTTTGGTGTCATGTGATGATATTATTCCCATGCAAATCAGCATCTCTGTAATTTGGGGGTCATATTTCTTTGAACCATCTGTTTTTTATTTGTCAGACAACTGAACAAGTATGAAATGCGATCACGCCTCTCAACATGACGAACAGCAGTCAACAGTCCTGCTGCCAGATTGGCTCTTTTGACGTTTTAAAATGATTTAATGACAGAGAGGGTTCTGAGCGATGAAAGTGTAGCTACAGGGCATCGTTCACTTGATCCGAGTGAGCTGCAAATGTGAATTTATGCGAAGTGATCAAATCAAGCTTGTGTTGCCTGCTGATAAAACATACAGTATGTTTTACTCCTGAAAGCTGATGTTACACAGCCTTGACATCACATCAACGTAATATAATGTCAGTGAATTCATGCACAGACTTTAAGGGGCGTATTTACATTTACATTCAGGGCATTTAGCAGATGCTTTTTGTCCAAAGCGACTTGCAGTAATTCATACTGACATTCATACATGACTGTAGCTGCCAATAAAGGTGCCAACAAGCACATCAGGAGCAGTTTGGGGTTCAGTATCCCACCCAAAGGCACCTCGACATGCATACCAGGGGAATCGAACCAGCGATAACAAGACACTGGCTCTCTATGAGCCACAGCTGCCATATCAAGCTTTCACATTGTGGGAGGGATAATTTTACTTTAGGGTTAGGGTTCTCCCCTAAAATTTGTGTGTGTTGGGGTTAGGGTTAGGGTTGTCAAAAAGAGAAGCCGAAGAATCCGGTGTGTTTACCTGCAAAACTACAGTTTATAAACCACCAAAAATACAAATTACCATATTGACTGTGTGTGAGTTAATAGCCTGAGTCAAACCAACCAATCAGAGCCAACAAGTCAGAGGCAGAGGAGGTCCGGTCTTGCAAGAACATTAGTAGCTAAGATCAGTCAGTGTGCTTCGGTGCAAGGCAGCAGTGAAAATGTCGTATGAAGTTTTCATTAATTTGTTCATTGTCTTAATAAGGTAGTGTAATGGATTTAGTAGCAAATGAAACACAGACGTATTGATCTGAAATATGTACATGTTCAACATAGGAACATAGTTGGGGGGTCCAAACCCCCCCGAGGTATAATGGGTGCGACATCCATGTCTATATGACACGAGGTCCCCTGGTAATAGAAGCCCTGTGCAACCAAGGCTTCGGAAAAAATAAATAAATAAATAAATAAACTTTTCTGGCTTACCACACTGTGCACAGACCCGCAATCTGAAGTAACAAGCTTGCAGGAAAGACAATAGAGCAGTGCTGAATAGCCAGGAGACGGCTCATCATTGGAGCTCTGATGAAATTATAAACATGGTTCAATTACACCTGGTTGTGTCATAACCGAAATGAAAACGGCAGCGTTGGACAGTGCTTGGCTCCGCAAAACAACACCGGAGCAATTGATGCGAGCGCACATCTCCACAAACTACTATGTAATTAAATTTTGCCCGGCGGGACTCCATTAATAACTTATAATATAATGCACACTTCATTGTAGGGGGCCATCAGATGTGGGTGTGTTATCACACTCCGGAGGACGCGCCTTCTGCGCTGCGCTCCTGCTCATAACGGCGAGTGAGGAAGTTACATAAATCAGAGGAGGCCGTTTTTGTGTTATTATTTCTTTAATAATAGTACTCGTAATTAGCTCGCCAAAATACAGAGGTTTTAATGAAGTCAGCCGCTTCAAACAAGGAAACGGTTGCACGGTTAATGAATCAGAGGAAGACTGTGGAGGGTGTGTGTGTGTGTGTGTGTGTGTGTGTGTGTGTGCTTAAGGGTGACCAACTGACCTTTGACTATCTAGCTGAGCATTCATTAACTTGATGGCTGACACTCTGTTTCACTGTGACCACTGCTTTAATCACACACAGGCTAATTGGCGGTGTCACAAGGACACACACAGCTTGACACACACACACACTCACAAACCTGCCACGTCCGCAACTAAAATGATCAAATAGACGACTGCGTTTTATTGCTTGTTGCTCTTTTTGCACTCACAGTGTAACTTTCACCGTCGTGCGTGGCCACCAGGTCACTGCTGTCGCCTGCGCGTGGTACCATTATTAACGCCCCAGTCGTCTGATCGTATCTTAGGATTAAACACAGGCAGATGATTTTTAAAGCCGAGTGCTTGCAGAGAGCAGAGAGCTCTGGAGCGTTCGGTCTCCTACGCTGAACTCTCCGTAACGTCTCCCAGCTCATTTTACAGTCAGCCTCGGCACACGGACGTTCATTCTTTCTCTCCTTGTTCTCTCTCTCCTGCTTTAACATCTCTGTTGAACCTTTTCACACAATAAGATGCAGTGTTCATAGAATGTATTCACCGCAGTATTTACTTTATTTATTCACATATCTTAGAATCACAGAATGTTTTCGCGCTTTCGGGCTTTAGAGTCTGTTAAAGCCGTGACTCCCTTGATCCCTTGAAAAAACTCCCCGCACACATGCTCTTACCACCTCCCTATGTGGTACAAATATCACCCCTTTCTCAAGGGTATATGATGTTTGCTTGCACAACAGCAAGTTGTATTAAGTAACTGCAGGAGATGGAGTAACACAGACACACAAACATGCACAAAACACTTCCTCAGGAAGCCCAACACAAAATGATCCGTCTCCAAAACATGGCACACAGGCTTTCAAATAAAAGACATCTTTTATTAAAAGGGCTAGAACAGAAGATATCAAGATGACTAAACCAAAGGGAGTAAAGGGTAAACGTAAAGATATTGTGATGGGATATTATTTTGGTAAAAAAAAAATGCCGCAGAGGTATCAAGTTTACAACGACTTCAAAATTGTACTTGTACTTTTACAGTACTGAAAGGAGCACAGCTACTGGGATACATTTCATCACTTCCTACTCTAGCAAATTTTAAAGGTGTGCAATGTAGCTAAAGGGAAGGACATTTTAACCAATAGAGAAATGCACTGAATAAACAAACTCACCTTAAAGAACAACACAGTTTCCTGCTGTTTTACTTTGTTTATATGTGGACGACCCCGCCACCTTGCAAAATAACACAGTTCTGGAGAACACTGGACCTGGGGAAGGCCTTTTTGCATTTATTTCTTGTTTCTTTTTTTGTTTTTTTAGTAGCCACTGTAGGAGATAATGAGATCAGGGGTGTTCAGTTGGTTGCAATCTACAACCACAAGACTGCTCGAGCTAAGTTCTCCATCTTTTTCGTGAATGATGGTGGCGATATTTGCGCCACACGTGTGCGTTTGTGTGTGTGTGTCTCCAATGACTCTTTGACAGTAGGAAAACAAATCATGCGTTCAGTAGTTACATTATAGAAAGAGATTCAAGGTCAACCTTGCGGGGCTGTTTACCGTAACAGAAACCACTGCTGGCTGCCGCTCTGTGTGGGATTTATTGCTCGAGGAGAGGTTGGAAAACAGCAGCATGCTGCAAACACGGTGAAAGGCAAACAAACGGTCCTAAAAAATGAAGAACAAATTCCTTCTACTGAAAAATGAAACGGTATTGAGGCATTCTGTAACTTTGAAAGCTGCAAAGTGTTTTTAATAAAAAAAAAACAGTTTTCAGCTCGGAGGATTGCAGAAGCCTGAGAGCATCTCCTATAAACAGAAGAGATACTCCGGATTCATTTTAATAATACAGGCCATTTCTGCTCCGGTAATGTAAGTGTGGTTGATGATTAGCACCGATCGTGACCTTGCTGATTTTAATGAGCTTCAATTGTGCACAACATTAAGCTAATAGGCTATAATTTGTAGCAATCAGCACTCGTGAAAGACAAATTAAAAAAAAAAAAAAAGAAAAGGCACCATCAACTCGACCGGGCAATCGAGATCCAATCATGCACTTTATAATGTTTGCAGGAAGCAGATATCTTTAAAAAGATTAGAAATAAATCCACTCTGTTTAATGAGATAATTGATTAGTCATCCACGTTTATGATCTGCCACTTCCTGGGAGTATTGTGTTTGTTGACACTGAGTGAACAGGAGTGAGAAATTGAAGGCGAGGATAAATTATTCAGATTATCGCCCGATGGGCTGACATGGATGCTTTTATCTAGCTTTTATTCAGCTTGCAGTGTTTTTCATAATCATTTTGTTTCATAACAAAAAAGTGTACAAGCGGAGAAGGTCACTTTTGCTGTGAAAACAAAACAAAATGAAAAAATCTACAGCTCTAAACTTGTCAGTTTCAATATTTTATAAATCTCGTCTTTGTCCCTGAGGGTTCTTGAAAGCAGCCCAAACCCCCTGAGAGGATTTAAAAGACACCTGGTCATCCATCTGAAAAAAAAAAAAGGCTGTTTTCCCCCAAGAATTCCTGAGAAACTTGGCTGTGGGAAGATGCTGTGTTTTTTATCTGTCAGCAGCGCTGTGTTGATGTGTTTTGACAGTGTTGTGTGTGACTGATGGGGTCCTCTGTTGGATACATCCTGCCGAAGTGCTGGGGCTCAGAGTGACAACCTGGCAGATAGAGCACGCAGTTTCTGACCGGTTATTTTTCTACCTGTGACACGGTGTGTGCAGTAATAAACTGTTTTGTACCCTCTCTCACTCTTTGTGTGTGTGTGTGTGTGTGTGTGTGTGTGTGTTTTGTCTGTCTACCAGGCCCTTTCCATCGGAGGACACAGCTCTGAATGAGGATGATGTGTACCGGAGCCTTGAGGAGTTGGCAGAGTAAGTAAACAACAAAACACCCACACAAACTTCTTGTTTTTTTCATTTTATAAAGTTGCCCTTGCAACTGAGCCCTGCCCCTCTATTTTTCCCCACTCACGTCTAGGGGGTATGAATAGATGTAATGGCTACTTGGTCCTCCAAACAGAGGCACACATCAAACCGAGGGATTCCTCGGTCTCTGTAGCTGTTTGGTTGTGTCCGCTTGTTGTTGTAGCGGCAAGCTACGAATGGTCACTACTTTCAAATTAAAAGCCCCCCGTTAAGAACCCAGCTCTAAACTCCAATGGGGTGCAATGTAAAGCTCTTATTTTGAAGACCAATTCTTTGTCACTGTTCATTGCCCAGCTTTGGTGCTTCATGTCACGTCTCATGTTTATGCCTACCTCAGTAGCAGCTTTTGGAAAAGGAGGAATATCATGCCTCCGTTTTAGAAAGACAGGGTGGCACATTGTCGCCTTACCTTAGAGCAAATGTGCCGCCTTTTCTACCTAAAAAGGTTTAATGTGACAACCCCCTGCAAAAAAAAACCCACATGCCTACCTCAACCCTAACCTTTTCTTTACCTAAACCTCAAGCTAATCTTGAACTAAAAGTCAAGTCTGAACTGTAAAATTTAATGGTTCACCTTCTGGGCACAGTCCCTAAAGAGTTGGCAAATTCCTAACGTGACTGTAAACATGGCCCAACATTGCCAGACTAATTCTCATTTCATTTTCTATTTTACAAGGGCTGTTGAATGAACGGGCACACACCAAATGGCCTCTACATGTATGTAGATGGATATACTACAACCAAACACAGCAATGAAAAGAGTGACGGAGCACTGAGCGCTAAACAGTACACTAAACAAAATATGTTTCTGAAAACATTTGAGGCAGGAAATAGGCAATGCAGGACCAGAATATTGATTGACATTATTGTCCTCACGATGCGATCAATACATTTACACACAACACTAATTAACACAGATCCTTGATGGTGTTTAGCTTCTCAGATTTAAAAAAAAGTATATTACAGATTGAAAAAAATGCTGTTTCCTGCTGCAAAAAGGACATTTCTTCCTGCGTTTTATGGTAAAAATGCTTCTTTCGCGATGAGAACGGCTCTGAACGCTTTTAAAGTGGAGGAAATTAAATGCAAAATACCTTCTGATTATGCAGCAAATCAGCCATAAACGTACTATTATAGTTTATAGGCCCGTCTACAAATGAGGACAGAAACAACAGAATATTTGCTCTTTCTGCATGATTGACATATTTAATGTTGTATTCTTCTACACAATGTGAGCACAAACGATTTCTGGATGTACAGAAAATCATATCTGAATACATTACAGTTCTCTCCCATCACGTATGCAGCACACATCTTGTGATGTTTCGGAGTGAACTCTGATTGTCACTTCTTCCAATTTCCTCTAACTGCCTAATTACATAAGCCCTCTGTCACTCTGCCCGTTGCCATGGCGACACTGGCTCTGCCCTGGCTTCTGGCTTGACTGCCTCTCCGCCGGCCGGCCTGTGTGGCTGGCCTACTGGCTCGGTGTTCGTTAGGTGGATGGGCGACTTTTCCTGGGTGTGAAAGAGAGTCGAAGGGTCTCGGTGTTGGCACCGGTTTCCCGCGGTGACAGCGGCTGCTCGCCTCAGATTAATGGAGAATAATTAGTTAACCGCTCTGAGATGGGTGTCATTCATCACATGAAGATAGGAGGGAGCGAGAGCGGGAGATAGAAAGCAGGGCATGCTGGGTATAGATATATGCCCGCTGAATACATGATTGTGTCGTTCTTTAGGGGATGAGGAATGAATGTGCTCTCGCTAGAGAGCAGAGGAGAGGAGCGCAAAGCTAAGCAGGCTAATACTGGATTAGAGTGCGTCTTAGCCAAACACGTAGCGCCGCAAGCTTTGAACGTAGGCCCTTACCTTGACAACCGAGCTGGATCTTCCACCAAAAGTGATCCTGAAGAGAGTAGAGGAATTACTAACAACAAACACGGATCAAAATGTTCTCATAGAAAAAAAAGAGCTCACAATTGGATGTTTTTTTTCTGTGTCAGTAAAAAGGAGTAAGATTCGTCATTCTGGTCCCCATATTTACTTGGTGGTAAGGTTTAGGCTAAGACTTGGCCCTAAATGCATTAGGACATGTCAAAGGGGCTAAAGTTAGCTTTGCTGTTCCTTATTTGATTGTAAATCCATCATAAAGCAATGCAACTTGTATAGAGGCTGCGTAAATTTGTAAATTACTTTTGAAAGATCCAGTGGCCATAGCAAGTGCATGGAGTGATTAATCCACCAGCAGAGCAAGTGAGCACAGAAGTGAGGTTTTGATACCATGTATATATATATATATATATATATATATATATATATATATATATATATATATATATATATATATATATACATGGTATATCAATTTACATTTTAGGGCATTTAGCAGACGCGTTTGTCCAAAGCGACTGACAGTTGTTTATTTGTACACTGATGGTGGTGGCTGCCATGCAGGGTGCCGACCAGCACATCAGAAGCAATTTGGGGTTAAGTATCTCACCCAAGGACACTTCGACATGCAGACCAGGGGAATTGAACCAGTGACCTTCCAGTACCAACTGCTGGCTCTACCCCTGAGCCACAGCAACCCGTATACAGGGTTATTTCTATAGCTAGAGGTTATGTCTTTAATTTCCCCTACACCTCTAACCCGCAAAATCTCCTCTTTTCCATTAATAGATTTTGTTCCCTTAAAGCCATAATAAGTCTTAAGCTTTTTTTTTTTCTTTTTCCTTTAATGGTCAGTGGTGCTGTAACCCAGTGCTCTTTGTGCAACCTGTAGGTGCAGAGGGCTGGCTCTTATTGAATTAATCATACCGCCCTGCTGCACATCTGCTCTTGACCTTTTGCAGAGAACATGTATGCATTTCGTTTCATCAATGGACGACTGCATAATTGATTCATCAGCAGGTCCTGCGCCTAATACAGTTGGACACACTTACAATAACCCTGCTCTCAAAGACTTATTAATTAGCCTGAAATATTAATGCATTCATAATTTAGATGAGTGCTTGACTGAGCTGCGGGAGGGAGGCAGGGAGGGTGAGGGCAATGATGATCGTGCAGCACAATAATAGTCCATTTTAACAGATAAACCGTTCAGGACCCCAGAGGAAAGAAATAATATGAGGGCAGGACATATGGTGCCATAAAAACAACATGCAAGGAATAAAAACGGAATATTGTTCCCAAAAATATCTAGTGTGAGAGAATAAAGCTAAACAGATGGGCAAAACATGTAATAGCAAACAATAAAAATCGATAAAGTGGCATCATTAAGTTCAGTGGTAAAGACGACAAAAGATAACTGCTTTGGAAAGCAATCTATAAAAATGGATTCTGAGGTGAGGTTTAATAACCGAGCTAATGCCAGCAGACCAAACATTAAATGGAGAGACTGTTGCAGCAGCCAGTGCCTGATATCGATCAGTGATTCATTTTCCACTGGAGCAGCCAAAAGACTCAAACTGGTGCACCCTCGTAGGTCTGTGGGGACAGCTGCAAGTTCAATCTTCACTAATGTAATGATGGCACCATGTATTTATAGGTATAACCCATTTAGTAGGGGTTTTCTTGAGGCTTTTGGTGAGATATGACTGTTCAGCATCCAGCAGCTTGGCCTAAAAAGTGAGACAGAAAATTCTGGATTGACTGTATCATTCTAGGTTAAGTAGAGGTCGCTCACCGTGCTGGATGATTTCCATATTTACAATATCATGTCAGAAGAATTCACGTTCAGGTGAGTTGGATTGAGGCTTTAAGCTGTCAATTGGAAATTGGCGCTGTAAATGGATGCCATTGAGATTCTGTGATAGGAGGATGCTCCGGTTTTTGCATTCTGCAGGACTATATCTGTTTGTGTCCGACTCAGGTAGAGGCCAGCTACTACCTAATTGAGGTCTCTTGGGTTAATGTGGTATACCTGATCCATACTTCCTCCCTCTGGCTTTGTGATGTCAAGTCCTCACATCGCTTAACTCGGAATCCTCCCCGTCTGGAATGACTCTATCCTGGAGTTGACAAAGCATGAAATGGGGGAGGGGGGGAGCTGGGGGGGTTTACAGTCGCCAAGGGACTTTTTCCTCTGTGAAAGGCCCACATAGATTTCCATTCCGAAGCAAAGAGTGTCACAAGCCCTTTTTGTCACTCTTTTGCAGTTTATTTTGCTCCATTAATCCCTTGGGCAGGTTGACATGAGAAGTCGATAGCTTGAGAATGGATAGAGCTAAGCCACGGTATTATTTACTGCAAGGTATTAAGTCACAGAAATGTCGAATTAAACTGTATTACCATCTGATCAAATTCAGAATCAAGCATTTTGAAACAACAGAAAGCCTCTAAGAATATAGATTGTAGATACCATTTTTCAAATGTAAAGTAAATAATGAGAAACCATGGGCATTTAGATTGGTTCCTTAAAAACCTTGCCCTCCATATTGAATTTGATCTTCCAGTGGGCATGAAATCTCATGGGAAGGATGAAAAATGAAAGCTGACTTGTGGTCCAGTCAGGCATGCAGCCTGGCACCATTTCTATCTGCTTTCACATCTCCACTATAGACTTAACAAACTCATGTTTTGTCTTGTGTTGTTGGTGGTTGCAACAGTGGCACCATCAATAACAAGGTTTTCCACTTGAAAGACAAAGCAAAAGTGATATTAAGAACTTGGTTATGATATTTATGCATTAGATTTACCATCACCATTTACCATTTAAATGTTATTTAGAGACATTTAGAGGTCTGGGGTCTTGGTCATGGGCATCTCAGAGGTAAACTGGCACCTCTCAAGCTACAGTATCTGTCCACACATGGAACATGCTGGACATGAATCCGCTGGATCTTAAGCCAGTACCTCACTGACTGCTCCAAGACACTGTGGCACCTATTTCCGCTTCTCTCTGTTAAGGGACCTGAGCATGACTCCCTATTGATTGGCCAGGGTTGACATTGGCAAGTGCGGCTCATAGGAACATCTGAACTATGGTTAACTGCTGTGCAGGGCAACCATCTAGCTTCAGCCTTCGAAAATCTTGTTTGAAGGGGTTGAATATCAAACTCACCAGTATGTTGTCCTTCATGTTTACATTGTGAGGCATAGTGATGTATGCAACCTTAGACTATTACTTCTTTTAGGGTTGTCTTTTAAATGTATTTGTTTTAGTTTAGTTTAGATGCTGTTTGGAAGTATTACCGGGCTGTCAAGGAGTGTCCGGTGCTGGAGCTCCCTACACGGAATATCAAGACTTTCTGTATAAAAAAATCACATTAAAGTAACAGAAAACCTGGATGACAGCCCAGCCTTTGGGGACATATGCTCAGTAGCTCTGATATGGTGAGTCATGCTCCGTCCCTACTCCACACTGATGTAGCTCTAAGGCCCGCTAACCTCTGCTAGCGGGCCGATTGCGTGCAAACGCATGCACTGGACACCCTCTGGCCTGTCACTGTGTAATCAGACAGAAAATAAGACCTAATTCATGAGTCCTCGGGACTCTGCTCCCACTCTATCTCAGTGATACATTACGATGCATACACATGCACAAGCACACACAAACAAGCACACATACATGCATTTGAATGATTTATTAATGTCTACAAAAGCCCAGGAGATGAAAACGATGTAAATGGTGAAGTTACGGTGTGACAGATTTACTACAGTGGCAAGAATTATGTCCCTCTATCCTCTCTTCTCTCTGTTTTTACACAAACACTTGCACTAATGTAAACCCTGGCACCTGAAACATTAACCACAACCATCGAATAGACAAGCCTTAACCCCAGCCACTTCATTGATAATGGGACCTGTGTGGTCTGTCATTTTAATTTTATCACATTTTGTCTAATATTTTCTTTTTAACAATTTATATTCACCCAGTGGAGGGCACTCTTCTGTCTGATGACCTGTGTCAGTGACGTTGAAGGGCTTCAAGGTCAACATTTCTGTGGCCCCTTCAGTTAGCCTATCCCCTAACCATTATTCTAACCTTAACCTTCTCTTTGACAGTGGTTGCAACACACCTAACCCTACCCCTATACCTCATAATAAACAATTCCCTACCCTGATACTTGAAACGAACTTTAACCAGGCCCCCCACCTTATCCAATCAATATTTTATGGGACCATTTGCTCATAAGTAAGAGCAAATGGTGAGGCTAGTATCATTTTTTTCCAGCCCCCAAATCCTAAATTGAATCTTTTTGAGTTTATTTATACTTGTATATTTTTCCCTTTTTTTTTTACCTGTGCCCATGCTCAATGAGCTACACCCTTGGGATCTATACTGATACCTGAATGTAAACCCCACTTTGACCTCAAGATCCAAAAAAAGGCTCATAGTTTTGTCCCTATCTACACTCAACAAAAATATAAATGCAATGATTTTGTTTTGATCCAATTTTTCACAGGAGCTGCAGGCCATGATCAACGACCTGATCAGCTCTATGCAAATGAGATGTGTCACACTGTGTGAGACATAGTGGTCAAATCAGATTCTGACTAGTTTTCTGGCATTTCAGCACATGCTCAGTAAATGTCACTTAGAGTGGACTTGCACCGTGTCCACCCTGTGCACTAATCATGCTGCTGAATCAGCAGTGCTAACAATTTTTCATAAATTGGAGATAAACTATTATTTTTCTGTGCATAAATACAGTCTTAAATCTTTTATGATCTCTCTCCATCTTTCCAACTAAACTAAAGTGTTGCATTTATATTTTTGATCAGTGTAATTGTCCATTTCCTGTGAATCTCTTGTGTGTGAGGGCAATTTCAATCCCACAAATCCAGTACCATAGATTAGTTGTTGCTACATTTAGATTTTGTTATGGGGTTGATTAGAATTATTTGACTTTAAGATCAATGCATATTGACAGTGGAAACCACCAGTCAGCTAAGAGGTCAATTAATGACATCACCAATTAGAAATCGGAAGGAGGTTTTAAATTGTAGATACGTATATATATAGAGGCATCCATGGCCATAGTTGGAAAAATCAAATCAGTCGATAAGAAGCCTTATCTCCTGATGTGTTGAGCCCTCAGTAGCATTAGCGCAATATAGCAATCAATGAGTAATCACTGATGAAAAGCACTACAAATATTTTAAGTTGACTGATTGGCCCAAAGGAGCATTGGAAAATGACAAAAAAAAAACCCTCAGCGAAAATGGAGGAGGCTTAATGTCACTGTTGATCAATACAGTATTTCCCTTTGACAACCTCTCACTAATATCATTCAAGTACAGGATCGATAGAAATCACGGTCACTATTTTCTTTTTCAGTGTTATTAATAGCAATTTTTAATCTTATATTGTATGAAAAAAAATCACACTCCGACTGCCCCCGGACTCCTCCTCCATGCTCTCCTTGGAAATCCTTCCACGAGTCATATTCATAAGACTGCACCAGACCTCCGTCGTATAATACTATCTCCAAGGGATAAGAGCAAAATGAAGTACAACATCTGCTTTCTGAAAACGCTTCCTTGCCGTCCAGCACACCAGTCCCTGTGGAGCCCACTGCCGTCTCAGGGTTCAGAGAGGAGACACCGATGGGACAGCTCCAGCTGGCCGTTGTCCTCCCACCCAGCCTTCTCAGTATTCAACATGAGCCACTTTAAATTAATGAAGAAAGAAGACGCACAGTGCTGAGAGTGAACCAAGCCACCTCAATTAAAACTTCAAATAACGCTTGCATGAGCATGACGACAAGGCTGAATATTTGATTGAGGGCAGTTCTATCTTCTCTGAGTTTTTTTCTTTTTTTTCTTTTTTTTTTTTTTTATCCACTCTTCTCACAGGCAGTGAAATGAGGGATATTTCAGCAATGATGGTAGATGCAGAAGGTCATATGAAGCCAAGTCACAGAACCTGTATTTTTAGACTTGTGCCCATAAATGTTTTTTTTTAGAATAGTCATGAATTAATAAAGTATATAAAATCCCTACAGAATATCCTATTTCTGGGATTTAAAGTGAAATTACATTTCCTGACCTAAAGGTGGTTGGTTTGGTGCTCACACAGCTCTATCTATCTGTCTGAAGAATGCTTGAACAGGAAGGTATACATGCTGGAGATCAAGGGCCGATGCATTTGGATGAGGCATCATTCATCCAAGAAGAGAAATCCTCTTTTGGCTTGCCCCCACTCAGGCCGGGTCAAAGTAAAAAATGGCATCCCTCAAGCTGGAAAGCATTAAGTGTTCTGCTCAAGGACATTGAAGCAAAGTGAGGAGAGTGGCCACTTGTGGATCTTGAACCCTGGTCCTCCTTGTCCTGTGCAAGTGCCGCCCTCAGAGATCGGAGATCTTATGTAACTCAGTATAACTCAATCAAAGCAGAACACACAGACCTAAGCTACACACATTGTTGGATTCAGTGTGACTCAGTGTTGTAGTGCTCGAGATTGGTCTTGTTCTCAAGACCACTTTTTGAAGGTCGCAGTTTCGTCTCGAAATCGACCGGCAGTTTTACTTTGTCTCGTCTTGGTCTCAGACAAGGAGGACTCTATGGCAAAGAAGAAGGTCACCGAGAAAACCTTGGGAATAAAAAAAAAAAAAAAAATGTGCTGTGTTAGGTTGTTGGTAAAACATTGAAAAATAGAGTGTTCAATAAAAATTGTGAGTTTTTTTTCAGCTTGGTCTCGCCTTACCTGGTAATGCTCTTGATGCACTCTGGTCTTGGTCGTGACCTGGTCTGTGTTTAGGTGGTCTGGACTGCTATCTTGGTGTGACTTACAATTTCTGTAGATAACTTTATCTCTCTTTTCATGACAAGTACATATCCATAGATCATTGACAAAGGATGCAGAACTTGTCTGAGTTTTCTTCAGTATCAAAACAATCCAGTGATAGCTGTATTTACAACCATTGGCACATTACAAACACAGGCTGTCAATGGATAATTCTGCATACTTTAAATGGATTACACTGCAAACAGGGACTACTAATAATTATGCTGCATCCTGATAAGCAACCAGACTTTTTTCTTTTTGTTTGTTTTTTCCTTTTTTTTTTTTTAAAAGTCTTTCAGTATAACTCACCAGTCCTTTTTTTCTGAGCATGCAGAGGCAGTGCAGATTGGGAACTTATATGTAACGCAACATAATTGAATCAGATCAGAAAACACAGACATAATGCACATGACGTTGATGGGACGTGACCTACACTTTCAATAGAAATCATTATCTTCATGTCCATCAGAAATACTTGTCCATTACGCTATTCAGTCATCATAGACAAAGGATGCTTGTTTCAACTCCAGAACTTGCCTGAGAATCATCACAATAAATGTTACACAATATGTTTCTTCAGTATCAAAGTAATCCAGACACATCCATGACTAGATTAAAAGAGGGAGTGCTAGTATTTAATGCTGCACACTTTAAATTATGTTTTTTGCATTCAACATGAGCATTACATGTCTTCCACCTCAATACAATGGCAGTGAATTGATTTTTCATTTAAACAAGCAAGCAGCTGACAGGCTTAAACCCCAGTCCTCCATTATTCAGAAGGCAGTTCTCACAACCTTTATTTATTTACAGTATTTAAGCATTTATTTCCTTTTCGGTGACCCACGGTTCCATCTTTATTAACTCCATCGATATGGGCCCATTGCCATATCGTGTTCCTGCTGAGGCTCCTCCACCGCCTCAATAAATTTCCCAAACAATAATTGCTTTCACAGAGCAGAGGTAGATACAGTGCGGCGCTGCCGGAGCCTGAGGATCCGTCCCAGAAGACGCTCCTCTCCACAGTAACTGTCGCTGCTCTGCTGGCAGCTTGCCTAATTAAAGGTCAGTTAGCTAGCTGGGTGCCAAAGCAACATAAACACATTAAAGGGAAATGCCACTCAATATCACCGAGTCGATGGAGGTTTGTGAACATCAGGAACTCTGTCCCCTTGCCTGTAACGCCAGTGTCACTCTCCAGTCTGGGCTTATGAAAGGTAATGAGTTTGCACTTGTTGCCTTTCAGCTTTCAGAGTGGACATACTGTATCAGCTTTTTTTGGTGGCAGAATTTAAATGATTCATCCTGTGAGCTCAGGTTATGTTCTCATACATCTCGTCATCTTACTTGTGTGCATGTGTTTTTTTGTTTTTTTTCCCCAGTGAGCATGACTTGGGTGAGGATGACATCTACGACTGCGTGCCGTGTGAGGACGATGGGGATGACATCTACGAGGACATCATTAAGGTGGAAGTACGACAACCCATGGTGAGAGCCGTTGCCAGCAGTCTGTTCAGTGATGACATTAATATTCACCCTAAAGCTGCAATATGTAAGAATTCTGGTTAAAAACATTTAAACAGAGCACTGTGAGGCATTAGAAGGGGGGGACCCAACCACACTCAAAAACACATTGTGTGGGGAAGAAATTCAAACTCAGAAATGTGATATCTACAATATAAGTGAGGAGACAATACATACTCAGAAATATTTCCATAACTGAATAAACACTATCCTGGTGCTCGCAGCTATGGACTGCTAGCTGCATGGCTAACTGAGCTAACTACCTAATGGCAGCTACATTTACCAGCAATTAGTGGTTTCTCTGCAGCCATTTATTTTTAAATATGAATTCTACAGGTGGCCGGTTCTTACATATTGCACCTTTAAGTGTGCCTGTGTCCTTTTGGCACACGTAATCTGACCTATTATTTATTAATTTTATTAATAATTATTATTATTATTTAGTAGAAGAGAAACCACACACTTACATTATTTCTGTGATGTGTATTGTCAATGCCTCTGGGACCATCGCACAGTATTTGCATGACATCTCATCTCAAAAACGCCCTTAGATGTCTCTTACATAACTGGTGATACGTTTGACTTCTGACTTGCACTGCTTTGCCTTTCCCATGCTGCAGATCAGATACATGCAGGTGAGTGCCGCTATGCTTCTGACTCACCCCCACCCCAACCTGTCAGCTAACTCCCTCCGCCACTTCATTTAAAACAAACTCCCAGCATCCCAAGAGAGCGACCTGCCAGTTAGATTACTGACCCGTGCATATTGGGGAAACCATGGCGAACCCATCTGGGGTCTGACTCAGAGACAGTTGTGACTTCAGCTCGCTGACTGCAGTGTTAGCTGACGTCAGCGAGGACCACCAGCTGCTGCATGGACACCCCAGAGCACAAAACAAATAAGCATTATCCTGCTGGCTTGGAGCTGTGATTCTGATTGGTTTATCACATGCTGGATTGAGGCCTGGACTGGACCTGTGTTTCGACACTGTTAGCCCCAGTTTCATTATTATCAGCGCTAGTTATCAACAGCCAAATCTCTCCCAGATGGCAGTGTTAGCTATTGCACACTCAGGCTGCTCATGTCACCACCACAGCAGAGAAAATGGATGTTTTTACCATGGTCATTTGTGGGAGTCACTGACAATATGCCTTACAGTATATTGTTCTTTCGAAGAAACCCATGCACTGTGTACAGTTAATTACATACACATGTTTCTTCACAGAGACTCAGGCATGAGGTCTCATGAGAGCAATCCATGTAGATAAGTTTGTATTTCTTCCTCCTCCTTCACCACCCCCTCACAATGTTCCTGTTTGCATGATTTTAAATTAAAAACCCCTTGAGGAGTCTACATGTAGGCTACATACATATGCTTTGTTCAGCCCGCCTGCCCACACACACAACAAACAAAGGCTCAGCAGCTCACACACCTCCCCTTCTCACTAAAGTCAGCTGCATCCAGTCAGTGTGGGTGAACATGTTGATGTGGTTCAAGTTTAGAAATGGCTGTAGAGCACAGTCCAACCAAAATTACAGCACAGTAGCTCCAGTACTGCACACCGTTTTTATTGTTTCCCTAAGCATTTTTTAACACTTTACCGAAAGGCGTTGCCTTATTATTGGCTACGGGCCAAAAGCAAGCCTGTTGTTCCGTGTTTTATTGATAAGACACAAAATGGTCCCAGGATCCCAACTTCAGAAATTATATTTTTACCTCCCAAAACATAAAATTGCTGTAAATTTGTATTAAACATGTTTATTTTTTCCACTAAAATCATCTGGCAGACCAAGCAAAGCTTTATTGTGGGCTAGTGTGCCCCATTTTGGGCACCCCTGCTTTTCAGGGTTTTTTTATATATTGCAACTTTTGGTTTCCATTCATTTTCATTCATTCTGACAGTATGAATATCAACTAACTAATCCAATCAATTTTATACCCAGGACTCTTGATAATGAGTGGATTATCTTGGTAAATTGAAATTAAACAGACATTAGAGACCTGCCTGAGACGTCTAATCCATCACGGTCAACATCAAGTCAGCATTAATTTTTGTCAATGGCACCATTGTGGTTGCATGGCAATGAAGTTAAAGTGTAAAATAATTGGAAACGTCTGCAATGCATTATCTCATGCAGATAATGCAATATGATGGATTACACAGCTCGAGCAATTTTCGAGAGTGCATTTATAGATTGTATACCGTGTGGAAATAAAGAGAAATCAATTTGCACCTGGAATGGTAGGGGACATGTTAAGAAATATTAAAAACAAGTGTTTGCATGTCATATATTTAAATACTGTATGGGCACCTGGCATATTGTATGGATATTCTATTTACGTATTATAAGATATTAAATAACCACTAAATAAACAAGAAACCTCATCCTAATTAACTATGCTAAAAACATGGGTATTTTTTTTTTTTTAATCTCTTGACTATGTTCCATAGTAAAAGATGGTCAGTAACCTAAAAATGCAACTAATTGTCCTTACTCATTCACATTTATTTTCTCATTTTAGAAAATGGGTATGACAGAAGATGACAAGAGAAATTGCTGCTTAGTGGAAATTCAGGAGACTGAAGCAAAGTACTACAAGACTTTAGAGGACATTGAGAAGGTGAGTGCTGAATGTGCAGATAAAAGTGTGTTTTTGTCCGGGCACAAGCTTTCCCATTGTCACTTCTTCTTTGTTGGTGTCTCAGGCCTGTGGGCTGGGTCACAGCATGGAAATGTCAGCTATTGGCAGATTCATTGGAGAGCACAAATGTCACAGGAGCTGATCGATTTGGTTATTAATGGCTCAGCCTCGACAGGAGCCGCGGAGCCCTAGGGCTTTAAATATGGACCTACACATCACAGGCGCAAGGACACACACAGACACATGCATATTGGCAACCGGTGTTTGGGAAGTTACCTTAAAAGTGGAAATAAAATGTCAATATATTTAAACATTCAAAATATTAATAAAATATATAATGAAATTGAATTGAAAAATATTTTCTTAGTGACATACATCCTTCCCTCTTCTTGATGTAGTGTGCACATGCCCTAGGCACACTCTTTCTTCTTCATGTACTTCTGCTGTTAGTGATACCATTGGACTTGTTTCAGCACTGCTGCTTAAAGACTTAAGTCACATCCCTGTGAAATAAAAATTTTAAATTTAAAAATTCTGAATCAAAGAATAAAAAACTAGCTTACACACCTGCTTGTGAAGTTGTGAGGACCATGACTGAGTTAATGCATTTCCCATAGAGCATGCATACCTGACCCGAAACCACCTGGACTGGACGGGCTGCCTAGGGTTTGGACTGGTGCTTTTGAATTCCTTTGGTGAAAACTTAGTTGAAGAATAGGCTAAAGTGATCTTGTGCTTTCAAGTGAATTGAAATTTCAATTCAATTGAAATTGTTCTTTCTTTTTGTGAAAATATAGGGTAAAAATAGGTTGAATTGACAATTTTTTTTTTTTTGGTGTAAATACGTGTAAAATTACCCCAGTGTTAAAATAAATTATATTAAGTAACTAACTGATAGACCAACTGTCCTTGTAGGGTCTATATGTACTGTTAAGTGCTGGAATTTGTCATTTACGTCACTACACTTTGAATGCAACGCAGAGGCCATTTGTCAAGGCAAATATTCCCCAGGATGAAGTGTAACAAACACACTGCTTCAGATTACATTACTCACATCTAGCTTGAATCTATTTTGGATTAAAAAAAACAAAAAAAGACTGACAGACAGAAAGTTCAGACAGAAAAATGCAACCTCCGCCATACTCTAGTTCCTCAGCCCCTTACCCTTACCTTATCCATCACAACTAAATGCCTCACCCAAACCCTTATTCTAAACTAATTCTTACCTAACAGTTAAAGCCAAGTCTTAACCCTATAACAGCCCTTTCAAGTTGAGAGGACAAAACGTCCCCGCTTCCCAAAAGTGTCCTCAGTTGTTGGTTAAAATAACGTGGTCTTCTTTTTGTAGTAAGTACACACACACACACACAAACACCTAGACACACACACACATGGACACACACAATCTCTCTCAGTGTGATAATGAACCATTGTTGACATCAGCGCTGCTAACACATTACTTTCCACGTTGACAGATTTCATTCGCGATTTGATGGCGCGCCACAAATCACCCGCTTCACTAATTTCATTAAACCAAATGTGTATCCTGTATTTCCCACGTCAGACCGACATGAGACTAAATGAGAATAAATAACCTTCTTACGATCAGAGGACCCGTTAAGCTTAATTGAGTTGGGGTTAATAAAGCCTGTCATCTCTCCGTTGCTTCTTAGTTGATCTATTTGTTATTATTATGATGATGGAATGTGACAACCATAAAACAACCTTAGAGACACAGTAGGCAGGTATTTCTTCTGTAAGCATAAGTTCAGCGTAGAGAACAGCTGTATAGCATGTACTTACGGCAGACGCGGTTTAATATCCTGAAATTGAAAAATTTTATACAGTCGGCCAACACAAAGGTAGGCATGTGCTCCATCTTTTACAGCGAGGCCTGGTATTGATTTTCTCTGTTGCTGCAGTTAACTTTCAGTTGTGCTCTTTCAAATAAACACTTATAGATCTGCTAAAAGCTTGCCCAGAGTTTTATTTCATTATATCTATACATTTCAACAGAAGGAAATGAGAACTCTGAGATACAGTATTTGCTTTTTTTCTTTTTTTTTTTTATGACTGACATACATTTTCCCCGCTTCTTCTCTTGTTTCTCTGCAGAATTACATGATCCCATTGAAGCAAGTGTTGAGTCCACAGGACATGGAGGCTATCTTTGTCAATCTTGAGGTGAGTAGCCACTCACATGAAGAAAACAATGTCTATACAGCATACGCTTAGATGTGTCCCACACCATGTGAATAATTCAATATGTGTATGGATGGCTGCACGGATGCCAGGATGTGTTGTATGTATGCATATTGGTGGGGTAACGACATGCGAAGTTCACGGTTCGAAATGCACAGAGACGCTGGTGTCATGGTTATGTGTTTTCATCACAGTGGAGGGAAACCATAAGACTTATTTTTATTCCTTTTGAAAAATGTAACAGTGGACTGTGATGCTTGGTATACAACATTATCAATAATCAATGTATGAGATGAAAAGTAACATTTCAGTACTGTTGCAAACTACTAAAACAACTAAAAAAAAATAATAGCATGCTCTTTGAGCATTGGCTTAAATCTCCCAACCCAGTTCTTACTGTCCAGTATTTTTAGAAATATTACCTCTGCCATGAAGGTTATGTTTTCATCAGTGTCTGTTTGTTGGTTGGTTGGTTGTTTCATTGGTTTGTCAGCAGGATTACACAAAAACTACTGATCAGATTTTCCCACAACTTCGGTGGAGGATGGGTCTCACAACTTTTCATAGCGTATGATGACAATAAGAAACATTTTGAATAACATCAGCTTTAACCTTTAAAGGGACAGTTCACCCCTAATCAAAACTACAGGCGTGCCCTCTTATCTGTGGTGCTATTTATCCATCAAGCCTGTCTTGGTGTGAGTTTCTGTAGTTCTTTGCCATGCCAGATACCAACCAGCACATCTGGAGCAGTTTGGGGCTCAGTCTCTAGTATATAGATTTAAACCAGCTACCTTATGATAACAAGACACTGGCTTACACCTGAGCCATAGCCGCCCCTGATCCTTTTGTGCAGTGATGCAGAAAGGAAATAGTGCCATCTAGTTCCATTATTCTCAACAGAAGCCAGATCTCCAAATTTCTGGAATATACACCAACAATCGAGATCAATAGATAACCCTTCAGATGAGAGTTAGAGGAAAAGTGTATCCTTTTGATTTGGGGGTGAACCAGCTCTCTAATCAGTACTGTACAGCTCATAATTAGACTGCATTTACAAAGAAGACTGCAACGTTTTGAATCAAAGGCTACCTTAAGAAATGTCTTGTTAGAACATTTTGGGATGAGTACTGCCATTGCACCGCTGTTATACTGTAGTATATCCAAGAGAAAAAACTATCTACAGATATACGTATAAATGTATCCATATGGGCTTGTAACTGTGTTTAAAGGAAGGAACATGCATAAGACTTGATGGATTCTAATGTTTACTCTGATGCTCACCCAGGATGTAATTAAAGTCCACTTTGCCCTCCTGCGAGCCATCGACCTGAACATGGTGAGTGGAGGAAGTGGCCTGGGCAAGATCTTCCTCGACTTCAAGGAAAGGCAAGTAACCCACATGCACATGTTGAGCTCTCCACTTGTGTTTGAAGAAAAGCTTCTTCAGGTTCAGGAGGCAGCATCAAAGTTAAGTATCCACAGATCAGTCGGAGGATTGCTGAGATTAGCGTTCAAAGAATAAGTCAATTAGAACAAAGTACGTTAGAGGAAAAAGCTGAGAGAGCATTAAAAACCAATTGTTCCCCATTCAACTAAAACGATCAGAGTAAATCCACTCAAGACCGCTTTGGATAGTCAGTTATATTCCTGCACTGTTGTCTCTCTCCTCTTACACTAACACATCATTCTTTTTGTTGCAGAGCATACTCCGTATATATGAACTTAACTCAAGTTCTCAAACAGCCTGAATTTCTCAGTTTTACATGCGTTCTTCTTGCACATCCAGTAAATTTTGTCTGTGATATAATTTACAAGCTTTATATTCTTACAATATACAGAAAAGAAAAAAATCCCAGTTCGGCAAGAACAAGAACAAGAATAATTCATACTGCTCCTGCTAAATCAGCTTGTTTCAAGTGTATGCTAAAATCAGGTGTCATTTTCTTATCTGTACTATTTCAAGATACAAAGAAATATTGAGAAAAGTACAGAAGTGGCTTGATAAAAAGGAGATTTCTGCAATGTGGGGAGTAGAAAAAGCTGCGACCAGGCTGAGTTTTATCAGCTAAAAAAAGAAGGATTTTCTCTCTGTCATGGCCAGCTGCTGAGCAACGTGTGGATAATTTGCATCCCTGAGGGGAGCAGTGATTTGCCTCCCTGCTGAGCGGAGTGCGGCTGCTTCATAGGTAATGGTAATGATGGTGATGATAGGTTCTGGCCCCGGCCATGATTCCATACACAGCCGTGGATATGACACACTTCTCAAATGATACAGCCATTACTGCGAGAGTGAGTCACACACACTGTACCTGTTCTTGCATATATAAGTACTTATTATATTCCCCTGCGCAGTGATCCTGATAGCACACATATTTTTTTATTTTTTTTCCTCCATGCTCTCCTTCCGTCCGACCTGAAACTGGCAGTCACAGTATTTCTCTGGGCGACAGTCAGTTTGCATAGGTAATAGGCTCATCGCAGGCCTCTTCCTTCAGCCCGGAGGGCCGTGTAACACAAAGTTAGTGTGACACTACAGACTCTTTTTTTTTTCTACTAATAGATAGAGGCAGGCACATACTCTCTCCCTCCGTTTCCCACACGCATGCACACACTCCCACTGTATCTCCTTCCTGGTTTTAGCTCATCTGACTCCCTGATCTGATTGAGCGTAGGTTTGATAATCTTCATTTACACGCGATCCCAGACACTGTGCGGCAAGCCAAAGGTCCCTGTGAAGGCTGACAAGATGCTCTTGGAGGGAGAAAAACGTGGAAAATATAACTGTATGCAGCACACTTTCATTGTCGATTGAGTGGATTCAACCTTGTTTTGATGATCAGGATTTTGGGTTGTCTTTTTTGAATGGTGTACAGAAAAGATGGTAAAACTGGTTTAAAAAAATGCCTTGTTGAAGTTAAAATCACTACGAATAATTCCATAATATATGTCCCCTCATGCTACATGAGAATGTACATTGCTATGTTGTCTGGTGATACGGCAGCAGACACTTATGTATCTTTTGCCAGACGACAGCAGGGTGAACAGACTCAGGCTGAGATGGGTGTTGTCTTTTAGTATCCTTTGTAAGTAGGCTATTGGTAAATATATAGCGGGACAATATTACAAATCAGAATTATTTTGGCAGAGATAATCATGGCGGGAATTGTTCTCATCATGCCATGCCTACTGCAGGGATTTGTTCCCATTCAGCCAAACTTCGAAAAACATTTCTTTATGGAGTTGACTTTGTGGACTGAGACATTGTCGTGATAACCTAAACATTTTAATCTGTTGGCAAAAAGGTTGGGATCACACTAAACAAAAAAAAAAAAAAGTGTACCGTTGCATTGAGCGTTATATTAATTGGAACTTTTAATTGGTTCTAACCCTCTAGCTCTGACAGACACTCTCTGTTCATAAACAGATCTGTTTATGACATTCAGTTCATTGTGAATGTTTGCCTTTTGTGTCATTCTCTGAAATACAGCGCAGGGTTATTTTAAGAAAAGGTTCATTAGATTTGCAGATCCTGTGCGTCACAGGCTGCATGTGATTGACATATATACCTGTCTCATTATGAGCCACTTGGGCGTTCTTGTCTGACTGTGGTGATGAGCACCGGTGACCAGGGGATTTGCACTCGCACAGCACGGCTCTCATCAGGCATCTTGGCGATTTTCCTGAGGACCTGGCTGTGCATAATTAATTTGGTTATCTACGCGTGTAAGTCCCCGTGACCTTTACAACAATGTGCTTGTATGTTGTTTTTTTTTTTTGCACACGTCGGTGCAAAAGATGAAAAGCTTTTCTTTTCTTTTTTTCTTTTCTTTTTTCTTTTTTTTTTGTTCTATTTGTCATTGAACTGAATGCCACGCTGAAAATGTCACCGGTTTATCTCGACCACTTCTTGATTCTTAAACAGCCAGAGCCAGGGCTCAATGGAAAAGTGTGCTAAAAGAGAGCTGTATAAACTAAATGGGCACCTAAGTACCCTCTTGTTGATATCCTCATTTGCGACATTCCCCCAACTCATTTGCGGAGTAATCTGGCTTCCTGATATCCTCGCGGTGCCTAATCATGGCCGCACTATGAGCCTCTTTATTGGAGGTCTTTGCTCTATGTTCTACTTCATTTGCCGTGTGCTGGATATGCTGAGTGGAGGTGAGGGGGTCCCAATGCCATGTGTCAGAGAATATTAGCCGGCTCCACAGCCTGTCACTTCTGGTTTGCTTGGAGATTTCCTCGGTCGCCTGGCTCAGCTCGCGAGGCTCCATGAGGGGTGGGGGTGAAGGCCCAGGGCGCAGTTACTCAAAATTGCATTTTCTGTGAAATAACATGCACGACAGCATCCTTATTATGAAACAGGCCAGCACAGCGGGGCAATATCACCGTCACTGACGAGAACATAAACGCAGAAAGCAAGTTTTCACTGCACCGCCAAACTCCCTGACCCAAAGGAAAACTGTCTCTAGCAACTCTGCTGTTCAGAGGTGTCTGCACTGATTTTCCTTCCTCAGATACGGAAATTGTCAGCTTTTATTTGCCAGCTACTAGTTAAAACTAAAACATGCATGACATCGGTAAAGGCAGGGGAGAGAAGTGGACGCTTGTAAACATGAATCTGAACAATACAGCCCTTTAAATGCTTTTAAAATCTGCTTTGCAAATGTTCTTTGAGGAAAGAAGTGCACTTAGCACTTGTGTTGGACCTCAGGGATACGGATTGGGACAGCTTTGTCTTTGCTGTCTCCTTTAACATAAAAACATAGCACATTTTCTTAAATGCATAAGAAGTCAAAGACGTCATAAAACACTGCAATAAACACAATGCAGACGTTAGAACAGACCTTCTTCTTTGGAATCCATTATTTTCCATACATGCATGTGCTATATACTATTTTAGAGCTGAGCTGCAAGCAGAAAACAGGAAATGGTGACGGGTGCCCTCCCACAGCGATGTGTCCACACATAGTTGTCAAGTAAGGAGTGTGCTTATAACCGTGTCATGGACTAATTATGGATGACTGAGCCAAGAGTGGGTACACGCAGCAGTGTGTTTGGGTGTCATTAGGCCTTTTGTTCCACTGCCTGTCTCAGTGAAGCGGCCAGAGCCTCTGACTGGCCTCTCGAGTCTCATATGAAAGGCTATTTATTGTTATTAAATGTGTGAAATATATGTATAACTTGTTTCCACACAATGCGGCGTCTGAGGATCCAGTTATTGTGTGACAAAATGCATAAGTAATGTTGTGGTGCCAGAAAGAGATGAAAGAGACTGTTTTATCTTACATACACACAGGGCTTTACTCCTCACCCTTCTAACATGCTGAACACACAACTAATGCTCAAAAGAACATAAGTGCTTTGATAGTATTGTGTATTTTCTTAAATTAAGTCCCAAAAGCCCATCTTATATCCAGGACATGGTCAAATCATACACTCAGACTCTCATTGCACTCTGATATTGCCAAATGACATATTTGATGAAGCTGATGTTCTTGCATACCAGTTTTTGTTTTAGTGTTTAAAGCCAGAACAGCATTTTCTGGGGGTGACCTGTGGTGTCTGGCAACAGGACGTTTGTCCTGGATCCTTTCGGTCCTGTATGTTGGGGAGTGGGGCCTCCATGGAATCGGACCACAGATGGTCCATCAGTTCAAGGGCTGAGGAATTTGGAGGCCCCGTCAACACCTCGGGCTCTCTGAAGTGTTCCACAAGCTATTCCTGAGCAGTTTTTGTGGTGTGGCATGGTGCATTTACCTACTGGGGGGCCACTGCCATCGGATGCCATTGTCGTGTGGGGAATTTACTTTGTCCACAAACATGTTTGGATGGGTGACAAACACCACCCAAGTTGCATCCACATAAATGCCAGGGACCAAGGATTCTCAGCAGAACATGGCATTGTAATGAGACGATCAGGGTTACTTACATCTCCTGTCAGCTGTTTTAATGTGGTGGCTGTGGCTTATTGTACGTCTCAAATGACTCAAAATTAACCAGCTTTAACACTGAGAACTTGAGCGTGTGCTTTCAGTGGATGGATGTTAGTCCAATATAAATATACAACTGGCACTTTAGCTGCTACATGCTCCACTTTTGGTTTTAGTTTTTTGATCACAAACTTTCTATGCCTGCCGTTAATGCTGCCGTTAAACAGGTGGTGCACAGTGGGTAAATCAGGGTTTATCAGTGAATGAGCTCTTAGCTCGGGGCACACGGTTGTACACTTAAAAAGACAAATTCACAAGTGCAAACACACACAAAAGGATGGCCTTCTTTTCAACTCAGCCCAATGAGCAAACAAATCACTCGCTTAATCATATTCATTCATCTATCTCTTGCCATTACTGTGAAAGAAACTCTTCCTTTAAGCAAATTTCCCGTATTAAGGCCACGCACTGATTAGCATAAATGAGCATGCAAACAAAATTCTTTTTTATCTAGCCTTCAGACAAGACAGGTCCTTTTAGGAAGAACATTTCTCAAAAGTCGCTGCTTATCCGTAAATTGTTGGACAGCTCTGTTTTAAGTCACAGTTAAAACATTCCTTAATCAGAAACCCTAGGCAGGCAGGGGCAGACCGCTTCATGCGTCTCAGGGCTGGCTTCTGGCAATGTCGAGGTAAACAAGAGCATCCCAAGACGGAGAGAGAGAGGGGTTAGGTAAGCTATGAGGCAGTACAGAGACAAATTGGAGCCCCGATTCCAGCCGCTAAACACATTCTCAGAGAAAAACACAAGGTGGGCTTTCACATGAATAGCCAGTCGGCATCTCAAGTCACATATTCAAGGACTGCGCTAATTAGCACCAGTGTATATGATGGTATTCAGTCTATCCCTGACACAGTCCACGTGGCTGTCAAGTGCTTTCAGCAGCTGATAAAAGACACCATCTACTTAATACTACTCAGCACCCAAGACCTGACTCCAACAGGTCATCTGACGACGTCACAAACTTCATCCTGCACATGGCACTTACCCATCTGGACAACAGTTCAGGGAGCTTCCTGAAAATGCTGCAATAGTACCCATTAGACTCATTCACTACTCCTAACAACACTGAGCACAGCAAGGCTGACTCTCGACTCAGGCCATCGAGATCCTGAGTGAGGACACTGCTATGCTTACTGATTTAGTAAATTGTTACCCAGATTTCTTCAGTATGCTTATATCTCTCCTTTTAATCATCTCTGCTACTCGTGACTGACAGTCATAGGTTACATCACTTAAGCTCCTACGCTACTATGAGTCCCCCATTTCATGCCAGAAGCTTGAGCCCTTTGCATTCCTGTCATATGGCAGCTTCTTTAAAGAAGACCTTCATGTCACATTGTGTCCTGTTAACTCAGTATATGATGGGTGCCTCTGGATACCCCCAACGCTGCACAGCCCGCCTGCCATTTTCTAATTGATCAAGGACCCATTAATCTCAATCACTTTGTCGTCCTTAAGGGGTGGGAGTTGAGGGCAGCTGTCTCCCTTAGTGTAGATCAAGTCTTAATCAGGGGCTTGTTAGCCCAGGGCCAGTTTAAACGGGGTAGGAGCCTCACTGCAGGGGGGCTGGAGTCAAAACTCCTCCTTGGCTCCAGTGAAGCTCCAGTGATCAGTAGTGGAGCTCTGAGCGGCAGAGGATGATTGACTGGTGACTGGGTCTGACAGAAACGCTGCTTTCAAAATGAGGATTTCGGCTCAGCATTCCACTGGAAAAGTACGACACTGAAACACAGTTTTACATCGCAAACATATACAGAAACAGATGTTTATGTATTAATAATGGAGATTCAGTTTATTCTAATGCACTGGAGTCAAGCTGTAATAGTTTAAGAAGTCTTAATGCATGTGGCACTCCATCATTTGTATTTCTTTTAACCATACTTTATTCCTTATGAAGTAAATAGTGATCATACAATATAAAGAGCATAGAATAATGACACTACGGCCGTTAGATTGTTCCCTATAGATCTTGAATTCATCTTGAAATTTAATCTGCTACTGGACACTAAATATCCCAGGAAAACGAGGGCTTACAGTTTCTTTTTTTTTTTTTTGTACTGTCATGTCAGATGGACTGAATGGATGGATAAACTAAAATTATGTCATGTGTTGTTGTTTGTTTTGTGACTTGGAGGGAAAGCGAAAGCGCCTGTTTCCACTTTAAAGCAACCCAATTTTTAATGAACAGTGAAAATTCCAGAAAGTCCAAATATTAAAGAGGGTTAGGGTTATATATATGTGTGTATATATATATATATATATATATATATATATATATATATATATATATATATATATATATATATATATATATATATATATATATATATGTGTATATATATATATATATATGTGTATATATATATATATATATATATAGGAAGCCAGTCATCACATCTGAGAAGCTGGAACCACCAAACATTTGACATGTTTTAATGAAAAATGAAATTATACATCAATTATGAAACTAGTTGCTGTTTTTTTTCCCGACTGATAAATCTACTAATTGCCATAGCTCTAATAGACTAAATCACTATGATATGGCACAAAGATTGACATGCCACTTCCGGGTAGACAACTGGCACTTGATTTCAGTATTCAGTCACAACTCTGACGTTTCTGCACAGCTTATTTTATGTACTGTGTTGCTTTGCCAGCATCTTTGATACCAACCCAAAAGTGACATCTCCGAGTAACTGCCAGTTTGGGATAAACTCAGGATGTCACTTTCTTTAGTCAGTGGCCCAACAGGTAAATTACATCTCCTACCTAATGTTGGTGAATGTGTTTTTACCAATGAGCTATGACAGCATCAACCATGCAGATGAGATTAGATTAATTAGATGTTTGAAATAACATCATGAAAAAAAGTGTTGTCGTTCATAAGCTGTGCGTGATGCTGTGATTTTGGAGCTGTGCTTGTCACTAGAGGACCTTTACAGTGAACTACAGTGAACTGCGTCCTCCTCCAGCGGGAAACAGATTCTGGAAGCATGAAGCCGTGAAGAGAAAATCGGTTTGAAACTGAAAATACGTCAAAAATCATGTTGTAGACGGATCCCCTGTTGCTCCACCACTGCTCCGTCATATAAACCTCCCCTGGTTGGTTTGTTTGCAGTGCTGCTCTTGTCTGCATCGCAGATCTATCAGAGGCTTGATTAGACTTCAGCGCGCCAGCTCTCTGCACCGCCTCGCCCCACTCAAGATTCAGATTAAGAGACCAGAGTGCCAGCTCAGTGGGGGAGTCGGGGTGGGAGGGGGGTCTCGCCATGTACAAGCCGTGCCAATGCCCTACTTTGACTCAGTGAGTGTGCGAGATGAAAATGTGTGCCACGTGCAGTGGCATCCTCCAGGCAAGATGACTTTGAACTTCCTCCCAGCTGAACCCACAGATCTGTGTCAGGGTCCCATTGTAATATCTAATGAACACAGCTCTCATATCCTCGCTGCCCGAAATTAAGAGATTTTTTTTTTTTCTCCCTCACATGCTGATAAGAGGAGCTCTGCGAAGTCGCTGATATAAAGCAGCGTCGTTCATTAGAGCCCTGTGATTACAGTTTATTGGCAAGAAGATGCCGCCCCTCCAAATATTGCCTGGGGATCAGAATCCGGTCATTACTTATTCATGATATTCACATATATTCCTCATTGTAATACATGTATTCACATATTAATTTATCCACCCCCTATAGTGCCAAATGACTCTGAGGCTGACCTCTCAAACTGTGTTATCAATCTTCACATTATTGTGCCGTACGCTGCCCAGAGGCTCCAAGACGTGAATCAGTTCACAGCTCCTTTGTCTCTGTGTTTTTACAAAGAGGTGACACATTTCCAACATTTTGAAAATCACCAAGAGCCTCATTAGTTCTCATTTTTAGATTTTCACCATAGGCTTTGAACAGGTTTCATTAGCCCACATGTCTTCAAATGCGCCCATAATCGCCGCAGAGGAGAAGCAGAAAAATGTCTCAGCTGTAGGTTTGTCAAACATTTATCCAACAGTTTTGCCTTTGTCGGAATGTGTCACTTCCTCACTGTGCCCCATGCAGGACGGCGTGCTGTGACAGTGAATCAAGATTAACAGCTCTCATTGCTTTGTGTCCCTCAACAGGTTGTTGATCTACGGGCAGTACTGCAGCCACATGGAGAACGCCCAGAAGACACTGGATGAGTTGATAGCGACGAGAGAGGACGTCAAGATCAAAGTAGAGGTAATGTCCTTCATGGAACTGATGCATTTTAGTGAAAAACACAGCGTAGCTTCTGTTTCAGAGTGAATACAAATGACTGAGCAGGTAAGGTTAACCCACACATCTGGCTGTTTATGGGAATAATTAACTAAAAATCCTGTGATATGGAACCCTTGAAGGGATCATTTGAATGCTTTTAAGCAGTTTTAGCTGGGAGGTTGTCTCACAGAAAAACACCTGATGGTAGAAAAAAGCCATGCGACTCACAAAAAAGGTGTTGCAGTGCATTAAACAGAATACATAATCTGTTTTACCCGAGTGTATTAACAGACGAAAGCATTTCTCATATCAGGCAACCCCTTCCTGGTATGTGCAGCATAACACCAGGAAAAAATAATAATGACAAGCAGCTAAGTGGACATCATGTCATGAGCCTATTCGGATCAGTGTGTGGCAGCCATTAGAGCTGAAACCATTTACTGGTCAGCAGAAAATTCCTAAGCAACTTTTATTTTTTCAAGATAAGCTTTGGGCTCTCAGCTTTTATTTTGGTAGGACAGCCAGGGAGAGTCAGACAGGCTTCCATACATGGGCTGTGTGCTCTACCATGATGCCCCTATTGGCAGCTGTTTTTATAGCTGATTATCTTGTTACCTGTTTCACTGTGCGAAAGTGACAAACATTCACCAGTTCAAGCTTCTAAAATGTAATTATTTGAATTGACCCTTGTACTGTATAATAGTGCGCTTTGATATTATAGTATATAATAGTCAGTTTTGATATTTTTTTAGGTGAACAACAAACCAGTTTCCTACAGATGTGCAACTAATAAAAGTTTTAAAAACTGCTGACTATTCAGCAATAAAAGGCTGATGTCACAGTGAGCAACACAGTAGAGATCTGCGTGGTTTCAAAACAAAAGAAACATTGTTGAAATGAAAATCGAAACGACTGCTGCCTTCTAAAATCCAGTGTTTTGGTTTGCATCTATGGTGCGGACACAGAGGCAGCCAGGAAGATGTAACAGAAAACAAGCTTTCATGATGAGCTAATACACACAGTCCCAAAAGCCAAACAACAGAAGGCAAGCAAATGAAAGTCCAAGGAAGAGAACCAAAGAGAAATACAAAACTGAAAACAAACCAGAAGCTACAGAGAACACAGCGGGAAGACAGGCGACATACATGGGTCGGGGGAACATGCAGGGGAACGCAAGAGAAGCGGGAGATGCAGGCGTAGTGACAGAGAGGGAAATAGACCTAATACACAAGGGACACGCGAGGGCGAATCTACAAAATAAAACAGGAAGTGACAAACCAAAAACTAAAACCATGACGTGCAACTATGCTTCATAAGCAATTATGCAAATTTACCAAACAAATATTAGATAAATATCACTGCACATTTCACCGTTAAACAAATGACGACACTGACTAATTAATGATTTAAATACATAATAGATGTGGTCTAAATGTGCCATTTTTGAGGACGGATTGTGATTAAATCAGAGAGGCAGATAATGTAATTTGCAAATACAGAGCTGTTTGATTTATGATATTGTAATAAGTTAAGCGTGGAGAGGATTTGTAGTGGCTGCCTTCATGCAGTTTAGTTAAGTGGCTTCCTGTTTGTCATGTCGCTGCCTTCCTAAATTTATTTGACTTCACAACTGTTGACGAGACAAATCTGGGTGATAGTTGGAGTCTGTTTTGTCTGCATATATCTCATCCTCTCTCCTCCAGGACGCTTTACAAGAATCTAAACTGATTATAGAAGAACTCCCCTGTAATAGTGGGAGTAATGGCCAGAGGATTGGCTCCCTGGGCTGTTGGCAAAAAAAAAAAAAGAAAGAAAAAGAAAGAAGTGATTACTGCCCGGGTCGTTGACATACAGATACTTTCTCTCAAAATAGGAGAGCTTTGTAACGGGGTGAAACAGCGTCGTACTGTCCTTGTTTTTTAAAAGAGGGATAAGCTGTCCTCGTCGCTGCATGGTTACAGAAATTGAATACAGACGCCTACACAAACCGCTGTGAGGGAACCTTATAGGATGCTGCTCACAAAAGGCAGTTTCTCACAGAGCCGGTGCAGTTTATAGAAATGTATTCATTAGTCGTAAGAATTTCCCAGTCAGCGCGCGGGGCGGCTCTGCCTCGACCGGACCTTTTGTGCCCCCAGAAGAATCAACTGGCCCCGTTGTGGCTAATGGTATGCCCCCGTGAAATGTGTGGAAGCGGTCACAGTCGATGCAACAAGACACAATGAATTATTGAGCCGTGAATTGATGCTTGTTAGTAGGAAATTGTGCAATGCGGCATCATGCAACTCGTGATAATTGGCCCTTGTGCTCGTGTCGTTGTTCCACAGGAATGTACTATGAAGGTGCAGGAGGGGAAGTTCAAGCTGCAGGATCTTCTGGTGGTTCCCATGCAGAGGGTGCTGAAGTACCACCTACTACTGAAGGTACGAGGCATCTCACAACTGCAGTACAGTCATACTGACAACATTTAGTCCCACAGAGAGAACATGAAGGTAAAGGAAACAACTATCATAGAAAAGTTAAGCCTAAATAGGACCATAATTGGCTTTCGCAACAGATTTAATCCATCTTCGATTGCTCCACAGCTCTTTGAATGTCAAATCAAATCAGCCCAAAATCACGATTACGTTGCTTTGGCGAGCTTTACAATCTGTTCAGTGAACAACATCCTCTGTCCTTAGACCCCCCCGGAATCGAGGGATACTGAGGGAAGAAAATAAAAACTTTAGCAGGGGGGAAAAAATGGTGGAAGAAGAGCCACAGAGGAGGGAAGAGTGCAGGCCATCCAAGATAATTGGCAATAAAAAACGAAAACATCAGAATGAAGAGGCATCAAATTTACAAAAGCACAGATCTGAGAGGAGATGGTAAAACATAGGAGAGCAATGATCCATCGGAGCCCACAGTAAGACGATCCGGATCCTTCGATATGGGAGCCAGGAGAGAGAGATGTTCCCCGAGGGCGAGGAGGAGGAGAACGCTAGAGAGGGGTGACAGTGAGAGAGCGACACAGCTCGCTGCTTAAGGGAACAGAAAGCAACAAAAAAAGAAGCAAAAAGTAAAAAGATGTCCTTGGTTTTAGGAAGAATTTATCACTTGAACAGAACAGAAATTGCTTTTTCACTCTTTACTTTCCACTTTTTAAATATCAAACACTCACATTGCAGGTTTGAAAGGTGGCTCTGAATAGTTTTGCAGCGTGCTCGTTCGAGGAGGAAGCTGCAGATTCACAGCAGTCACAGTCAGTGTGCCTGAACAGTGGCCGAGTTTCACTGTGACAAAGAAGAATGACGATAGCAACTCAGACTTGTCCTTCAGTTATACCCACTCCACCGCGGACTGTAAAGCTCCGACAGAAGTGGCGTATTCAGCGATTTATTGGTAAAGCAATGATTGTCAATTTCCATCCCCCGGTTTTTATAGACCCTTGCGCTCCTGGGGAAATATACAGACTCTTCAGAGCATAATGTCCAAAAACAAGACAGCTGCCTCCGTCTGTGATCCATAAAGCAGATGCAGCACTTTACGTGAACAGATGTTCTGTTTAAAATACACAAGATATGACTTTCTACCTGAGACTGTGTCTGGAAGGATGATGTTTAAACATAGAATAGAGGACATACGTATTATACAGTAGATCCAGTTCAGTGGTTGAATGTAACTAACTTTGTAAGTACACATCTGAGTTACTTGTGCTTCACATCAGTATTTTCATTGTATGCCATTTTATACCTCCACTTCTTTCCCAAATTTCTTTTTGAAAACTTTTAATACACTGTATCTGTCTGCCAGATTTTGTTGTTTAATTTTTAGATGATTTAGAATGTGTGTGATAAATTGAAGGATGGAGTGTTCTATTGTGAGTTTAGAAAATGTGGTCACAAACCTGAAAAGAGGGCTGTCTTTCTGAGCTCGTGAGAAATTGACCTTTCAGAGATTGAAACATAATGATGCACTGCTGTAGATTAAACTGCTCAACAGTTTTAAAAGTAGTACAACCTTAAACAGCTGCACTGACGGGGAACATTTTACTGTAGATTAAGTTCTTTTGATGCTTGCATACTTTTATTTAATTACAGTTTGCAATGCTTTACTTTTAGCATATATTTTGACTGTTTTGTATTAATACGTTTACTTAATAAAGGGTTCGAACACGTATTCCAGCACTGTCTGGATTAAAAGCATTGGTGGCTTTTTTCCTCAAAATGTGAACATTTCGAAATGTAGGGAAAACCACGCTGTAGGACCTTTCAAAGGTCGAGGTTTTCTTCTCCACACACCAAATATACATTTTTGTTTGTAAGAAGTAGACTCAAGCAGTCTTTGAATAGCAGGCCGCATTGTGAGACTCCTGTTTTGTTGAGATTTCATCATAGAGATGATGATTCATTTCTGCTGTCATTTTGGCCGATGCTTAACAACTATCCTGCATCTAGTCTGTCATTTCCTGTCAGTGATATTTGACTGGTGACAGTTGTTTTTTTTCCCCTCCTTTTCTGTCACAGCTTGCCAGGCTTTGAGCCTCACCACATGAAATTGCCTGTGTTTTTTTTGTGACCAGTTCACCAGCAATTTGGGGACCAACTGCTTTGTCCTTTTTTGGAAACTGTTACTTGCTCTTTGCAACTTCAAGTAGTCACTGCTGTGACACTTACCACTGCTTGGCATTTAAACTAATACAGCTTGTCCTGTGTGGCTGCTTTGTTTCATGTCTGTTTTTTATTTATCGTGGCCATTGTTGTTGCTCTGCCTTGTGTGTGAAACTTTTATCACAAAAAGGCTTTTCATCATAAAAAGCAACTATTTAGCCGAAGGTTGTTGCCTTGTGTTCCTCAGCAGTATATATACTAACTTTCTGGTGTTTTGCATGACAGTTAGATTCTTACTTCAAATTCAAGGTTCAAAGAGTTATGAAAAACAGTTTTCTTTCTTCTAAATTATTTAATTTGCATTTTGCCTATATCTCATTTTAGAAGGGTTATTTTTAAATTTTTTTTATTAGTTTTAAAATTCTACCTCAAGTCTATCATAGATCCACTAGTATTGCATCAGGTCACTCAGTTTATTGGTAAAAAATGATCTGACAATTTCACTGACTAATCGTTTTGAGTATTTTATCAAATGAGAACGTAGGATGTAAGACATTTATAGGATTTCTGCCTCTCAAACATGCACGCTTGTATGTTTCCAGCTCAATTCCTTAGGTGTTTTGAACTATCGGTAAGCATTAATAAGCTACTGGTAGCGATAATCATTCATGCGCTGATGCAGACTGACCTGATATGCAAATGTATTTAAGCACGATGTCTGACCACTCATATCGCAGCCAACATTTCCTCCCTGGAGCCACCCTCCTGGCGTTCATGTATAAAACAAGCTGGCCACAGTAATATTCCCCATGATTAATTGACTTTGCATCTCAATTATGGATGAGCATATGAGTTCATGATGCGGTGCGTAATGGACTGGGATGGAGGCGAGTGTTTGCGTCAGGTGATTGCAGGACTACACAGAGGCCGCTGCGACTTCTCTATCAGTTTGATTCGAACCCCCCTGCAGGACTCTCAGCAAGGCATTGAGGTCAAATCAACCGTGCACTGATCAGATTAAACGCACCCCATTTCACTGCTTCCCACAGCTTTGCGGTGAAACACTGTTGTATGCTGTGGCCTAGGGGAGCTTCAGACTGACAAGTCCTGTTTGTGAGTGTGTGTGTGTGTGTGTGTGTGTGTGTGTGTGTGTGTGTGTGTGTGTGTGTGTGTGTATGTGTGTGTGTGTGTGTGTGTGTGTGTATGTGCGTGTGTGTGTGTGTGTCCAGTCATGACTAAGGGCACATCCTCAGTCGATTTTCAATAGATATCATCACGGCACTGTTTCCCTGTTCAGTCATGGTGTGAATGCTCTGCTCTCTTCATCTTTTATGTACTGTAGCTGCACTCTGAGTAAAGTGAATTCAGCAAAGTCATCTCATAAGTAATTCTCCTCGAGCAGGGTTTGAATATTTGATGAATTTGCAGTGTTTTTTATAAACCCCTTTGCTCATATCTTATAAAGTTGAGTTTATGGGCTGTGCTGCAGCATGTTGTCACTGTGGCTGCTCTCGCTCCTGTGAAAGTAACAGAGCAGGGTATTGAAAAGGTCTGCTGAGTCAGCAGGTCACTTGGATAAAAGTAAATTCAATTAAGGTGAAATGGGGCCCAAAAAATTGAACAATCCTTCCTGGTTGTGCAACATTTCCTCTTGACAAAATAATTCAATAGCTCAATGCGAGTGACACCCAAAACCCAAATCACTGTTCCCACAGCAACGTCCAGCAGCAGGCTTATCTGACATGCTGTTTGGTTAGTAACATTACTTGGTGTAGGTTTAGGAACTTAAAGTGCTTCAGAAGGTTTAGGCACTAACACTTCTGCAACTGTATGCAATGTAAGGTCACTACGTTAGTATGATAAAATCCAACCAGATGAACTTTTGGTTTCACACTCGACTCAGCAAACAACAATCTCTTGTGTGATTTTTACTCAATAATCTGAGCAAAATGGACTTGTCAGTCTTTTACCATCTCACCTGACTTCCTCCTTTGCTGACCTAATATTTCTATGGCCACCAAAGTACTGCCTAAGAAGAAACGTATATGTTGGTGGGAACAAGCTGCTTGCATGGTCACCCCATATGGTTGTTTTTGTCTAATGGGGACAGCTTGTAGTTACGCCACTGAGGGATAATGTCCTTGTCTCCGCTCTAATGACTGTTCAAGCTACATGAGTAGAAGACATGAGGGGGATAGTATCCTCAGTGTGAGGGGCCTCTGGTGACCCTGCCAAGTAAGAGGAACTGTAATGCAGGGGAAAATACCGTCATCAAGGCTGACATTCTGATTGATCATGGCAGCCAAAAGCACATGTGTAATGATTGCCATTAAGAACTGGCTGAATTCCTTTTAGATTTTCCAGTTCCAACCAGCAACTGTGGTAGCAATAAAACGTTATGCGTCACAATATGATTCTTAGAACACTACTGATTAATTTTGCCATCTGGTTAGAGGCTGTCACAGTTTCATTTGTGTTTACCCAAAAAACGATTAACAAGCTTTGCTTCTCTCTTTATCGCGGAATGCACTTTGTCTCACCACGGCTCCACAGTGTTCTATAAATCACCTCGATGAGCCACTGGAGGATGCAGACAATCACAGATCAAAACAGTGTAATATATTTGTTATTGATTGGCGATGTGAAGGGCAACATGATTTGCGGGGGACAACACGTTTACCATTATCTTGTTACCATAAAGAACAGGCAGACCTGGCGGCTAGTAAGCAATCTCTGCGGCTTCCTCCTGTTCTTTTATTTTCATTTACGTTGTTGTCGATGGTGCTCGGCTGAAACTTATTCTCAGTCACATCATCAACCCACTCACATTATAGGATCATACATTTCAATTAAGCATACTGTGGGTCTGTGTCTAAAGTTGTTTATATCTTTTCTGATGAAGCTAGCGTTAGTTAAAGAGATCTCATCTTTTTTTTTTTCTTTTTTTTTCTAATAATTGTAATAATCTTCCTCCACAGGAACTTTTGAGTCACTCAACTGACAGACCAGAGAGACAACAACTCAAGGAGGCTCTGGAGGCTATGCAGGTCTGTGTTACACATTGTGCGCTATTGCATGTTCGTGAGCGAGCTTTAAAAAGAATATTACATAACATCTCCAGAATGCCCAAAGCCAAGGCTGTGTAAATGCGATTCCTACAGCTACTGTGGCTCTAAGGACTGTAAATCTACAATGATATGACAGATGTCAGAAAGATTTCCCGTCTAAAGCCTGAAAAAATGCTTGCCCTTGTCTCCTAGGACCTGGCCATGTACATCAATGAAGTCAAGAGGGACAATGAAACACTGAAGAAAATCAGCGAATTCCAAAGTTCAATAGAAAATCTTGTAAGTATTGTGAGCACCACTTCTCTTTCATCAAGAGTTTTTTTCTTTTTTTCTTTCTTTTTTTTTTACAATTGACTTAAGAAATGTCTAAAAGTCTTTGTCTTTGTCTTTGGCTATCCAAACACACATTTTAGAAGCCAAGGCTCATCACTCATTTGCTTTCTTGACAAGAGTTTGATGAGAAGTTTGACACCACTCGCATGTAAACTAACCAGTGTAAATCAGCAGCTAGCTGGCTGGCTAGCTTAGTTAGGCTAAGATTTCATACGGCTAACCTAGCTCTGTCAAAAAGTAAAAAACAAAAAAAACACCAGAATCTCTTAAAGCAGAATTCCCTGCTTTATTTCCAGAATTCCCTCTTCCTAGCATTTCCCTCTGGTATTAATGTTGGCGCTGCTATCACAAAAAAAAGTATTAGCAGCATGGCTAACTGCTAACTGCCTGGGCCACTGTCTAATGACCAAGGGAATCCTAATTTGAGATATGAGAGTGGTACTGGTTTCTTATCTCTCCCTAGAATGTCAGCCTCTTGCTTTAATGTTATAGTAGCAGTTTTACTTCTGACTTTCACTTTTTGGATCAGGAATTGACTCCCAGCACTTAAATGTAACACCATCACACTACCATAGTACCACAGTAAATAAGATAAAACAAACACATTTTTTGTTAACCTTGAATCACTTATAATCCAATTTTCCAGCTTCTCTTGTCTTTTACAGTGCTAGATTTGACACCTCTGTAGAAGTTGGGTTTCTGCATACACCGGCACTAATGTTATCACCAAGCTGGAATTGAAAGTTTGTCAGTGTGATTAGTTACAGAGCATCACAGAGCACTAACCCATTGTTTAAAATGTCCGTGTTTTCTTCCTTCTGCTAAGAACACTGGCATCTTTTGCTTCCAGCACCTGTCATCATACTCTGCTTTCATACTGTCCCCTATAAATCATTTAGTCCTGCAGAGCACGAGCAAGACAAGCTTTGTAGAGTACATTCCAGACTGATGGTTCTCACACCACTCTCATTTTCTCTTTGTCGGACTTTACCTCCACTCTCATTCCTCCTCATCCCTCTAATTTTGTGTGTGTGTGTGTGTGTGTGTGTGTGTGTCTATATATATATATATATATATATATATATATATATATATATATATATATATATATATATATATATACACACACACACTTGGATCACACTAAAATTCAAGTGTAGCTGAATTATTTATAACATTTAGAAGTTATAGTATGCAGTGGATTGATGTTCTGCGATGTCCTTGTGACCTAAGCAGCAGGTGAAACTGGAGGAGTACGGGAGGCCAAAGATAGACGGAGAGCTGAAGGTTTGCTCCATCGTCAACCGAACGAAACAGGACCGGTGAGTCCAAACTCTACAGAAAAACTTCCCAATGGAAATGACAATTGAAGTCATCCAATAAGTAGGCGAAGTCAGGCCCCCTCCAGTGACCCACCATAGGACCTTGTTGTTGAAAAAATATGTATGGTAGTGAATGGTGAGAGACAAATATTTTTTAAGCATCTGTACATGAAATGTGAAAAACATATTGAAGGAATTTCTTAAAATTTGGTTTCAGTGTTTACTTGATGACATATATTGAGAGAGACGATGTAGTTCACATGTGGTTTTACACAAAACTGAATGTGGTTTTTGCAATCTTCACAACAAACTGTGACTTTCTTGAATGCAAAATTATCTTTTTCATTGACAAACATATATGTAGATTATCTCAATTTGAAACAGGATCATAAATGATTTTGTTTGTTTCTACTTTTTTTTCCAAACTAAAGTTCTATCTGGCAAACTGGAAGGGACGGGACTTCGCCTCTCTATGCCATCATTAGTATTCTTATGTATGCTTATTAACAATGAACGTGTGTGTATGTCTTCAGGTATATATTCCTGTTTGATAAAGTGGTCATTGTCTGCAAGAGGAAGGGCTATAGCTATGAGCTCAAAGAGATTATTGAACTGCAGTCATATAAAATGTCGGACGACCCCATGAACAACAGAGACATGAAAAAGGTAAGAATCACCCTTTTACTTTGAAAGGATAGGCAGCAGAATCATTTCCTAGGCAGTGAGATCTTTGTAAAAAGGCAGCGTTGCTTGGTGCAGGTGATGAAACATCATGTGTAATCAGTGCAAATGGCGCCCTTGTGCTCAAGGACCTTGTTGATGGTAATTTCAGATATGGAACTTATGAGTAATGCATCGAAGTGTCAGATATGCATTTTTGCTCGCCCATGCTTGGAAGACCATGTAAATGCAATGAAGGTCATTTAGGATTCATGAAAACGTGCTGCAGTGCATTGCACCGCTGATCTAACATGGCTTATTTTTATTTATTTTTTTTAATCTGCATGTGTCCGTCCATGTTTGCATGTGTAACTGGGTCTTTCTCTGGTGTCTTTCTTTTTGCATGCTTACCAGTCAAGTGGAAAAATGGTAAGCTCAAGTGAAATCCTTTATTTAACTCATCGTCTCACACAGACTTATTTTTGGTAGTGGTGCTTTTTGGGGCGTCATGCCGTGATTGCACGTGCACCCAACAGACTCTGTGACTCGCCCTCCGGCTTTTTGATCAAATGCATCGCTAAAGCATGTGGAGCAAATCTTAGTTCTAAATTGAAAATTGATCATATTTGTTTGAAGTTTTAGTACATATATTTATTCAAAAATGCAGGCGTCACAAGCTTCTCTGCCTATGTCTGCCATTGCCATCCGCATATCTCTCTGCCATCTGTTCCTCACTCACTTCTTCTCTCTAGTGGTCTTATGGTTTCTACCTGATCCACCTGCAAGGGAAGCAGGGCTTCCAGTTCTTTTGTAAAACTGAGGAGACAAAAAGGAAGTGGATGGAGCAGTTTGACATGGCCATGTGAGTATGAAGGGTTGGCGACATGAGTAGCACCTTCCGTCATGGTATATGTCATTTTAGATTGTACAGTTTGATTTGTGAGATTTCTGGTAAATTTAATCGGAAAGTTGTCTGTCGATAAAATAACCAGATGGGAACGTATGTTTTTTTCACTAATCCAGTGAATAGAATGCCAGAAAAATCAAATTACTCCATGACAAAAACAGCCTGCCTTTGTCCAATCAGCGCCTCTCATTCATTATTATTTGCTTCCAGGTCCAACATCAAGCCAGAGAGAGCCACGGCCAATCAGCATAACTTCCAAATGCACACATTCGATAAGAACACCAACTGTCGAGCCTGCAAGATGCTCCTGAGGTAACGGCCCTGATGTGTATAACAGCGCGCTCATATTCCACACTGAATAATGAATGCATCTCCTCATAGACTTTCAAAGGACGATCAAGTATCCAAAAATATTCGGCAGTAAAAGACATTTCTTTTTCAGTGTTATTTTCACTATCTCAGTAGACACTTGTATGTCGGGTGTGTAATAAGAGATTTTATGCACCCAGACACGGGTTATTTAACATTTCTACAAAGATACTGCAGCAGTCTGATCATTAATCTAGCAGTACAGGAATGTAAAAATACTTGTACAGTCCTGCTTTGAAAATGTTACTCAAAGTGAAGTGGGTAAATCTGCCTGCCAACATCTCTGCAGGTGAATACTGTGATTAGATTGAAAGCTGCAGAAAAGTGATTTAGTGAGAGGAGAGAGTTTTGTGCAGTTCAGGGGTGAAACCTCAAGCTTTCATATGACAGCGTTTTATAACACAACCTGTGGATTAGGCTGTGATTTCACTGTGTGAATCAAGCACTAATAAAATACTTTACGGCTCCTACTTCCACTTAGATATACGTAAAGTGGAAAAGAGCAAGACTAATGGGAACAAAGGAGGAACAGCTGGACATTTTAAGGAAAGGAACAATAAATTAAATAAAGTACCTACAATTTAATCCCTGGTATGAACCTTTAAGTAGTTCACTGGTACCTGATTCATACAAAACCAAAAAAGATGCCATAATTATGTCTACTTAAAGACCCTATTTGATAGTGAAATGTATTTTTAGTCTAGCTCCCAATGCCTCAAAGACACTTTGGGATGGTGGCCAACCTGTGAGAAGTTGGTATGAGACTCAAAAATCCAGTTTTCTTACAACTAGCACCTTTAAAGAGTCAATTCATGCCAAAATCAAAAATACATGTTGCACCCCTTACCTATAGCACTATTCATCCATTTAGATTGTTTCGGTTGCTAACCTACCGTGCCAGATGGTTTGTAACACAGAACTATCTGGAAAAGTGCAGCGAGAAACTGTTTGGAAGAGGGCAGATGATCGGACAGACTAACTTTCGATCGCCGTCTATCATGGGCCAGCCAATCAGATCAGCAGTAGGAGACCACCACCAGCAGCAGAGTTCTTCATGCCGCTTTTAGCAACACAAGCCAAGTTCCATCTAGTGGACAGACATCTTTACAGCCGATATCTCCAGAACTCACACCAAAATAATTAAGACGGATAAACACCACCCAAATTTTATTTTATTTTCTTCTGATTTTAGGGTCAACTGTCCCTTTAATGTACTGTCTGGCAATTTAATTGGATATATCACAAGTTTTTCATTGCCTAGCCCTAATTAACTAACCCTAACCCCATAAAATGCTATCCTAAAAAGCCATTTGTATCTACTGCCGCCGCATAAATGTGCCGCAGTGAGACTACACATCCCTGAGACCTGTGGTGGAGTGTAAGGCAGCAGAAAAAATGTGCGATACTACGCTATGATCTAACAGTGATATAGCAGTGAGCACTGTACGTTCTTAGCCAATATAGTGTTAAATGTAACACAACTCATATTGAAGTGCAGAAGTGAAATTCAGCCACATTTGGTGAGCAAATAAACAAACAGGCGTAAATCACAGAGGGAATATGTTTTTTGGCTAACGTAGCCCCTCATCAGTGCAAGGCTGGTCTTTGGAAAAAAAAAAAAAAAAAAAAAAAAGATTCTGCTAAGTGTGACTGAGGCAGACGAATGATATTTTTAACCATTCCCCTTCCCAGCACCGCCCACTGCATTGCTGAGAGCGGCCTCCTCCCATGTGAGAGCGCTGCCGGACTGCGGCAGGGATAACCAGTGTCACAGAATCACCACTTTGACCTCTGTAACAGTCAGCAGGCTAAACTCCACTCTGTGTGTTGACCCACAAATTTCAAGGCTTGGCTGACCTAAATTCGCAGAGCCAGTGGAAGTGGGGACCGACGTTCTCACTCCCTGCTAGATGCTAATTACTGCTGCGGCCCCAGCAGATCCCATCGTGATTTATGGCACTTAGCTATTTAACATGGCAGTGTGCTACGTGGGCAGTGTTAGAGTATCTGCAATAAATACAGTTCCGGAGGACATGGTCTTTAACAGAGTGAGCTGATGTTGTGATTTTAAAAACATTGCAGAGTGGAAAGGATTGAGCATATGTAACCACCATCGCAGGCTTACAGCAACAAGCAGCAGCTCCGCTTGTGTTTTTTACTGTCACATTCATTTGTGTCTGAGACGCTTCCTGTTTGCTTTACTAATGTGTGTGTGTGTGTGTGTGTGTGTTTTTGTGTGTGTTCTCCAGGGGCATCTTCTATCAGGGCTACTACTGCTCTCGCTGTGGAACAGGAGCACACAAAGAGTGTCTGGAAGTCATCACCATCTGTAAAATCAGTAGGTGTTCCCTCTAATCTTCGAGCAGAACTCCTGATTCAGGTTGACTTGTGAGGAGTCGATATCAGGGCAGAGCAGAATTGATTAATGATACAGAGTTCACTGTTACAGGCCTCATTGATTGTTATGACACTGTGATGTGAGGGCATTGTTTTTTTGTTGTTTTTTTTTTGGTCTTGTTTTGATGAAATAAATAATGATCTGTAAAATGTTCAAGTAGTCACTGAACAACGCACTGCTTGTAGGTCACTTTATCCACCAGAAATATAGCCAGTGAGTCCTGTAAGGTTCAAGCCCCCATTATTAGACACCTTGTATCTTAAGTTTTTGGCTTGTAACCCTTTAAAACAAAGTAATGCTTACTTGTGACTCAGTGATCAGTTCTATGTGTTCTTCTATCCATCTTAGAGGCCTAAAGATGTAAATGATCCAGTTATCCACAGCAACAAAGGAAGTCAACAAACATCTACAAAACTAAATTTAATGAATGTTTTTTTTTTTCTTCCTGTTCACTACACCTTGAAGGAGGACCACGCATTAACTCAACATAAATGCATAAAATCGTACGCCTGTTTTCTCAAACTGCGGTCATGTTATGGTTCTGTAGTTAAAATTGTACCTTAATACTGGATTTAGTCGGTGTGAAAACGGTTAATAAATACTGTGTAGTTCATCTGTAAATATTATTTGGACAAGAATTATGAAGTTGCAACTGATGTTATTAAACCGTTAAAACTGCTTAATACAGGATTTATGCAACATTTCAGTTTGTTAACAGTGAAACAACTGTTAACTAAAGTGTAATTAACTGTACATTTACAGTGTATTAATGATGGTTATTATAAAATGTTGCCAGATAAGGGGGATTGATGAATAATGAATGGGACCGGGCACTAGGGAGAAAATGTGTTTGCATTCTACATAGATCTTGTGGACGTTAAACATTGTGAGAATTGTCGTACTCAGTGTTCAGCTGATCAATAATGCTCTGTTCATTTTGTCTTGTTTCAGATCCGCTTGACTTGGTAAGTAGATCCTCTACTAGTTCAATGTACTCGCAGTATCATCATCATCATCGTCATCATCATCATCATCATCACCATCATCATTATCATCATATTTGTATTATTTAATTGCAGTTTTACCCTCATAGTGATGTTGTAAGTAAATGTAGCTTTATTGATGATCAATTGCTCGTTTCTTTGACAGGAACCTGGGATGTCATCAGGTAAGAACTCCTCCCGTCACCTGAGCACGATGGAGAACGCTTCACACTGAGCTGGATACTCTGGCAGCTGTCATGTAACAAGTTTGTTGTGGAATAAGCTCTTACTGAGCACCATGGCTCTCTAGTGCCATCTAGTGGAGGACACTGCTTCACATGAATTACAACAACATAATCAACCATGTAGAGTGGGTGGCACTGCGCACTGTGTATACAGACGAGTGATAAATCCAAGGGCAACATGACAGACAGCGGCTCTGTGGTCCACGTGTCCTCTTAGAGGGAAGGGTCACTTCAAATCAGTGCAGAATTCTTCTGAGTGATCTTTATTCTGTGATGAACAATGCAATGCTAGTGGTCTCTTCCAGGATGAGAGTTTCAGTGATAATAAGGGAGAGCATGATTTGAATCACATGCAAGGGTTTTCCAAGTTACCAGATCTCAACCAAATTGGGAGATTTAGGACCGATTTGTTTGACGGCACTCGCCAAAACAGGAAATAAGGGGAAAAACTTTGGACAAAACTGTGTTTCATCTCTCCAGTAGAGCTCCTCAGAATCAATGCTTTTGCGCAATTAAGTGGTTCTGGTAGCATATGGTGGCTAAACACCTTACTGAGACACTTAGTGTTGGATTCCCTTTATTTTTTGTTAACTATCTGTGTATAAAGGTACTACACGATTATAAAATAACTTCATAATCATATACACAGAGTTCAGTTTGAAGGGAATGATCTACAGTTTGAAGTACAGTTTCTCTCGGTCACATTTCCTTTAGAATTTCTGGCATCTTTGCCTCATACAATACTTCAAAGTGGATAGAGAAACGGATACCATGCAGCAAAGATCCTGCCCCAGATTTAAAACCCAGGATGTTGTGCTTTTATTGTGTGTTTCTAAGACCACTGAATCACTCAGCGGGCAAGACTTCAATGCAAAAACAGTCCTGCCCTTATCAGCCCGAATCACTATGTTACACATGAAACCCAAGAGCAGACCTTCTTTTATCCAGCCCAACTGTTACTGCTGCTCACCTCTATTAGCACTCACTTCAAATGCCTGATTATGTTTCCAGGTCCCAAGATGGTGGCAGTGAGGAACTACCACGGCACACCAGCGGCTGCGGGGAAGACGCCGCTCTGTTTTCAAACGGGAGATTTTATTGAGCTGCTGAAGGGAGATCCTGACACGACGTGGTGGGAGGTAGTCGACCACATCTATCTGAAACTGTGTCTTACTTTGATACATGAAAGTGCGAAGGTGTTGTTGTTGAATCTGCAACCCGGCGAACTGAGACTTCATTTAATTGGATTTGAAACACATCATGGACTTTTAAATTAACAGCGACCACATCTATGCAGAGTGAACCCTTTTCACCCTGCTGGTTGTGTATGAAAAGAGCTACAGCTCTTACAGGCCACGCTGGTTCGGTCCAAATGTAACAGAATCCGACTACCAGCCCCTCCAAAGCCAACTAATTACCGTTTTGTTTGTGTAATCCATACAAAAACCAATGTTTTCTCTTGGCAGGGTGCAGTGACTTCCTGGAGTCTCGCAATCGACATGAGGTTGCCAGGCAAGCAGCTGAGACTCCAGAAAGTCAGTGGCAAGGCCAAGAAATAGTCTGGCACAAAACACCCCAGAAAGCCACAACTTGTTGTTCTTACAATTCAGTTTTTGTCCGGATTAAACAAACTAGATTTGACACGGATTTTTGTTACCTTAGGGTTAGGGTGACGGGTTTGGGGTTGTTGTTGTTGTTGTTAACAGATGCAAGAGAACATATATATAAAAAAAAAAAAAGATTTTGTATGATATAATGAGATGGTAGTTGTCTTCCGGCAGAACTGGATTTCACTTCCTCGTCATGTCTCATCATTCTCAGGCAGTAAACATGTGATTCTTGAGATTCTGAAGTTGAAACTCCAGCGTGCTCTTGTACTTCTATCGCTTTCTCAGCACCAGCTTCCCCACTCATGGGATTCTTATAAGTTGCGCCTTCCAATGCAACCCGTCACACGCTTGTGCATGCAGGGTTTTCTGAATTTGAGATTCACAGACGATGCTGCAACGACAATTATTCTGACATCTTTGAGCAAGCTGGAAACTTCTATGCATCTTTCGGCATAACGGCATTAACCCTGTCTCAGTTAAAGATCGATGAACTGTACCTACAAACCTGGGGGCTCTACAGTGTATTAACCTGGATGACAGGAGCTGTAACACCTTATGGCTCTGGGCACTTTTGACACTCGCTGCTGACTCATACCTTCAGCTTATTTTATCAGGCTAGCTTTTCCAATTTAAACTTAGCGCAATTATCGATTACACTCTTAGTACACTGACACTACTCAATTGATTTTAATATCCTTCTCATTGTGTTTTCAAATGCTCTAATCCATCTGTTTGTCTTAAGTAAAGCACTTTTATTCGCCCCGGTATTTGAACTGCAGCGCAAGTAATCGTGGCTTGCTCTCTCCTTGCAGGGGAAACTGATACAAACGCAAAAGAGTGGCTTCTTCCCCAGCTCGTGTGTCAAACCTTATTTGGACCCAAAGGTAAGTCACCCTGTATAGTGTACATGTACACTAAGGAATGCATTTGAAGGGAATCATTAAATTATATGTGTGAATTCTGAGGACATATCAGAGCAGTCCTGTTTACCCTAATGCTGTACTCTATTGATAAGTTATTTAATATGCACTGTCTGTAATTCGTGACAGCCCTTCCAGTCATTATCCAGCCGACAGTCATCCAGGGAAGCAGACTACTATGGATATCCTTGGTAAGATCTTTAATTTCCGAAGGAAAAATGATATATCCATATACGTATACAAGGCCCTGTACACCGTACGCTATCATGACTGTCCTTTAATTAGATCTATTAATGTTAACGCCAGTATACCATTAACATCACCCTCTTGCTCAATGTAAAGCTTACTAACCCCAAATGTGACCGCATCCAAAGGATCAATCGGGACACGACTGTTTGGTGTCAAATCATTTGTAAAGCCGATTATGGAACTTTTGATTCGGAGGTCACGACCTTCCCCCTCTGCACCCCCCCTTCCCCCCGCAGGTTTGCAGGGAACATGGAGCGCCAGCAGGCCGACAACCTCTTAAAATCCCACAGCAGCGGGACCTACCTTATCAGAGAGAGGACAGCTGAGGCAGAGCGGTTTGCCATCAGCATCAAGTGAGTGTTTTCTCATCTTGCGGGAGAAGGAAAATCTCAAGGGACGGTTTTTATCCGCACCTCATGTGAAATAAAAATTCTCACGGGGTGCCCCAGTCAGCTCTTTTCCCTTGCATCTTTTAGCTCCGGCTAATTACCTGCTCTGTAATTGCTTTTTTTCTAATCCTGTTTTTTTTTTTTTTGTGTGTGTGTGTGTGTGTGTGTATGTGTACATTTCCTCTGAGAAAATGCATCCAGCAGAGAAGTAATGTTTGAGCTCTTCCTGGAGCTGCCATACAGTGACTTACAGGGAGAAAGGCTTTTTCAGACTTGTCCTCGGGTCTGTCAGACAGGTGCGAAGGGACTGTTGGGACCAGACAAATAATTTAAGTCCCGCAGACGGACGGCTTTAACTTTATTTTGGTTCATTAGTCCTTCAGGTATACGACTAAATATTTTACACCGATAGCAGCTGGAAACATTAGCCAACAGGCACATGAGAACGAAGGCACAACAACAAGTAACAGCTATGTACAAAATGTTTTCAGACGAATTACAGTTGTGAAAAACTCTTCTCTTCTCCACAGATTCAACGATGAGGTAAAACACATCAAAGTCATCGAGAAAGACAGCTGGATCCACATCACCGAGGCCAAGAAGTTCGAGAGTCTCTTAGTGAGTCATATGTTCTACTCCCAAACGCGAATATCTCCTGTGTAGCTTGATGTCGGTGTGAAAATAAACAGCAACTAACCAGATGGTCACATTTCCTGTCCTTCTGTACTGTTTGATACGACAGGAACTGGTGGAGTACTACCAGGCCCATTCGCTGAAAGAAAGCTTCAAGTTGTTAGATACCACATTAAGATACCCCTACAAGTCGAGAGAACGCTCGCTAACCCGGGCCAGCACACGCTCACCAGGTAAGACTTCCAAATGTTCCTCCTTTTCCCAGGAGTAAACTTTGACCTTGACCGGTGAGCCTGAGCCACAGACGCAAAGTAAGAATGGGATGCGATGTCAAATATCACCCGATGCAAAGTCACAGCCCGCCCATGTAGATACTGTACATTTTCGGCAGTAATGAGCAACCAGGTAAGGTCAGTTGATCAATGGGAATCATTAAGGGGGAGAGTTGACCAGCATTTCGTCAGAAGAGTCCGATTCCCATGCTTCTTTTCTCACTTTGATGATGCAATTTTGTTTCACGAACAATAGATTCACTTCCAGCCTCGACGGCACTGAAAAGGAAAGGGCCTCTGTGGAGTATTCCTGTGAACAAAGAAAAGTTACGCTGACATTCTGTGTTAATCACCAAAACCAATTTTGTGTAACCTTGAAGAAGACATTTCCATCCGCCTGAAAATCCGGCATTGTTTACCGGCTTGCTGTCTTCTTCCTTTGTCTTTGCTTGCGCACTGCAGCACAACTCACTTTTTGATCAGTGGAATCGTGTCAGGACTGATTCTTCATGTGCACGTACCAAACAAACGGAACACAGATTAGGGGGAAACAGCTCACCACAAGTAACCACTACCATGTACTGTGTTGGAGGTTTTAGTTGTTGTGTGTTGTCTTATGTTGTGTGATGACCTATAGGTCTAGGTGGCTGGAAGATCATTTCAACAGAATAGTTGATGTTCATATGTGGAGGAGGTGGAGGTGAAGGGACTGAACCCTTGCTATCTGGCGAAGCTGCAGCCGAAACACGTAGTTCACTCTCACTGATAAAGAAATAGTGTCGATCCACTCTGGTGTGTGCTGGAATATAATATTTTTTGATCTACTGTGACTGAACTGTTGTCTGTCTGGTGGTGGTGGTGGTGGTGGTGGGGGGGGGGGGGGGGATTTGTGTTTTGTTGTTATTGTTTGGCCTCCCATGGCTTTATTTGACAGGACAGCTTAAGAGTCACCGGAAATGGGGTGAGAGAGAGAGAGGAGGGATGACAAGCAGCAAAGGGTCACTGGTCGGTTTCAAATCCTGGGCTGCTGCAGCAAAGACACAGCCCCTGTTTTGATCCAACACAGCCAACCCTTAAGTCCAGGCTTGCAAGTGGTGAGCCACAAGGTGGCAGTCCGATATTGTGTCTTTACACTAAAAGGGATCAGGCCCCTATTGGTGTTGGCCCGGCCACCAAGTACTCGTCATTGAACCTTTCTCTTGGACCGGGCTCTAGGCGAGGGCCCCGTTCTTCCTATTCTGAGTGAGATAAATTATTTGCTCCGTAAAGGTTACAGAATCTCTTTATATTTATGAGTTGATCTCGGCTGCAACTCTCACCTGTGGCCATGAACTTTAGGAAATGCCCAAAAGAATTAAATCACAGACAGAGGTGGGCAAAAGCGATGGGGTGAGGAGCTCAGACAGCTGGAAGGAGCTCTGAGCTGAACTGCTCCTCCTCTGCATCATAAGAAGTCAGTCGTGTTGGTTCAGGCATCTGTTTCAGATTCTTGCTGGACACATCGCATGTTCAGCTGGGCCGAGACCACTGGGCAGAGCCGGAGCACGCCGGAGAAATTACACACCCATTTGGCCTGGGACGACGTTGATTACCCCGGGAAAAGCTGAAGGATATCGTTAGGAAGAAAGATGTATGGGCTTCCTTGGTTAACCCGCTGCCATCGTGAGCCAGACCTGGATACGCATTGGACAATGAGTGGATAGATAATTGGCTCGACAACTAAATAGCACGTTGTATGTCCACTTACGTATCTGCCTGCTTCTGTAAATGATTATGACAATACTAATTTGACTGGAGAGCCATTATAATGCTCAGGTACAGCTTACAGATTCGATCTCTTGGCATCTCGGCTGTGGATTCAGAGACAGGTAAAATAAATGAGGCAGACTCCCTCCCTCCGTCTTTGTCTTCCCTCCTCCCCGGGCCACTGACTCTCCTGACTCACACAGAGAGGGAGAAAAGGAAGCCCGGAGGGGAACGGGGCAGAAACGGAGGCTAGCCGTGTGAAGTAGATAAAGACAAAGAGGAAGAGTTTGTCAGCGAAGTCAGAGATCTGTGGACTGGCTGTGTGAATTGGCAGCCATCTCTGCCCATCAGACTGCATCAATACTGGCTGTGGCCTTGCACTGGCCACTGTCCTACATTCAGTCTGCCTTTGTTCTAACTGGCCACTACAGCGTGATTGTTTCCCCTCTGTATTGTTCTGACAAAGGCAACGAATGGAACAAATTGAGTCTTTACTGATGATGATGAGCACTCGCTCTTTCGGTCTCTTTTGTATTTCTGTAACAGTGGTGGGATTAGGAAGGACTTATTATAATAAGGACGCATCTATGGTCATGCGCTATGCTTTCATTGGATTTGTTCAAGGGCGGTGAAAGCCATGACCAATGACATCGCCTTCTCTCGCTCATTATAAAAAACAAGGCTTTCTGCTCTCAAAGGTACTGTACTGACAGTATGGTGATGTAGTGACAGTCCAGGCAAATGTTCTCTGGGAGGCTGGACACAATTGTGCAAAAATATTAAGATAGACAAATACATGTCAGTTTCACACAGTTGGTCATAATTTTGTCAGTCTATGTGATGTTCCACAGTTTTGTTTTCATTCTAAAGCAGTGAGCTTCTTTGAACAATATATGAAAAAGTAATGATTGACTCTATTAAAACAAGAGACTCTTTGGTAAGTCTTTGTATTGAGCGCCTTGTAATCAGATGAGTTGATAGGTAATAATCAGGCTATTATAAGATGCTTACTAACACTGAATAAAAGACTAAAGTTTTAAATAACAGCATCACAAAAACATTTATATTTATTTTATTTTATTTATTTATTTACTTATAAGACTTTTATGAGCACTGCTTGAAAACATTGCTAAGTGTGGTAGAGGATGTCCAAACCTAACCCAGCAAAAGCCAATTTTGGTGATCTTAAGAACTCGTATATGAATGGATTTATTAACCTTTATAAGACATTGTTCCGATCATCTGATCCAGTTGCTGCAAATGTAAAGTTAACTGGGAGAAGGTGCATTTTAACTGGTCTGTGGTTTAGTCTTAAAGGTGCACTATGTAGTTTTGGGAAAGACATTTCAGTCAGAGGAGAAAGGTGTTCATCGACAGATTTTTATTTATTTATTTTTTTAATGTGTAAACAAACTTAATAAACAAGCTGGCCTTAAAGGACGACACAGTTTCATACTATGTTTCCATTTGGCGGACCCTGCCACCTTTCTCACTTCATACAGTGTTCTGAGGACCTTTATTCAGTTATGGAATGAAGAGACACATATATCAATAGTTAATATAGTATTACCTCATTCAGATTGTAAGTACCAGTAACTAATGTCTTATGCTTGAATTTCTTCTCAGAAACGACATAGTGCCCCTTGCATTAAGCAATAAAAAGCTTTGTATGCTAACAATGACAAAATAGGTAAGTTAATCATACTTAATAAATGTATTTGTAATGCTATATAAACATCTAAAAGAAATGTATTAGGCTACAATTAATGTTCCTATGAAGTTGATTAGCTGTTAGTTGTTATGATTTAACATGACGAGCCATTAATCCTTGAGGTGACTTAGATTTATATGAAATGTTGAAATGTTTAACCTTTACGTGACTACATCGACGACTTTCTCTACATTCGTACTCGTTTTTTCCCATTGCTGTGACTCGAGAGGTGCTCACACATGAATGCGAATCTCCCCCTCAGTGTCTGTGAGCTTCTGCAAGGCCTGCTTGTTCTCGTTATAAAAATTCTCAGCGTTACTTTGATCCGTGTCACAAGCAACGACCTGTTGGGTAATTGAATTCGAGGGAACTGGACCCCGAAAAGTGCTCAAAAAGACCTTGAATTCAGTGTTCGAGAAGGCACCTCGAGTACACTTTTTTTTTTTTTAGAAAAATAACAAATTGTTGTTTTCAGTCACACCATTAATGTGTCAAATGATGACAACAAAATTATTACGTTTAAATATTCTGAAAAGAGAACCCTGTCTTTAAGAGACAAAGCACAGGCACTCCTTTAAAAAAAAACAAAAAAAAACTGCTTCTTTGCCTCCTGCTCTGCATGCAAGCTCCTCCAAAATGTTTTCCAGCTTTATTTCTTCCTTCTTTTCTCTTTGTCGTCTCCTCTCAGCAGCCACCTGCGCCTCCTACAACTTCTCCTTCCTCAGTCCGCAGGGCCTCAACTTCTCCTCTCAGAGCTCAGCTCCCTTTTGGTCAGGTACTCCTTTTTTTTTCTCTCTCTCTCTCTCGCTCTCTCTCTCACTCTTTTCTCTCGCTACTGTTGTCATCACCTCACCTCATCGACCCTGCAATTTCATAACAAGCCTCTGCGCTCGCGACCTCGTTTTCTTCTTCTCCGCGGTGCGCTTTTCATTAGTGGGAACATTTCAGCTCTTCCCATGACGGCGGTTCCTCATTAAATCAAGGAAAGAAAACCAATTTCCTCCCTCGCGATGAAACGACTTGCCCTCTTCCAACATGCTAATTTTTCATTGTGAGACTGCACTGTGGCATGCTGAACACTCAACTGACCTCTGCCTCATTCATTCTTTACATCTAGCTATTACCACCATTTCCAGTATAACATCCTCCTTAATGCTGGTGATGAATGTCTTTACGTATTATATTATATACAGGCCTGCGTGTGAAATGAGCCGTTCTCATTCTGACAGTGTGAAGGGATTGAGCCCCCATTGTATTCCATTTCCGCAGTGTTTACACCCCGGGTGGTCAGCACAGCGGTGGCCAGGTATAACTTTGCGGCACGGGACATGAGAGAGCTGTCACTGCGAGAAGGGGACATCGTCAAAATCTACAGCAAGATCGGCGGGGACCAGGGCTGGTGGAAAGGAGAGGCCAACGGACGAGTGAGTAATATCTGAAGAGTCTGTTCATTTGTGGGTGAGAAAAACTGCCCAGGGGCAATAAAAGATCTCAGATTAGATATGCAGATTGGAAGTGTTTTCCACTTGATTAGAAACAGATCCCACTTCTGGTTTCATTAAGTCCATTGCGCGCGGAAGACAAAACAGCCCCGAAATCAGGGCTCTTCACTTTCAGAAGTGCACCACTGATGTGGGCTCTTGCGGGCAATGGTGTTGGTGAATTTAACAATTGAACCACTGATATTGAAAGCACTCCTTAAAAAAAAAAAAAAAAGGAGGTTGAGAGAGGAGGAGGAGGTAAAAGCCTGCCTGCTGGGAAAAGTGCCAGTTCAAAAGGCAGGCAGTAAAACTGAATGTGATGTCAGCTTTTTATTCTGGGGATGTTCTACATTAGGTTATAAACTTGACAGTGTTAATGTGATGCCGTGGATCCGGAGTGAGTGCATCCACTTAACCATTGTGCTAAACCGGGGCGTGCAGTCTGGTGTCGAGGCCCCACAGCTGTCTAATTTTTGACTTTATTATCGCAGCTTGCTTTTACGTCATCAGGGACCTTTAATGAACTAAGTTTTAAATTACATCGTCATACATTACTGACACTGGGAGACCCTGTCTCAGCAAATTCATCTGCGTGCCTACCACTGCACATATAATCATGTTGGCTTTCCGTGTTGAGGTAGTAAATATGCGCAGATATGTTACTAAAAGAAGAGACTGCTTTATGTAAGTGCATGAGATCACGTGCAAGCATCAGTGCAACTCAAACATCTGGAAGTGCTGTGGTTTGCGTCGTTATCATGTCTCAGTCAGGTGGAAATGCACTCGGTACAGTTTGGATCCATAATTAGAAAAATGTCCCCCCAGCCAGATGGAAGGTCACTTGACTCAGTGACCCAGAGAAAAAGCTACAAAGAAACCCAACAGAGCAGCAGCGCTTCCCTTGACCTGGGCCCCACTGTGTTTGTTGTTCAGTCGCAATCACAATGCAGTGTAACAGTGTAACTCCCCGACGACCAGATCCCATTATCCAGATACAGCATCAGGTGTAACTGGGGGTCTCAGTTTGGCCTTTTTTTCCCCATTAACTCTCTTGTTGGTGGGGAGGGATGGGGTCACTTTGATGCAGCAGTGTTAGTCAATTTATTTTTAGGGTTAGAGAGGGTCCTAACACAAACAGACATAAAATGCAGCACATTAAAGGTGCTGATGTTCTGATTTTAATCAGACGAGAGAAATCTGTTAGTGCCTGAACTAAACAAAACAAACAAACTGTTCTTCTGAGTAAAGAAACTGACTCTAAAGGACAACACAATTTCATACTGTTTGACTCTGTTTATATGTGGCGGACCCTGCCAACTTTCTAGCTTCAAACAGTAATCTGGGGACCTTATTGTCAGGACAGCAAAAGAAAAAAATGAATATATCTGTATTATTGTCTTTTTAATATTCTAAATAATACAATTTTGAGTTTCACTTCAAAACAACATAGTGTCCCTTTAAACAAAATAAGACAAATGTTATCACACATTCACGGGCTAAAGCTCCCCTGCTCCCATGCCCACCAAAAAACATACAGTAAATAAACACATACAAATATTTACCTGCTCATTGCAAATGGATCATTACCATATATCGAGATTATAACTCAGGTATAATCATAATGAAACAGGAGTGGGTTGACTGGAACGATGTAAAAAAAATACACCTCAAAGAAATGAAGGGAGGTGGTTTGTGCTGTCAGTGCTTCGGCAAACAGCTACTGAAACAACATGCAGGCGTCGATGAGTGCATTATTTTTCATAACGACATGGATGAAAGTGCATTTATTCCACTTTTACAGTAATTTCTTATGATTGTTCAAATAAAAAAAAATGAAAAAGCTCTATAATTACATATCCTTTTAAAGCCAGTCAGTGTTGTGTGAAAGTCTTATCTTATGCAGACTTAACCACAGGATTAAAGCTCAGAGACACCTCACAGAGTTGGTAATTGTTGATTTAAGAAGATGCATGATTTTGTTCCATGTGCTGCTGGCATGGCCGCAACAGCGACTAGACTTCCCTGCAGATTGGAAAGTACACACACCTGAGTAGTACTAAAATATATTGACATTTAGATGGAATAAATTATGTCCAACAATAAAAATCCACTCATCCACTCCATTAGTATGCATAATATCAGTAGATGCATAGACCAAACCGGCTCACGTGGCAGAATATCTGTTTCCATGCGCACAGAAAGTAGTGCAGAGAGGGCGCTTCACCACATCTTCAGAAGCCTTCATAATTTTGAGGTCTCAAGGTTGGCACATTCACAGATTATAGGAAGACATGAATAGCATTCTTTGTGCTGTCTTACTTGACTTGCATCCAATGAACTCGTCTCATAACGTGTGTCACTCACCCTCCGTCGTGGAAAACTCAGAGGCGGCACGGAGCTCTCAGAAACGCACCCTGCAGCGTCACGCCGAACCACGCCTGTCCTGGCCCACGTTCTCAGGGAGTCCCATCTCCATTAGTTTACCACTCGCTCACTTTTCAGACACGAAGTAAAAGTTGTTGCCTAGCAACAGCTGAGGTAGTATTTGAAGTAGCCTTCAAGTATTTTTTAGGGGGTGAGGCTGCTACATCTCAGCTGTGCTTCAAAAAATAAAAATAAAATGCGCATCCTCCGTCCAAAAGGAAGAAGAAGAAAGTATGTGGCCTTGGTCTGATGCTGCTGTTGGTAATACACTCTACTCTGACCATATATTTATATATTTATACTGCTTGTATGGCTAAACTGGATGTAAAATGCATCTGACTGACCTCAATTAGCCTCCTTATTCTTTTCTCTGAAAATCACTGCTTTATTTTTCAGATTGGATGGTTTCCCTCAACCTACGTGGACGAAGAAGGAGTGCAGTAAGGCGTGGGCGTCTGCTGGCCTGGCTTTAAATCAGGAACCATCTTTTATCTACTGTTCTCAGAGAAAATTACTCACTCCCTCCAGGAAAATAACACAAGGAAATAAGAACTTCTTTTTTTTTTTTTTTTTTGTCGTTGTTTTCACCGGATACTCAGTTTTCAGCGAGTGTTTCTACCCCGTTTCTCTATCTTCAATTATGCTTTGCTTTCTGTTTGGATTAGCTTTTTGTTTCATTTTATTATTTTTTTTTATTTTTTTCGGGAGGATGTCCTGTTTAATTTCTGTACAGGAAAGAAGAAAAAAAAAAACCTGGCTCGCTGTCTGTCAGGCTCTGTGTGTGCTCTGCAGAGGCTTTATTGAACTGAGGAAACAGCAAAAACTGACTGTGGATAGCTTTACTTTGAAAAAACAAAAAGGCTCCCCCTTTGTTGCAGGTCTATGCGCGGTGAAATAATTGTACAGTATAGATAATTTATTGAATAGAGATTATTATCATTACTAATGATTATTGTGGGGAAGTTGATTTTTAGCAGCCAGGAATCAGATGAGGAAAAAAAACTAAAATAAGAAAAAGGAAAAAAAAAAAACAAAAAAAAAAACAGATGCTCCGTTTCCATGTTGAGAGATTTTGCCTTAGTTGTCATGGTGATGCCTTGTGGGCTGACACCAGTGGAGGGAATCGACTTTGTTGACTGGTTTTACTTCTCCATGTATGCATGTGCCCATGTGCGGCCCACACAAACACACACACAATGTACAGTACGGTGCCTTTGAAGAATGGTCGCTTACTGAACCTCAACATCAGCCAGTGAAAAGAACATTGCCATCCCACCCGAACAGACAGTTTGGTCCACGTCCACGGGGCTCTGCTGAAGGAGGGGGGAGGCGCTCATACAACATACTGGGGAAAACTCACCCTCCGAGCCATCGGAATTAAAAAAAAAACAACACGGCGAAGCATTTAACTTATACTGACTGCTGGCTGGATGGACTCACCGAGACAGGTGGAGGGTTTTTATAGCCAACAACCATCACATACACAGTTCTTGTCGGTCGGGGCATCACGAGTCAACGGGTGCAGTCAGCTGGATGCGCAAAAGGGAAACATCAAGACATTCCACTCGACTACCACTTCACACTTTTAAAAAACTCGGTGTTCATTGTTTCGTTGTTTGAGTTCTTTGCACAGAATCAAGATTATTTTTTAAGTTTTGAGAACTGGACTAATGTGTTTTGTTTATTTGAAGCCAAATTCAGCCATGTTTTAATGTCTGCATGGAGTTTGCTCGATTGTTATGATTTTTTTGTACTTTGCCTTATTTTTACAGATGATCAGGTGACGGGATTTTTCTTTTTCCCTTAATGTTAATCATTTTCTCATGTGTGAAATCCATTTTTGGTGCTGTGCAGACTGGTGAAAATCTAATAATCGCGGCGGAAGGTTTTGAATCTGAAGGAAAACTTTGTGTGCTGATCAACGCGAATCCACGGAAGGAGCCCCTAATCGTTTTGTGATTATTCTCGAGATGCAGTGCTCAGTGTTTGCTTCCAGTAATTTCATAATGCTATAAAAAACTTTTACAGATTTACAGCCATAGTCCGCAGTGTGTTGGCGTACACCTTTCATCAGTCTTCTATTGAGAGTCTAGATGTGCCAGACCACTTTCTAATTTTAATTATATAGATATTCAGTTGTTTATTGTCCCTGTTAACTCATTTAATATACAGTATATTGACTCCAGCTCTGTTTATATGGCCTTACCATTAACCTCTATATCTGCCTCCTACACATTTCAGTATTGAACTTTGGTACTTAACTGTTTTTTTTTTCCTCGCATTTGAAAATATCACAGTACACAAGAAAATAATAAATGCTTTACTGGAAATGGGAAATTTTATAGAGTCGCTAAAGACTGATGTTTATTGGAGACTGTTCTCTTGCTGCAAATGGGTTCAAAATAAGTCAATTTTAATCACACAGTAAATCATTTCTACCTTTTCAAAACGGCCTTTTAATCAAAACAATGAAAAAAAAGAAGACATAGTTTGATGATGTCATGAAGTTGCAGGGTAGTGGACTTCCCTGTTAAACAACCACCATTGCCAGTGCAAATTCATGAGAAGTGACTCTGGCAATTTTTCACAGATTAAGTTATGTAAAAATTAAGTAAATTTAATCTACCTTAAATTAATGTCCATGGACTTCCTTCTTTGCTCTTTGACGCATCATCAGCTGTTTCAATGGAAGTTACTAAGTAAAACACACCATAACCTAGTTCAGGTGTTGTGCAAAATTAATGTTCACTTTTTCATACAAGCATGAAATTGGATACACTTGAACCCCTGAACATTCACAGAAATGGGCCCATACGCTGAGTTGTTAAATGGATCCCACTGCTTTTCTTGCAAGACCTGCCCTTATTTGCCTGTGATGGCTTGCGTTTATCGTATTCACCAGAAGCCTCGACAGCTTTGTGGTCCTGGTGGTACCCTGATTCCGTGTTTAAAACATCCATATAGTGGCAAGAAATGCAGTGTTAAAGGTTACTGTCAAAGTAGCCTTGGCAAGTAAGTTGACAGATTCTTGTGATCCTGATAGATCCAGGGTGCTTCTTCCTATCTGCATGTACAGTCAGGGTCTGGTGTTAATGGTATTGTCTGTGTTTCTCTTGGTTTTAAAACAAACAACTGGCAGTGATGGAGCTGACACAAAAAAAAACCCTGTATTTTCTCCGGTAAACACACCATCATAGTTTGCCTTGCATCTTGGCCTCTTGAAGAGGTCGGCGTGTTTATTGGGAATACAACAGTTCATAAACCGCTGAGCCATGCGAAGAACAGAACCAACCAGAGCTGACAGGACTATGAATTCACTGTTTAAATCAAGCATAGAAAGGGTAAGGGTAGTTCAATCAGAGTCCAAAAAAAAAAAAACAGTGGGATCCATAAGTACGCTGCCACTTTTGTGATGGCATCCCTGAAAATCTCCAGGGCCCCAAACCATACACTGAACTAAGATTCATGCTTATATGAAAAAGTTAACACAGCACTTCAAATGTGGCACATTTTGCCTGTTGTCAGTATGAACGCAGTTCAATAAAATATTAAGTAAAGCTCAAGTACATTTTGGACATTTTACAGCGGAAATGTTAAATATTTTAGATCTTCATCTAACTCTCAATAGTGTTCGCACACCGCACTGAGAAGTATGGTGCAAACACTGAGCACATCAACTCTGGCTGGTTCACAGAGACTTACGGAGCTGAAGATGATGATATGTTTAGCTACTAAACTTTTGACTGTCTATGATGTGTGTGTAATTGCAATGGCTGACTGCCCCGAAAAACACAAAGTCTTACCACTGTGTGAGGGAGACGCACAGGAGGCCTCCATGTTGTATATAATGAAGGGTGGGGGTGGGGATGGGTGGGTGTGGGGGTGGGGGGGGGGGGAGGGGGATCTCGTCACTGTTTATGTAGTGGACAAAAACCCATTGCATGTGGCTGTTGATATTTCAACTCCTGTCAATTACATCCTCGAAAAAAAAAAAGTACTTAAACGTGTCCATTTTTTTGAATGGTTGAGTATTTCCAAATGAGGTCTATCATGAAATAAATATTTCTCTTTTGGTTTAAATTTGAGGCTGAGCCTTTTTGAATCTTGATTTGTATTCTGAGTGTTTGACGAGGCTCTGTGGAACTTTGGTTCTGTTGTGGAAGCATGTTTTTGCGTAGGAAAGCTCAACTTTCAAACTTAGGTTGGCTACTGTGCTCTCTGCGCTAAAATCTGCTCACGTATTGGCCAATCAAAAAATGAAAAATACATGTAAAAAATTGTTACAAATTGTAACATAGAGCTCCTTTAAGGCTTCATCGGAAGTGATAGAAAATACCCAATCATTGATGTCGAACTTTCAGAAAACAGTATATTTTTTTGTGAAAATAAGGAGTCCTACAACAAGCTGTCTGTCATGGTGATATGAGCGTTTACCTGAATTTTCCATGACAACAGATACTGCATGTCATAACAGAACCTACTCCCACATGGGAAGAACCTATATAAACATATAACTTTTAATATAGGTTTTCGAATATATGTGACATACACAAAATTGGCCTTTTTCATATATTATATATGAACATATATGTACATATATTTACATATACATATATGAAGTGCTCCTCGGCTCCCTTATCAGTCCCCTCCAAAAAATCTTTAACTGAAAAATTGCGGACACAGTCAAGGGCCAAAATACTATGTGCCCCTCTATCCCCACCCTTCAAGCAGGGCATATCTGATCTCCGAGGGTGATAGGGCCATTTTTGCTCCCAGCTGCTTCTGCTTGTTCTGCTCATGAGGGTGATGTCATCAATTATGCAACACTTGGCTAGTGTTACATGATGTTAGTTGCCTCTAAAAATGTTGGGAATAAACAAAAAAGGAAAGTGTGTATATTATTCTATGACGACAATTTTCAATAATTAATATGTAACAACAAACTGATGTAAAGGGGGCAGTAACTTAGTTAATAATGACTGGTTTCCATATAGCGTTAGGATCAAATGGGATGCCAATTTCAAGTGTTCACATGCGATTAATAAGTTATTGCATGAAATTATTTCTTTCTCCTTGGACAAATATGCAGGTATTACCTTGAGAATAAAAATATGAGCCAGGCATCATGTATGACAGTTGCAAAAGTTAGATATGAGCTATACAGTAGGAATGACAAACAGAAGCTGCCTCTGGGTATATGAGCTATATAGGAGACATACCTTGTATGTACATATATGGCTTATATGTGGATATAAAGAAGCAATATAGGGACCTATATGCCCTGTATATGCACATATATGCACCTGAATTTGGCCTATATGCAGCCTATGTGCGGCATATCTATTATCATATATGGGCATGCTGTATATATGCTGTATATATGTGCAGATAAGCTGCACATAGTTTTCATATATGCGCATATATCGTCATATAGGTTCTTTCCGTGTGGGCTGCTTGCCTATGATAATTTTAAGGTAATCAAAATGGACGGTAATCCGCACAGCCTTGCAATCAGGTAATTACACACATGTTTTGTATCTTTTTCAGTTTCAAGTGTCCAAACTGTCATGAATCTTGTCCCCAAACGACGCAATCAAAGCCAAAAGTCTCTCAGTTCAGCTCTGTTGTTTTTCGTCAGACTCCATATCCGTATCTGCTGTCGTATTCCACTGGTGGCCTGCTGGATAGAGTGTGTGGGTATCCTCCGTTGAAAGAGCTCACATCAGCCCCACCCACCGGAGAGTAAGTAACCTGTGGGTGCTGACTGGCGCTCCGGTTCGTACGGCGACTGGCCGGGCGGCTCTCAGGAGGAGGAGAGTCCTCTCTGTGTGATATCAGAGCAGGACAGAGGGAGAAAACACAAGGAAGTTAAAGGATTTTACTACCAAGGACATTTTTGGAGTTTGGGTCATTGAATTCAGGGAATTGGTGTTTAATTTAAAGGCTTAGGAGGCAACTGTAGAAGCTGAGTTTAATGGACTGAGCTTTTATAGTCTGAAATCATAACTGTAAAACTCATTTATGGAGCATTGCGGTAGAGCTGCATAAAGCGTTGTGTGAATAGGATTCTTTTATTGAAACTGGCTTAGTTTGTACTCATTCTTGTGGCTGAGAATAAGTTCACGACCAAAGCATTCTTTGGTCAGTAAAATGTGTAGTGGTCCAGTTCAATGGAAAAGGTAAATTTTCAGAAAAGTAAAAAAAAAAAAAAAAAATTAAATTAAATAAAAAATACTCACTTTTAAAACCTGAAAATCTTTGGCTAATGTGTTCCACTGCGCAATCATGAAGCTGCTGCTAACTGAGATGACTGAGAAACACGATTCAGTTTCCTCCTGTGCATTCTTATCTATATTTATCACAGTGGATGCAGAGTATTTAGCAAGCAAAACAATGCTGCCCTGTCGGTGAAGAGCTCAGAGCTTTGTTGTCTTCGCTCATTTGGCTCCTCTCAGGGGAGCCCACTCTCGCTGAGACGCAGCCTTTCACTCCTTCTCTTCCTCTGATTGTGAAGGATAAAATTTGCCGCGGTGTTCGCTTCAACTGACAGGAAGCGAACAGTCCAAACTTTCCCTCGTCAACGCCGGTGCCAACATCGAAGCTCAGAAGCTACTTTGCATTCTGCATTTATGTAACTTTGCAGAACCAGCTGGGATCTGCTCCTCAAATCTGCACATCTGATCGACTTTGGCATTTTCTGTGGAGGCCTGAGACTCCGACTTTGAGCTAGTAAAGGGAATACAGTTGCTTTTGTTAAAGTATCATGCGGGAAAATATGCATCAGGTCTTCAGGGCTTCTTGGGTGTGTGTGTGTTTGTGTGTGTGTATGTGTTGCCATGCAACACAACAGGACTGCTGTGAACCTGAATGAGTAGGAACCAGATACAGTAAATACAATTTAAACACCAGTTAATCTAAGAATTGCCACATACAAATGTTTCGTTCTGCAGGTGAAGTTATTTCAACCTTTGCATGACATTATCCAGGAAGGAATTATGCAAGGCTGTGGCTTCTTGTTCTTACCAATAAATGTTTAGGGAAGGACTATATTTGAAACCCTATTTCTCACTATTTCTGGGAACAACTGTAAAATCTTCCACTATCACTGAGGTGTGTACTTATTTCAAGCTGCTTTGACGACATTTTCCACATGAATTACTACAATAAAGTATAAATAGGGCCGCAGCACATAGTTCGAGGTATCAAACATCTGCTAGCTTAGCTGGATTTCTATTGAAAAGACAACACAGCTCACCACTCTCCTGCAGCAGCTTGCTTGTTGTGGGGAAGCCCTGACGCATCCGTGGTCTAACACACTGTTAGACCACACCGTTAGTGTTAGACCACGGATTCAATTTACAGCAGAATATCCCTTTAAAAAAAGTCCAGACTGAATATGAGAAGATAAATTGAGGTAATTTTGTAAAGATTCAAGACAAAAAAAAAAAAAAAAAGAAAGAAATCATGGAAATGAGATGATAATTTAGTTTACAGGACTTAACATTTCTATCTTGAAATAATAATAATTTTTAAAAAACTAGGTTAAGTTAATGAGAAAAGACAAGTAGAGTCCACTAGATTATTTTAAAGTGAAATCAATTTGCTGGTGAAGTTGTGGCAGCTAAATAGCCAAGTATTCCCCCATAGAATGTATAGTGGAAACCAAACTATAGCTAAAAGTACATAAATGATGTAAAGATACCCAATTTCAATGAATCCTAATGTTGCTGCTTTCCAGATTTATAGATAAGCAACTGTAAGCAAACCTCTTTGCCAATTTTAACATTATTAAGTGTAATATTCCCAGAGTTACGTTAATGTGGGTTTAAACATAATCCGACACCCTCTTATCACACAGTTAGATGCCGCACATGTTTTGACTTGGGTTATGGCATCACTGTACACAGAACCATCTGTCCAGCCAGTGGCACGGCTGCTGGTCAGAGGCTGGTGCGCACTGTGACGTTTGTATAATTAGAAGCGCATCTGTGTATAATAAGCAAAGGAGCGAAAGGGAATGTGGTGGGAGTAAAAATGCTCCAGAGGTGACTCTCTGCGTTGAGATAAAAGCCGTTCACATTGTATCGATTCATGGGTTTGTCCGTATTAATATTCTGCCATTAACTATATTTCATGTTCAGCTTTGCCCTCGCAGCTCTTCGTCGTGACGCGGAGTCGGAGTCTTGTTTGCGTCGCTTTTAGACTCAGAGAATACTGTACTTGAACTGATTTAATCCTCGCTATGACTCATCGCTGAACCCCCCACCCCCCTACTCAGGCTGCAACTGACAGATGTGAGAGGAACCATTGTTATCATGGCTCAGATGATTACTGCTTCGCCGTCGCTCTCCCATGAGCTTTTTTGGGGGTTTTTTTGTTTTTTTTCCACCATGATGCCCCGTTCACGTGAAGAGGCCTGAACTCCTGAATGTCACAGATATGGAGAAGGCCCTGTCGGGGTTGTGGCTAGAAGTGCTTCTCTGTCTCTCGTACACAACGCTGTCCTCCCACACTGACACTGCTCCCATTCCAGCCATCTGCTTTAAAGCATGTGGGCTGTTTTCAACTGCATATGAACCGTAACTTTAATATTGTTATTTATATATTTACTGTGGAGGGGGGGGACACTTTCTATTTGGAAGAGGAGAAATCCGCTCAGAGGTGTCAGGATGGGAGATCGGCTGCAGAACATCAGCCCTAGAGGAGCTCTGCATCCTGCTCACAGATTTAGGTCATCAGATGGGGGGGAGAAAAGGGGCCGAACAAGGACTTTCCTTTAGAGACACGGTATCCCAAGCTGCCCTTTTAAACGGTTTACATACAGTAGTTTGCATCGTTCCGTTCGAGGAGAGGCGCCACAACCAAATGAATTTCAGCTCGAACGTGTGAAGCGAAAAATTTGAAAATTGGGTTCTCGCACCCTTGTACTGTGGAGATTTGTCGCCGTGTCAGATGTCAGCATCCAAAGTGTCAGTCCTAATGCATTTCTTTTCATTTCATAAAGCACCTCCTGATAGGTGCTCTAGGAATAAACACACATTGAAGAAAAAGCCATTAAAAGAATAGCTAAGTTTTTTGGGGTTTTTTTTCCCTCACCAGAAACTGACCTTGCCTACAGCTCCCTGAACAAACAAACTTCCAAGTACAACCATACATTAGTTCTGTTTATCTCTTCCAGTTTGTATGACGAGGTATATCACACTCAGAGTTGGCCCTGACCAATTTTGATATGCATCATTTAAGTGGTTTCCTCTTGTTTAAAGCTGGGGTATTGGCAGGTCAGAGCACTTACTGTGAAAAAAGAAAAAGTCATTCAAACCCCAGATTTATGGAACTGTACTGTAGACTAGATTTATCTCCATTCTTTAGGCAAGATGGTAAGGAACTTCACATTCACCTCAGGACTCTCAAGACATTTAAATAGTCATATGAGAGTGGGAGAGCAGACACAACACAGAGAGGAAACCTGAGCTCCCCCTTGAAGAAAAGTGCACAGTGTGTTCTCTCAAAGGAACAATGATTTTTTTATTTTAACTGGCTTTCTGGAGTCAGATGAGGAGATTGTTGACGCTCTCTCTGTTAAATATGAAGACACAGCTGAGGTGGAGAGCCCGGAACAATTTCCATCTGTCTTTGTGGTGACCAAATCTCTTTTCCTAACCCTAACCAGACCACTATCACAGTGCTGCCACAGCATTAAATAGAAAACTGAAGCTGCAACATGGAAACGTGGAAAGGTTCAACATATCAGTAGCTTGCACTGCAACCTTAAGTGGATGCATCCTGATCCAGTCACATAAGCTGATGAACATACTAGCAGCACGCATGACCCGAACGCAAGGAATGTCCTTTGCATGTATGTTTACTTCAAGACAAATGGCATGGCAACATGGCAGCTTCTCCACTGTTGTTTAATAGGCGATCCTATGCAATCCTGCCACACTCTGCTTTGCAGGAGCACAAAAATTGGACATCAGAATGACACTCCCACATTGCTGCACAACCATAACTCCTCATTTGGTCTGAATCAGTAACAGACTGGTAATCTGGAATTTGGGCAGATGCCAGAGGGGGCGTGGGCCCTCGTGGGCCAGCTGATCAATCAGAGAGCAGCATGAATGTCGCAGCCATGTGGCCCCTTAATTGTAAACGACGGCCCCGAGATCATTTCTCTCGGCCCCCTTTCAAGCGTCAATAATGTTCTTAGGTGTTGGCCAAATTTGTCCACTTCCTTCACACCTACCTACATACCACATGAGTCTCTATATCACAGCCGTGGTTACCTCTACAGTCTACAGTCACATTTTACACATTTAACATTTTACTTTTACATCAGTCTGCATTGTTTTGTACCCCCGCTGTGGGTCAGAATGCGGATTAGCAGAAGAAATGTTTTAATTATGGAGCGGCTGGCTCTAGTGATGTATCAGTTTTTGTTATGCATCGGGGTTGTGGTTGTGCGGGGTTGTGTGTTCTTTCCGTGCATCAAAAGTTCCATCTGAGAGAGTCGCCACCCCCCGCCCCACCCCCCGCTGGTGGGTGGAAATGCCAGGGCCGTTTTTTGTTCCCACTCCGTCATTGGTCTGAATGAAGCCTGAGGCAAACTGTAAATAGCTTTTAGAGACACTGCAGGCAGATTCTGTTATCAGTTCTGAAATGCCACTCTCCAGTGTTTTTTCCAAGATTTAATAAACTGCTTATTAATACTGCAGGTTTAAGACAAGAACAACTAGGAGTGTTTGTTGACAGTAGAGCGTCTCTCATGTTTCCAAGTTTGAAGAGGAGATGGAGAAGATCAACAAGCGGAACGAGATGGCAACTTTTAATGAATCCCACTCACATTGGGCATTCAGATGAGGCATACATTTGGCACATAACTGATGTTATTCATAGAGTCGGCAGTTATGTTTGCATCTATATACCTTTAGAGAATGTGTTTGTTTCTGCACTTAGAGCACACACAAACCTTGGATTTCAAAAAGGGTTTCATTAAAATTGCTCTCCGCAATGCACAGACGAGGCAATCTTATTTTTCTCCATCTGTATTTTTAATACATTTATGTTTCTACCCTGGTTTCTTCAATCCTGGGATTTCGTTTCTCTTATCTGACCGGCTTTGATATGTGTTGTGTTATATGTTGTAACACACACTGATTGTCACCTCGTCGTCTTATAAAGTTTGGCTCTCGATGTTTGTTCTAGCTTGTTTTGGGTTGTTAAGCCAAAAGCATTTTTTTGTCATTACTAATTTATGCAGATCTAAAAATCACACAGAATAATGTTTAATCCAGATCGTGCATTCCCTTCAACCAAACTGCTCAACCCTAACAGAGGCAGAAGCTTCTTCCTCATTTTTTCATTATAAATGAACACTAGGAGAAACCGTTCCAGGCTGCAGTGCTGCACATTACCTGATATCGTTGGAGAACTCCTTCTCATGGCGGCGCAGGTTGCTCAACTTCCAGTAAAGGAGCGCGATGAAGACCAGCAAGACGAAGATGAGGAGCAGAGAGCCCACAGTGACGCCGACGATCACCGCGGCTCTGTTCGGAGCTGCGAAGTCGGTGAGGAGAACGAAGAATTATTTTCTCAGGGGTTTGTGGCAAAAAAAGAGTGTGAAAAATACATTTAATGCTACTGTTCTTATCCTCTGGAGTAGAGGTTTCTAGCTTTTTTGGCCTTTGGTCCTGTCTGCTCACAGGGCGACATCTTAATGAAATTAAAAATTACATATTGCATAATTCATTCTATTAAACAAGAAAACCCCTTATGTAATAGAATAGTTCAGCATTCGGGGGAAAGATGCCGCTCTGATTTTTTTCCCCCTGAGAGTTAGATAAGAGGATCAATGCCACTGTCATCTGTATGCCATATGTGAAGCTACTTCTAGCAGCAAGTAAGTGTAGTTTATCAAAGAGAAGTGATGATTTGATCAGTCAGTGATGTTAAGAGGCGTTTGCTTCAGCCTGTATGAGAACTGTCTGAACCCACAGAAAACATGGCGATCCGGCTGGGATCACTCAGCCCAGTCGCCAAGATAAAATGTTGCCGGTAAACGGTTCTACAAACCACATATACGTTCACTTTTGAAGGTGTTGTGCTCACCACATTACCATTTCTACAATACGTGTCATATTGCATTCACATTTACATTTCATAGACCCGACTAAAGGCCGCCGAGCCCATGACTGCGGATCAGGACTGCATTCTCAACATTGTGTGAAGCCACTGGATGTTTATAAGGAGACCTTGGAACTGTCACGCTAGGATTAGACACAAAGGAACATAAGGGAAGCACGACAGGATCAGAGAAACGGAACAGATCACAACCAATGACACAACTGGACTAAGATACAATCTAACGAGGGGATAGGGTGCAGGTGGAGCTGTGCGGAGAAACACAGGTGAGGGTAACAAGTGGAAAAACGCTAGCAACAGGGGAGGAGCTGACAGGCTGGGAAAACACTAGGAACGTGGCTGGGCTAAAAAAAGAAGATGTGGTGCAGGTGTGGGGGCAGAGCAGATGGGGAGGAACACAGGGAATAGGGCTGGATGCATTAGACAGGCGGAAGACGGGTATGGAAGGAAAATCAGGCCGGTGAGGAGCGCAAGAAAAACAGGAGGGAGACGGGGCAAAAGACTCCACGAAGACCCAGAAAACACATAACACTCCAATGAAATATATAAAAGGAAATGACAGGGCCATGAAACGGACAATTTTCCTGCGGTGTTTGTGATGACATGTTTTCAACAGGACCTCGGGACATGTCCAGTCCACCAGTGGTGACCAAAGCAGGTATTTCAAGCAAAAACATAATCTTCTAATCCTCCCACAGAAGCTAAAGAAACAGAGATGTCACATCAGGAAATGTAACGTTTCAACACATCCTAGCTGGCAGAAACGTGCAGCGTCAGAACTCACGTGTCTTTAACGACTGTGTAAGGACGCTCCCACACAGGGTTTAAAAGCCTGTACACTTGTTTTTTTTTTTGTGTGTGTGTTTGATTTGTTTTTTTGTTTTTTTTTACTTTGGTTAAAACCTTAATCCAGTTCCAAAATGTTGGAAATCCTTTTGCAAACCACAAGCCTCAGGGATGGGACGTGTGCTTGAGGATGGCACCCTGCACTTGAAGTGGAAATGAACAATTCCCCGCCCGAAGCTAAAATATCTGAGCACTGGAAGTTATGGGCCCGACGTGATGTATTCTCAGGGTCTGCTCCAGAGATCATGAGGCACACAAAGACAAACTCATTTTATGGATCTGCAGAACGGAGAGCGCTTGTTGGAGCCTCAACCCAGAGATGATTTATTCCACGCTGAATCATTGACTACTCCATAGTTAGCACTTCCAGCAGTCACCAGATTGATTCCCTGTGAGACAGCTCTGGTATTTGTCTGCTCCGTCTGTTCAGAGGTTCTTTTAATGAGTCCACTTTTTTTTCCCTTACTGCCATTTTTCCTCCTGTTTCATTTACACTTATATAAAGCGAGGAACTATCGACATACAAGGCAGCGGAATCATTTGAGCATCACCCGTGTTACTTCACGACACGACGGCGCGAACAAGGTTCTGCCCTCGGTGAGTACAGATACTTGCCATCCGCTGTCGTCATTAGACAACATAATTAGGATAACACGTTGATGTTTCAAAGGCCGCTGCAGAAAGCCCCGCGCGTGAGAATTGGAGCAACGGGGAGATTGTGGCGCAACTACAAAGACGGGCGACTTGAGAGGATAGAGAAATCTAGGTCTTTCATGATCACATGTGCGTGTCGTGTGCAGATGAATGTGGACAGACACGGAGCGTGCGAGTGATGCATTCCCTTACGTTTGTTCGCTTTCAGGTTGATCCTGCAGCGCTCGGCTCCCACAGCATTGTTCACCTCGCAGAGGTAGATCCCTGCAGCGCTCTGCGAGTGGTTGCTGATTTTCAGCTCCCCAGTCACGCTGTCTGAGAGAACACACAACAACAAACACGGGTGAAACACATGTACAGTACATGTGCTGTGCATACAGTATAAGAGGGCGGAATAAATAGAGGGATTCTAGGAGGAATAGGAGTAGAAGCAGTATAGTTAAAGCGATGTATACTTAATACTTTTTCGCAAACAGAGAAGACCTGCGCACAGATTTTGCATGCAGCCAAAATTGGCTGGGTATCTGGCTTCAAGAGGACACAGATCAATGGGGTTTACAGTAAACAGCTTGGAGAACGTTTCAATGAATGTTTTGTGTTGAAAAGTCAGTGTGAAGAAAATAGGGAGGGAATGCAAATGACTGCTCATTATGCGTCAGAGCCCCTATAAGACAGTAAACTGTTGAACTTGAGAGTGTCTCGCTGAGGCTCTCATTATTTCCTCATAAAGTTTTCACCTGGACTTTCTGTCATTTTCATATATTGTTAGAATCTTTTTTTTTTTCCCATAAAAACACAGATACGTGCCTGAAATACTTCATCCTGATGGAAGAATGAAAAGCAAGACTGCAAATGCTAAACATTTCACCAAGTGTGTTTATCAGATTTCTGGTCAGAACTATGAAAAGTAATTAGCATTCTCCAAATATCACAGAAGGTTACATTTCAGTGAGGTATAGACCGAAGTCTATATGAAGTCACAACAACAACAACAACAACTGCCGATTGATTTGGCAGATGTGACTTTGGCGAACTTGTTTATTACTGTTGTCATTTGCAGAAACTTTGACGTTTGCTGTGACCTTGACAGATAAAACTACTGAACAGACCGAACAGATGAACGGAACTGAACTGTGATGGAGGATGGGACCCAGCCAAGAATAGAGCCCATTAACTCGCGGGTTCGTGAACTTTTGCTCACTTTCTTTAACGTCGCAAGATGGAGTGTTTTTTGACTTCGGGGGGAATATTGATTGGATCTTGGTGACAAAAGATCAGGCATAAGGATTCAGATTGAGTGATACAGGGCTATCAGTTTTGATGTTGGATTGGGCTTGATTGAATTAAAGGGAACTGTTGGGCCTCTGCAGAGGTATGCACTGTACTGAGTGCCACTCTAGTTTTATGATCAGTGTTGCTTTGCTAGCGTTTTTGATATATACACAATTTTAGACTTCCTGCTACATTTTCAGTCTGTGGCCCAAAAGGTAACACAAATGTGCAGATTGGGAGCTCTGGGATGAGGGGAGTGTTGGTGTTGACCTGGCAAAGGAGCTTATCCCCTAACCCTAGTTGGTTAGCATTCTAACTTCAGTATATATCTCTGCAGCACAATACACAGATATCATGATGTCAAAACTGTTGATAATTTTGGTGAATTTTGGAGCATTTTTTAACTGAAGGCCCTTGAAGTAAACCAGCGAAATGTGTTGTTGTTTATTAAATATGAAAAAGCATCAAACGTGCATTTTGCGACGAATTAGATGTATACCCTCTGAAATAACATCATGAAAAAGGAACAGTTCAATTGCATGTAAGGCAATGCGTGACGCAGGCACAACAAACATCGTGATCGCCTCTGCAGGGACTCGTTTTAAGACAAATTTCCACTTCTGTTACTAGTTTTACTCGCTGCAAGCAAGACACAGCTTGTATTTGTTATTTTTTGAAGTTGCATTTGCTTCCTGTAAACATCATGAGCATGTACTGTAAATTCAACAACAACCACAAAAAAAAAAAGGGTTTCCATTGTGTTTTGCTCCCACGGAATGGAATACTCAAGCACCATCTGTCCTCGGCCCCCACACCAACAAACACACACATGCACACACACACACACACACACACAATCTTTGATGTGCAGTAGCATCATGACGTCAGCAGAGGTCACGCTTACCCTGTGTGGCTGCAGCAGGCATGGGGCCTCCGCTCTCTCTCCTCCACGTGTAGGCTAAGGGAGTGGAGCCCCTTGCAGACTTGCAGCGCAGCGACGCAGCCTTGCCGACCAGCTCGCCTCCCTCCACCCAGCATTTAGGCACGGACGGCTTCGCTGAAATCACACAACAAATGGATCATTTCACGCTGCCATCGCCAGTCCATTTCTTGCGGGAAACAGTACCGCGTCATAGCTCCGGGGGACAGAAAAGGGCGGAAAGCATTTGGATTCTTTGGGCTGTAATGACACTGATTCGCGCCATATATAGACGGGTCAATGTGATGCATTTTATCACTCATAGATAAAAGATAGAGCCACAGAAACAGACACCACATCTTTGTGGGATGCAAGCTTAAGATAATGCAGGAAGGAGGGGTACTTTTCTGTTTTGAAGAATCCAAATGAGCGCAGAAATTGGTGAGAATTAAGGTGAGACTGATTATATTACATGGATGCTTGTGAAGAAAAGATCGGAAGGGTTGTTTAAAGCGTGACATTTCACATGTGTGAAATGCTAATACTGTCCCCTGTCATACAAAGAACATCACGTCCACTGAATGAGTAGCTGACTCTTATTTTATCTGTATTCCCACTAGTATGAAAACAGCTTCAGACTTTCATTTGATGTGCGAGGCCTTTTTCTTTATTGATGTTTACTTCAACAATCTGCTAGTTTTCAGCAGGGGAGGTGATTCCATCTGATGCAGTTTTGATAGCCAGTTGAGAGCGAGAGTGAAGACCTGAGAAATGCTGAAGACAGAGCAAAGTCAGTTAAAGCTGCCCCGAGGATGATGTGGAATAAACACAGCTATCGATCGAAATCCATGTCTTCTATGAAATGAAGTCCAAACTCCAAGCCTCAAACACCTGGGACATTTGTTGCATTAAGACGGTGACATGTAGGTGGTCTGCTTTGAAGGGGTTACTTTGGGCCATATAGACAGCGTCAAAGCAAAATTAAATCTGGGGTATCATGGTAAATGATAATGAATGACAAAAACTATTTCCTACAAAAAAATCCTTTCCTTTAAAAAATGAAAATCACTCACCTTTCGGCGAAATTCGCCATTTTGACCAACCAAACCAAAATAGGTGACCTATGTGGATCGTGTAGATTTTTTTTTTTTTTTGGGGGGGGGCGGGGATATGGATGGGACATGGAGGTATACCAGAGATTATCAGTAAACTGCAAACATGTGGGCGCCTGAGGGGAGCCTTGAATTCGATAAAAAACAACTTTTCTAAAATGAATGATTAATGCATTCCAGACGGTCAAGCACACCCTGTAGCCCATGAAGAAGACAGCCGTGCAGCTCCTCTGAAGGGAGGATGTAAAGTTCGGGGAGGTGGACCAAATAGTATGCAGGAACATTAACTTTGCAGCAGCCACATACAAAGGTCGGCAGAGGGTGAATTAGAAAGAAAAGCAGCAGCAGAGCAAGTATGGCTCCCAAGCATCTGGCAGTGCTCGGCAGACCATAAGACATGATCTCTGGAGGTAGTATAAGGGCCGTATTATTGGTGAACTGAACCAGTGTAAACGTGCGGAGCGGGGGCATGTAGATCAGACGGTCGGTTAACTACACAGGTCCTTCACTCAACTTAATACAGAGAGGTGTCCCACAAAGCAACGTTACGGGACCAAACAAAAGTAACACAGTAACTGTAACTGTCTTTGGCAACTTTATATGAGGAAAAAAATACCGCAGCTGTACGCAGAGAGGCGTCCGTCCTCCTGTCTGTCCGACAGCATCTGTCACCGGCAAAAAACTTAAACTCACCGAGTGTTGGGGATGACAATAAATCACTGCGACGGTCCGCCCTCCGGACCAAGACTTCAGACTTCAGAAAACAGCCTCCGTCCCCGGGAGTGAGTCAGACGGCTTCCAGTTTACTGGTGGCGATTATGTAGCCTAATTATGTAATTTAGTGCGAAAAATGGAACTTTGTCACTTTTCAGGCTGTCTGGTGGGTCAGGATCTCAATCACGACACAACCGCATGATTAGAAACTGTCCGTGGGTTTAGATTGACAGGGGGGACACCTGGGAAACTCCTTGAAAACACACCGACGTCATCATCATGACGCCTCTTTAGGAGCCGCAGCGCTTTCTGTGTGGATTACACACGGAAAGGCTTCGCTCTGTGTGAATCACCATCGGCGGAGAATTGGCGAACCACCGCTCTGGAATTAATGTGGCGTCGCTGTATAAAAAGGGCAACAGACAGCTGAAGAAGAGAGGAGGGCAAAGTTCAGACATGTGGCAAAACAGCGAAAGCCAACCATGGAGACACACACCCATATTCACACTCCTTAAGGGCTTGCTTTTTCCATTCTGCGACAGATTGCGCTATTAAAGTTGTGCTGTTGTGTTGTTGTTAAAGTTGTCAGTCTCATTTCTTATATAGCATAATGTGACCATGTATAGATGGATACTTTATTATACTGTCTTGTAATTCTGCTTGATTTTTCTCTCAAAATGCATCAGATTTTATTTATTTATCTTAAACTGGGACACATATTCTGCTCAGTCATAAAACAGAGTACGGCCTCCCATCTTTCAAATCAAGGTAAATACATCTGCTAATGATGTGACCTCCGCCTCTACTCCACTTTATGAGCACACTTCAGACAAAATAAATTGGACTTGCATCAATGTACTTCAAGGAGGAATTCAAGTAATTTCATACCTCAGCCTTATCTCTTCTTCTTCTTTATTTTTTAATTATTATTTCTTTTGTTACATGTGTTACCGTGTCAGTGATTCATACCTTTTAAAACGGGCACAGTAGATTGCTTCAGCTGGCTGCTGCAACACGGCTACAGTGACTGCAGTGTGATCATTTGGGTCAAATAGGACAGTCAAAGTTACATCCACTCACTGTCTGTGCAGAAGACAGGCTGAGATTGTTATTCTAAGTGTCCAACACTTACAGAACTAGACCTTTTATGAGATCCTTTTTGTAACCAAAAGGACGAGCTTTGCTCTGTGAGAAGTCTTGCTCTGAAATATCCCCAGGTGAGTTGTGACAGTCGCTGCCTCATTTAGACACTGTCTCCAATTCTTTTATTGAGAGCGAGAGTCTTACTCTAACAGGAATCGTACCTGTGATTTTGTCACTTAGCGTAACAACCTCAGCTCGTCAGTGGCAAAAAAAAGCACTTTTGATGGACGTAACCTTGATCGATGGACCAATTCGAAAACTTTTGGTAAGTATGAATCATTTACACACCAGACAATCAGATACAAGGCCCAGGTTTAAAAGTACCAGGATTCCCCTTTGTGACTGAACACACGGACAGATGGCTTTTTGTCGTTGTCAATTAAAATTGCAGTCGCCTTTTCAAAGTGCAGCTAAATGTTTTAAAATTACAGGCATTATGAGCAGGGGACACGATTGGTGTTACAAGAAGCTGAAACACACCAGCAGGCTGTCATCCGCATGTAATTATGTGAAAGCCAACCTTTCTGAGTTCTACTGTGTTGCAGAAACATGCGCTCATGCTTCTATCAGGCGGAAGGATCAGCTACCAGAGCATCATAATGATACATTTATGTCACATCAGGGCTCTGTAGAAACACCAGGTACAAAACAAACACTCCAAGCATACACAAGAAATATATTTCAAACTAAATGTTTCAGTGTGAACATTTTTTTTTTTTTTTACTTGTATTAACAGTTAACTTGAAGGAAATCTATTATGCTATCATGTTTTTCCCCCTTCAGGGTTCATTTTGCATATAAGAGGTCTTGAAAGTTAAAAGAGTCTGCTCCTCTCTCCCACAGAAAAGAAAAAAAAAAACTGCTCCTGAGACGTCTCATCAGTGGTCCCGTAATTAATTCCGCGACTTTGTGACATCACACAACATCGCCATGTCAAACATTTACATGATTTATACCCATCGGCTTGTTTGGCATGTAAAAATGTTCTCCGCACAGCTGCTCTGCTGTTGTTAGCGATAGTGGCTCAGGCTCGAGTGACCTGACCAGTCTGAGGAGACTGACTACTGGGGGCCTTAAAGAGACAGGAGCTAAAATTGAGCGTTTCAGACAGAGGGAAAACATAGTGCTGCAGCAGCGGACAGCATGAGAGAACTGATTTGTTTTTAAGGATTAAAGTGTGCAAATCTATTCCAGTAGTAACCCCAAATAAAATTATGAACCTGAAAAGGAGCATAATATGTCTCCCTTTAAATAGAGGCAGTTGCCACTTGTTGCCATAGCAACAGAAAAGATCACGTAACGTTATGGGCTGATGGAATGTCAATACTGAGTGCAGAATCAGGCTACGTTGTCCAGATCCAGATAAAATCCCTTGTATTCAGTATGCATGACTTTAGTAGTCAGTAAACCAACAGAAAAGAATACCATTTGATATATTATAATGAATAATTCTTTGGGATAATTTGGGGATACTGTGATATGATACAATTCTGTGATTGTTGCCATATCCTAATGGCATTTTCTTTCTTTTTTTTTTTTTGATATGTCGTTATTATAGTAACTGATTAAAAAAATTCTAAGAGGTCATTTGAATGTGTATAAGTAGGCCCTACATGTTTTGTAATTGAATCAATATCCATGTTATTTTCACACACTGATACAGTTGTGCAGTGCGTTCTTGGTGCCGCTGTTTACATAGTTATTGTTATAGTCTAGTTTTTGATCTTGGTGTGGGTGGCCCTGTAGAGTCACTTGTCCGCAGATCGCAAAACAGAAGAGATGAATAATTTTACCCACAATCCATCCCCTATTAATCAGAATGAAAGTCTGCATGTCTGAGATCCGCACACATTAGGCACACAAAGAAGCACTGCAGCGCTCCTCCTGCACAAGTTAAATAGAGTATAGAGTATATTTTGCTCATTCAGTTAAACAGAGTCATCATCAACTTTATGCAGTCTGAATGCATGTTAGATTCTCCGTCTGTATTATCATCCCAGCCCACTTTGGTTATGTGCATTGTGTTTCTTCTCCAAGAAGAAAAATCCATGTTCTCTCATAACAAGGTAATTTAATTCTATTTATATTGAAGGGTAAAGCAGTAGAGAAAATTGCGCAAATTGATCAGAATTTGGGAAGCAATTTGTGATTGAATAAAAATTGTTGCTTTAACAGAACAAATGCCTGACTGGTAAAATCCTGTTAGAGCAGTGGTCACCGAGAGGGCTTTTATCTTAGCTCTCACTGAGACCTTTAAAGGTCCAATTTGAAAGAAAGTTGATTGTTGAGTCTCACTCCGAACTCATCAAATACTTTTGCTCTGGGAACCCCGCAGCATCAGTATTTGATGAGTTGATGATAAACAATAAAAAAACAACTTACAAAAGCAACAAACTAATCAGCAATGGTAAAAAAAAAAAAAAAAGAAAGAAATCCTTCCCTTACTGTAACTTTTTTGAGTTTGTTTGACTTGTACTTCCGTTTTCAAGTATTGCACTACGCTCGGCCCACATTTTAAGTCACAATAGTTACACAGTGACAAGAAAAGTCACATGAAAATTCATGATATACCATGTGAGAGTGGAACTAAAGAGAATCACCAAATCAGCAAATGTAGCACAGAAGAGGCTGCTGGTTTGATTTTCTGTGCCGAGCAGCGCTGAGTGATCATTCAGCTCTAAAAGTTTTTGAAAAGTTTGAGGAGCGCAGTAGGACAAGAGAGGTTGAGAGAGTTTATATCATGCATCGGAGTTGTGAATGAAGTGAGAGAGCAGAGAAGCTGAACCGAGCAGATCATGGAGGACTTTGCGGTGCGTAACACCCGAGGCACCAACAGGTCAGTGCGATTCCGTCAGTGACGCATGTAACTCAAACTCCAGAGGAGAACATCAACAACCACTTTTGTTGCCTAGCAACGTTGAGTAATATATGTGTGTGTCTGGTCTATGCAGTGAAGTGCAGTGTGTGCGGGCTGTCTTTTTGCTTTAATGAGCGTGTTTGTGCGGTAGCTGCTGACTTTATATTGCCATAGTACATCTCTGTGTAGTCTGCCTTGGCTGATGCTTTATACTGCTTTCAAAGTGGCATTATTTCATTTATGTGGCCTTAGCATCATCAGTCTTTATTTTTGATTGTTGTCATTTTGCTTAATTGCCTGAGTTTGGTGTCTACTCTACTGAATTAATTCTAGTGAGGCTACACCGAGGAAGGCAGCTGTATATTTATAACTGATAATGAGCTGTGTGCAAAGGCTGCAAAGTACCATTCAAAAGAAAAGGAGTTTATTGGTAATTTAGTCATAATTGCTCTGTGACGTTGCCTCAGTCTATGTACACTGAGCTTGTAGCCTATGGTGAGGGTGTAACCCCTTTAATTTAGAAGTTCTATCATATAACGTTTCATCATCATTACCCCACTTCACCCCTTTTAAATATTTAAGATGAAGGGTGTATTTTAACTGAAAAACCTTACTTGTTGTTACTAGTAGTCTCAAAAGATAAAAGCACGTCAAGTACCTTGAAATTAGTCTCGTGGCACTGTGCAATGCATACTGACAAGGAATTGTGAAATATCCCGCAAGTGGTAAAAGTGAATACATGTAGCTCCCTTTTCTTTAACAGTGCCGTAGTTGTCAAAGGTGATGGGTATAAATAATGTAGCCGGGTGACATGTGCCCACCCCAGGATGCAACCCAATGCCCTGTCTTACCCATTACCACCAGTGTCACCTTGCGCATGTCCACTCCGGGTGATTTCTTCACCTTACACTGGTAGGTGGCGCTTTGGGCGGGTGACAGCCGAGAGATGGAGAGCGAGGCGTCACCCATTGAGGGGTCACGGGCAGCAAAGTTGAGTCCTGTTGCAAGAGCATGGTCGCCATGGGTATATTTAGTGCCGCTTGTGTAAGATATGAGCTGATGGAAAACAGGACACACAACAAAGAGTCAACAAATTACTCTGAAATGCACTTTTAATTGAGGTGAACTAATTAAACATGCATAAAGTTTATATTCATGTTGAAAATTCACCAAGAGTTGGATTGTTTACCCACTAATAGGGAATGTGTCTTTCAGACCTTCATTAGTTAGGTTAGTTAATGTATTGCGTGTGCATGTTTATAGGTTTTCAATATCAGATTTAAATAAAGGCAAAAATAAAGACATAAAGCACACATGACACACTAATCCTAACCCTAAAATTCTAACCCACACGTGTGTAAAAATGTAAATATTTCATGTAGAAATTTCCATTCATATATGAAAAGAGCCAAATATAATTCAAATTTCATTTGATTTCATGTGCCATGTTTTGTTTCCATGTTTGACATTATTTAATTTTCACATGTGAAATTTTAGCGAAGGGATTTCGTTGCATACATTAACCAGTCCCCATCAGGCCCTACACACACACTTACAGTATAACTTGCACCACTCTCACTCTGCTCCTTACCATCAGGTCTTTCTGTGTGGTGTCCGGACTGACCACGGACCATTCAATGTCGAGTTCCCCAGAGTCGAAAGGGCTCAGTGTGTAGCTGCAGCCTAGAGTCACACTCTCTCCCTCGGCCTTCTGGATGGTCTGCGGGCCCGTGGACGTCACCTGCATCCCTTGGGCACCTTTCAACTCTTAAGAAATTGATCAATCAATTCATCGCAGGCACACATTTACTGGTACTTAAGATCTTACTGTAGTGCTCACTGATAGATATTATGGATTCTGATTCTTGCACAGTCAGTGAGCCACATAACAGTTTCCTTGCAGACATTTTGGTGGGTATAACTGAGATTCTTTTCACAAATGAGGTCTAGGCAAGAGCAAAAAAACACCAACATAATAGTTGCAATTAAATGACAAGCTAGAATTACTTTAAGAGCTTTGTGATATAATAGTTTAAAAAAAGAGCACAACAAGGAGCACTTTAGAAAACAACGGAGAAGTATAGGCATATGACTCTTGCAAAATTAATTTTACTTAGCTTTTTAATGGCTCTTTCACTAAGTATTCACAGTATCCCAAAGCTCTTTCTGGAGTTGCTCCATGCGGGAAGAAGAGGAATGATTTACCTCGTTATATTTGAACCATGGACTCACGTTCAGAGTCTTGAAACAAAGACAGCATTTCTGTTAAGGTTTCTTCTTCATTTATTTCAAAAAGGGTTGCAAGAGGTTGCAACCAAATGACGTATCCCTCGCCTCAGTCTCCTGTGTTGGCATGCAAAAAGGCCTCCCTAGAGCCAGTGTTTGGTTCTTGTTCTTTTATTCCCTCTTGCTGCTGCGCAAACATGGCTGTGGAACATAGTGGACTGAAGGTATCCCTTTGAGCCCCGTTGGTGCCGAAACCTTACCAAGTAGTTTTTGTGCCAAAACCCTAACCAAACCATAACATTCATAACGGCCCAGAAGTAACAATATGTATATTTGTTGGCAGCAAGCATTTTTTTGAAAGTCTGACCAGACCATGCATACTTACTATGCATATTTAGTATAGCTTACTTGACAGTGAAACCCTGCATGCCTAAAGCTGCTGCTAGAGGGATAGGAAGCGTTGGCATGCTGTAATTTGATGAGTTGGGCGTGAGAACACATCTGCAGGTTTAAAGGCTCATTCTAAAGTAACAAACACACACAATGATTCTCAGTTTAACATAATTGTGGACATCATATTCCATTTCTGCCTCAAAATCCTACACATTGGACCTTTAAGAGCCCCACCCTAAAGGGAAAAAAAAGACATCATGTGAACTCAATCCCCTGGGATCCAACAGATGTCTGGAGACACACTCTCTAAACCTGGTTGGACTGGCAGCGATCACCCCGGTAACACATTGGGAAGCTTACGCCTCTAATGCCTACAGCTCGGCAGCGTTCGTCAGAGAAGAGGCACAGAGGTCTTGCTGATCGTTTAAATAAAAAAAAAGAAAAAGATGCTTCATACAATAATGTCGTAACATACACGGTAAGCAGTGCAGGGGATAACACAGCCCACTCTTCCTGTATGCGTGCGCTTGTGTTTTATATTGCTTGCATGTCTGTGTTCTTACCTGTGCTCAAGAGACCTGCAGTGCATAACAAGAGGACAGAAGCCCAGGGTGGGCCGCAGAGGGGGGCTGCTGACCTGCAGCCTTGTCTGAACATAGCTGTCCTGGTTCGAATCAGACAGGGCCACTGAAATTCTAACAAGCAGGCAGTACAGTTTGTTTACACGTATAAAACCAATTGACATTTGAAATTGATCATCCGTAAAGGACTGTGCTCTCTGAGAAAAGCAATTAAGAGAGAAGAGAGAAATCAGAAAGCACTGGATGTAGAGGTTTAAATTGATATTACCTGCAGATATCCAAGCGTCTGGTAGTGGAATACAAAGGATCAAGCAGTGTGCTGCCTGGAGCTGTTGCCTTACAGGGAGCTCCTCCTTTACTCCCCCCGCCCCCCCATCACAACAAAAGCCCTCTGATTGGATGGTTGCTCCACCTGTTTTACCTGTTTGCCAGCAAGTTTCCCTGGAGCTGCAATACAGCCGCTGAAAAATCGATCACAACCACCTCGCCAAGGGAAACAAAATAATGGGAAGTAACACTTTAATAGACAATTTTAGACAAACCAGTGAAAATGTGCTCGAGCACACCATCCCTCTGGCCTTGGTAGATGAGGGATTTGAGTGGTTTCACGAGAAATGAACCACACTGAAACCGACACATCCGCAACACAATGCTGCTTTGTCTGTAGTCAATGATGATTTGCAGATGCTCATGTGTGCCGTCACGAAAACCCGGGCTCAACTTTCTGTTTATTTGGAGCGTTTCATTTAACTGGCCAAAAAAAAAAAAAAAAGAAAACTTTGAAACTTTTGAAATTTGAAAATAAAGAGAAGGTTATCTGCCCCCACTGACACAAGGAAACACTTGCAGCCATCGCACACCCCCTATGATTTGTTGCATACACAAAGCGCCGCACACAACTTGAACACCTCTCAGTTGTTAGTTGCTCCTGCTTTCAAATAATAAGAAAGACACAAAGACGTCTCAAGTGACGAGAAACCGGTTGTTCAGCCAAAAGCTCGAGCCAGCGAGCTTTGTATACATTACCAGGATGTAATAAAAAAAATTTAAAAAACTACAAGGCTTTTCTCAGTGCCAAATCTGGAGGGAGACAGCTTTTGTAAATAAGTAACAGTGGGGTGTTCTCCGGTAGAAACATGCAGAAAATGGATTAGTCATAACGGATAAAGAGCTTTATCTCCAGTTGTATAAAAAGTATGGAACACTTGCGAATTCACCACGTTTATTTTGCCGGCTTTGGGTGATACCTTTGAAAAATATTTGTATTTATACCCACCAGCTGCTGAAGTGGAGTTGTCAGAGACGGAGCCAGATCCATCGGAAACACCAGCTCAACTCCTCTCCGACCTCGCACGCCCACTCAAAAGAAATCACTCAAAATTCGAGCAGCTCAAAACGAAAACTGCAAAGAAAGTGCTACTGAAGGGAATGAGGTGGATGACGATCGCATTTCTACAATTACTTTATTATGGAGGGGAAAAAAAAAAGAACAGTCTGACTTAACAGTTGAGGACTTCCTCCGGTACGTTACATTACCATACCTGCCAACACTCAGGAAGCGTCCCTCCTGTTAACCTTTTCTCCCGCAGTGCTCCTGATTAGTAACCCTCCTCATGCTAATCTCCCAGTGTCATAGTGATACAAATCAAAAGGGTGTTTCTCAGTTTCTGTGTGGGGTGTTTGTCTCGCCTCAACAACTGGCAAACCAAACCCAAAGGCAGAGATAAGTGTTCCACAAACGACCCCGCTTGACGTGCGTCACTCAACGCTGCACTCTCTTAAACCCTCTGCTGCTGAGGATGCCTGAAACTGGTCCAAAGAAGAAGGGATGTGCTTCCAAATTTTCACTCCACTTCGTGCAACCCTTCGCCTCTCTCGACATTTATTGACCTCCTGTCTGGCTGGCTCATCCTCTGCAGACTGTGGTTCCATTCTCTTTCTCTTTTTGGAAAACTGGCCTGTTTTAAAAGTTGCCTGAAGCCAACTCACATTATGATCTCGCTCGCGTGATCTCGTGGGGAACATACACAGAATGGATAATGCAATAACTCGCTGTAGTGTGGTGGCATTCTTCAGCAAGAACTGGGGGTGAGATTCAAGTGTCTGTCAACAGGAGCTGGGAGTCCTCCTGCTGCTTCGGGTGGTGGTGGTCCCGCTCAGAGAGCAGATGTAATCATCTGGTTTTCAAAACATAAGAGCAGGTTTTGAATGATCACTGCTCTTCTGTTTATCTCAGGTGCATGTTTATATGAGGGTGGGGGGGACAGAAAGGAGGCAATTTGGTCTGGGTTCAAATTTACTTTTAGAATCGATGGTCATGTCAATTGACATGGTACTCTCAGGTACTTTTAGTGAAAATATAGTGTAAAAATAATTAAATAAATAAATAAATGGTGCCTCCATTCCATTTACATTGGGAAAGTGCCCCCTTGGACACACCTATGGTACAGTGGATAAAACACAATAAAGTCACTAAATGTATAATGTATGTATGTATAACAACTTCCTGCTTACTGGGCCCCACTGCATACATGAGGTATGGGGTTGTCACTTTTTTTTACTCCATCCCCACAAAGAGTCCACCACTGGCTGTAAAATATGTATATTTAGTATATCTACATGCATAGAAAAAAGCCTTTTCACGATCATCTAAACTGTACATGTCTGCAATCAAGGTAATAAGTCAAGTTGTAACCATGGAAACAACTGCATGACAGGGCAGTGCTGGTGGTGCTTCGGCTCATATTAACTGAGTCGGACCGGGTCGGGACCGGGAAGAAAAATGTTGCCTGCTCCTTCATTATTACCACCTGATACTGGGAGGTATGAATTGCCTGCTAAGCACGAAACATCAGGAAAACAAAGATTCGATTGTTCAACTTGACTGTCATCGCATGTCACAGCACAAAAGCTACGCCATATTCATTGTTGAATACAGTGCTTATCTTGTGGCGTATGGCCTCCGCAATTAGAACTTGCACCGGGTGTCCATTATTGTGGGAGCTGGGAGCTGAATGGGGAGTGAATATTGCCTTTACATGCATCAGATGGACACAAACATGACTCTGTATAAATGCTAAAGCTGTCTGCTGCATGCCAGAATAAACAGGAGTAGGTGTTATACCAACTTGGAGCCAAACCCACACCAGAGCAGGTCACTGGAACACATCCCTGCTCACAGTTGAAACTGTGACTGCTAATTACTAGCTACTGAGCTAGAGAGCTGCAAATTATGAATCAGATGCACAGGAGCATGCGGTTACCTTCACAGTCACTGTTAAGATGAAATCACAAATGTGTATAAGCATTGTGCAACACAAGTTTTTTTGGCCTTGCCTAAGTAGTTGGACACCATACGCACATGCATGCCAAGTTTGGCTTCTCTGGGATTAATGTTTCTTCAGCCAGGAAACAGCTTTAGTGGAGAAAAATATAAACAAGAAAAACAGACAATCCAGCAAATACAGCGGGGAGTTTCCTGGAAAAATACTAACACATAAGCTGTCCTTGTTGGCATGCTTCTTGTGCAACAGTGTTGTACTCTTTTGTTTTTCTCTTCTTTGGACAATAATTGAAATGTCATTGTCATTTTGTGAAGGCGCAGCCAGATGAAAACTCCATCTGATTGTTCTTGTTTCCTTCGCTTTGGTGTCTTTGGTGCTCTGCGCAAATCAAATCAGTGGCAATGCTGAGTAATTTTGAGCATTTTGGCAGTCAATGGCTTGTGGTTTGTACTGTTATTACAGTGACAGATTGAGTCTTTTGATGTGGGGTTACTTATGTGACATATACTCAGTCCCTAGCCCCTGTGTTACCTGCAGTAGATGGCTGTCAGCTCTCCCCTTGTGTGGAGTTGCAGCACGTAGCACCAACAGGAGATGAAAGCATTGTAGTGCTAAACAGCATTGAACATTTTTGCTGCTTTACATACCATTAGAGAGCCAAAAATACAGTGCAGGGCAAGCACACCAGTGCTAATGCATAGGAATATGGACGGTGTAAGGTTGAGGGGATGCAGTCCCAAAGGAAAGGACTCTCTGATGCCGATGTAAAGTGCGCAGACTGAAAACAGATTGATATGTTTTTAGGTGGGCCTTTTTTTAGCTGGCTACAATAAATCTTGCCGTCCGTCTCATTTAGCAGCTCAATGCTCTGCTTCCCTGTCGATGCCATGCACTGCTTCTCCACACAGGGGGAAGCCTGACTGTCTTCTGCCGCGGGTAATACAATGGCTAGGGACAAGTACCTCATACAACTGCACATCAAAAAAGCCCATGCTATCACTTTACTATCTTTTACCTCCACATCCCAGGTATTTTATTCTTTTCTCTATTTCAACTTGTGTATTTCAATTTTCTCATAGCAGTTTACAAAAATGATCTGAGACATGCAGCAGCAGAAATTAGACGATGGATAGACAGATAAAGAAAAAAAATCCAAAGTGCAATTAATCAAATAAAAATAGATGGATTTAGATGTTCATCATTACACACCATTAACATTTAAAATGAACACGTTTCATGAACATGAGACATTATATATCAAACATTTTAAAGCTGCTGTGGGTGATATTTTTTTCTATTAAGTGTTAAATAATTCGTTACACCAACAGCGTAACCCGTGTTTCTCCAAGAGACCCATGTTTCTAAAAGAGAAAATGCATTTTCTGGCATCCCTGCCTGCTTTATCCAATCAGGACAGAGAGGTCCAAAAAGAGGCGGTCCCGTCAGGGCGAGCAAAGAAAAAACACTTAAAGAAAACAAAGTGGCAAAGAGAGCTGCCTCGAAAAAAATGTAAGGATTTGTGCTATTGTAGAGACATGGAGAGGAGGGAGGGGATTGCTCACAGCAAAATGGACAGGAAGTTATCCTAAACGGAAACAAGCTTAGGCCAGCTTTTAGGTCAAAAGTCTCAGGTTTATCCAATTATTTTCCATTTTATACACTTTATTATATCTGCTTGGGTAGTGGTGGGCCAAGACGGAGTTGGGTTGAGCCAAAGGAAGCATGTTTGTTGACAGCTAGCTAGAGAGCTAACTGCTAGCTGTCACTCAGAGCACCCACAACCTTAATTATGGATGACTTAAATCGCTAATGCGTGAGTAAAAATGCACAGAGAACATTTACCAGAGGTAACACCATGTTTTGTTCCAGGCTATAAACATGTTTATTCCTACTGTAAAGCTGGCCATTCTAGCATGGGGCTCTTTGGGGAGTTACTAGCTTTAGCAGCCAGCCACAAGTAGCCATTCGAGAAAGTGCATATTTGGCACCTCCATGTGGTTTTCGTTTTTCAGCCTGGGAGGACGCTGCTTGGCGCATCTTCACTGAGCCAAGATCCAGTTGTACATTTTTGTGCTGTAACCAAAAGAATATTTAGTAAATATGAATATATAAAAGGAGGACTCTTTCTTTTCTGCTTCATTCTCAATATATTGTCCAAGCTTAGACTATTTTACACACCACTGTTACGTGCCTTACTGGCATCAGCCTGATATAATTATGCTGCTGATTTACTTTTAATCATTCCATACTGGGCATCAATTATGTATTTTCTGAGGAGTGATGGTTGTTTTTTCAAGTACATCTTAATTATAGATACAGAAAAAAATTAATCTTTTAACATTTGCTCTCTTTAAAAAAGTTAGTGGGTTATTAGGGACATTGTGCTTTCTTTCAGACTTGGAGCTGAGGTAGTTAAAAAGACATCCAATGTTTTTTGTTGTTTGTTTGTTTTGTTTTTTTTTTAATCAAAAGTAATTGACAACTGTGACGGGGTGATAAGTTAAATGCTTCCATAAAATCACCACTCACGCTGACACCAAAAACCTCTTGCTTGATATCTGAAAATCTTAATTACTATCTTACTGAATGGATGGTTTTAATATTAATATATTGAACATTTGCATGTTTTTGTTGAAACACAGCCTTATAAGACTTTACAGCTGACAGTGTCTCTACTGTTTAGACATCAAAAGCCTCCCCCCTGGCTTTTATTGCTGGAACTGATACGGCCCAGTCTCTGCCAAGTAGGTCAGCAGCTCAGTTGTTCACAGTTCCAAAGTGCACTGTTATGAAAACAGCCCAGGCTTCACGAGATAACCATATTGATACGAAGAGGAAAAAGGGGAACACAAGTTGGATTTCCTGTTTCTGACTCTACTACCAGCACACGCTAAGTATACAAAACATAGACGCCTGAGCTTCACTATGACTGCAGAAATTTGGGATGTTATTGTTGTTGGCGCCGGACTGTCTGGACTGAGTGCAGCTCATCTGCTCAAAAAAAGGAACGCGGCGTTGAGAGTATTAATACTGGAGGGAAAAGGTATGTAGAGGTGTATCACTGTTGAAGGCAGTTATAAAGCCTGATGCAGTGAGTCAGTCTTTACTTTATGCTCTAAATGTGAAGAGACTTCGCTCTGACTGAATCATGTCTTGTGTGCCGTGCAGATCGGGTGGGAGGTCGCACTCTGTCCACTGAAATACCAGCAGCCAATGGTGTGGATCGCTGGGACTTTGGAGGGCAGTGGGTAGGAAGGTAATGTCGATCATAAACAAAGTGGAAGTCAAAAGAATTTACGCTAAAGTAAAATGTTAAAGGTGCAACATGTAAGTAAACATGCGTTGACCACATGTTGAATTCATATTCAAAACAAATGGGGGCGGCATGTCACTGAAGCAACCGCTAACTGCCACTATGTATTGCTGCTGTTAGCCTGTTGGCTCAGTTAGCCGTGCAGCTAGCAGTAGCAGGTTAGCTAACCATCTTTGCAGCACAATATATAGACGTCATAATGGTGTTACTGTTATTCACAGTCGGTTGATAAGTTTTGTTAAGTTACGCATATTTTCACCTAAATCTCTTACATACTACACCTTTAAGTTAAAGGCCCCCCGTCTGTTGTTTAATTAAGTCTTGCTGAGATCTTCCAGCCGATAGGAACAAACCTCAGATGAACATTTTCTTCATGATAGAAATTTGTCGTTTTACGTATGATGCTGAATACACGATAGTAGCAATTGAAATGCAGCAGGGTTGCACTGAACGCGAGTCAAATGTCAAACCAGTGATCTGTGAGCAAGCTGTTACTGCGCAATTGAAAGTCAGTCAAATATTTACCATTTTCAGCATGTAGTCTAGAAGCAAATCATCAAGGCCTGTAACGCCAGAACAGTCCAAACTTTACATCAGCTAGACGAGTTAGCATCACCCCCCCGCCCCACCGGAATTTCTGACAACACTGTCAGTTGTGCAACAACACTGTCGTAAATACAAATCCCAGGTCTGTGACAATTTCTCAGATGTAATATAAGTGCTAACTGCAAACAAAACTCATCATGTCATAACAATGATATGTGCTGAAAGCTTGTATCTTGAAGTAAACATGTATGTAATACTGTGATCCTGCCCTCTCACTGAAGTTACATCGTGCGGAAACGAGTGACCGAGAGCGGGGGCGGATTGGCTAAGACAGAGACACTATTCGCCCTATTAGAAATGAATATAATAAATGAACCATCAACGTGATTTTAAATTAAAAAAGTGTTGCTTTGAGTTTCACAATACTGATGTCAATGACACAAACAGCAATGACAATAAAAAGATAAGAGACACTTTAATACTGGCTTCATGGTTGTTATCTTCATCAGCCTTCAGAATACAATGTACAGATCCTCAGGAAAACGACTGAATAGGTCAGCTGTCAGCAACTCACAAAATTAACTTTATCACCTTTATCAAAACAAGATGACCGTTGCAACTGGACCTTCATCATACGGATGCAGGTTGGTTAGTTTCATGATATCGGCTCTGTTGCACCTCTGGAGGTAGTGTTAGAGCTGCAGCAGAGTCGACCTGGCGTCTGTGTGAATGGAAAAGCCGGAGGCATGGATCAGGGGCATGTTGATCTGATGGTGTTCACAGTCTGAAAGCCAAACAGCAGTAACATGGTAACTGGTAGTGTCTTTGGCAACTTATGTGAGTAAAAAAAAAAACAAACATAGACTCCAGTCACATCCCTGCCCGTAAAACTGCGTCTGTCCCCAGGAGCAGCAGAGCCAGGTGGCCCCTGCAGTTGAATGGCGGTGATTATGTGACACGATAAAAAGCAAAAACTTTTTTTCAACTTCTCACTATTGTATTGTTGTAGTGACTGTCTCTGGGAACTTGAAAAAAAAATGTATAAGAGCGGCAGTGCTGCTTGGTTCTGTGTCAACAACAGGAGCCCCTGTATGAGAAGCGCTACTGATTCATGCCGCTTCGCAGCAAAAACTTCTCTGATCAGAGTAACAAACTTGGAGTTTGTGCAAGAGCTGTCTAGCCACAAGGCTACAACCTATTGTCAATCATTGTTAAGGATAGTGTTCAAGAGAACAATGACAACAGTTCAATTACAAGAAGAGAGAGCATCTCTCAGGTGCTTTGTGTCTCCATTTTACCACATTTAAAAGTGTTTTTCCAGTTGTTCAGGGACTTGCACAATTAATGTTGAACTCTGGGGCCCCACTAAACTAGTGCATTAACCCTCCAATAAGCTTAATAGAAATTATTATCTTTTCTCTTTCAGCACCCAAACGCACATCTTGGAGCTGATAAAGGAGCTGGGCTTAGAGACCTATCAGCAGTTCAATCTTGGCAGGAAGGTGCACCACATGGGTGGCCCAGGTGCCAAAGTTCGCACCTACAGAAGCAGTATCCCTGCTCTGTCCCCAGTGGTGCTAATTGACCTCACCCAGCTCCTGTGGAAGGTGAGGCAAGACTTGCATACTGTACTGAGGTCCATGTTCAGTTAGAGCTGATAAGATTCAATATCCACAGCTCTCAGTGGACAAATATGTTATTTACAACTCTGAAGAGGGGTTTAATTAATTTCTTGTTGACTTTTAAATGTGTACCAAGAATGAGATGATATACGGACCACATATCAGCTGAAATATCGTTTTCTCTGGAGCTTTAACAACCATATTTTATAATCAGCTGTATTGTCCAATATCCTTATCGTGCTGGGAGATAAGAAGTCCCAAATGAATGTGGAAATGGTATTTCACATTTATAAGGCTGTATGCTTTCAAATTGATAGCTCATTTATCACACAGTGAACAAAAATGTTCTGCCCCGGATAAATGGCTACAGTAGCAGTGGGAAGTAGAGAACGTGGGGGAGAACGCCCGAGTAGAATCACATTTGGCAGCCTCCAACTGTATCTATACTTTTTTTTTTTTTTTCCTAAGCATATCAATGGGATGCTTTTGCTTCACAGCCGTGAATCGTCGTGTGTGGGTGTGTTGTGGTGACTGAATGTTTCAATCAGATTGACAGATTATGTGCCACAGTATGTGTCCAGGATCCTTGGAGGACTCCGGACGCCGTCGAGCTGGACAGTATGACTCTGCACTCGTACATTGAGCAACACGCTTGGACAGCAGGTCAGGGTTAGGAGCAGTTTTAACACATTGACGTCCTCTTACTTTGTGCTGGTCTTTGACAAAATAGTGATTTGTGTTCTTGTTAATAATGACATTTTATGCAGCATAGCAGTATATATATATATATATATATATATATATATATATATATATATATATATATATATATATATATATATATATATATATATATATATATATATATATATATATTTAAAAAATAGATGAACGGGTTAGGGGGAGAAATCAATTACAAATCAACATTTCATGAGAAAAATCATTAATATTGGGTTAATTTATGTTTAATTAAACATTAGTCTGTAGCATCTTAACTGTTAACCAACAATGAAATGCTTTCTTAACAATTGTTAAGCAAATGTTTATTGTAAAGTGTAACTGATGTTTATAATACTGTATAAATAGATTATAGATACTGTGTAGTTGATCTTGAATCTTACATACCTTTACAATTGCTTAACAAATGGTTTATAAAGCTAATGTCACTGTTGTGTTAACAGTCACCTATTAATAAGAGGTGCAGTATGTGAGAATTGACCACCTGTCAATTTATCTTCCACACAAACTGAGGGTAGCGTAATCACAAAAGTACCCGCTAACTGCTCCCATTAGCTCAATCCACGGAGAAACTAGTTTCAAATGAGCTGTCACAGCCATAACGTCACCGCCCTCAGCCACGCCCCGTAACCTGTGGGTGCCAAAACATCGGTAGAGGTGAAGCAGAAACACGGTGGGGGCTGCTCGGGCCCATTCAAACTGACCAATCAGAGCAGACTGGGCTACTCTAGAGGGGCTGTAGAGGTGCTACAGGAACTGACGTGATGAAAAAAAACAAACAAACAAAAAAAGGATCCCTTTTTTTGTACCTCTAAGTATTTTAAGCTTTCCTAGTTGATGTCAAAATAAAAGTGTATACCTAAAACAAATCTATTCTAAAATAATGACAGCTTATCTATAGCAAGATAATAAGTTAAAAGATAATTACCTTTAAAAGGACACAAAGGGAGGTTCATAGCATTCTAGCAGCGCAGTGTTTTACATTCTGAAATTCTGCAGCCCACACAAATTATGGCTGTCTTTTTCATTTTGTTCTCCAGCCTTGTCCTGTGGTCCTGCAGGCACGCAGCCACAGAGAAGGAGTATTCTGACCTTTAAACACTGCTGCAATCACAGTCTTTCTTTTTTATTGTCAGACAGTTCACGTCAAACAAAAGTATACATTTTCGTGTTGAGTTTTGTGTGTTTCACAGTTTATAATGTACAGGAGGCCATGCCCGCCCACCTACCCCTTACTCTAATCTGCTTACCCTAGGTGAGGCTTGGGACGATGGAAATGCCATTCGTTTTGCAGGCGTTCATTATGAAATCAGCATCGGATACGCTGGAAGTCTGACCTAATCATGGCACTTGATGTAAGGTCAGGAGATCAGTAGAGTCATTAGCATTGTTCCGCGAGGAATCTTGTAAGGCAGTTTGCGAGGCAGTCCATCCAGTGGTAGTGGAGATATGTCAGTGTGGATCATTGTGGCAGTGTAAGTACATGAAATGTTTGAGTACAGATTCTTGCATAGCTTGAATTCCTGGGCCAAATCAAACAACGCACTGCAGTATCAGATGTATTGACTGCTGACCAAGTCTGCATTTTAGGATAGGTTCGATGAATTTGATTTGATTTCAAAAATAACCATCATTAAACTCTCAGGTGTGTCTTTGTCAATTCTCTTTCGACAGTACGAATCCCAGTCTTTTGACGTGGCACTGTATTGTGGTTATCTATGTAACGGGCAACAATTTTGCAGAACACTGTCATTGGGGGGGGAATTGCATATTATCACTACCTGTGTGTGAGCTGAAGTGTCTTCTCAATCACCCCCCCCTGCCAGAGTTAAAAGAGGAGATGGGACTGTGCAGCAGGTCCGTCTTTGGCATGGAGCCATCCCAGATGTCCTTCCTATTCTTCCTCATGTATGCAGCAGCAGCTGGAGGGCTTCTGCCTCTGCTGGAGTGCACTCCAGGTTCAGCTCAGGAGTTCAAGATAAAGGTACACAGCTCATATCCTCCCCCAGAGTGCATATTGTTGACTCTGGTGCCTTATAACAATCTGGACATCACATTTCTTCCCCTACTCTAATAATACTTAGAATCCCAGCCTCTCGAACGGCACAGCTCAGTCCAGCCCTGTCTCAAAAACCTCGATTGCGAAATCATCATCGATTGGAGCCGCTTAAACACTCAGAGCTGTGGTCTTGTATTGGATTTTCCCGATTTTCTGTGTGCTCCCTCAGCGTGAACGTTGAGGTTTCAGACTGTTCTATTTTTCGTGGGCAGTGCTTCTGAACCTTGTCTCTCCTCACAGTGGTGGAGTGTGAAAGGACCGCAGGCCGGAAAAAGAGACACGCAAGGCCTTAAAGGAAACTGCAACAATCTTTTTTTCATCCGCAACAATTTTGTTATTTAAGAGCTATTTCCTGAAGGAATTATAATGAGCAGTGCAGCGAGCATGACAACACCTCAGGTACAGCAAAAGTAGCATCAACTGAGCACTGAAGTGGCCCTGCTCTTATCAGTTGCACTGTACATGTCTAACAATGGTGCAAGGTATGGAGGACCCAAACTGCCTAAAACAAGTTATAGGAATCTCTCAATAACTAAAATGTATTTGTTTGTTTATTCCCTTCATTCAATTTCTTTTACCTTATTTATTTCTGCATTTTCTTCCTTTCCTCTACTTCTTTTTCTTTTTTTCTCCGCACATTTCAGCTTCATTCTGGAAATGAAGCAACTGTCATTCAAAGCGTGTCATGGGCTCGCCTTTTCGTTTACTGGCTGGTAACATCAGGGTGCATGCATCTCAGCTACATGCCTTGCTCCCACAAAATAATTCACAAATATATATGTATTGATTTTAGATAGAGACAATTTTAAACACATTTTCACCTGAAAGTAAGCACTCCTTTAGATGTGGAAGAAAATAGTTGTGACTGAGAAGTGTTCACAGCCAGTTCTGTGGCTGATATAGAATCACCAGAATATATTTCCAGCTGATGAGTTTTCCAAAATGTCATTTCTAATTGCTTGACAACCACAAACATAATGCTTTATTGCATTGTGGTTTTGGCAGAGGTCTCTCAGACACATGCATCAAAATCTTGGCAAGTGCTACCAAATGATCTGCATGGCTGGCTGTACACCACCAGGGGTTTGTTGTTTTGTGATTTGGGTGAAGTGACCCTTTTACTTCAAACACCGTGTCCACCTGGGGGTAGGGGGGGTCATCTACGGATTTTAAGCCCACCTTGAAGTGTAATATCTGTCTCTCCACAGGGAGGCACCCAACAGCTTTCGGAGTGTCTGGCAGACCGTATCGGGTGGAAGAATGTCCGGCTGGGTTCTGCTGTGACGGCCATATGGCAGGTAGAGTACAGTAACAGCTCACTCAGGGATTGATGAGGCGCGACACAGAGATAACAGCTTCCTAGATGGGGAAACAGGCCGTCTCCTGTGAAGGCACTGTCTGTTCCGCCTGACTGTCTCCCTTATCCACATCTGGGAGCCCACGAAGGCGCCATGCACCCTAAAGAGTGGATTTACCTCAGCGTACCGTCTATTTCTACCGTTTCTGCAACATTTGCATTTATTGATTGTTTGATAGAATTTAAATTATTGGATGGTAGACTACAGAATCCTTGCTTGAATACAAATCCAACCAGTTATGACACTGTCAGTTGACCAGCTCCAAGGTAAAGCTTGAAGGAGCGCTATGTCGTTTTGGAGGAGACATTTTAATCAGAAGAGATCAAAAGATCTCCATTGTCTGTTTGTTTAAAGCCTAAAATGAATTAACTAAATAAACAAACTCTCTTCATTTACATGACTGAATGAATAAAGTGACCTTAGAGGACAACACAGTTTCATACCCTGCCACCTTTCTGGCTCCAAACAGTGTTCTGGGGACCTTATTTCCCTCTGAGAACAGATTGCTTGTTCAGTTATGGGAAAAATAAACTTTTCTGAGTTTGAATTTCTTCTCCAAAACTTATTGACCATCTAATCCATTTAGTTACAGGAAATTATTGAAAACTGTTTTGGTAATTTGGTCAATCATCAAGAAAAGATGCCCAGAATGAACTTGTTGCCGTGTCTTAAAAGAGGGAATTTGGTGTCTTTCTGGCTCATAGTAGAGCTGATATATTTGGGTACTGGACATGTGGCCGGACAAGGTGTGAAAAACAGAAATCCTAGATTTCACCATGTAGGGAAACTAATCAGTCAGGAGGGTCTCCATTCTGAGTGAACGATACACTTTCATTCCAATGTGCACAGCAAGAGAATGTACAAATAATTGGCAGATCGCGATTTTGTCATATTTGAGGAGGTGGTGAAGAACACTGCTGAAGAGCACAACCTGCACTCTGGATAGCGAGAGCAGGAGGGCCGGCGGGGTTGAGAAGTGGTCGCGTAATTTGCACTGAAATGACAGCTGGCAGCAGCAGAGCAAACGGATTTAAAGTTCGACAGCAGGGGTATGAATGGCTTGGAGTTATCTTGATGAAATCTGGATGCTTAAATGAAGAGGGGAGAAAAAAGAAAAGCAGAACCCCCCCACAGTCAGCTGATAAGGAAGGAGCAGAGATAGAGAGAGAGAGAGATGAACGATACAAAGATAGCCTTCCTGATTGAACTTACGCTGAGCTCCATTTGATTAATCAATTAGTCAATCAACACACAATCTTCAACCTTTCAATTTGGGAGTGTTTGCTGGTTTTCTTTCCCATCTGTGATAGTGAATTGATATCTGTGCATTTTAGACCGTTGACAGGACACATTTAACTGTGGTGTAGGGACCAAATGATTAATCAAGTAAATGAATTGCAGTTCGATCATTAAAAAAATAGTTGTCTACATTTTTCACAATGAATAATAATGGAATGAATCAATACTAAAAATAATCATTAATTACAGTCCTATACCCACGAACATTACAGTTACAATAAGAATGAAGACTTTTTTTTTGTTTGTTTTTTATGCCCACGTATTATACAGGGTCACTGCCTATCCAAGCATGCTTTGGGTGACAGACAGGGCACCCTTGACATTTTGCCAGTGTATCACAGGGCTAACACGTATTGACAGACAGACTCACATTCACAGCTACGGGCAACTTAAGAGTTTTCCCGTTGACCTAAGCTGAACCGGAGCATTCGCAAGAAACCCACACAGGCAGGGGAAACTACAGAGAGAGAGAGAGAGAGAGAGAGAGAGGCCCCGGTTGGCCTGGCTGGCTTCACATCCAGGACCTCCTTGCTGCGAGGCGATGGGACAGCGTGCATGCCAAAATAAAAGATATGGAATCATTTAATTAAAACTTTAGTGAAAATAAATGACATGGTTTCCCTGAAGTTTCGAGAAAATCTTGTCTAAACTCGAAGAGCTCCGACACCTTTCTAATTTAGCGCTGACCCCGATGCATTTTATAAGCTGAGAGGGTGTTGCAGAGTCGCTGGAAGATATGAAGTCCTAATTACAGAGAACCTTTACGGTGTTAGGAATTTAGTTCACAGTATTTCAGCTCTCTATACTGATTTCTTTCTTTTTTTTTTCTTCTTTTTTTTAAATCTTAAATTTCAGCATCCAAAAATATCTAGCTGGTTTACAGTCTCTGAAGACGGGAGCTTTCTTTGTTGCGCAGTGGCGCTCTGTGGTGCGGTGAGAATTAATTATCACCAGAGGCTTAAGTTTAGTGGAAATACATGCCAGACCAAGGGAGCCGGACACTTAAGAGCTCTGCAACAGCAAGACTGTCTGCAGTGATTTAAATAATCCTTCAGTGTCATGCAACCACCTTTTTAAAGTCTGTGCACCTTGTCAATTGCACAGATTACCAGAAAATCTCCTTCTCTTCACAGACTGTGAGAACCGGCTTCCATAAAAATAGCAAACACAATATCATAGAAAGAAAGCTTGATTGTCTCCTTAGAATCTACATGTCCTTCACTGTTCAGTACATGCTGAACACACACAGTAGCATGCCTGGCATTTAATGATCAGTGACAAGGAGGGAGGTTCAAGGAGGATGTGTAGACAAATTATTCAGCATTTCTGCATTAATGCTATGCAGAAGTGCAGAACTAAGCTCTGAAAAACAATTTAGCACAGTTACATACTTGGGGCAATACGGGGTCAGCAACTGCAAAGAAGTCACCAGTTAAGTTAAAGGAACATTGTGTAGAAATTAGCATTTTGTGCTGAAACAAGTAATAGACACCCTATTGATCCTGTTACAAGACACTACCATCAACATGATTTTGAAGCTGTTAAGGCAAGTACAGATACAGTTTGAGCATCCTATATTTGAGATAAATTTCGCCCCAAATCACACTCATCAACAACTGACCACTCAAGAGGATGTAACACATTAACAAATGTGTGCCACAGGCTTAATTTAACCAAAGCTCTGTTTCTGTTTATATGTTTCAACAGGATGCTGAGTGGGCCAGGGTGACGTCTACAACCAACACCTTCTTGTGCAGAGCCGTAATTGTCACCTGCCCCCCTCATTTGGCAGGTCAGTGCTCGTCTCCCGCCTCTGTCGACTCGCTAAATGAAATTCTCACTGATGCAGGAGGCAAATATCCTCCTCTCTCACCATGTCTGTCAAATGTGGCAAACTCCTCTTCCATGCAGATAAATCTTTGATTTCCCTAAATCTTTTTCGGCTGTGGGGTGTGGCAATCACTTTGGCTGGCGTAAACTCTGTCTGAGGTTGGGGCTCTCGGCTGAGGAATTGCCTGGATTGGATTCTGGAACCAGAGCAAGAGTTAAGGCCAGAACTTCAACTGGGGGCTAATGCGACATTCGTTATGGTCGGCGGTGGGAAGTTGAAAGTGACAAACACGTCATTACCATTCTCTCTGCAAGTCAGCTACCAAGGAGGGAAAAATCTGGCCCCCTGCAGTGAAGTGTTTTTCCGGCTGCTCACGAGAAGCAGAACATTTTTAATTGAACCGTCTCACATAGCATATTGAAACATGTCATGTTGAAAATCAAACTTCAGCACAACAGCACACATTACTGCAGCCATGTGCATTTGACATCATGTTGTGCAGGCAAGTAGAATCCACTTTTTCATTGTTTTGCCTGGTCAGAAAATAGCAATCCTGCTGTCCAACTTCCAATCAACTGCAGGGTGAACTTGTGTTGACTGGGGGTCTGATTTAATGTTGGCAGTTGAGCTGGTGTTGTGCAGGACACAGAAGCGGGTGCCGGTTGATGTTGAGGCCCAGAGCCACAGCGACCGTTCGCCAGTTTTGGAAGCGTCCGAAGGTGAAGCACGGGCCTGCTCTGGGTTTGGTGCCTGTTTGCACTAAGCTGGCAACAGATCTGTCACTCAAAACCTCATACTCAGAGCCATGGACCATGGCCAGGATCCTTAATGAGACAGGTTTGAGAGCGGTGTTGAATTATGCAGCATGGATTGCTCTGGCTCGGGTGCCACAGTGCCATGGTTTGGCCTTAAATCAGTGCGGGGGAGATTGACGGGGTCTTTGAAAAGCCAAAGTCGGGCCGGCGATTGAGACGTCACCTCTCCCAAAAGGAGGCGAGGATAAATTAAAGAGAGGGTTGCTGCTTGAAGCCATCGGCGTGACACGCTTCATTTGAATGTCGCAGAAGTGGGCAGACCTGAGAAGCTTTGCGGTTAGTGGGGGAGGGAAGAAGAGAGCTTAACACCGCAGGCGGCGGGGAGGATGATAATGACTCTAGATGATTCCGAGCCTCCCTTGGACAGTAGCAGTTTAAAGGATTGTTCTTACTCTCCATAACCTCTCATTTTGGGTTTTCTTTTTGTGTACGTTTCTGACATTCCTTTTATCTTTTCAAATGGATTTTATTGAATTTTCTGTTTTCCATTTAACAAGCAAAAGACAAGCGAAAAGGATAACAATGATTGCGAGCGTTGCACTGTGCAGCTCAGCGTAGACAATAAAGAAAAAGAAGGGGCAAAACAAAACACTCTCTGCAGTCAGATCTGTCAAACATTGCGCGTGATTTTGAGGCTGTTCTAACAGAACCACTGGCATGCTTTGAGGTGATTTCATCCTTTTATCTGGCTATACTAGCATGAGAATAAAAAAAAAAACTAAAGGGTACATCTTTTAATTTCATCAAGAGAGAGTATTTGGCCCCAGATTGCATATTTGAAGATATTAAAATGCTGAAAGAACAGACATTGATTCAATGACTAACTCAGATCCATCTCTAATAATAACCACTCATTTTTTATTCAAACTTGAAGATCTCTAATGCTTGCATGCACTTGCAATTTCAGTTAAATCAATATATTTCACGTTATAAAATCAATACGTTGAGTGGAGAGGACGATTGTAGTCAAAGTGCTCCCATGCATTTTCCAATAAACTACATTTATCTTTGATCACTTCTCAGAAATGAGCGCCAGGGGGATTTTCAAAATGTCAAAAGTAAAGTAGTCTAAGCAAATAATTTTAGAGAATGAATTGGACTTGTCTAACCCCCATATACTGTAATAGCTGATGCCCACGAGAGAAACATTAAAGATTAATGGTTCAAGATGAATTTAACTGACTTTCTGGAACACGAGATTGTAAAATTACATTTCTGTTGTAATTCCCAAAGGTAAACACAAAAACAAAACTATATGGACTAACTGGTGAATGATAATCAAGTCACCAAAAAAAATACAACAGTATCCGTTAGGGTTGGGTGATGTTTGAGTTGAAACATCGTGATGGACGGTGACATTGTTGTTTATGAATTTGAGGCAGCGTGTTGGCAGCAATTGCAATATTATCTCACCACTGTAGCCGCCGCTCTTTCCCACCGTTGCTCTGAAATGAATCTCCAACTGTCTCACCATGCAGAGGAAATGATATCCCGTTACCCCTGACATACATCCCTGTACCAGGTTTAAAATCGTCCTCGACTCCACACCACGAGTCCATAACTTCACTTTGTTCAGCCTCATATGCATGAAACAATGTTGGAAACAGAGGCCTGCAGGAAAAGAAACACTGCTGCCTCAAGTTTAACCAAGCGTCTGGGGTTTGCCTAGCTGAGCTGCTTTCATAAGAAAATAATAAACAAGACATGGAGATGTAATTTTGGTTCACTGAGCAGCAACATACTTCTTTTCATTTCCTCTTCCCACATATCACAAACGACAACAACTGTTGGCTTATGGCAGCTCTGAGGAGACACGCCACTTGATGGTGCTCTCTTGTGGTGGGCCTTTTGAATCACAATGTTACGAAGGCTAGGGATTAGTATGGACAACGGCATCCTTCATCGGCCCAACCCTAGTATTTCTTGCTGTATTAACAAACTACGGAGCAGCTTCTTTCTTCGGGTTGTGCAACAACAAGGAATTTAAACTCAGTCTTGTACTGCGGCCCTGGTGCGTGTTAAAATCACAAATTAATGTGCCTTGTCAGACCCCCCACCCTCATCAACCCCATAATTCGAACCCTGTACCTGAAGTGAGATTGGGCCACAACAACCTCTGTATTCAGTTCTTGGCATTTCATGTACTTCATATAAAGGGTTAGACACATTGACATTTACATATTCAAGACAGGGTTTCCATATTTCGGTAAAGTTAGCTGTCTTGGAGTGTATTAGGCCAGTCTGACATTCTTAATGAATTCTCAGGCCACTTGGTTTCGAATCAATGGGCAGATGGATGAAAAAGAATGAAAGGAAAGGAAAAAAAAAAATGAGTACTTTTTTTTTCAAGAGTTCAAGAAGCAGTGTGGCATCAATAGGCCAACAATACATTCTCTCTCACACACACACACACACACACACACACACAACTACGAGCTCTGCATTCCCTAATATATCAAGTTTGTCCTGTTCTTGGCTCCTGGATTTATCTCCCCATTCATCCATCCATCTTTTATAATGAGTTCCGTCAGTTTTTTTCTCCCCCCCTTCTTTTTGTTACCACTTCTCTCACTCACCTCAATGATTTATGAACCGTCTGGTTTATATGAGATTGTTATGCATGAAAAGGATGAGCTTGGAAATGGGAATTTTGGCTATGTGTTGACTTTGGAAAGGATAGTTGAATTATGTGCATGTTTCGGTGGGCAAATAGGTTCCCATGTATATTCATTGTGAGCAAAAAAAAAGGAAGAAAAAAAAAGAAGCCAATTAGGCTTTCACAGCATGCAGTTGGAGTATGATGCAATTACGCGCACGGGCTAACATTCAGTGATAGTTAGAGAGACAGCTCTACATTTACTCAATTAACATTTCATTTCAATGTGTTCTTCTGCCTCTCCTTATCAAGCGTGACTTCCCCAACAAAGCATGACTGTCCGACTCTGTGTGCACGTGTGTCTAGGTGGCCATGTGTATTATGCGCACACATATTCATTGTCGAGTAGGTGAAGCTGAAGTTCTTGACGTCACTTTCTGAGGTCGAAGGAGATTTTATCTGATTGCAACTGAACTTGACAGGCAGCCAAGCAACACTATATCTGATGTTGCCATCCATCTTCTCATGGAGGAGGAGCTGCGGTAATGACAGGCAGGCTTGGGCAGTGGCGAGGAAACTATTACAGCTGCCACTCACGCTTTAGTCCAGAGCCTTGTTTACACTTGTAGAAAACAGGTAAGCGGCGCATTGGCATTGATTTGTCAACTGACACTGTGAGGCAGGACTATCCGCTGTGCTGTGAATGAAACTAATGGGGTATAATTTAGGGATTAAACACAAAGTGGGAGCGGAAGCGATTGTGAAGATAACTCGTTGCAGTCAGATTTTTATCTATCCGAGCTATAAATCCATATCTGTGTGTATTTTGCATCTCGTCTGGAGAGCAATATAGCAAGTCTTGATGAGCAGGCAAATATAGTAGATGTGGCTTTGCAAAGCTTTGTTCACATGTTGGTGTTGTAAATACTGTGGTCAATAGTCTCTTGTTATTTCTGTGTGACAAAAGTGTAATTCTGAGGCACATACTGAATATATGTCTAAATCATTTCTAAATAAGGCATTCTTTGACATAAACATACATAATGTATAGCATTATAAAAAATCTGACAAGTGGCAAAATGAAAGATATGGACAAAATTTGTGTTACAATGTTTTTTGTTTTTTTTTAAAATGAACTAAAATTATGAACCGAATGGGAAGAAACAACAATTTTGACATTATGTCAAAAATGTCTATGCACTGTGTTGCAGTGATGTCCACTGAAGTCATTGCACTAACGAGGTAGCCCTGGCCTGTCCAGTCCTATAAAAACAGTCTGTACCTCAACAGCAACACATCCTCATACCCAAGCAACTGAATAGGTCAATTACCGTACACTCCCAAAAGGACATAAATCACTGTTCCGGTTACAACAACAATACTGTTGAAGTGTGCCAGTGACCTTCGTTGTGCGTGAAATATTTGGTTAAGTTAAGGCGAAAAAAAAACCAACAAAGAAAATATCTGATTTTGGGTTTAAATAACTACCCCACTTCAGTTAAAATGTACCTACCATGGTAAGGTTTCTTTTTGTACATGATGACAATTAATTGCTGTAAGTTAAAATAACTCCCCACTGATTTACCTGTCCTTGTTCGACCGACCATCCGTCCCATAGTCCTCCCTGTGCAGTCTTCCTCAGTCTTAACTATACTACTTTGCCTGACTTTCTCCTTTCCTCCCATAGTAATTACAGTAGTAGTTTACAGTAAAGGTACAGTAGAGTAGAGGTCCACTTATTTAGACAGTTAAAAAAAAACCCTAAAGATTCATGATAGGTGTCTAAAATAAAAGCATGAATATAAGTTCCTCACATAAATGAAAAACAGTTCACACTCAAAAACACAATTAATTTGCTTTCCTGGGACTGTGTGTGGTGTGGTGTTGTTTGATTAGATTTGACTGACAATTGTGTTGTCTCTGGCTGCATAAGCAAACAAGTATACACAACCCATCTATCATGTGCCATCTTTGTACTCCCTGAGCATTTTTGGCTCTCTTACTTTTATCAGCGTGGTGAATGTATGTGGGGTTAAAATAGGGCTGCTCAGCATGCACTTTGCCTGTTGTATCACTGTTGTGAACTGTCCTCTGGGTGTCCTTCTGGTGGAGAGAACGTGATGTAGTTCCGTGTAAGCTGCCCAACATTCAGGAAATAAGTTAGCCCCTGCCTGTCCCTAATGGTTAGATATTTAATAGGTCCCTGTGTGTATTTACTACGGAGCTGTCATAGTTAACCGACAAATCCGAGTCACATACTAAAACTCTTTCACCATAAATGCATCAGAGTTTTCTGCAGATTGGTGCCCTTTTGACTTTTTTTGTGCCCCTCAGATTGCTGGAGTCTGCCAGGGTTTGGCCGAGAGTGCTGGAAGCAGCCCGGCAGCAGGACAGATGCTCTGTGGTGCATAACTTAACTACAACCAGGAACTCTGTGTTTTTCCTGGGTGTGACTGGTTTGGGCAGCTGTCCTAGCAAATGTTGCCTCTGTCTCCAGGGCAACCGGTGCCAATATGTGATGTACTCAGTTTCAGACCCTTCCAGGCAGACTGGAGTGTATTACATGTGAGCTGAGGATCACACAGCGTGATTTCAGGATCACGCAGGTCAACACAGTTGACATAGTAAGATTCCAATGCCAGATAGAATCCTTACATATCCACAGATGAGTGTACAGTATCCTTCTTTGGTCACTTTCAAGTTGACAGTCCTTCAGGCACCCTTGCTCTTTCTTTTCTCTTTCTTTATGCTGCAACATACATTTCTTCAGGTTCAGTTTTCTATTTTATGTTGTGACAATGCAGTGCCTATGCTCCGAAAAGGTTTAGACACAAGTATCACTTAGGGTTAGGGTTTGGTTGGCACAAACACAGCTGGAGATGTTTCGAGGTCACGACAAAAACGACTGGTGTTGTCGACAGTAACATGGCTGGACATCATCCTGAGGTCTCCTCAACAGGATCCAGTAGTTTCACGCCTCCAGATGTTGTAACACAGTCTCGAGCGGAGGTCATTGGCTTGGCAGCATTCTCACCTGTAACTCCACCTCCATCTGCTCCGCCTCCAGATATGACAGTCGGTAATGGAAATGTGATAGGACATGTTTTGTAAAGATGTCAATATGGTACTTAGGCAACCAATGTGTAATCCTGGTGACTCAGCTGGTAGGGCAGCTGCTCATGTATATCTATATTATATCAAATAGATTCGAGTGATATCTATACTTGAAGAACTTGCACTCTTCGACTCTGTTCTTCGAAAATTGGGGACAGTCCAAGAATAATACATGGTATATTGGAGTAGAGTCGTGCATTGTGTTTTCATTCTGATGGACTGGCACACACACTGGTCTACCCCTCACTTAACATGAGCAAACAACACAACAACGGTCAGACTTCAGGTCTTGCATTCCTAGATTCTGATCAGTGCACAAAGATACCACACGTCACCTTTGTCCAACACAGGCCTGACCTATCCAAAGCAGTGAGACGAGCACAGACAAACCTCAGAGGCACAAACCTCATGAGGAAATAACCAGCAGTGCTGTAAGCGTAGCAGATAATAGTGTGCTCATCTAGAGCCTCACCACTCTGGTCGAGAAAACATTCCCAGCTATTTTCTGTTTGTGGTCCACCAGCTTTGGTTAGTGAGCTATTTATTCATAGGAGATTAAAAGCCATCCGATATCAGACCACAGTTAAATGAATTCATAAACTAATGAGAGCAATTTTAGCCGAAAGGGTCCTCCTCCCTGAGTCTGCTTTTGTCGAGACCAACAGCAGAAATTATTAAGAAATGTTGGAGCTATAGTGCGTGTGTGTGTGTGTGGCGAGAGAAAGATGGGGGAGGGTGTCTGCTGCTACTTCCCAGCTTTCAATTTCAATAAGTGTCAAGGGGCTACATGCATAATTCAATAAAAGATATGTGATGTAATGCGCCCGTAGATACGGGACTCCATCTTTAACATTTGGAGTAAATGGCTGGTGAATTGTGCTGCATATTTCTGACAGATTTAATGATAGGGAGCTGTTATCTTTTGTTGTTTGTATCCATATAAGTGCTTCATTGCTTTGCATTGACCTTCTGGATACTATGGATATTATGGATACATGCCTGGTGGTATTGTATAAAAGACCCTTATATCCTTTATCAAAAGGCTCACATGCTGGATGGTTGAAAAAGCATCATCAGGCAAGTGAGAGGTTATACCTTAGTTACTTCTTCTTTTTCTCCACAACAGGTTGTTACATGCCTCGCAATGCTCTGCTGGCTTTTCTGGATGAAAGAGATGATCCAATTTCACAGCCTACACTGGCACAGCCACGAACTACACCTCATCTCTAGCTAGCTTAAGCCATTTTCATACTTTTGAAAGTTTCCATGCACCCCTCTTTATAAATTGCCATTCAGAAACTGCATCTGTGGATCATCATCCCTTTGATGTTATGTCGTGATTTGAGTGGCTTTTCATGTTTGGCTTTTCTCATCCCACTGACAAAGACACTAAAGGTTCTGTGCACCATGATAAAAGTTCAGAGTGAGAAAATAATGGAAATTTCTGAAGCCCCCTTGCTGGAGGCTAGCACAGACGTGACTCTCAGGTCGGCGAAGTGGGAAAGCAAGGTCAACGCTGACCACTAGTGCCCTCACAAAACTGAAGACAGAGCAGCTCCAATGTCACAGTATTTTAAGAGGAGGAAAGTGAGATTCAGAACGACAGTAAGGGGATGAAAAGACTGAAAGGAAACCACTCTGGGGCAGCTGTGTACTCAGAAGTCAGGGTGTCAGGGGTCAGGAACTAGCAGTTGTGCAGATTACTCCGGAGCCCTGGGATGCTCTTGAACTTAAATCTATTTTCCAAAGATGACTGAGTGATGCAAGAAAAAGCTTTTTGATGAACTGTCAAATGAGAGCACTGTTAGAGGGGAGTGTGTCAGCATCTTTTAGAGGGAACCTGACGCACTTCTCTGCGTCCGGTCTAAGGATGTCTTTATCATTTTATCCTCTGGTCAAACTATGACACAGGTGCTCTTTGACTAAAATGGTTCAGGACTCTGACTGACACCATAGAGATAGTTCATAACTATACATAAAACTCCCATTTTTTTTTTTTTTTTTTTTAATAGCAGCATGTTCATTAAAAGGTCAAATGTTTTTATGCTTTAGGTTCCGCAACTCATCAGATATTGATGTGGCCATCCCAAAGTTAGGAATGAGGCTCAATAATCAACTTTCTTACAGATCTTTAATGCATGGGTTTGTGATTGAGTCAAAATGCACGCAGCTCTGAATAGTAAAAAGGGCCGAGTGGTATGACCATAGAAAGTAATTGATAATGATTGGAATGTCACTATTTTTTCAGGTATTTCATAAAGTACTGGACAATGTGACATTTTGGGTTGACGGTGATGTTCGAGTGAAAGTCAGAAGAACCCTTGAGTCATTACAGTCCATCTTGAAGGGGACATGGACGTGTTTACCAAATATAAATCCATCCAACAGTTCATTGAGACATTTCACAAATGTCAGCCTCTAGGTAAAGTCAAGGGATTCTGTGGAAAATGTCATGGCAATTCATACAGCAATTTTTTTTAGATATTTCAGTCTGCACCAAAGAGGTGGACCAACCGACCGACCGATCAACCAACACTGCCCTCTGAGCGATATGCTAAAACACATTAACTCCAAAGTAAAATAAGGTAATATGTTTAATTTATGACCAGCATCATACACGTTTGCCTTTCCTCTGTTTGTGTGTACAGTTTGAAGTGCTTACCCAGCAGCAAATACTGCACTGTTGTGTGGAGTTGCAGGGGCCACTTTAGGTTCAAATGTCTAAGAGGAAATTCTCAGTATTCATCCCGTGGAGATGTTAACATCTGACGTGTTATTATCCACTAAATTAGGCACAAAATGAGATGAATAATCCCTGCCACCTTGACTTGACTCTTCTGAGGGCACTCTTCCAGTATAGTTATATAAACTGCCTTCCCACTGAACCTGTTTATTCACGTCATCTTGGTTTAAATGTGATGCTGACTCGCACGAAAAGTTCCACGAAAGTGTCACAGCAGATTTGTGTGTGTAAGAGTGGATGACAGCCTTGTCGCTGAAGAGCACTTTACCGTTCTAAAGAATAAGATGCCAGAATATGTCTTATTTAGCCCATGACAATTTAACATCTGTCTGACGAATAATGAGGTAGAAGGCGTCTCTTGCTATCAGCTCAGACGGTTTTGGTGTCAAAACAAATAGCATTATGAATATGACACTACTTGACAGGTCCTATGTCATGTGTACAGTGCTGTCATTTAAACGTCTAAGTGACCATGTCAAATTAGTTCGGAGCCACTTATCATGTCACTGTTTTTCAATTTTACTGCTCCAGGCTCATCAATTTTGTTTAGCATTAAGGGCATTATTTTGAGGTTGCTGACAGGCTCTTGACAGTTTCTAAATAATGTTTCACATCTTCCACTGGTTCATTCGTTAAAAGCCTGGCTTTAGGCCAGATGTTGCTTTACTTGCCAGAGCGAGCACAGAGGCAGTCTGGCTTCTCTGCATGCGTGACATACACTTGCTCTCATGGTACTGATGGAGTTATTTGACTGCTCTCACATCAGTGTAAGATGGAGCTTTTACAGATGTAAGTGCTGTGATTAGTACTCTGGAGCACAGCAACAGCCGGAGCACTATTAGGTCATGGGGATTTCTTTGCAAGGCCATTAATGATAGTCAATGATTCAAGATAAAACCCTCCTGATCGATAGAGGGATTAGCTCAAGTGTGCTATCCGTCTTAAGTTATTTTTATTTTCCTCTTTTACTCAGACTCTCAAATAAAGCAGAGATTTGCTCGCCAATTTATAAATAAATTAGAGCAGGTGAGACCAAGGAAGGTGGATTGAATGGAATTAAATAGAGCATACTGTTTTTTGGGGGGGATTCATGTTGTTCTGTTGTTCTCCCAACAGCGAAGATCTGCTACCAGCCAGCCCTGCCCAGCCAGAGAGAATTCCTTACACAGAACATGCCTGTGGGCCACATGATAAAATTCATCATCACCTACCAGACGGTGAGTAATATGAATCACAATTTGAACAGATTCTGACATTAATAATGGTTTCATGATACAAACACAGAAACATTCATTTAAAACAATCATTAAACTCAAATGATGTGATGGATGCTACAACTATTAAGAAAAGAAAAGCAATTTTTGAAGTGTATTATTAAATTCCTACTTATAAATGGCTGGATGTGAAGCTTTCTCTCTGGTTAATGGAAAACAGCATTTGGTGGATTTCCAAACCCAATGCAGATGATAAAAAAACATCTAATTACACTTCATGCTTGTCAAATTTGATATTTTACAGTTGCACCACTGAGGCCCATTTCCCCAAAAAGCAATTTTAGAGCGCTGCTTACACACAGATCACAAGCAATGGCTGTGTCACGTTTTAGAATTGATTGCAAATTGCAGATAAATTTATGAGTCCTACAGGGCATCAGATGCAACATTTGTTTTGATTAGTGATATTCATGGAAATGAGCAGAGGATGAAATGCTCTTATTGCAAATTGTAGACTGAATGTCGCAAATGTGGTGAAAGAGGCCCCTGTATTTGGATAATCTGTATCAAAACTGTATCAAAACACCAAGTGTGTAGTATTCAGTCATTCATGGCCAGAAATACAGTCCAACTGTGCCATATCTTCTTTCATTCGAAGGCAAAAATGTTACCCAGCAGTGGCCTTAGAGAGAAGTGAGGGAAAATCACTTTCAAACATGTATTTGTTTTTTCATTTTCATAAAAAGAAAGAAAAAATGTCAGCAGCAGACAGCAGTCGAGTCGTTTGGCCCAAGTTCTGTATGGGTGTCAGTACTATGTACACAAGGAGCTTCTAGCACATGAAATTTGATTTGTTTAATCTTTTCCATTTTGCACTTTACAGCCACACAATTAATTAACAAAATGCTCTTGCACCTTGTTAGTAGATTAAATGCGCCTACCATAATGAACACGAAATCATTAGCGCTCATGGAAAACACTTATTAGATCTGTGCCTTGGTGTCTTGCCAAGATGCGTTCGGAGTCTGATAAACACATGAAAATATTGGTCACTGATCTAGAATATGAATTATTTGATTGTCCTCTTCTCTGTGTGGCCTTGCCCAAACTTCCAGACTCACAGACTTTACAAGCTTGCTTTAGTAACCTCTAGCGTGCCAGTCCAAATGCACAATTGATCAAGCCTAGAGGAGACACAATTTAGATAAAAAGCACAAATACATATTTATGGATCTCTTTTATTATTATGATGTACAAGTAAATAGTCTTTTGGCTTAAAAATGAACACAAATTGCCAATGTGAATTCTTTTAGGAGCTGTTGATATCATTGACAACTATACAGAAACGTTTTACTGACAATCAAAATGGGTCTGTAAAGGGTGTTAAGTGATATTAAGTTAGCATGCAAAACTCCCCTATAGAATGCAATCCTTTTTTATCATGCAACAACTATTGTACACCTGTGAATTTCCGTCTCATGTCATCACACATTGCACAGTTTAACTTGACATGATGGCAGACCGATGTCGCTGTGAACATTTTGGTACAGCCTTCAACCATGCATGCCACGACAGGACCCGTCACCACTGCTGCTGAGTGGTGTTATTTTGAAAGTGCATGTACAACAAGAGTTGCACTGTGGCAGTGTGGATGTCTCAACACTCTCAACAGACTGAGAGAACTACAAAAAACAATGCTGTCATCCCTCTGATGCGCCATCTCACCCCTACTGACAGCGTGATTGTTTCTATGCTTGACATCTAAAGCCACCATTTGATTTCTGTGTTACATTTGACCACATTCTTACCTCAATATAATCTGGCCTCTATGTGGTTATATCTGCAGAAATCTTAAGGTTAGAATGAGCAGGCCAACTCCCTCTCAATTGAACTGAATACCATTAGGGCCATCTTTTTGAATACACTGATTACCAATCAGGTCTGATTTCAGCCAATCCTTCCCTCTGAAACATGGCCCTTGCCATCAGTAACTGTCAGTGTACTGACTAAAGAAGCGCATAGGCCATGGTCAAAAGCACCTTGTAGAAGCGTTATCAGGCAGAGTAAAGTACACTGATCTGTAGGCCTCTCACCTCGGCCAAAGTCCCTTTAGATGTACTTTGTGGACCTGAGAAAAGTTGTTCATGCTTGAAAACCCATGAGTGTCACTGACTGCTAGTAGTTCTGCGTGAAGCAGTGGGTCAGATAGCTCCACATCCGGCTGAAGTTGTTGTCATTTATTGTGATCGAGGGACAGTCGTGATTTTTAACAGTGGCATTGAACGTTGTATCGTTACGATGTATTGATGTTAATCATAAATTGGATTCATTGAAAAGAATAAGATTATCCTTGATGTGAAATATTGAATCACTCATACTAATTCTTTCCTAAAGCTGTGCCTTGGGACAAAATACATCATATTTTTGCTCAATGTTTGCTTTTGGTTAGCAAAAGGTTTGACGCCAAGGTGCATCGAAGCAGAAGCAGGCACTAAATGTCAAGACAACTGAGTAAGCTATTGCAGACAAGTCAGAGTCTGCACGTCGGTAACATCGCTGATTGGTTGAAACAACCAAATTTGCCCCATCATCACTCTGGCACTAGTTACACAAGGTGATGACAAGCTGTTCCACGACAAACATGCAGTGGTCAATAAGTGCCACAAGATCTGAGAGTCTGGAAGATTTCTGAACACTGTTAGGATAAAGCAATGAAACCCATGGTTTAAATTATATATGAATATTTAGACACTCCACATCATGTTAGCTGAAGTAAGAGCGAGCAGCATTGGTGTTTTGATTGAAAACAGCTTGAGAGGGAAGCACACAGGGCATACAAACAAATCCATTTCTAGGAAATGAAGAACCACCAGCAATTCCCACTGATGGGATAAGAAGAGTGTGCTTAGTCGTGGACACTGCCATCTCATTCCCTGTCGCACACATTTCAGGGGAGAGCAGATGGCAGCAGACATTTCTCTAGCAGATGTAAAAAAAAAAAAAGAAAAAAAAAAAGAAAAGAGAGCTGACTGAGCAGTTCACGGAAACGCTCTTGTCACATCACTTGTGCAAGCCCAAGGATGTTGCCTTTTCATCATAAATAGCTAAGTCTGCATTCCTGCCTTGGATGATCTTCTCCACAGTGGGGGACAAACCAAGAAGCAGAAGCTTGTCCCTCTCAGGATCCTTGGAGGCGGCCTCGGGCTGGGCATCACATCTGTCTCTTCACTTACCTGTGATGACTCTTCCCAGTGTTGGGTAATTTGCCAGGACAAGTCCTCCAGCAGCTGAATCATATCTGCATTATATGGAGTTTATGTAAGGCCTGTGTGCAAATGGCTGAGCTACAGCATATTGTGTAGCCTGAGGGAGCCTGGGCAAACCCATCCAGTCCCAACTGTGGATAATTGTGAGGTGACAGGTCAGGCGGTAGGTGTAGCAGGTGTCCTGCCCTGAGGTAAAACGATTCACATACTGTATGGGTACATGGACAAGGTCCAGCAGTGACAAAGGGAGGTAGATTAGGCACCCTTGACTATAGCAGGGTTCTCACTCATGGGGAGTCTATAACTGTGACTTCATATTGCCAGGAACAGGTTCTTCTCTTCAGAGTGCCTCTGGAGCTCTAGAATTGGATGAAGGCATGCCATCATACTTCACCCTTGTTGATCAGTGAAATTAGCCTCACTTACAGTGCTCCTTGGCAGTGCACCTGCAGACAGTGAATGATGGTGGCCCTGAAGAAATGATTTAAAACAAGTAACCTGTGTTAGGTTTGTCCGTGAAGCTGCATCTTATGTGATTTAGAGTGCTTTTGCTACTCAAAATTATTCCTATTGTAGTGTCCAAATAAAAATGTAAGGATGTTGCGCCTCCATTATTCTCTGAAACCATCAAATTGCAATGGTGGATCGTTGAGGGGTGACCAGTTGGGTGGCAGGTGGCACAGTAGTCCTGCCTCGAGGTATAAAGATTCACATAGGAGAACAACATGAGATAGCTGAGGCATTCCTGACTAGGGCAGGATCCTCACTCATAGCGTGTGTTTACAGAACTACATGCTTGTCCGGTATGCTCTGCACTGTCAAAGCGTTCTCATTCCCAACCCCTCAAATTGGACAGCTTGGTTGGTGCCCTTAAGATTATAAACCACGGTGATCTACCTACATTTCAAGCGTCAGTTTTGCACATCAATGTACACCTTCAAGTGTAGATAGTAGTGTAGGTTTAGGCAAAAAGAAACCCCTAACCCCCCTTGATGCTGAGGTGCTTGGTTAGGTTTAGGAAAAGATTATACTATTGGGTTAAATTAATTATATTCAGTCTTGCTACATTCAGTAAGTTGCATAACACATGTCATGTGAGTGTTAGGGTTATTATCAGGGTTGTTACATCACCCATGGATGTACATGGCATCAGTTAAGTCATTTACATAGGTTAACATACTTACATAACATAAATTAAAAAAGAATAAAACATTACTTTGAACTCACAGATTGGATGTGAACCTTGGTCTCCAGAGGGAATGCCATGTGAATAACCCACCACCTGACTCTGACTTTCATTGCTCTTTATATTACGGCACTAGGGAGGTGCTTCAAGAAGTGATGCGACCGTGTATCTACATCATCAAGCGTAGAAGTGTAGGCCTGGTGAACAGGCTGCTGTGTTTGACGTGTTGGGATTGAGAATGGGCTGGCACTGTGTACTCACTGTGTGCTGCCAGGAACAGCCTCTTCTCTTCAGAGTGTCTCTTGAAGTCTAGAATTGGATGAAGGTATGCCATCATACTTCACGCTTGTTGATCAGTCAAATTAGCCTCCCTGACAGTGCTCCTTGGCAGGGCAGCTGAGACTTCCTTTGCAGAAAATGGATGGGTCTGGCCCTTAAGAAACTATTTGGTATCTTGCCATAGCTAAATCTTATATGATTTAGAGTGCTTTTGCTACTTCAAATAATTTTTTTAGTGTGGTGTAAAATTAGAATGGTCCATTGTTCTTATGCCACGCTTGAGAGCGTTACGGCACAGGGCAATGTCAATAAGTTTAGTTTTTTACTCTCTGCGGTTACACTAAGCTTAGTTGTTATGTTGCAGTCGTGGCAAAATGTCTTTTTTTAGGCAATTAGGCAAGATTATGAAAGACAACTTGATTATTGCTTCCACTTCTTCCATGATCATTTCTCAAATAAAGTCAGCAGACCTATTTATTTGAAAACGCATAGTGATAAGTGAAAGTAACATGCATAAATAAATATGCAAAAGTTGTGTGTCAGGCTCACATTTGCCAACAGTGTTAGAGATAAAGTATATCTGGATACATGAATAAGTGAAAACATATTTTAATACATCTTGATGTAGGCGGACATATGCATGCACATGCATATGTAAATGCATAAGCACATCCACACATACACACAACAGTTAGCAGAAGTGACACAAAGATTGCTGATTTAATTATTGCAGCTTTAAAACATCAAAGTAAGTCCCAAAATGAATGTTTGCATAAATAAGAAATGTCAAATTCATGTGTCATTTGATGCAGACTCAAAACACTCTGTTCTGGCCAAATGCCTTGGTTGCAGGTACTTCAGAGTCCCTTATTATTACATGAGGCCACAAATTTGCCAGCAGGCTACACATAGCGTGTGCAAGAAAGCCAGATACTTATTATTTAATGAGACATTTAATTTCCATTTGTAGGTCTCATGCCATCTTAGGAAGTACCAAAGAAAAGATGTTGTAATTATAAAACATGTCAAGATATTAAGGTCCCCTTTAAACAGATCTCAGACAAGATTATGCTTTTTCTTTGTACCGTGTGTGTTTGTGTGTGGTTCAGTTTTGTATTACACAGCTATGCTACACTGTATGTTGGTTAAATGACTTTTATTTCTCACTTCCATGCAATACATCTGGGATCGGATACAACCAACCCGTGACCCTGAAAAGGATGAGCGGTTTCAGATAATGGATGGATGGTTGGACTTCCAGGTTACCAAGCAAACGAGATCCTAAGCAAATATTCATACTACATAATTGAGTTGTTGTTGTATGTTGCACTAATACAGCAATTCAAAATCTGTTTTATATTGAACATTGCAATATACAGTACAGTGCCCCTTCAAAGCATGTACACAATTTCACACTTCTCACTTTTAAGCAGTTTGACACATTGTACTTGTTAGAGTTATAAAAACGAAGATCAATGACTGATGTATTTTTGTGTATATTTCGCAGGGCATTAGAAAGTATCCTGTGGGCAGAACTAACGGTCATATAGAGAATAGTTTACTTTAAATTGACAAATTTCTTTTTGAATAAAACAAAGTAACACATCAAACACATAACTAAACTGTAGGAATGTAGGCAAATTTGTTCAAATTATATTGTCACAATAAATATTCTAATCAATGTGGTAAAGACAGACTGCAACTAACTCAGTAGTTTTAACAATAATCCACTCAGAGCAGTAATCTACTGCCACAATAGTCCATAATAACCCACAATAGGCTTAATATGTATTAGTGTTGTTTAGCACACTTCACAGGTCTGTAGACCTATAAACTGAGGACACACTAAAAGTGATAAATTAATCATGGAAATAATCCTAAAGTAATGTTACATGGCAAGTATTGAACAGCGGAGGAGGTCTATGATGGAACAGCAGCTCCACTGGACGAGGATACAGTGGACATGACAGACATCTGCCTAACAACACACCCTCCCTCCCAAATGTAATGGCAACATGCTGGACCTGCTGTAATTCCTTAAAACGGGTGTCATTTCAGTCAGTCAGTCTTATGCCATTCACTTGTGACATATAAATTTCATGTTAGCCCTTCCCTAAAGCAAACACTTAAGATAGCAAAAAATATTGTTCTTGTTTATTAACCAGATGAATAGGGTTTGTTTTGATGCCACGATAATTCCATTGTCATTATCCTCACTAATGCAAATGACCAGTACCGGCTCATCTCGCCTCGCCTCGCCTCGCCTCGCCTCTCCTCGCTTAGTAGCGTAGCTGGTCGTCATAGAGACGCTGGCCGTGAAGCTCTGGTTGGATGATGATTTTCACTGACCAGTCAGCGGTCGTATCATCTTGGCTGGCTTGGAACCTCAGCAGAGGTACAATGAAAGAAAAGTACCAGGTACTTTTCACAACTTTTTCCCGGTGCAATCAAAGTAGATATGATTATTTATTTTCTTAACATTTCAAATGGTGTTTTTAATCTGCCTCTAGCAACTACTGTATAGAAGACAATAGCATATGCCATATTTCCTGGCATATGCTGACGTTGGAAGGTAACAATGGTGGTGTAGCTATGTTGTGCTGCTTGTGTTTGCTGGCCCTGAGGGGAAGCATGCTCGTCTTGTATTGAATATCAAGTATTATTTGTGAAGTACTATTTCTTTGCATAAGGAGCAGGGACATTGGCCCAGACAACACCTGCTTGCTCGAGGATGCTGAGAGATCATGAGGCAATTCAACCATGCGAATTGCTGTCATCCTCAGCTGACTTTTTTGATTCTCACTGAATGGTGTTGGGGCAAAGGTACACTTGCAACGTACAGTATCCCGACAGCTATATGCACTTGACAATAACAGAACAAACCCTTGAGTGAAAGATGTTTTGTTGCCAGATGGATCTCTTCAGCCTTCAGGCCAGGACTGAAAGCGACGCCGTGCGATATGACTTGCACTACCTTTCAGGTAAACTACTGTGATTACCTACACTGTACATGATGAAGCTGTCTCTTTTTCTCTGCAGGCTTTTTGGAAGGAGAAGGGCTTCTCTGGAGAAATAGTGGCAGGATCATCCATTGACTGTCCATTCTGTGTTACTTTTGATGCCACAAGCCCCAGTGGCAATGCAGCCTTGGTTGGCTTCATTGCCGGCCTGCAGGCCTCTCAGTGGACCTCCAAGGAGGTAATGGATTGTCCACATGGACATGGATTGACATATATATATATATATATATATATATATATATATATATATATATATATATATATATATATATATATAAATATATATATACATATACATATACATATATATGAAATAGAAACTGTACGCCACCATAGAAAAATGATCTCATAGAAATTCCTGACACATACTTAGTAAATGAAAATGAAGTAATTGGCGCATATTATGTCCATCATTGAGGTGAGGCATTATAATTATAAAATCATATATGTGAGTTTTTAGAGGACAGTGTGGTTTGCAAGATGTGGGCTCAAATGTGGGTAGGCATGAAAGAATCTATCATCAAGAGCTATTATTGTTCTTGCATGTGACTCTGAAGTTAAATCATGTCAGTTAGTTTCTCACCATGAAAGAAATCAGAACAGAACAGATGAGTTTTCAGCATCACATAGTGCTTTAACTAGTTTTTCATGCATGTTTAGGATTAAAACCTGGAACATAATGTTGCGTGCAGGCACACGCAAGATAGTGTGCATTGTTAGAATTATGTAATTGTGCCAAACAAAATGCCCTGGGGCAACGTTGCGGAAGTCGCATGTGAGATTGTGCACCATCTGAGCTCTGAAACAGCACAGTGTATAGTCTATAAGACTGTGAACGGTTGGATGGACGCCGTGCCAATTTCACTCAGGTTTACTTCAAAGAATATGTGAAACACAGGGGTAAAACAGTTTTACAACTGGCTTTTGATTTATTGATTTATTTTTAGCACTACTTGCATCGGGCACTGACACCCTTTCTGTTAATTTGTACTTTTTTGTAATTTTCAGCTCAGACAACCATTATGATTGCACATGGTGGAAGGCATCACACATTACACATGCAAACTCAACGTTTGACTCCCATTCAGTTTCATTCTAAGCAAGTGAAGGGGCAAGTTTGTTTTTAAAATGAATTGACATCCATCCATGCGTATTTGAGCTTAGTTTGGAGTTTAATTGTGGTGAACTTTGACATCAACCAGCAGGAAAGATGTGTGTTTATGTGAGTGTGTGTGTGTGTGTGGGTGGGTATGTGGTTGACGCCTCAATATGACTACAAACTTAGTACTGGGTGCGTTACATTCTGCACTGTCCATGCTCAGCACTGGCAGGCAATTTTCATTCCCCCCAGGTGCTTGACAGAAGCACTGTCACACATATATTATAAATGGATGTTGTGGACCGTGGACCACATTCACACAGTGGCTGTTTCCCTCTGATGACGTCCTCAGGGTGGGATCCTCAAATGCTGGGATAATGTTGTGCCGTCGTGTTTCAGGTTGCTAATCATAGGAGCATCGGGCCATATTTCAAGATAATAAAACATAAAACATATTTGATAACCAGTTTGCTAACATTACTGTTTCATTACATCCACTGGGCTTTACTTATAGGTTTAATTAAATGTGTTGAAGAGGTGTGCTGATATTTTAGAATTTTTTTTTGTTATGACATTATTATCGTAGCTTGTAGCACTAACAAATTGCACCGTTAGGTTGGATCCCAACGTTAGTTGTTGTCTAAAAAGCTAATAAGTTATCAGATATTTTGATTTATCCCGAAATATCGCCCGATGTCCCTCCGGACTTTCACTATCCATTGTACTTTCAGGTATTAATCAATCAGGAAGCAGTGAAATGGTTTGTCAGATTTTATATGGCTAGCAACCTGAAAACACAGCTGTACAACATTTTTAGCTTCCCATATTAGAGGAAATACGGTCTGTTAGTCATTAAAAGCTAGTCCCTGTTTTCATGCAAATACATGGGGTCTGACTAATAACTGGAGAACAGTCACGTCAGTGATGAAACCTATTTTACTGCTCCAGCGGGTAGGCCAACCTTTATTAACGAACTTCTTTCTCCACACAAATGATGAGTGTTGTGCACCCGGTTCAGTCAGTTACAATGATGCCATAGAAATGGCAGAATAATATTTTTTGCAATCATTCTGATTTTTAACACAATCTTAATGTCTACTTAACCAATCCGACTGCATAGTCGGGACTACTTGATGTGCAATGGAAATGGTTTTATTGGAAGGAGCCATTCAATCGCTTAAATATTTCTTACATTGTATATTTATATTAAAGAATCGATACAATATGCTACCTTTATGCCCACGTGCTATTGACAGATGCAATCCTCTTGTTCTCCCATACAGACCTTTCGCACACTCTGCTCCTATCACTTTCTTTTCTTTTGTCCTTACTTTCCCTCTGTGTTGACATTTTCATTTAGTCCCAATGCCTTCCCTTTACCTGAAAAATAAAATAAATAAATAAATACGGCCCGTCTCTCCTGTTTTTTTGGCATTTCGGTCATTAGTCTGACTTGCTACCACAGCTTGAGAGTAGCTGTCTCCCTGCTGTGTCATGCGGCACAGGGTGGTAAATAATTAACCCCCACTTGCTACCTCACTGCTATACGGAGGAAAACAGCGCTAGTGTATGTGAGGCCAGTGGACACCACTGTTGCAATTACACTGTTTGTTTATGCTGTTTGAATAGGATTCACTTGTTAATATTAAGTTAAGTGTCATTTTAATTTTTTTTTTAATATTCGTCTGTTGTTGGACTTTTGGTTTATTGTTTTGTTTTGTTTTTGTTTGTTGCACTGGCAGAATTATATGCTAAAGGGCATCTCTTTGCTATGTAATTTCACACAATTTTCGGCTGACACTACCGGCAGACCTGCAGCAAAGTAACTATGTTTGTATGAGTTTTTTTTTTTTTTTTTTTTTTTTTTTTTGCTTTTTTTGTTTAAATTCCTCAAGCGAAAGCAATTTGGCACCATGCTTCAATTCCCTCTTTGTCCTTCTGTAAGGAGTGTATTAAGAGACTATGAGTCTCGGCTCCAAATTATTGCACAGGGATGTGCTCGGAGCAAAGGTACAGTGGCATGCAGATGAAGGATCTTAGATAATTCTGCATCATCTGTCAGGGTGTTTTATGATGATCCGTCCAGTTGGACCTCAGGCCTCCGCCGCTCTGTACATAACTCACTGTGTGAACTAATACAACCAGGAGCATGTGCTGACCATGCTCGAGCTGTTCAATTAGACTCCTGCTGCCTGTGTTCAGCTTGGATGTGTTTCTAAAGTATGCATTCATATTTCAGCAGCCTGCTGTAATAATTCAGAGTGATGAGCAAATGTAATATAAGTATTGTGTGGGCTCAGGTGTTTTCTTTGGTTTGCAGGGTGGAGAGAGAAGAAACGCTGTGGTTTCCAGTCTGGTCAAATACCTCGGTCCAGAGGCCGCGTCTTTCATCCACTATGAAGAGAAGGTAAGTTGCTCAGTGGCAGACATCTTATGTGAAAAGTGTATATGTTTTGTTTTGAAAGAGATTTCAAGTTCAAATGTTTACCCTGAAGTAAAGAGAGGAAAGCTACTTTGTATTGAAGAAAACTGAAACTGAAGCTTATTTATTTAAATGGACATTATTTCCAGAGGAGTTCATCAAAATGCTGAAAAAAAACTTCCTTATCTCACAATGTCAAAAAAAGTTAAGAAAAACATTTCCACATCCGTCCCTTTATCTGGATCTGCAGTAAAAGTTAACAGGGTCTATTATGGGCCGGGACCCATCCTCCACCCATGTTTCTTGGAGGTATTTTGAGTAGTTCTTTTACAGACAGTTTCTTTCAGTGCAACCTAATTTCTTAGACTGAAGCAACCTTCGAGCGCATACCCACTCATTTCTCAAACAGTTTTCATGTTAAAGAATACAAATGGAAAAGGTCCTTAAAAGTCCATGGAAGGTGGGTTTAAAAACCTCCTGAGGGATGGCAGTGCAACATACTTCCAAAGGATCTGCGCACATCCATCATAGACAACTACAGGTAAAGAACATAGTACATGCAGTAGATATCCTTCTTGGTAAATAATGTGCCACAAACATCTGGAATTACTTAGCTACATTACATGATGTGCAGCCTACTTCATCAGACTGAAAGAGTACATTAGTCATGCAGATTTATGATTTTAGTCCCTCGACTGCTTTTTCCTCACTTTTGAATGGCAGTATGGAAAGTTGCCCTGAGGTAACTGGAGGCAGGAACGTTGAGGGAGACATCACGACTGTACTTTTGGAGACTCAACGGGAGCGTGCAATTATAGAATACAATAACAACATCCATTTAGAACTCAGTGAAGACAAAAAAAAAAAAGCCCATAAAATGATGGTACGATGTTGAGAGGCATATTTGGCCTGGTTTTATGGTAGCCCAGAGAGACTTTATTGATATTTTATACCAATTACTGCTGTACTTGTTATGATTTAAAATAGGAGACATACTGAAAAACCAGCTGTGCTGCATTCCACATGACAAGCCAAAGAGTTTTAATTCTGCTAATCTATATTTCAGAACCTACTCAACCAGTTTAAATATGTCCAGTATTTCATGTTTATATTTTTAGAATCATGTCATGTGAACCAAATTATACTATACAAGAATGGAATGATATTACTGTAAGTAACTTAACCCCATCAACAGTGAACAATGAGCTCCATCATAGATTCATAAAAGACGTCATGATAACAAGCCAAAACTAATGTCTGGTTTTGGTAAAAATGATTTTAGAGTTTGGTCCATTGGGGACAGGTCTCAGTGTTGTCTGAGGCTCTACAGTCTCAGATCACTGACTGATCATTAACTCATCTTAAACCTGCATTCTGTCTGATGGCCAGTAAGGGGTAACTTCACTGGTTTCAAAAGGTCAGATTGTATGTAAGCTTATGAGAAAATGTCCATACTTTTGACTTGAATTATCACCTCGGTAAACAGTTTCTGAATGAGGTTGTGATCTCAGTCGCTAGTTTCAACTATAAATAAAAAATAAGACTTTAAAAAACCCCTAGACTACTGTATGCTTTTTCATGAATTGTGCTTAAAAATGTTAATTACACTGTGTTATACTTGGGGAGCGTGATCAAGGGTCATTTTGTGAAACAAAGCCTTGATTTTACTGTGCCATGAAGTACTACAATAATAATATAATTTAACTATTCTACTGTGCAGGACTGGGCTAAGGAGGACTATAGCGGGGGCTGCCCCGTTAATGTCATGGTACCAGGCATGCTGACATATTACCACCCTAGCCTGAGGAAGCCCTGTGGCAGGTAATCACCCCAGTGATAACAAATACACCACAGCATCACACCTTTTCTTTGCCCCATAGTCTCCCCTCCCCTCTGCTCTTATGTGGAGGTATGTAGTGGAGATAACCAACATGACACTTTCTTAATCTTCGATATAAATCTTTCCAAGAGCTACATTTAGCGTTCATAGTTCAGTAAATAGTATCATTGTACACTTTAGATGACAGTATGAGAGATACTGACGGTGGCTGCTGAATGCTCCTGCTATTTTTACACCACAGAAACCATATCTGCACTTCAACCTGCCGACCAGGTATTACTCACCAGCAGCCAGTGCCTACAGATCATTGACATGAGTCGTGGGAGTGATTATGCCTTCACTGATACACATTAGTCCAGTTCTAAAGAAATGGTTGGAGGTCGTCAGGAGAGGCATTCTCATAGGACAACGTCCTATAATCCATTTCTAATGGCCTGTTCAGAGATGCACAAAGCTGAACGAAGGAGAGCGAGCGTTGGGGAGGGGGATCCAGGTAATGTATTTCCGTAATGACATTAAGTCCTTGGGGAGCAGAAGAAGCTCATTACATAACCTAACTCAAACAGCAGCATGGGGCTGTAGCCCTTATCCACACTCCTACCCCATATAGAAAATGGATACTCAAGGACATGCTATAACCTTGACACAAATCCAGCACATGTAATGAACCTAAGTCCATGCTTGGTTGACTTAAAAGCTGCAGGTGCTTCCACCACACTCTGACACAGCAACAGATTCCAGTCTTGTCTTGGTGGATCATGGGCTTTTTTTCTTGGGATGGCATAAATCTCAATACTGAGTAACACTTAAACAGTCTCGGGTTTGTGGTTTTCGAGTAATTATGCTCACTGGATAGCATGCCTGAGCGGTCAGTATGTGAGATTTACAGAGAGGCCCTCCCTGCTGAATTCTAGATGAGTAAACGGAAAGAAAAGCTGCAAGAACTGATGAAAGTGACCTCAGCAGGTTCATGCCTTACTAAATTAACAGCTTGAAAATGTGTGGAGCATAAACACTGCAGCAAAACTTTTTCACAGCAAAAATTGGTTTGTACTTCTCCTCACGTTGTTGGGAACAGAGAAGGATTAGTTCATTCAACCTATGATACACTCAGTGAAACGGAATACATCTGAAATCCTGTCTGTCAGTCCAGTGGCAAATGATATCTGATGTTTCAGCTTTACGATGTTAGAAATTGGTGCTAATTATAATAAAGAGCAATGGATAACTAGTGTAACGCCACTCTACGATGACAAGAGCAGCTCTCCATCAGAGCTCTGCAGGCTCAGTCGTCGATCTCTGTGAGTTCGCACATTGATGTTTGCATCCGTTCAGCCATTTCGGGATTAGCCTGTCCATCCTTCACCACCCTCTGCAACAACACGGCTCCTCATCCTGAAATGCCAGAATGACTCTTTAGTGAGTCTCATTTGTGCACAAAGAAAGAGAGTAACAACACCAATTATTCTTGTTTACACAGGCCTCGTGCCAACCTCGAGTATGCACATGTAAAAAAATGACTGCATGCTGCGTAACATGCTCCTTCTGTCTTATCATAAGGTCAAGCACAGTACCCCGTATACTAAAATGTTGCAATTGGGCAACAAAACATGCACAAGCACTTAAGGCCCAATGTCAATTTAAGTCCCAGTCCCTGCAGCACTGTCGGTCTGACATGCTCCGTTTTAGCTCCTGTCTCTTTTTTCCAGCCTAAATTTTTGATTTAACATTTTTTTACGAGGTCCACTTGAACGAAACATGAAGCCCCCATCAGCGCACATGTCTTTCACGGAGCACGCCTAAATGGACCATGAAGTCCTTCTGAGAGTTTTTGTCAATACTGCATTAAATTTTGTTTGACGAAACTGAATATGTCTCAGTTTTAAATTCAAAAATGGAAATGTTAGCCCTTATTCAGAGCCACTTCTACTGTGAATATCTCAACAAGAACTGCTTTAAAAGCGAAAACTTCATCACCCCACAACTTTAAGAAGGAATGTGATCTGTTTTTGAATGTTATCTGCAGATTGACTTTTTTTTTGTACCTACAGCAGCAACACACATGCACATACCAATGAGCCTCCAATGGCAAAACAGGTTTCATATAACAGCTAAGCTTATGCTAGCTGAGCTAGCACTGCAGAAACGTTATCGACACAAAAAGTGTCACGAAAAAACAATTGCTGTTATAAAAGTTTGTGCTCATAATATAGATTGCTCCAACAAGACTTAAAAGTCACGCATTAGTCCAACATCGCACCAGACTGGGAGTAGCCACATTAGCGGGCAACATGCCTCAACATACAACTGGTCAAATCTGTAGCCACAGAAGTGCTGCACAAATCTCCCTCACTCACCCCACACTGAGACGGCAAAAATGCTGCTTTACATAGAAAAAGCACTGGCAGGACTTCATACTGCCAACACATACAGTGTGATTGTGCTATGTCAACACAAAGGCCAAAAGCAGAGCATCTGTTTATACAAGGACAATCCAATTAAATGAATTTGAGATGGAAAAGTAAGCAAGAAGCAAACAGTGAGATTCCCCTGGTGCCAACTGACAAGTTGTTGAAAGAACAAGTCTCACTTATCTTCCGATATAACTCAGAGGGGGAAAGGACCTCATTCTGCAAAACAACACAATCCTGCCAGCGCACAATAGCAACCTGAAAGCTGTGACACTATTGCTGACAGATGAAAACATTTACTGATGTCTTTCAGGGGGAAACAATGCACGTTAAACTTTCAGCTAAAACAACAGAGTCTGAGAACTTTTAATATTATACAATACAATTATTATTATTTTTTTGTATTACAGTACAAGTTTATTACATTTGAATATGCGATGAATGATTTCTGAACAAACCCCTCAGTAATAACTTTAGAACTATACAGTAGATAATAAGAGAATTGGACAGTTTGGTGTAGGTAAATGCTACTGAAGTGGAGATTTATGGCTGAGACTATGAGACACAACACATTTTGAGAAAATGGCCTTACAAGGTATGCACTGTAAAATGTCATACCATTTTAGACAGAAAATGGGGAACAGCGCGAAAAACGTATCTTACAGATATCAGCATGAAACCTACAGGGGTTATTACTTGTGATAAAGGAGACACACAGTATTGCTAATAGTGCTAATTTGAAGGTTCATAACTTTATTTGGGGTTATCGCTAGAATACGTTTACATGCTTTAATACTCAATAATACATCAGTTTTCTCATATGGTCCAGTGCAGAATCACTGTAGTCCCCTTCCGTCTGAAATGCTGTTTAGCTCCTGTCTCTTTAAGGCCCCCCTTTTGAATGCCCAGTGTGCTCTGATTGGTCAGCTCAGACACGGCTGAGCCAGTACTGCTAACAGCAACAATATTAATTCTTACGTGTCGAACTAGCAGCAAGGCATACATGATGCAAATATGAGACATGCTGGTGTAGCATGATGTCACAATGTCACGGAATTAAAGGCGGGACTACTGACTGTACTTCAGGAGCGGTGTTCTCTGGGGGAGAGAGGAGCTCCTGCTAGTTCAAGCTTCTACATTTGCAAGAACTTATATAACACACTGAAGTAAAGAAAAAAAAGCACAATAGGTTGTCTGTTTTCTGGTATGTGATGTTAAGATATACATATGAGCTATCTAATTAGATATGTGTTTTTTTATACATTGACAGGACAGAAATCTGAGCTAAAGTTTGGATGAAGACACGTTATGAAGGCATTATAATAGTTCAAATTCAATCAGTGCATTAAATATTTTAATTGCAGTCTGTACTAACACTCACACATCAGGGAATTATACAATATTACAAAATACACAAAGATTAGGCTGAGAACAAGTGTGTGAATTGATTTTATGAATTGAAATGTGTGATTTTGCAACACTGAACACATATCTGCCCGTGATCCATACACCTAAAGTATCCACCACATAGAAACTTCTTGTCAGTGCAGTTCAGAGCAATATGCTGAGATATTATTGCATTATGTCTCCCTGAGCGTACCAGTGACAAGATTGGATAATAAGAGCAGCGAGGAACCATCTGTAAGACAATCAAGCAATGGGCATTACAACAGATCTTAATTTAGAACATCTGAAAGATGATGAAGGTGTCTGTCTTTGTAATCCATTAGGTCGTGGAGAGATATAAGCACTCATAGTTATTTGGGCACTGAGTGTCAGATACACTTTATTATAGCAGGGACATGGATACAATGAAGTCCTCGTCTCTAAAGTATCAATATTAATTTTAATCTGTCAGACAGTTTATGCAACACTTCATATTCCCATACACCGACATAAGGGATTTCATTTTATTTGACAACAAGAAACACCAGCGCATCCCAGAGAATGCTTTAGTCAGCGTGATAAAATGCTTGAGAAAGGTTAACGGTGAAATAGGAAGAAAGCGGTATTCATCCCTGAGTCTGTATTAGTGCTTAATGTGACAATGTGGACCAGTTTCTTTCTAAATCCATTTTGTTCATCTGCTTTTATGGTATCTGACTCAGCCCACTGGGAAATATGATTAAATTGAACACAGCAGAATGGTTTGTACACAGTGGAGGTCAAAAAATGATATCCCACTGGCTCAGAGGGCTTCTTTGATCTTTATTCCCATGTTTGGAGATTGGATTAATCTCATAATTGTGCATTTTTGGATTTGCCCAAGTTGGACCTCTATATTTGCATGCTTTACCCTTCTCAGTAATTTACAAAAAACAAAGAATAGTGTTAATTTTGACAGAGCACGACAGCAGTGGGTGATGCCAATTGATCGGTTTTCCTTAAAGGAGACATACTGTGCTCATTTTCAAGTCATAGTTTTATGTCGGGTTACTATTAGAGGGTTTTCAGGCTTTAATGCTAAAAAAAACCACATCAGCTCAAACGCTCTGTTTTAGGCCCCCCCTTCCCAAATGCCCATCTGCTCTGATTGGTCCACTGATGCACGCCTGAGCCAGCACAACTCACCACATCTCCATTCTGCAGCGTCAGTGTCGCAGAATTAAAGACGGGACCACTGACGAGGCATTTCAGGCACTTCAGGAGTGGTGTTTACTGTTGGCAAGGACTTCAAGTTTATTAACTTTCAAGATCTTCTACACTAGACCCTATATAACACATGGAAGGGAACTGAAAAGAAAAAAAAACAAAACATGAAGCATTATATGTCTCCTTTGACTCTTGCTTTATAAATCACCGATGTAAACATCACGCCAATCAAGGCTCAATAAGACTATCAATTTATCAAGGTCTCACTCTTCTTTTCATAATCCTGCCATTGTGAACGCAGTGTTGATTGATTTCTCCTCACAGCAGTCCTGCCTCTACCATGTCTCGTCGCTGTACTTGCTGAATGCACTCCTCTACGTTTTCATTTGCATTTCTATATAGTACATCTCGGTGATCTTTGGGTATGTCGCCCACTGCCTCACAGCCAAATAAAGCCCCTTACAGAGCACCCTCAGACAAAAGAGTATATCCACATGTTGCTGTAAATGGCCCTACATCCGGGATGGTGTCAGGTAACTTCAACAAAAGCAGCCAACTCATTTTTCAGCTGACATTTAGCTGCGACAGCACATTGTTCTATTCCACGCGACGTGAAGCGACGTTGACAGCAAACCTTGCATCACGGGTCATGTCATCGCAAGAAGGTGCGAGGAGGAGCATCGTTATTGTGCTTTTCCAGTGATCAACCCCTACACGCTTCAACGGACTCAGTCTAATTTGCTGAGCGTGTAGCATTTAAGTCGACTGAGACTTGTGAAAGGGCAAAACTTTAGGGGGGGAAGCCAGCTTGACTTCTGTAACAAAAACTTCAAGTTCTTCAGAATGTCTAAAACTTAGTGTTCATCACGTTGAGGAGAGCAGACAGGCTCTCAGAGGAAAGGCAGGCAGGTGGTGTGTTTAACCAAACTTCAAGCTTGTTGACATGTTGCCAAAGGGCCTTTCAGTATGAGGCCTAAAAGTCTCAGACATTCTGCTGATAAAACCTCCCGTGGCATCTTTTAGTCGGCTGGACTGAACAATCAGAACGCTTCTAAACATTTCTCATTGCAGCCTGGCACACACTGATCATCTGTTCTTTTCTAGTCACCCAATTTCTTTTGAGCACCTTCGCTGGAAGGTAAAATCCCTTTGAATTCATTGTCATGTCCTGCTTTAGAACATCATCAGAGATGTGTGTGTGTGTGTGTGTGTGTGTGTGGAATCCAGAGCCAGTCTGTTTGCTGTCAAGGCCTCTACCTCTGGTGCTGCTCAGATGACCTAGATGATGAAATTAATCATTGGGGATCCTGGCCAGATTAAAGGTGCCAAGAGGGAGCCCTTCTCTGCTCCTGATTGGTAGGACGGGTGGGAGCTGGTTTTGTGGAGGAGCATTAAAGCATGATGATGCTGATGATTAAAGCGCGATGAGCTCAGGAATACGTGACGAGTAATCCGTCATATGTGTACACGGTCCTTTAAATGGTGAGTTAGTGAGACATTTTGTGGCTCAGCAGCACATACAGGCAGTGGCGGAAGTGGCTGTGTTTTACTGGGGTAACACTATAGATAGTCACTAATCACTTACATTCACAGTTTTTCTTTTAATAATCAGGTTAATGCTATTTCACAAGTTGATGATGCTAATCAAACTGATTATTTCCCCTTGTTTTTATTAATGTCAGACTTGAAACGATTTCATCTTCACTATTTAAGCTTTTCATCTCGAGCATATCCACTTTCGCTTTTGCATTTCAAATTGTTTTACTCACATTACATTTTCTAATTAGCGTTTTTCTTTTTCAACTTCCCTTTTCTTTTTAAGTTTAATGACAGCCTCATTATTCCTAGTTGCCTGGTGCGATAAAACTTTCCTTTAATTGATCTCTTTTAACTTTCTGTTTGGACTTTTCATTTTAATTATGACCACAAAATATCTTCCATACAAACGAGGCTCTGAGCACTCTGACACAGGCTCTGTGAATTTATGAGAAGCCATTTATGACTAGAGCTGATAGCTCAATAATCAGATGGCCAGTGGTTACTTTTAACCACACGTTTGTATAGTTAAGTGGGGAAACCAGACTAAACTGTGCATTGGTCTACCTGTATGTCTCTGACGCGCTCTTGCTAGATGTTTCCATCCCTTACACGCAAAAGACTTGATACTCTTGTGGCAACGAGCATTGTCCACATTGATTCTAGTCAAGTTCAACCAGACTTTTAAACGCATCATCCTCGGAGCAGGGTCTGAGAGCTGCTGGGAGACATCGCACGGATGACAAGTTTATAAATAAGACAGATCTCTCTACTGGATTGGAAGTAGTGAAAAAAAAAAAAAAGAAAAATGAATATTTTAATTTCTTCAAAACCGAAAGCAGCAATCTATAAAAAACATTGACTAGATTTACAAAATCTGAGTTGGAAAGCCATTCCCCTCCCCAACTTTTGCTCTGGGAACAGCGATCCCTGCCAACCTCTGTATTTCCAGCGCTGCATATAGGTTTAAAATGCACAGAACCAGACGCTTAGCTTGTTTAGTCCATTATCCTCCCTCAGTATGGCCGGGATTATAGCTCTCCAGAGGCATGTTATACATGTAACACATATAGCCTCATTACACTTAAGACGTGCTACAGTAGTGTGCAGGGGCTTATAGGGGAGACAACAGCCTCCATATCCCGACGCTGCATTGGGAAGACTCGAGTGTAAAGCAAATGGATAAGTTGAGGCAGTTCCTTGTCAGCAAGCGGGTAACATAATGTTTGAGTCAACGTAGGTAAAAGAACATAAGAAAGCCAAGTGAACGTGCCTAATCCTTATGCCCTAGATTAGCAGACTGCAGCCTTGAGGCATGCGGAATCACAAGCATCCAAAGACAGCCGATTGGAATGCCTATTTATAATCCCACCATTACACAATTACTAAATAACAGTCTTGAGGAAATTGCTACTGTCTGTGGAGCACTTTAACCCCCCCTAGATCAGGGCCTCTCTATTATCTGAAGAGACTGAGTGAGTGAGTCCTTCAACTAACCTCGGAGGAAAACTGAGGAGCTTAACATAACCTAATCAAAGTGCCCATCCACTCCACTTCCATGCCATCACTTTTGATATCTATCAGTCCAGCCAGCCAGCCAGCCAGCCAGCTGTGGAGCAGGAGCTGGTCTCTGGTAGGCCGCTTTTGTTCCCACCTCTGTTTTCGCCATCTCTGACAGGTAGAGTATCCTGTAGAAGGCTAAGATCTGGCTTGGCCCCATCTCATTAATCAGCCGGGGCTCAGAAACTGGCCAAAAGACCAGCCCCTCCATCTGTACACCAGAGCAGTGGCCTTCCCTTTTTTTTTTTTTTTCCATGTGAACCAACAGTGCAGGAAGAGCACTGAGATTTCTCTGCTCTTCACCACCACCCCATGCAGTGTGGCATGGTGACGGTGTCAGGATCAAGGGATGAGGAAGGGTTTTATATCATTTTATGCTTCATCTCGCAAGCTCGCATTTGCATTCCATCTCGTAGCCAGACAGGTTACAAGATCGACTACAAAAGCTCTTTACCACTCCTCACTTTTGCTTCCTTGGCAAATGGACTCAGGCTTTGATAAAAAAAAAACAAAAAAAAAAACAGCTAAGGTGCCTCCATTTGGGGGCGGGTTGTGAGTGGTGTGTTTCCAAGATACCACTGCTAGGAAGTCAGCAATGCGTCATGTGCAGCTCCGTAGCCATTGTCTTTAACCTCTCGGGGGGGCTGGTAGTTGGCAGCGGCAGCATCCACTGCCACATTTGATCTCACACAATCAAACCCACAATGCTACCATCTTGCCAATGACAAAGCCCTGCAGGCTGCATACTCCGGCTGACATTTAGCTGTGACAGCAGCGTGTTCAACTCCACATGATGTGGACAGATGTTGACAACGAACCTGGGAACCGTGGGCAGTAAATGCATGAGGTTTATAAGACGACTTTGACTTTGCTGTCATTACAAGGAGAAGAAAAGTGGATTTGGAGTAGCATTGTTATTGTGGTTTTTTTTTGTTTTTTTTCCTAGTGATCAACCCCCTACACGGTTGAACAGGCTCAGCCTAATTTGCTGTGCGTGTACTTGCAAATTTGAGTGCGAAGAGAAATGGAGCGTTGAAGCAGGCGGAGACCCTTAAAGAGCAAAATGTAACCTGTATCAGTTCAACAGAGAGGAAATCTTACCACTCAACACCTTCGAACATGTACGCTGCAAAGCTGATAATGCAAATTGCTGTTAAATGACAATATAAAATGTGCAAAGCGGGAAATCATTGCTCCGAAAGAGATTAAACTGAATGCATTTTTCTTTTTTCTTCACTTTGTGTTTTGTGTACGGCTCACTGATTTTCTCGATTTACAGGATTCACTGGGCAGGCACGGAGACAGCCACCCAGTGGTGTGGGTACATGAGTGGCGCGGTGCAATCTGGTCAGCGAGCAGCTTTAGAAGTGCTCGCTGAACTCCGCCCAATGGCCCTGACCCAGGAGGAGCAGGACGCTTTGCAGCAGAGGGAAAACGTCGGGGCCGAGCTGACTCAATCACCCAAACTCACGTCTACAAGCAGGGCTATGGTCATAGCAACAGTGACGATCGGTGCTGCTCTGTTGCTGGCGCGGCATCAAAATGCATTGCTAAAGGTCAAAACTTACCTGACGAATGTATTCACAACAGCCCGGCATAACATATTCCTATTGTAAGAGGAAACTGTGAAAACAGTTTCATATTTCAGGTTTAGGGTTTTTGCTGGGGCTCCAGAGAACAAATTACATCCTCATCTCTGATATTTTTCTTTTCTTTCCCTTTTCCTTTTCCTGGGCTTTGGACCACACACTGCAAATGTATAACAAGTTAGACTGAGCTAGATGAATTTTGATATCTGTATCATGAAAATGATATGTGTATTCTGGTATTTAATATAAAACTTTTATCAAAAATATGACTGTTTTAATTTAGAACGTTGCTGTTGGTGTATATTTATGATGGCATCATTATTTTATGGTGTTTATCGTATGTACTGCAAAAACAAATGTTGATAAACAACATTCTGTTTTCTGATTTTTTAAAAACAGAGATGGGACCAATCTGTTCCAGTATCAGCATCAGGTTCCAATCATAGTTACAGTTCACAGTCTTCAGAAAAACAGAAATGTGGTGACTCCTTGAACTGGGATTTACCTTTATTACACTGAACTCTTCAGCAAGGCATTGATCACAGTGAGGTTACGTGGGACCTACAGTTTGAGTGTAAGTGTGATTGTGACTTGTTTCTCCTTCGTTTCCCTCCTATAATGCTTTTAAAATACTATGCTTTTTTGCAACTTATTCATTTTTGTCATCGCAATATTGACATTTCCAGGTAACTCATTTCAGTCTTTAGCTCTGACAATAATCCAGTGACCTCCAATCTTTCCTTGCAATGCACTTAATCTCTTTGTCCACATTCTTAGGCTAACACAGTTTGACTTCCAGGTTTTTGACCATGTAGTTTATCATTCAGTTTTATAATCTTTCAGACAATTCATTTCACATTTCTGCATCACATCTTCAGCTCTTTAGTGACATTAACACATCTGATTTTAAGCATTTTCAGACCTAAAGCTCCAAAATAATTTCATTAATACACATTTGTGATTTTCTACAATTTCTATGTGAACATTAATAATCAACTCAGTAAATGTTGTTTTTGTATGATTCTGCTGATTTTGTTTTGTGTGGCCAAGATCTGTTCACTCTGACACTGACAGATGGAGCAAACTGTTTAAATGAAGAAGGTTTGTAGTGGCAGCACTGGGGTGTCAGGTGTGACTGTTTATCAGGGGTCAGGTCTGAAGGGCAGTGCTGCTGTCAAGTAAGCATGCAGCGTCACGTGGTGCGTGCTGGAGGACCATCTGTTTTGGGGTGGATGAATTGTGCAGTGCTTAAAGGAAATAGTATTTAACTATTGACATAAAAACTGAAAAAAAAGAAAAACAAACAAAAAACCCTTATAAAAATAAACAAAATAGTGGACAGAGACACTGTGACGTCACACACAGGATTCCGAAGAGCCAGAATGAGGCGTGTGATTTCCCTGCCATTTTTACACTTTATGTTAAGCTATTTCGACAGTGAAGTCCTCTGTTTTTTTAGAGTGCTACTAATGCAGATCTCAAGTCTGAACCTATATCTCTCTCAGTTTATATATTATTTAAATAAGTACTTTGCTGCTGTAAAGATGGCGCCTGCATGAAACTGGACTGCTGCAGAAAGACATTATGTTTGGATTTGGGAAAAAAGATAACGGGAAAAAAAGGAGGTGTGGTATTCTCTTTTGCGCGAAAGGTAGAAAACCTACGACAACCAGAGTGCACTGCACCGCAGCGCACCGGGGCACGCGCCCGCTGATGGTGATATTTCCCCTTCTTTGGGAGGTGGGTGGTACTTGGTTCTTGCCAGCATAATGTTAATAGTCATTGATCAAAAGATTAGAAAATATTATTTATTCACAGTTAATTCTGTTTTGTGTAGCCAATCTTAACTTATTCTCAGACCGACTGATAGCAAACTTGTTTAAGGAGGAAGGGTTGTAGTGGACTGCGACACACAGCAGACCTTGCTTCAGACTCCAGGGAGGTCTGCTTAATGAACGCTGACTGGAACCATGGTTGATGTTTAAAAAAAAGGCTTGTTCCACCCAAATACTGCTTCCTGTACAATGACTCGTAGATAATGTCAAAATATTCAACTCTTTGGGGGACATTTATGCTTCAATGACACCTCACTACCTTTCTAAAACAGCAAGCTTTTATCATCATTTCATTTCACATTTCTGCATTTTCAGCTATGCTTTCAGACTTTGTGAATGTTGACAGCCGCACTAAGTGTATTCGCAGGATAAAAAGTGCGCTGGTTTATTAATGAAACATGATGTACTGAATGACTTTTCATAAAAAAAAGAATCATCTCCTCCCCAAATCCTTTTTTGAAGTTTTCCCCTCCTAATGCAAATTTAGAATAAAACCTCTGGTAGAAAATGTGTTATAATGTGAGACCCTCACTTGCAATGTTTTCTTTTTTTCTGTCTTCCTTTTCTCCTCTTTTTTTCTACTTAAATTATTTTATCATTATTTGTCATCTTGTGACATGAAAAGAATACCTACAGAAATTAACCAGAGGTATTTACAGTTGAGGCATAATTGTATCCCATTTGCCGGTGTGACATTTAAAATTTGTGACCGTAACACTTAGGCTGTGCTTGTAAGCTTTCCGGGCTTCGGAGCGATCATGTCGTGTATAAACCAGTTTGCGGTGAGAAAATGGAGCTTCCATATACTCCATGTCTTTGCTTTGTTTCCCAGAGAGCCATAAAACCTGCTTGAGAGGCTTGGAGCAGAGCCATACGCTCGTTTATTCGCCCACCAAACCACCAACACACAGACATTCGGATTGAGCGTTGGATGGATGAACCGGTCACACAATGATAACGTCCCAGAGAAAGTGATTTAATCGCTATCACTTGATTGCACAGTTGATTGAAAGGATTTTTGTCAGTCCCCATGTCTCTCCCGGAGAGTATCTCAAACTCCCACTGATCATTGCACGGTAGTCCAGTGGAACCATGCTTTGCCATTTGTCTTTATCACCAGCTTGGACTGGAGCAACTGCCCAGTCTCCCTGGTTTCATTTAAGCCAGTCCAGGCTGAATCAAGACCAACAGCTTAACATGTCAGTACGTAAGATTTGATTTCTGTTTGTTTTGTTTTTTTTGGCACCATTTGGTCACTGATTTGGGTCGCTTTTGGTTGTCACAAGAGTAATGGCACAACACGTGGCTCTTAGTGTCGAGTTTAATTTAAGATAAAGTTGATATATACTTCCCTCACTTATGACTTGACCCCACTGAGAGGAAGGGTATAGTGGATGGGCGTGACATTTCAAGGACTTCACAGTCCTGCTCTGAGGTTCCCTCTTACACTGTATCTCCAGCTCCAGGCATGCATACAGTAATGTACCATCTGGGGGAACTGGCAGCTTGCCTCAGTAGCTGTTTTGTAGGTCGTGCGATTAATGCACGATCATTGTGAAAGGATGAGCGTTTTCATAGAGCAAGTCTTGCACGCTTCTGTGTGAAGTTTTAACACTCGAACTGACATTGCGTACGGGAGTGATAACAGATGTTTTAGACTTGAAGAAATAAAGCAACAGCTATCATTGTTTAATGAAGGCCATGGTCACATTTCGCCACTTCAGCCTTCATGACGTCTGAATGCTTACAGTCAGCATCATTTGTTCAAGCCTCAGTATTTTGAATCATACAATACACACTCATCATGTTGGGTATTCATTTTGTTTCGCAGTGACTCAGGAGGGAGGACAGTTTGCTTTATATTTCGATGCTCCCAAGGTGGGCAGATTGTTTTGGCTGAAACGAAATTCAACGGTAACTTTTTCAGATCCTCAAAATTAAAAAAAAAAAAAAAAAAAAAAAAAAATCATAGCACATGAATTAAAAACAGGCAGAACAGATGAGCATCTTTCACCTTCACGGCCGACTCTGCCCAGTGGAACGTGTTTCTGTGTGCAGCATTTTCTGCCTCGTTTCCTTTACATATCCAATAAAAGATTTCCGGAAATGTTGCTGTAATTACTGTAGCCCCTGTAAATAAATGTCATAGCACTTGCCTTAGTGTTTGCCTTCGGGCGATAGCACCAACTTTAAAAATTCATACGCCGCAGCGCGGTGTAATCAATATTTGTGAAAACAACTGTTTTCTCAGAAGTAAGACCGCAGCCCGTTTGTCTCAGCACATGTACGTACAGCACTGTCATACAATGGTGTTACGTTATGCTCACTTTTGTCTAGTCATACAGAGTTGTAACAAGACAACCATTATGATTACGCAAGTCAGCACCACTGGCATAAATACTGACATGCTTAAACTTATAATATTAATCTATTTCAAATTATGTCAGCAGGGTGTTGATTTTAACTCTGGCAACATTGTTAAGACTGCATTCCATTCCGTTCTTATGCAAATGTCTCAAGTGCCGTTCAGCTAATGTTAGCAAGTGTTTACTTATGGCCCCTGCTCCTCTTTGCCAAAGCAGCTCTCCTGTATTTAACATACATCATGATTTTTGAGGCTGTTTTGAAAACTTAATGAGTCATTTGCACAGCTGCTTGTGCAGCTGTGATTAAGTTGCCTGAAAATTAAGGACTTGTTTTCATTGGAATTAGGTTCATACTGTGTTATTCGGCAGCACCAATTTACCGACATTCAACAATGTCCTTTATCTAGTCAAGTGGAAAGTAACGGCGTGGAGCTGAGGGGGCTGATGGGCACGCTGCGCCATCCACCATTCACTGGTATCCATGACCGTGACCATAATTAATAAATAGCAGTCCACTGATGTAGCATTGTACTTTCCCCATTGGACTCTTGATAGATGAGTCAGGGATGTGTTTTTTTTAATTCCATGCCTTCTTCCTTGTCAATGCATGACAACTCAAGTGCCAACAGTTTGGTGTGAGAAACAGGTGTGTTGCGGACTCCCACGTTAATGCTTTTTTGATGCAGTATTTCTTAGCTGTTTTACCTTAACATACCATGATATTCTAGTTGCAATGACATATTTTCAGATCACTGTTTTTTTTTTGTTTTTTTTTTAATTTATCCATTTATTTTTTAATCTCCTTTTCAAAGATTGTCATCAGTGAAAAGCATGTGCAAACAATTAACACAACTCCCGGGGTACAGGTACCATAGTTCAAGCTTTATTCCCAGAACACAGTGCTGTAAGCATCTTACTACACAACAGTGAAACACGTTTTCTGTGAATTGGTTAATCTTCAAGTTTTAAAGTTAGACACAGAATAGTTTGTAACTGATGTTCTCCATGTTGTGACTCAAAAACCTCACTGAATTTGAGACAAGGGAACCGGAGGACCAACAGTACAGACTGATGTCTAGGTTCTTAGTCATCCAGATCATGGTAAATCTAGGTGCTGTATTGTAGGCAGCTGGACTTCTACAGTTCTAACTGGAGGCTTTTAACCTCCGTGTGGGAGTGTCCTTACAGAGTTGTTAAGGACACTTGTGAGCTCTTGGTTTCACAGTCGTTAGGGTCACTTGTGGGTTGTTGGTCAAACCCACCTTCATGTGGGTTGCTTATGCTAGGTGAGCCCAGGTGTGAATGCTCATCAAGCTCTCTGGGGAGAGAACTCAGTGCTGCATTGTTGGTGGGTGATAAGTAATGCTGTAGGCCGCCTCCTCTGTACAAAGACGGTCATCCCAGTCTTTTCCTCCTCTTTCCATCTGTCTTCTCAGGCCAACATGTTTACTTTGTCCTCAAATGGATGATTTTTCTCTGCACAGCAGAGTCCTGACCAGAGGGGTGGGATCCCTGTGTTGTGCCATTCATTTATGGAGAAACTACAGACTACACCACTCTGTAGGAAAGCCTGTATGCTGCTGTTCAACAGCTTTGAAAGTATTTAGAAGATTACAGATCAATATGTTCCAAGCTTAGGGCAAGACCAAAACATATGACAGAGGTTTGCTTGTCCACTGCCACAGCAATCACATTTGAGATCAGAATCAGGCGAAAACTTCCTGCAGTTTGATTTACTGAGGGAGGCTCCCTGCACTACTTTTTGCTGTATCAGACGAGTCGAGCACAGGATGAAGAGGAATTCACCTTATCACATGCCAGTTCATTTGGGATTTAATGTTTAAAAATGGCAAAACTGACCTGATCGTAGACCAGTCATACAATGAAAACATCTAAATGAAAGTGTTTTTGTCGTTATCACTTGATTGCACCGTTGATTGAAAGGATTTTTGACTGTCCCCTCCAACACCCACTAAACCAGTCGCCTGGTGCCATGGCTTACTATTTGTCTTTGTTATCACTAGCTCACACTGGATCAGCTGCCTGTTCTCCAGTGGTTTCATTTAAGCCTTTCCAGGCTGAATCAAGGCCAACAAGTCAACATCTCCATGTACGCTTGTGTGTCTGACAGGCAGATTTCTGTTCAGATTTCCACAGGGGGGACATGCACGTAACAGCTGGATGCGATCAATCAGAGCGAACATTCATGAGCACACACAGGCAGTGTGAGACAGTGTGGATGTAAGACATATATACAGGCATACATCTATTTGTCATCATAAACAATACACAGAGGCGCAGTAGCAGTAACACGGGTTAAAAAATCAATTCCACTCACAAAAAAATAATGCTGAAGGCAGTACGTGTCTGTGCTGAGCTGTGTGAGGATGACAGCTTTCCAGTCATTAGTGCACTTATCGAAGTTCTCACTTCAATGCCAGCTGCACTAACTGGGCCGTCCATGAGTGGAACACGGCTCAATGATGTTGCGTGAGAGTTGAAACCAGCTTTTCCATATGTGCCAGTAACAGATAGAGCATGTTTGAATGCAGTGAGGAATCACATGCCCGTGGCAGTGCTGTCATAATTGATGGGAACATGCGTTAGCATCTGTGTTGTCAGTGAATCCCAACCAGTCTCGCTTCTTAAATTGATAATCTTGCAATTGAGCCAGGTCTGTTTGTATAAACGAGCTTGGTAAAGCTGTGTTTACAGCGTGAGAGCTTGAATCGCTATGTCACAGGCCCATCATTCAAGTGATAAAAGACGGGAGCAAACTGTTCCCGCAAGCGACACAGTATCTGGCATCGGACCCTGCTCATTTGCGGTGTTTCCTGAACCTTCTTGATGGTAGGCTGATGACATGACTGCTTTTTATGATCCAGTCACTAGACTCTAATGTTAACAGCTTTAGTAAATGTTTATCGTAAGATAACAGCCTCCTAGATTCTAATTGCAGTTAGCTAACATAAGCAACACTTCGCTGGCTAAGATTAGCAGACGTCATCCTGCATCCACTTAATATTAATGCAATTTCTGGCGAAGACCACAAGTGACGGAACAGAGTTAACACGAGAGCTCTACTGTCGGCAGGAAGTGTTTTATCCATGACCGGGTTTCAGCCCAGGTCATGAGAAGTGCTGTGCATAATTCACCCAGTGGAAGAATGCCATGGTGATTTTTGGCAAACACTGATTTGACTTTCATGACCCGCATTCAATGATCTTAAGCTTTCCTTGTAGGAGATCAACATTAATTTGAAGACTTTCCAGTCAAGGTAACAAATCTATCTCTAAGAAAAAGAAAAAAAAAAAAAACAGTTGCCTTGTGTATCTGGCAACATTTTTCGAGCAGCTGATGGCTTTCATTATTATGTGCATATTTATGTGAATATCTGAAGATATTTACAATAATTAGATGAGGAGGAATTATATAAAAGAACCAAAAATGAATACATATAAACTGTAATTGTAAATGTGCAGGGCTACCTTTCTCAAAACACCTAATGAAGATCTCATTGCTAGTGATTCCCATTTAATATAAGGATGACAGCTCACTCAAACTGAATGTAAAGACACCAACAGTCCACCAGTTTTTGTTTTAGGAGCATAATAATTACACAAAGCAACAATAGGAAGATACACATTTGAGATGATGTCATTTCCCAGATGCTTCATTTTATATGGTGGCCCTGAAGGTCAACACAAATATGTATGTATATGTGTATATATATATATATATATATATATATATATATATATATATATATATATATATATATATATATATATATATATATATATATATATAAAAAAACGTAAATCTAGGGGGAATGCCCAATGTCCGCTACTTGGACAATAAACCAATAAACAAATGCCTTTTCAGGGTATAATCAAACTAGGGAAATACAATGTCAAACTCAAGGTGTATAGGGGCTTGGGTTTCAAGAATAAACTCAGTTTCCACATAATCCAAGGGGCCGAGCTTCTCATCTAGTCAGGGACCGATTCAGAATGAGAGGGTGAGAGCCAACTGTGCACTATTCCCCATCTCTTTAAAGCCTTCACAAAAAGGACATTGCCACACCATGATTGGCTGGGAGGGAAATGCCCCAAGCTGCTTCAGCTTGATCCTCAGCTGATTCAGTCGCCCCAGCCTGAACACAGGCGATCTGAATCCCCTGCAATTAGTCCAGAGCGAGTTTGAAAGTCAGCCCAAAACAAAGAAAGACAGCAGTTCTTAAACGACGGGACTGCTACAGCTTTAATAATTCAGTTTGAAAGTTAATCTGAGCTATTGTGTTTCCCACTCCTCCTGTAAAGGTCACTCACACAATTCTAAGCGCTGAATCGTAGGCAACTGGACTTGTTTCAGTTCCTTGGAACATATTTTTCTGTGCCCACACGCCTACTGTACATTTAATGCCAGATGTCTTTTTGTTTACGGTTTTTCCCCTTTGGCCGTTTTTCCTGGCCAGGCATCTTAACCACCTCTGCTTGGGAGACTTATTCCTTCACTTTTATCTGTTGGACCTCTGCCTCAGGTTTCATTACTTTGCAAACCCTATATGAAGCACTCTGTTCACCTCCACAGTTACAGTGTTTCAGTTGCTCACTTGTGTTTACTGCCACAATTTAATTTAGTTTTTAAAAACCAAAAATACACTGTTCTTGGTATATAATCCAACCAAAACTGTTTCAGGCTCTCTTTTCCTCCACACCTCTTATCCTAGGACTCTTGACTGCACTGTTAAGCACTTGCAAGTTTTCAACAAGTTCCCTGATGCTCACACTGTAAAGTAATCTAGAAATCACCTGCTTGCAGCCCTTCAAGCTTGCAGCCCTTCAAGCTCCATTCCCCCAGTTTACTTGTAGTTCCGGAATTGCTCCTTTGCCTTGACCATCTGCGCTTAATAATCACACCAAACTAGCATATTTCCATCCCCAAAAATGATAGGATACACTCTCCGTTCCTCCCAAGCTAACTCCTACCGCCTCTGCCATCCACTTCTTCTTCACTTTCACTTCTACGATCCCTTCTGTTTCCATCCAGGTCATTGAACTCCACACTGCTGATGCCTCAGGGGACAGTCAGAAATTGAAAGTCATAACAACATGCTGTAGAGGGTTCAACAAGAGGAGAATATTGCTACTGGTGAATCATTCACAAACCCTAAAATGACTGTTGTAAGTGTGGCAGGAGGAAACCAAAGAATCAATATGAATTGGCAAAGAAAAGCAGTGACCATGTTTACAACCTCAAAAAAGTGTCTCAAGGACAGAATTTTAGTTTTCTAAACTTATCTTGAGCTGGTGGTCTGTGATGCCGTCTCAACAAGTAATGAACAGAGAGTTCTGTTCAGAGAGAGAGTTTCAGAGGGTCGTGTTATTTCTTGTTTCTATTATTTTACTGGGTTCTTGCGGTGAGGATAGTAAAAGGAAGATGAACATATTTGTTGGTAACAGAAATGTCTCACTTTGGTAAAATTAAGATCCAAGCATGGTGAGACTGTTGCTGGTTGCCAACAAACAAGCCATTGTTAAACCTCAATTCCTGTTCCATACACATGATCTTTTGACATTATTCAAGTTTTTTTAAACAAAATATAACGTAGAACTGTGATTATCTGGGGATTATTAGGTTTAGAATAATCCCATCGAATAATTTAGGGGATATATATGTACACTTACCCATCATAGATCAAAACATTGCTAAATTGACCGCATTGTTGCTTGCATATGGCCACCTATTTCAGGTTGCATTCTCCCAAATAGGTTTTATAAATTTGGAAAAGAACAATTTAAAAAACAATCTATCATAAAATCTGGTGGATGGTGGTAAAAGTCCCAATGTGACCTACTGTAGGTATACACTAACAGTCAAAAGTCTGGACACACCCTCTCATTTAATGTGTTTTCTTTATTTACATGACTATTCACAGTGTAGATTCTCACTGAAGGCATCAAAACGATGAATGAACACATATGGAACTATGTAGTAAACAAAAAAATGTGAAATAACTTAAAACATGTTTAATATTTTAGATTCTTCAAAATAGCCACCCTTTGCTTTGATTACTACCTTGCACACTCTTGGCATTCTCTCCATGAGCTTCATGAGGTCGTCACCTGAAATGGTTTTCCAACAGTCTTGAGGGAGTTCCCAGAGATGCTGAGCGCTTGGTGGACCTTTTGCCTTCACTCTGCAGTCCATCTCATCCCAAACCATCTCGACTGGGTTTAGGTCAGGTGACTGTGGAGGCCAGGTCACCTGGCGCAGCACTCCATCACTCTCCTTCTCTGTCAAATAGCCTTTAAACAGCCTGGAGGTGTGTTTTGGGTCATTGTCCTGCTGACCATCCGTTCACGTTTTCTGCATCATACAAAGACACGGCGGGTGGAACTAAAGATCTCAAATTTGGACTCATCAGACCAAAGCACAGATTTCCACTGGTCTAAATGTCCATTCCTTGTGTTTCTTGGCCCAAACAAATCTCTTCTGCTTGTTGTTTTTCCTTAGCAGAGGTATTTTTTTTTTTTTTAGCAGCTATTTGATCATAAAGGCCTGATTCTCCACAGAACAGTTGATGTAGAGATGTGTCTCCTACTAGAACTTTGTGTGGCATTCATTCATCTCTAATCTGAGGTGCTGTTAACTTGTGATTTCTATGGCTGTTGAACTTATCCTCAGCAGCAGAGGTGACTCTTGGTCTTCCTTTCCTGGGGTGGTCCTTGATGGTTTTTGTGACTGCACTTGGGGACACATTCAAAGTTTTTGACCTTCAGTTCTTAAAATGATGATGGACTGTTGTTTTACTTTGCTGATTGGTTCTTGCCATGATATGAATTCTAATAGTCAAACAGGGCTGTCAGCTGTGTACCAACCTGACTTCTGCACAACACAACTGATGGTCCCAACCCCATGAAGAAGGCAAGAAATTACACCAGTGAACCCTGACAAGGCACACCTGTGAAGTGAAAGCCATTTCAGGTGCCTGCATCATGAAGCTCACTGAGAGAAGGCCAAGGGCCTGTCAACAAAGCAAAGGGTGGCTATTTTGAAGAATCTAAAATATAAAACAGGTTTTTAGTTATTTCACACTTTGTTGTTTACTACATAATTCCATATCTGTTCATTCATGGTGTTGATGCCTTCACTGAGAAACTACAATGCAAATAGTCATGAAAATAAAGAAAACCATTAAATGAGAAGGTGTGTCCAAACTTTTGACTGTTATGTTCCATAATGATATATTGCATATTCACAGCTGGTTAACAGCACCTCAACCTACACAGGTACAATTGTAACAAAACATTTATCTCAAATTAAGGTATATCTATTTAATAATGCAGTTATTTGCTCTCTTAACCTCATCCAAATGTAAATTATCAGCAATAAACCCTATCAGAGTTCAGGAAAAATGTTTAAACTTTACGATAACAAGCATTAAATATTCACTGTGAAGTTTGAACTTGCATATTTGTATGTCACAGAAGGGTGGACTATTGGTCTTGGTAGAGGTCTGTGCATTCTGAGAGCTCTTCTACATTGGAAATGTTTTGAAAAATATCCTGTTCCTATTGCAAGTCATGGCTGGATTGAATGACCCGAATGACTGCAAAACATAACAAATGCGATGTTTCTGTTGCATGACACAATCAAACAATTTACATCCTATCATGGTCTGTTACATACCGCGCTGAGCAGGTGCAGTTGCGCACAAACAACAAGAGAGACATCCAAAGAGAGTTAAAAAAGCAAGGAGTCACTGAATGGTTGATGAGGATAAAAATGAACTAACTTCTCAGCCATCTGCCAATATTATAGATATGATATAGGAGATGCCTAGAGCTCAGTGGGCAAATGATCTCAATCTGCTCAGTGAATGTGTTTACAGGATGTGAGGCAAACACATGCTCATCTCATCAATCATGTGTGCACACAATTTTATTTCATGGTTATTTATGGTTTGTGATAGACTGGTGACCTCTTAACTCGGCTTCTCTCCCAGTTAGTGCTGGGAAAGGCTCCAGCCCCCCCCGCCACAGATATACTGTGATATACTGTGTGAAGTGAATGGATGGGTTGATGGAGTGAGATGCATTACCTTGATTATGAAAATCCAGTAGGAGTCCAGGACCATTGAAAAAAAATTTATTAAAAATAAAAAAGTAGTTCACCATGGAATACACAAACAAGTCAATTATTAATATACCAATCATCCACAACATTAAAACCACTGACAGGTGAAAGATTATCATTGACTATCTTGTTAAAATCACATTTTCTGCACAAAACCCTGGCTCTTGGCATTCCAATGGATGCCACTTGATGTAAATCATCAACCAAACACCACTGCAGACCAAGTACACCTTCTCATGACAACAGTACTCCCTGACGGCAGTCGCCTCACCAGCAGGATGATGCTCCCTGTGACACCTAAAAACTGGACAAAGAGTGAGAAAGAGATCTCAAACACTAACCCAACCTCCAAATTCCCCACATCCCAATGCGATCCAGCATACCTGAACAACTTCAATCCATGGAGGCCTAACCGTGGATCAGACTTGGCTCAAACCCGTCGAGTCATGGACACAGGACCTCTATGGGTGTCCCGTGGTGTTGGGCACCAGGGCGTTGGTGGCTGATCCTTTGTTTCCTATTGGCTTGTGTCGTGGGGCCTGCTCTCTCAGTTTGTGATTTGGGGATCTGGGAATGTGGTGGCCAACTTGAGTTCATTGTGAAGTTCCTCTGGCCGTTCCTGAGCACATTTTGTGGTGGGTCAGGGTGCATTGTCCTACTTGAAGGGGGGCACTGCCACTTGGTATGAAGGGGTAAAATTGGTGTGCAACGGGGTTTGGGTGAGTGGTGCCAGGACTCAAGGTTTCCCTGCAGAAAATCACATTCTAACCATTTATTCAATGTTATTTACTTCACCTGTCAGTGTTTTTTTTTTCTTTTTTACTGTTGTGGTGGATTGGTGTATAATCATTTTTTACTTGCTATAAATATTTCTAAACCATGTCCTTGCAGTATCTGGTATGAACCATTTCTGAGGAATGATGGCCCATTTTCATTCATCTTTTTACATTTTCTTTCAAGGGAACATGTTATATATATTCAATAATTACTAAGGTCAAATGGACCGAAAAGAAAATCAGCATGAAAGAGACAGTGCGAGAGTGAAGAATTTATTATTCTTGTGAAGATTTACTAAACTGTAGCTGGCAAGACATGTGTTACAGTCCTTGACCTTTGTGCAGCTGTTGACTGACTGCTAGACTTTGATCCATTCCCAATAGATGCTTGTGTGTGGTTTTGTCTAGTGCTCAAAGAAGGATGTTGTCTGATGTATTTTTTCGTAGGTTGTTGACAGCTGAACAAAAGTATATGTATACTTCAGAACATTTTTATCATACCTATTTGAATTCTTAGCTTGGAATTACGAGTACTCCTACCTTCTCAGCTCATCCTCATCAGAATAACTACATCTAGTGACTGTGCAAGCAGCTTATGATGAGCCATATCTATGTTTCTTGGTAGTTCTGTAAAACAAGCACAGACCTATAAAATCATTGTTCTTGTCAATTATGAAACCAAGGGTCACAAGTGAGATATTTTAACTTACTAACATAGTTACTGAAGTCACATACATAATGTGCAAACGTAACTTTAGTTACGCAAGTGACACTTATTTTAACCCTATATTTTCCTGTATTTAACCAAGTAGTTTACATACCTGAACCCAACGAAGTAGTTTTCTAACCTAAACCGAACCAAGTGGGTTTCTTACCTAAACTTAACCAAGTGGCTTTCTAACCTAAACCTAACCAAGTATGTTTCTTACCTAAACCTTTCTAACCTAAACTGAACCAAGTGTGTTTGTTTTTTTTGTTTTTTTGTTTTTTTTTACCTAAACCGAACCAAGTGGCTTTCTAACCTAAACTGAACCAAGTGGCCTTCTAACCTAAACTTAACCAAGTGGTTTTCTTACCTAAACCGAACCAAGTAACTTTCTAACCCAAACCTTACCAGGTGGCTTTCTTACCAAAATCTAACCAATTAGTTTCCTCACCTAAACCTGACCAAGTAGTTTTCTAACCTAAACTGTACCAAGTATATTTCTTGTCTAAACCTAACCAAGTGGTTTTCCAGCCTAAACCTAGGGAAACTGTGACCATACATCAGTCTGATTTGACTGTCACTGATCTGCTGCAATAGTCATGTAGTATTTCTGAATGGTGATATATGTCATTTTGGGATGTCCACTGACAGGAATAAGTTCTAGGTCTTATTTATCCATCCTTATGTCTCCTTTTCTGAGACACAACTAATTGACTTCAGTCTGTTAAAGTGAAACTCTTGCCATTTTTTTTTTTTTTTTTTTGTGAATGTATATGAGTCAAACCTTAGTGTAAAAGCATAATTACGACAAAAGAGGCACTTTTAAGATTTGCCATATTTTCGTTTTTGGGTCAAACTAATTTTCAATGGGAGTGTTTGGGGCAAATTAGCGATAGCATCAAAATTGCTATTTTAAAAACAATAAGAAGGCTGGACACAACATGAAACTTTGCTCGTAGTATCACCAAGGTCTCTAAACATGAACACAAGCATTGAGAACGTTGTTTGTGTACACAGAGTTTAATAAAAAGAGAGAACAAAACCCAAAAATGAAAACACGGTAAATCTTAAAAGTGTCTCTTTCAATTATGCTTTTACACAAAGATTTGACTCATATACATTCACAAAAAAGCCTAGGTTGCATTTTGGTGAGTTTCACATTAAGGAACTTTAAGTTGCCATGTGGAAAATATCCAGCTGCATGAGCACTTCAGGCTCTAAGAAAGTGACAGATGTCATCTATGTCACCCTTCAAAAAAGTTGTTTTGATCTTTAAGGCAGCCCTGTAGACGTCTTAATTAGCATTATATTTCAGCTAGGATCACCGTCAAAGCAGCATTACTTCCCTGAAATGTCATGGATGAGCTTACCCACTTTCACATAGTCTCCCATTGAGAGGGAACTCCCCTTTCAGCATCATTAGTTTCCTGTCTGGGTCCTGTCTACAGCTGCTGTAGAACACCACTAACATGATTTGACCTCACCCTGATACTGCTTTGTCTTCACTGGCTCCCAGCTTGACTCTGTGTTACTGTAGTGTTTTTGCTGCTTGTTTTGAAGTCTTTAAAGAGGCTGGGTGGCCCAGTCCTTTTAGGTTAGGTGATTCCACAGAGAGCTCAGCCTTTTTTGAGGTTGAAAGCCCCAGACTGCGCGAGAGACCTTATTGAGTCAAATATGTAAAAACACATTCTTATGCAAGTCAGCATGGCTGTAAATGTATTTATGTTTGTGTTGTGCATGTATGATCATTTGTTTTGCAGCTGTGAAAAACTGTATTTGGTTTGTGGTGTTATAGCATTTTGATCACCCACTGTTGTTTTCAACTCGGATTTTAAGATAAACTTTACTTTGTTTGGACTGAGATACCAGAGATTTGCCATTCATCTATGTGGGAAAAATAGAAATATAAAGTAATGCATATATGTAATGCATACACACACACACACACACACACACACACACACACACACACACACACACACACACTATGCTTATATGAAAAGTTTGGATTTTTTTCATGCATATTTAATAAATATACTCTCATTTCAGACATCCCAGTCTCCCTGAAGAAATTTTGTCCCGAAGTTAATTGAGTCAACATTTAAATCACTTTATTATGTAGAACTGCTCAAGACGGCCATTACTCTGGAGAGCACCAAGAATGTCACTGGGCACTTACAGCGCTCACACACGCACACGCACACACTGTCGCACAATCTGTCACACAAAACTGCCCAGAGGCACAGTTAAAAAAATGAAGGCCCACTTTCAGTGTGCAAGCTAATCTCAGGCACTCATATCCGAAAATATCAGCACACCTGTTTCTAACAGACGGGTGATGGACACTCTGTCAGTTTGGTTAATTTGGTCATTACATGCTCAACATATTCATTGGTAGCTGTTAGAAATCCTGCCAAGGTAACATGATGAGGTAATGCTCAAGGAGCCGTCATTGAAAACATTTATAAATGGAAATATTTCAACAATGTATTAGATCATTTTGAGGGCCTGAGAAGTCAAATTTGTCAGCCAAGTTTCAAAATGATTCCACTATGTCTTTGAATTACCTTGAACTAATTAGACCTTTAACAATTCAATCAAACTGTAAAACAAAAAATTAGTATGCCAAACGTATTTACAAAGGGAGGTTAAGATGCAAAATAATCATCTGGGAACCAGATGAATCTATGAGTTCACAGTTTATTTGCTCTGGCAGATCCATCTGACCATCAATTTAGATAGATTTCACTTCCTCCTAGTTTGTGATGGGGCAATCACAATTGTTTATCTAACGCTGCGCAGATTTCATATAATGACTGATAGAGGAGAACAAGCCCCTACTGAACGAGTGGCAGACTTTGAAGCCGATAAGTGGCCAAGATGTGAAATTACAATACCATGTGATGCACAGCTGCCCTGAAAGAATTTTTCTCATAAGCTTACATGGTGAAAAGGCAGCTGTAAAACCATGGACACACACAAATCCACAAATGGCTTGAGTCAAAATCATAATTAAATCCATTTGGTCTGATTACATTTAGACAGCCTAGAATAGCTGTAGGATTAAAACATGTCAATCTCATTCAGATTAGCTGGAGCTAAATCTGTAGTTAGTTGTATAATATATATTAGTATTTAACCCTAACCCTAACCCTGGAGGATCATCATTGGTCAAGATTTGAAAAGAAAAAAAAACATGTGACAGGATTGGCTGCTCGGATTGGTTGTAGGTTTATCCAATTGTGTCCGTTCAGCAGATCCATCCAAAAAGTTAAACTAGGCATGGCTGATCCATACAGAATCAAGATTCTGTTACTGCATTGCCCATTTCATGCTGCAAATGCTTATAGATAAATCTTTTCATATACTTTTTAGCTGTAATAAGATGTTCTTTGTGGCCAGGCAGCCATTTACTCCTGTTCGAAAATGGACAAAGCTACCCCAACTTGCATGTGTTGCTGAGCACAGTCTCACATTTCTATAATTCATTGTAGGTCTGTCCATTTGAAATGAGAAATCCACTGAAATCAAACCAACCCCCCTAAAAGGCTATGATACTTGAATCATAAAACCACATTGAAAATGTATGATTGGTATATTTAAGAACTATTATCTTAAATGTGATTGCAACGAAGGCAAACAAGTCAGACACCTTGCTATAGTCACATGACTCACTCCACTGGCTAGTGGCTGGCTGGATTTCCAGCGTTTTTGCAAAGCAGTGGAACATTTTAATGATCATCGCCTTTGCTAAGTCTACAGTGTGAAGTGTAAATTAGGCTACGGTAACACAGCATCATGAGCCCATGTAGAATGTCATCATTAAGCTCACTAGCCTGTCAACTATGTGACTGTTTCGCTTCAGAACATTTTTCTGAAGGGAGAAAACACACTTCTGGGAGGGCACTCTTCAGAGTGCAAATGGTTATTACAGCTCTTGGCCTCAAATGCCACTTCAACCCACAAACTGCCTTTTCCTTGCCCTGTTGTCAACACCTCAGTTTTCCCAGGGAGGGGATTTAGCATCAACCAGAGATCACTGCTTTACTCCAACAAGTCAAGAACAGCTTCTGCTAACACGTGAATCATCAGATGGCTCTGTTTAGTCGGTGTGTGTCATCAGCTTGTGATTGTCGCCTTGTGTGTGACTGGATTGTTCTTCTGTCATGCCATACTTTTATCTCAGTTGTGCTTGTGTATTGGTATTGATTGTGAGTTGTGACTGAGATAATTATTTTGGCCCAATGGAAATGTTGATCTATCATCAAGGTAGTCATGTTTCAGGGACATATTTTCCATCACTGGCTTCATAGGACAATCAAAATATCTCATACAGTACATGAGAGGTTGTCACCTCCACATTTTCCCTACAAACTTCATAGTTTGCGATAGAAAAGGAAAATAATGCAGCTCAAATCAATGTGTTCATACCACAGCTGGTGTAGCTATTCTTTGTGTCATTATTCCATCTAACTGCTGAGGTCCTGTTCAATGGTTTACCTTGCTGCTTCACTCAGCTGCATTCATGGCAAATTGTTAACGTGTAGCTATTCACTGATGGTCATCTGCTGAGTGCCAACTCTAAGTGACATTTCATAAAAAGAGACTGTTTGCTCCTGCAAGGCACACATTTCTGATTTTAATATCCGTCAGGTGATAATCATCTGATGCTGACATGTCTCAGCCTGCTGCTGCATATCAGGTGGATTATTCCGTTCGTCACGATTGTATAGATAGAGTGTCCATGCGATGGTTAGATGTGCTGTGTTCCGGGGGTTGAGTCTAACAGTTAGACATCATAGCTTTTTATGGTGGTTGACTTTCCCATGGACTGGAGTTTGTGTCTCGTTTATGACCATGAGTCCATGTTACGTAAGTAGGTTAAAGTGGCATTTTGCCACAATTTGACCATAACAGAACAGCTGTAGAAACCTTTTGATGATATACTGACATATAATAGGATAAGAAGTGTCTCCTGTCGCCAAATCACACTAAATGTCAGTTACTACCCACGTAAATGACGTAACTTACATCATTTACTAATGTTACTGATATAATTAGGTAATGGATGTTACAAGATTGAATGTAGTTATTTCACCCCAAAGTATGATCTTTTCCTAAAGTATGATCTTTTCCTAAAACAAAAGTAGTTTTTGTGCCTAAACCTAACCAAACTGCAACCATTTGACAAAAGTAACAACACCCCGGGTTGTCAAAATATGTGAAGTGTTTCTCATCAAGCTTATTTTTGAAAGTCTAACTGGACAATGCATTTAACACATGATTGCTAACTTGACTATGGATAATTGGCTTCCAGACAAAATTGATGCTAGAGGGGTAGGCAGAGCATTGTAGTTTAAAGCCACTGACCAAGCTGCTGTATTTGGCCAGCTGGGAGTGAGAGCATGCTGCCCAAACACTGCCACGATTGCTGTTCTTGTTGGGAATGGCATTGCCAAAGTCAAGGCTTATATATTGAAAACAGAATTTTGTAGTCCCTGCTACAGGCATCAGGCCCCCAAAATCTAAACTGAAAGTACAGCATCTTCCTACATTCCTCTATGATCCCAACTGTTTTCATTTTGGAATAGCTCTTAAAAAACATCGTGGAGGGAGGTAAACTGTTTTATCTCATCACCATAGCTCAGAGTGCTAACAGCTGCTGGGCTCTGGAGGAGGCTGCAGATGTGCGCTTTGATGAATGCCGAGGATTGGGGCTTGCTTCACAGTCTGCGCTCTCAGAATCTATGAAACATGGGCAGAAAGCAAACATTTCCATAGTTTCCATGGCACTATTTGCTCATCCTGGTTGAAGGTTGGAAAAAATGGAAAAAAAAAAGAAGGCGGAAACAGACAGAAAGCAGCAGACCAGCAGTTGGTGATGATGGTATCGGAGATGATCTCAACAAGAACGCTGCAGCCCCCCCAGTCAGGAGCAGATGGCTGCAGCACATGATCTGTTGAACGGCACTCCTGGTGTGGGTTGCGAAAACAGCGATGTGACAGTTTTGAAAGAACTGGTGCTCATGTAAAAGGTCGTGATGATGGAGTTTGGTATTTCAGTGTCTAACTCCCTTCTCCTGAGCGGTAGCTGACTAATTGCTACGACGGTCATAATTAAAGTGAAAGCCACCCGGCGAGCTGCAGTCCAACTTGGAGATTATGTGGAGGTTATGAGTGATCAGGAATCATTCCTAGAGAGGCGCACACACGGCTGTTTTAAAAATGCCTCCTGAATGAGACTTCACATTCGAATGTCAAACCGTATTAACATGGCTTACTTGAAAAGAATGATTTGACGGTGAGTCAGCCGCCGTCAGGTTACGCAAAGTTATTAGTGGCACATTTGTTTGAAGTGGAGACCAGTAGGAGGAGGAGGAACACGGGAATCAAAGGGCTTGTTTTCTTTTACGCCTTTGCCAATCAGAAAAAAAAAGTCTTCCAAGGGATGAAAGACTATACATCAAGGCTCAAAAGCGTTGTTGATATTGGCTGTTTTTTTTCTCACACAGACCTGGTCTGTGTGGATATCGTCTCTCGCAGAAGCTGCTCCTTTGTATGCCGTTAAATCTTTTATAGAGGTTAAGAAAATGTTCCTGTTTTGAATTTCTTCTGATCTTCGTTGTGGCGTGCAACAGAATCTGACCATCTCTCGAATCACCATAAAGTTACACGATAATCTCCTCCTTATCAAATCTTCTGTGCTTAAATCGTTCCCACGTCTCTGTATTGTAATCCATTGTCTTGCTCGGTCCGTATGTCGTTGCTTCAAACGCTTTCACACGCATTAAGATGTCCTATCCTTTCATCTGAGATGGAAGATAGGGACAGTGTCTGAAAGTTGTATATATTGTCATGCAAGTGGCTTAATAAATCTTACATCGGTGTATGCTGCTCTAGCTCAACATCTTCTTCTCGGGGCCTTTCTGTGGAAGCGTTATAGACTGCCAACTGTTTGGACTCGGGTCAACAGGGAGCCCAAGCCGCATGAATTATGCATGGCGTCTGCTCGCAGGCATACAGCCCTGTCTGTGCTGCCACTGCACATGCAGCGCCAAAGACGGAGACTGAGTTACTGAGATCATAGAGAACAGCAGCGGATAAGACGGATACACAGGGAGGAGAGAGGGGGACAGAGATATACAGAAGATAATAGCAAGTGCAGAGATGTAATAAAATGCATGACAGGGGGAAAAAAGACAAGCTGCTTTATGGGTCAGTTCACTCATATTCAGAAAAATATGTCTCATGCAGCACTTCAAGGACCGCAGCTAATGATTATTTTTCATCACTGGCTATTCTGGTAATTTGTTTTTCTTTTTGTAATTAATTTAATGTTTATTTTACAAAATGGACCCTCGCAATTACATACAGCCTAAGGTGATGTCTGCAAGTGTGTAGTTTTTCCATACCACCACTCCAAAATGCAAGTATGTTCAGTTCACAACCCTCACAGCATATATTGTGGAGTTTTTGCTTAATAAATGACTAAAATCATGAAGCATTTATGGCTGTTCAATATACACATAATGTAAATGATTCCAGCCACTGCAACTATTAGTTTATTAATCTCTAACCTTTCACAATGATGCATGTGAAAACGTGAGAAAGGAATGACTTGGTAGATAATTAATTGTTAATAGTTGATAGTTGGCAGTCAGTCAGTAACAATTCATGAATAAAGTGGTCATTATGTTGATTTACATATATTTATGAACTAATCATTACTTGATGATTCATCAATATGGTATCTTGTGGCCTCTTCTCCAGTAACTGATCATTACACCAAATAGTCCTTGAATCACAGTTATTCAGGAATAACACATTTACAATGAATTAACTATCAAAACAAGACATGTCAAAATGTGATGCTGGACTGAGATAATTTTACAACACTTACATAGACTTACTTCTCCATTCAGGATTAATGGATTACTAAAATAATTATAAATTGCAGCCCCTTCTCCCCATGTCTCCTCACGTTGTTGATTAATGGCTCAGGTAGTTCTACTTTTAGGTACCATGCCTTTGAGAAATCCATCTCTTGAGTTCTTTTGCTAGCCCAAAACAATGTGGATAAATGGGGTTTTGTCCCAAATCATTGCTGCAGAATTTGGCAAAATTGATTATTGTGTGATTTTGCAGAAACATGTTTAGGTTGGATAATATTTATACTGTCAGCACTCTCGTGGGATTTTTTTTTTTTCAGCGCTTCGACCACTGCAATCAAACTTTAATACATCCCCAGGGTAGGAGCTGAACTCCCAGAACCTTGACATGCGCTGCACCAGAGCTATTAATAAGAGAGGAGACAAACCACTTAAAGCAATTTGACGCCAGAGATGGTGGCTGAATGACATGTATCCGCCCCTTCACCCCAAAGCCAATCATCAGCTTTATAACAGCAGCTGACAAAGGAAACCTATCAGCCAATCGAATTACTGCACTGATGCGAGTGCACAGTTGTGATTCGCAGTTTGGCGTTGGTGCAGACGGATTTCTAATAAGCATGGACGAGGAGGATAACGCTCTAATGCACAGGATTACCGAGAATGGTGACGTTATTCAAATATATTAAACTCGCATTTGTTCATGTGCTCTGGTGGGATGAGCTGAGGATGACGCCAGCTTTGTTATCCTGAAATAACTGCCCAGGGCATTGCCAGGATGGCTGATGAGTTGCAAGACGTATCCAAAAATGACTTTGACTTAACTCTCGATTGCCATTATATTTTAGTCTAACACAGCAGTCCCTCCATAAAACCTATCTTGACGAAACATACAATACTCTGTTTGGGTTGAAAGCGTCCATTTTTTTTGTCCGTCCCATTCACAGGCAACTGGGTGTAAAACTGAAACTAACTGCATGGCTAGATGCTGCTGGGGATTCGAGGAAAAACCTCTTACAGTTGTATGAGGGAACTGACCCTTTAAGACAGACGGGGAGTGAGCAGGGATTAAAGCAAAACAGAGCTCCAAAAGACCAGAAACTTCATGAATAATGAGAAGAAACCGAAAGTGAGTGAGATGTGGGAGAGGAGGATGAGACGAGCAGAGGGAGAAATGTGGTAGCAAGGGGGAGATAGGTAGAGAGGAGTATGTGAAAATACCACAGGGAGCGCCAGGCCGATCGGCCATCTGGATCTCTGAGCTGACAGCTTGACATGTTCTGAGTGCAGCGAACATGGAGCAAATTCACCAAGCACGGCCCCCCTCCTGAGATCTGCAACACGTTACACAGGAAGCATAATTAGAGGGCTGGTGGGGCCCACAGTCACCGTGAACAGAATGGTCGAACGGAGATCAATGCTCTGCTCTCTAAATTAATGAGGCTAATGTTGATGTGACAGCCTCGTCACCGGAAATCCACGGGGGAACAGGACCACTCCAACGCCTGCGAACGGAGACGTGGTACAAGGTAGGAGCTTAATAATTACAGTGGACAGGAAAGGCTTCACAAACACACACACACACACACAGCCTGAACACAGCAAGTGATTGATGAATATTTTAATTTGACCAATTCATATTGCTCACCAATAAAGTCATTATTTTCATTATAAAACATACTGTTGAAAGTGAACAAAGAAATACAGCTGCTTACTAAATATCAACAAATCCAAGGGGGGAAAGCAGAAATTTACAATAGAAAATTACCATTTTCCGGTGTAGAAAGATTATGTTTTGAAGGTTGAAAACAAACAATCCACAACTCAATTTGTCTGAAGTAGAATTCAAAACTCATATAACGTATGAAACACAAGCACACGTGGAACGGCGCACAGCAACATCTGCAAGTCTCCCGGGGTGGGTGGATGGGGGGTGCAGGGTGGAGGGGGGAGACGGGGCTGGTCGTTTTAAGAAAAGTGAAGCATGAATTCAACGCAAGTCATAAAGTTTAAGCAGTGCTCGAAGCTGTCTCTCGGACGGGAGCTTCCTAACGAAGGCCGTCACCGCAGGACCGTTTGTTCACAAAGACTTACACGTTACACACATGAAAAAAGAAAAAAAAAGCCAATTCGGTTTCGGAGCACTGCTTGGACGTGAGGGAAGTTGAGGCTTATTTCACTTTTTTTTTTTGTTTTTTTTTTTGTTTTTTTTGTTTTTTTTTTTGTCATCGTGGATTTCTTTTAAGACAGCAAATCCTGGATCTGTTACAACCCATGACTGGGAGAGCCAAAAGCCCCAAAAAAATTGCTCCATTTGGCTCTTTGGTATTTGGTGTTGAAAATGGCAGAAACACATATTCATAAAGTACAACATTAACAACATTATAATTTCAGAAAATTACATTTTACCCTTGACAGGAGCTTTTTTTTTTCATTTTTTTCCCCTCTCCTGCTTCTGATTGGCCTTTCAGTCCTCCGAATCAAACTAGATAGTCGAGGTTTGATTGCAATTAAGAAACAACTTAGAAAAAAAAAAATTTCCTTTAAAAAAAAAACAACAAAAAAAACCTGAAAACTTCACAGAGAGTCACTGGCTGGGGGATAGTTTGCTTTCTGCTCACAACTTTTTCGCCGGCTTCAAACAATCTTCCAGCTGCTGACTCGAAATCCACCTGATGCCTCTTTACTGACAGGCGTGCAGAAGCTCAGTGACTCCTTTCATAATTTTCTGCTCCAGTGAGGCACATGTACATCATCCTAGCCTTTGATTAGTCTTTCTTAAAAAAAAAAAAAAAGTTGAAAAGATGATAACATGATGCTTCATATGGAATCAAAATATGGAAACCCACTTTAAATTATACACAGCTGTGTTCGCAGAGGGGCCAGAGCCACCTGATCAGTGCATTTTCATCAATGTTTTGTTGCTCAGTTTACACTTTTTTTTAAAGCCTCTTGGATGTGTTCAGTCTTCCTCCGTTCAAAACAATGCCACGTTGTCCTCATGGAGACAATAAGCTATTAACGTCTATACAATAAGCTCCCGTGTTGGTTGTTACCATCCATTAGTGCTCACGAGTCTCTTCCAAGGCTCCGCTTCGCATTCCCACAACTAACTGTGTCAGTGTTTGTTTAGTGATGAAGCGTGATGGAATGCAGCAAAGCCGATGGCCAGCGACCCCAGGCCAAAAAGGAACGATGTTATAAAATCTTAAGGAAAAGAAAAAAAGACGGTGTTATCTCCTCTCTGTCTTGGTCAGTGGTTGCCCTTGTTAGCGTGGAGGACCATTGGTTAATGCATCCTTGAATGTTAATTATGGGAGTCGGATCCTGATGGGTTGTTCTGCATATGTCTCTCGCTCCTGTGTCCCTGTTTCACTGTAGGTTTGCTGCACCATCCAAAGCAGTTCCTGTCTCGGGGGTTAATGGATGGTCGGCAAATCTCCCAGCCAGGCACCAGGTAGGGGGCGTGGACATGTGTAGTCATTCTGCAAAGACAAGAGAAAAAGGGGGGAAAAAAGACAATACAATTAAAACCGCTTAACAGCTGGTCTGCACCCTTTACAGAGGTGGTGGTTACAATGTAAAGTTAATTACAGTGCCCAGCGATTTGATAACAGTACAATGGGGCTGTGACAGTGCCAGCAAAGCAAATTAGGGTGAGCAATTAAGCAAATGATGAAATCCCATGTGCCGAGATAGCTTAGAAGGCTGGACTGACTTCCCCTAATGTCTTCCAGAGATTAAATGGAAGCCCAGCGCAGAGAACCCTTACAAGTGTTCATTTTTCAAAACGTCAATTAAAGTGGAAGTAAATGTGTTCTATTGAACCTGCCCACCTCAACAGTTTGTAACAATAGATATTTCAAAAGTCCTCTTGTCGAGCGCTGAGAGCATCCGAACGCTGGCTAGGAAAGCAACTCTCACTACTTCGGTGTATGTAAGTAGGGCTCTGCAGGATACCAATATAATTCTTATCTGCACAGGTTTTGGATAATGCTGTACCAGGATATGGCATAAGTGTTGTCTTTTCCTTGTTTTAAAGGCTGCATTAGTGATGCCATTTTCTCCACTTACCAGACCTTTCTACTTGTTCTAATACTTGTCTTGAAAACCACTTAAGCTTTTTTCCCACAGGACTAGTATTACACTGGGACCTCTAGCAATTTGAAATAATTGTGGCTATTGTCGGTGATCTTCATCCCCTGCAATGTCTGCAATTTGTGAGGTAAAAAATCCAGCGCAATCTTGATTTAACCACAAACAGAGGTGACGAGATAATAATCAGTCCCAAGCAAATCGACATCTCCGTGATGATTTTTACATCTGTTTTCTGTATGAAAGGAATTTGATCACAGCTCATAATGTGTTGAACAGCAGTCAACAGGTCTGCTGGGAGATCAGCTAGAGTGACAATTGAAAGAGATGGCAGGGCAAAACAACACTAAACTTTATAGATACTGTGGCTGCTGAAGAACAGATGGTCTGAAAACTTGATGGATGCCTCGACATCATATCCAGGGGATACTGTCAGTGAATTCAAGTGAAATTCAGACATGATTTATCCTGTGTGAAGGCACTACAATGGTGAATAATTTCCAAATCACATGAAGTTCCCTGGTAATACTTGCAAGTATCTGTGTGAATAGAGCTTTAGTCATCATATCCATATTTCATACTGTTGTGTGTATCAAGAACCCCCTATTATGTTCATATTTTGTGAAAGTACCATTGGTTATTCCTACAATGTTTTTGTAAAACTGATTTAGATACATAAGTTCAAAAAATCTTATATTGTAAGTTAATTACATGACAAGTGTGAACACATGTTTTTCCCCCAGAATTTTGTTTTCAGATTAAGTCTATCTTTAGAATCTGATTCTCTAACAGGGGGCCCATGAACTCTAGGGAGTCCGAGTTATTGTAGGGGGGCCACCAAATTATTGTTAGCATTACTAAGGTGCCCTTAACCCCGACCACCCCAGAGGAGCTAATCAGTGACCATAAATGAGACTGTGGTTGTACTGGGAAACTTCCAGGTGGGAATGGTATCAGGGCTTTCAGAGCATAACTTTCAGTGAAGCAGTGAAACAATAAGTTATAATATATTTCTGGTTGGCTACCCATAATTCCCTGTGCAATCACATGAGCAAGCTACCCTAATAATTAGCTAAATCACCGCACCTATCCTGAACAGGGAGCTAGTTTGCAAGAGCATTTTCTTCTTCATCCAATAGAACTATTGACACTGGGGGTCGGAGGAGTGGCCAAATTAGCTATTGATTTAATCTAAAAACTGTAGAAAAAAACAATACTTGTCGACAATGCAAATATGTATGGTTGTTATACTCATTATAAAGCATGTTTATTGGAAATAAACAGGCTCGTTTCTATCACATAACCCATTTGTATCACTGGGAACAGAACATTAGAAGTCACGACAAGTGAATGATTCGGGGACCTTTAAATGTCAGCCCTTTCCCACAGGTCAACTCAAGCTTGTTGAGATGTTGCAAATTAGTAAGAGAATTTGACATTTTACTCTCATTTAAGAGCCACGAGCTTTGAATTGATCCCCACACTGAGAGCAGCAGAGGCACACTCAGCCCACATACCCGAGTTTGCCTCTGAGCATTGTGTGCTCCACAAAAACAAAAAAAAAAAAAAAATCTCTCTACTTTACAACTTAACCTTTAAAAGAGCCTATTTGCTACTTGGCTACACGTAAATCCACATTGCCTTAATAACACAAATGCTGCAAGTTTTTTGCCGGACTAAGCAGTTTTACCGAAGCTTTCAGTATCTGCTTCGAAATTATCCTGTCTCAACTTTTTTTTGCTGCTTGCGCTGAGATTGTTGTCAGCGTGAAGCAGATTTCTGTAACACAGGGCTCAGACGAGTATGCCCTGAGCGGAATTTTTTATTTAAGCTGTATCAAACAGGCCGATAAGTCTTCACTCAACTCTTTATCTAGCTCTCAGGTGCATGTGAGCGAAGCGAAGACAGCCGCACAAATTGTCATACCTCAGACAATTTCGACGGAGCACAAAAAACAGAAGCCGCTTGCAGCAGACGCTCAGGATTTGCTGTGAACACATGCACATTAACTCTGAAGCCAGCGACACACACACACATACACACAAAAGCTGATGCATACCACACTTTGAGCAGGAGGAAACACTTCATTCTATGAGGAGGTGAAAGAACGATGGGATTATTAATGTCATGAAATGAGTAGATCATCTACCCACTTCATTTTTGTCATTACACAGAAGAATTAATGTTAGAAAGATGGGTCCACTGGTAATGGAGCATGCACCGGCATTGAGAGGCTTGTTTTTCCGTTATCGCTATGGAAATAAGAGCTACAAAAGGTTTAGTATGAGATGAGCAAAAGATTGCAAGGTGAACAAACTACTATGTTGTTCAATATTACGGTCTTGTTTCGCATTTGGTTAAAGCTCTGAATGTTCATTTTACATGTTGCCTTGTAAGACATGAACTGATCCAGTCTGCGGTCATATGCAGCAACATGGCAGCAAGTTGGAGGTAATCGTAGTCACATCTAAATCGACAAGATGCTCTTCACATTAGCCGCCAGGTAAGTGACTGGAGGAATGCACTGTAGTGGTCACAAGGCCAACCGCTGTACGGCTCATTACGCCTTATTTGAAGGTGACATTTTCTCCAGAGCCGATCCCACACACTTCCACGCAGCCACTTTGTCCGTGTAGTTGGTGCAAGTGATTTTGCTAAAAGCAGTTATGGTTTTGTTCTGACGGTATTCAAAACAACCCAATAATCAATAAGTAATGCTTTTTTAACATGAGCATGAAGGCGCTACATCCGCCATGTGAGTTGAAATGTGCCTTTTGTGAAAGCTTGTCTGAATTGCTTTTCCTTTCAGGGAGTAGAAAGCACAGAGATCATTGTAAATGTTTGTTTTGTTTAAGTCTGGAATATTTTTCTGTTGTTTTACTTGTTTTCAGTCCAGTCAGCAGTTCAAATTTGGGAGCAAGTATAGCCCAAACTGTTCAGTAACTGAAATTCTTTCGAGCCAGATGAGCCAAGAGCATTTTCATTCAGTGTTGTTTCTGCCATCAATCCAAAGGTGCACTTTATGGTTTCTACTATGGATCAGCATTGAATATATGTTTAGTAAACGAGATTAGTATTACTGTTTGGTTAAAAGTCAAACTTGATTTCTTCGTAGTTAAGAATGAAATGAGATGAGAATGAGATCTTCCTCTTTGCCAGTGTTTCAGTTCAAAAAAAAAAAAAAAAAAGTTTGCATGTTGTACTACCATGTCATTTGCAAGTGCCTTCATTCTTTCAGGTGTTAAACTATATCTTAAGAGAAGCTAAAACCACCAACAGAGGAAGAAAATAACAGTTATCATCCAGTACAATGTAATGTTCCACCGGGAAACCTTGGGTCCTACATAGCACTCATGTGGATGCCACTTGACACCCAACCACCCAAACAAACACCACTGTAGACATGTATACAACCTCACGGCAATTACACTTCTCAGTGACAGTGCCCTTCACTTTATGGCCTTATTTCCTGTTTTCTCTAGTTTGTTGCTGTCACTGTATTGTTTCAGCACAACTCAAATGTTTACTTCATGGACACAGACTCATTGACTGACTCAACTCATTGTTCTCCTTCATTATGGTGAAGTGTTTGGTTAAATGAGGGCTGCAATTCACTCTCCTGCTCACAACTCTTCAGACACTTGAATTGCAGGAAGCCATTTGTCAGTCGTTGATGGCTTTCTGCCATAAGTTGGAGACGGTGGTTTTACATCACCTTGCAAGAGAGGACCAAATGGCTATTGATGCTTATGTTGCTGTTGCCACACCCCACCAATCCTCATCACTACCTCTTGCTGGCGTTCAAAACTGACCGCTCACTTCCTTGATGGAGGCAAGGAAGGAGGTTTTGTCATCTGTCAGCAGGGACGCAAGCTCCACTTCTGCACTCTCTCAGCACTGGAAATTTCCACTGATAGAAAAGGAGCTAAAACTTTTTGCTGCCAGTTCTCCTGAATTGTTCTCCAGGAAATCTTGACAGCACCAGTGGCTGTTCATAACAGAGAAACAATCTTGAGGCATCTGAAGGGGCAATTTCAGCCAGTCGCAGCCGCTGAAAAAGCTGCTGCTACTCCCAAGAAAACAGCACAAAAGTAAGGCAAGTTATTCAAGGCTAAGGTCTTAGCTAAAGTGGGAGTTAAGACACGCTGGCAAGGGCTCAGGGAAAACCTTGGCAAACATGATCGGGGTCCTTCCTTCCCACCAAGTAGGATTGCGGCTTGTTGTTATAGTAGCTGTTGGCTATTAATACGGTTCAAGATCTCAGGCAACCCATGTCCCTGGGCTGAAAGGAGTCTTCTCTGCAACAGAGCACATTAGATTTCAGGCAACTGAAACTCCAGGGCTAATGTGATGTCCAGAGACAAGCCAAGAGTTGAAATGATGCATCCTGAAAATTTGAGTCTGATTTCGAGCGTTGGAGAGAAAGAGGAAGTGTTTACCCCGGGGACAAACACCAACTGTCCCACCAATCCACCCGTGGGAGTGTTGTGCTTGGACACACGCTACAGCAAGTCAGGCTTCTCTACCCCCCTCTATCTCCTGGATGAGCTTCTAGTTGTCGGGAAACGAAGACAACAAGAAGCCAGCTGTGATCCTGGTAATTTCAGACTGGACAGCTTCCCTTGAAGGGCAGAGATACTTGGCCGAAGTGGCCACCAGCCTGGTCAGTATGCTAACACATTGTCACAATGGATGAATGACATTCACAGCATCCAACGTAGAGTGTGAAATCCCGGGAGGCAAGGGTTTGTGAGCCTAGAACTGTCTCCGGTAGTGGTGGGCACTGACACGGAAACACAAAAAATGCCCTTGAAAGCACAGAGAGCCTTGTACTGCACTTGAATGATTCTTACGCTTTACAAGGATTCATGGATGTACTATTCGTATGTTCTATGAACAGCAGTGGGTGATATCATTGGTCAGAACACAGAAAAAAATGGTCCTTCTGTGAAAGGGTATACAATGTCTCTCTGCATTGGTGTTGTTTTTTGTTTTTGTTTTGTTTTTTTTAAGAGCATTTTGGTTTCAATAAATTATGCAGCGGACGCAACTGAGGATGAAATAGTTGCTGGAAGTTTCAAAAATGTTTGGTATCTCTTGTTTTTCCACAATAACATTATTTGATATTTGTCCATCAAGATGTTTTGACCAGAGTCAGAAACTGAAAAGCATATTTATTTGGGGGTCCATCATCTAAATCTGATAAGGAGATCCAGGGTGGATTTCGTATGGCGCTACATTACATTAAAATTCTCTCTCTTATTTTGCAGGTTTGGTTATACCAACCCAATGTGGCCACGAAATATAACTTTGCAAACATCAGAACAAAATAACCAAAATCCATTCTCGGTTCACTTCAGAGAACACACATGCGATCCTGGAGCTGTGACCGTCACAGTACGACCTTATTTCAGTACCACTGTCCTCTTATGCCTGGAAACCAACTTTTTGGGGCTTGTGTGGGTGTAAACTCCCTGAGCGAATCGATTTTGAATCCATCTGTCTTTCTCAAAGAAACAAAAAAAGGCACTGTGGGTATTTTCATTTGGATGAATACTGAAACTGAACAACAAAAAAAATAGCCCAGCACAAAAGTTTGAGTTATGCGGGTCAGTCCGCATTGCTTTGAGATCACTGCATACGCAACAAAACAGCATAGATAATCATAATTGAAAGGCGCATAATTATGAATTCCTGTCGCCTCGCTGCAGAGCCAGTGCAAAGGAAAACGAGCCGGGGCTAAGCTCTGCTTTTTTCAAGAACACAGGTTACGTGTCCGGAGCTGTACCTACTTTCATCCGCCCCCCCTTCAACGCCTTTATGTGTTTTTAATTAGGCTACTAATTAGAAGGATACAAACATGATGTAATTAGCTCGCTTTCAGTTGGTCAGGGCAGCTGGAACACAGACATATGCCAGCCACTCTCAAAGGGATCACAAGCCTCTTACTCCACTCAGGGCTCCAATTACCCCGTTCCATCTCCCCGCCTGCAGCCCGTATACGTTCGTACGCTCCTTCTTTCCCCGAAGACCACGAAAAGAGAGGCCGACAGTAGGAAATGGACTGAATGTGCCAATTACTCATGAACAATCAAGTCAGTGAGACGGTTAAAAATCTGCAAATTTGGTGCGGAAATAACAAGGTCTACAATGAACACAGCTGCTCTTTTCTGTAAATGCATCCGTATATATATATATGTAAATATACATATATACGGTACATGTCCACTATATACTTCTTTCTGCTTAAAGAAGAACAACAATTTTATAAAGAGACTCTTTGTGGGGAGCCTGATGCCTCTGTAAGCTCTTGATCTCTGCAAACACAGATACTTAGACTTTCTCTTAAGCTCTTGCTCTCCCTCACTGCCTCCCAAACACACACACACACACACACACACACACACACACACACACACACACACACACACACACACACACTCAAGCCTCTGGTATATGAAGACTGAGTGGTATTTCTTTCTCAATAAATTGCGGTGTCGATTCATTTTTGTTTGATGTTTCACGAGTGGGTAAAAGAACATGACGGTGCATAAGCCACTGCGAAACAAAGATGTCCGTGAATGCCTGCGGGAGTTTGGTTCGGAGTAATGGGACCCTGTCTTTGATAAAAAGACAGTGTTCAGAGGAAATAAAAAGCTAAATTAATGGACTTCCTGCTAATGGTCTGACAAAAAGCCATTCATTAAGGGCCTCTAATTTTGTTTTCTGCAAGGTCACAGCAGTCATGCCTGGCTATTAACACAACAAATTAATGACGCGACACATGTATCAAGGGTAAATTCAATTATCTTAATTGTGTCTTTTTTGTGGAACTTATGGCTCCCATTTCTTATTTCCAGGAGGAAATGTCATGTCTGATATGAATTAAAGGGTAGAAAATGATATACATAAACTGTATCATGCAAAATATATGTTCTTGTTGAAATGCCTCCCACTTATCTCTATTTTTTAATATATAAATAATATGTGCCCAGATTAATGTTGGTGCTGAGAGCATGGATGTATAATATATAAATCTTGACAGCTATTGCAATATTTTGCCTCCAGTCATGCTTTATGACTTTATGACTTAGACTCGAAAAATGCAAACTTTGCAATGACAAGCAAAAAGAAAATATGCAAGGAAAACAGATGGTGAGCAAACTGTGTGGATAAAACACCACGAATACATCATCAAAATCCGCATGCAATCATTGGATGTGCAGTGAACAGAGTCGCCGCAAACTGACGCGTATTCAGTCACAGCCACTTTGTTTAATTGTAGACACTGTTTTTTTTTTGTTGTTGTTTGTTTGTTTGTTTCTTTTTCTATTTCACTGGAATAACTCCATTGATAAATTTAAAGCAGCAGTTCACCCAAAAGTGACTATAAATGTATCTAAGCCACCTGCTGATGGAAGGTTGGGCGTCTCATACTCAGCGAACGGTTTCTGGAGCTTCACGGTAAAATGGCATTGTAGCATTCTCTTTTTTTAAAATTTTGATAAAAAAAAAACAAAAAAAACATAAAATGGCATACAGTTTGCCCAGTGTAATCACAAGCCCCGAATTGATTTGAAAAGACGCTATGTACGCCCTCAATACGCGGTCAAGCTCATGCACCAAAATTTAATAGGGTAGCTGTGTCACATAGTTAATAATGCACCTGATATGCGTCTGTCTTTTAAAACATCAGCTAGTAAAACAGTAGCTTTTAACTAATGACACAGTTCCTCTCAGTCTGTACTTACCAGTGTTAGTATATCACTGTTGCCTGTTACATGCGCTAATGCTTTTAGCTGGAGGATACAGTGCAGGACTGTCATTTAAAGGTGTGCAGACTTTGCCGCACTAGCTGTATGGAGCCATGTCATTTTTATTGTTTTATTTTCTATTCACTTAGGTTTTTTGCTTTGTTTTTAACACAAAGTCCCTCACCTACATCTACTGTTTACATTTACACTGTTCATACTGTACAACATTATGTATATACATGTCTATTCTATTACCTACCTTTGTATTATTTTTTTTAAATCTTTTTACTATTATCATTGTTTATTGTAATATTACTGTCCTTTGGCTGCTGTGACACATACATTTCCCTGTTTGTGGGATGAATAAAGGAATTCTGATTTTGATTCTTTGGTTGTTTAGGAGAGCTGCAATGTTGTTTTGATGTGAAGCTCCATAAATGTTCTGTGGACTACCAGACTTGGCTTCACATTGGCCACCCAAAAATGAATTTTCATTGACCTGTTCCTTTAATTTGTAAGAATAACCACAGCAGTACCACTGTATTTTTGTGGAATTACTATTCATTTTAAATTGATATAATGAAGACATCACACTGTTGCGTAATTTCACTATACAAAAGCAGAGAACTAAGCTTTGCTGAGCTCCACTGCGTTTACGCACTCCGCTATCACATTCTCTAACAACACAAAGTGAAATTCATAAGAAGCGAGGACATAGTGACCCACATGTAAGTGGGCCAGTGAGAGTAAGCTGCGCTAAAAGAACATCATCTGATGTCAGACAGAGAGCGATATTGTGTGTGTGTGTGTGCATTAAGCGAGCAATGGAAACTGTGCTCCATAGGCAGAGCCCGGAGATCTCCCCGAGGAGGTCTGATCCACCGAGTTGTGGCTGGGAGCAAACTGAGCACGTCCAGCTGGAAATGTCACAGCACGTGCGCATATTTATGTGAGTGCATGCACATGCATGTTTGTGTGTGCTTGAGCATCATGATTTATGATGATTGTGATTCTGCAGGTGATGGATGACCACATTAGCGGCAGGAGGTTTTTTCCCCAAAGTCTCTCGCTGTATATATATTATGCGGTGCACAATAAATTCAGCTCTACATGTCTGCAATGAATATACATAAATAAATAAAGCAGAGGAATGATTTCTCAGCCGTGTTAGCGCACATGTATCATCTGGAGGGATTATCCATTACTCATGGCATTACAATGATACAATACTTGCTTACAAAGTGCCACGTCATCATATTAAAATTATTTTTGGACATGTTGTTTTTGGGAGGCTTGTGTAACTTTGCTTTGATCCTGCTCTTTTGTTATAAATACCATGAAAAGTAATACTCCCTGTGCCTTCCGATTCATGCTGCTTGTGTTGCTAGGCAACATGTAGCCAATGCTAAACATGGCTGATATTAGTTTGTCAAGTCTATGGCCGTGCTGGGATTACAGCTTTTCTTTTCTTTCTTTCTTTTTTTTTTTTTGTTTTCCAAATCTTGACCAATTTTGAAATAAGTTTCATCATACACAGCTTCAGAGATTATCTGCTCCGAAGTCGCAAATGCACACTTAGACAACAAGAACAGAGGATGCAAGATGTTGAAAGGCTCTCTCGAACAGAGAGCGACCCTGTTTAACCAGCTCATCACACTTTCTACATCTCCCTTCAGTTATCATGTGCACAAGAAGGCAAACTTTTAGACCTCCTGCTCTCTTTTCCCTCTCTCTCTCTCTCTCTCACTCTCTCACACCTGAACTTGTGAACTCTCCCCATCTCTCCATTATCTGTGCAAGTGAAGACGTGTTAGCCTCAGCAGTTTCGGCCACAATTTCTTTTTTTTTTTTTTTTTTTCTTTTCACCTACATCTGTCCTTCAGACCTGCGGACACCTACAGAAGCGAGTTATATGGTTGTGATCAGCGAAGCCGCTTGTACTGCCTCACACTTATCTTTTTTCACGCTGCTCAGAGAAACCCAGTCAAATTATTTCGGCTTGGCAGGTAAGTGGTGAAGTACGGTTCTTTATACTCGACATCCTCTGACATTTATCGTCCTTTTCAGGGGACGGCAAGTTATTTTCATGCTGTTCTGAAATCCACTCAAGTTCTTCTGCGTGTTTAGGAAAACAGATCCAAACCACATTGTGCACTTTGAGACAATCCGTGTTGGAAAAGCGCACTTACTAGATGGCAACTTAACCAGGGGGGTTTGGACATTGATTCAGGTAAGAAGCACCACAGGAACCACACACCTCTGGGAAGTGACGGTGACTGGCCTGGCTTGACTCGGTTTGATACGGCATGTCAGCTGAGCAGGGCTACCAGCTTGAAAGGTGTGTCTTTAAAACCTATGCACTTGATTTGAGTAGGGGTGGGGTTAGGGCTGTAAATACGCTTCCTTCCTGCAGTATTATTATTTGTTAAATCTAATTAGGTGATAAACACATTTCACTTCCAATGAATTCTTCACAATAATGGAAATGTTGGGTTTCCACCAGCAGTGACAGTAGATTCTGAAACAGGGACAGAAACTAAAGAGATTCGGTTTGAAGCCGCACATGGTTAGGTTTCCTGCACAGACATGAGTTGAGTATTGCCTCACGTGCTTGTTTGTTTGAGGGCGGGAACTGAGGCTGCCACGGTCGTGAGACATCTGGGTAAAACTGGAAATGGAAACGCAAATCAGCGTGTTGCGGCTTGGCCAAAACGCCGGTGGAGGAGCCCATCTATGCTCAATCCCCTCACTGCAGGACTTACCACAAAATGCAGCACCAGCACTAGTAAGATTATGGAGGTTCCTCATTACCCTATAGCTATAGGCTATTCAAGCTTCCAGGCTCAGGACAACACCTCTTCAGCCACCAGTCCAACAGGGACCGACTCAGATAAAGCTTCTTTCCTCAGGCCATCAGGACTGCATACGGTGACCTCGGTATGCCCCCTGCATTATTGAGCATGTGTTTTACATCCTGCATTTATACTCTTATTTATCACTTCTTTCCTTTTATTTATTTATATTTTTTTTATACTTTCATATTTTTGCCTTCTCCTTAGCACAGCCTTAAGGGTATGCTTCACTGCTTTTCACAACACATATTGTTTGTATAGGTGAAAAACAAACATTTTCATCCTTGCATCTAAAGATTGAGAGAATAACTTTTTCTGGAAATCCAACAAAGAATGTGTTGACAGATAAAATAACAGGACTAGAATGTATTTATGCGGCTGATCCAGTTAAAGCAGACATATTGCACATTCTCAGGTTCATAATTTTCATTTGAGTTACTCTTAGAAGTAGGTTTTAATGATTTATTTATCATACATATATATTTATGATTATATTCATTGGATGGATGGATAGATGGATAAATCAGTTTTCTCATACTGGTGAGGGCTGCAGCCCTGTATCCCCCCTTTGTCTCAGATGCTGTGTTTTAGCTCCTGTCTCTTTAAGGTCCCCTCCCTGAAATGCCCCGTGTGCTCTGATTGGTCATGCCTGAGACAGCAACGCTCACCATGTCCCCAGTCGCCACTGTCCTGTTTCCAGCTTCCAGTAAGCTGCACTTCAATCGTGAAAATAGCCGCAAATCATGAAAACAATGGCGACATAGTGATGTCAGCAAGTCACAGAATTAAAGGCGGGACTACAGGCGAGGCGTTTCAGGAGCAGTGTTTTCTGTGGGAGAGAGGAGCGACTGCTGGTGCGGCATTTGAGCTTCTTTACATTCAAAACCTGCACAAGAACCTATAAAACTCACTGAAGGGGACGGAATTTCTTATAAAGATTCTTCAGCCTGATACCTGATAAAGCAGTCCTACTGTAATAGAATGATCTAATACAACTCCATATAGTTCAAGGGTAGCTTTACAAGAAACACTTTAGAAATCCTTTGCCAGTTGGCAAATTTCCATCTTCTCTAGTCATATACCATGACGCTGCGCTTCATACTGTGCACTGTCCTACAGTAAGACTGTGTCTATATGTTAAGATCAGAATCACTTTTTTTTTCCCTCAAGGCTTCAAGGGGCCCAGTTTGAAACTGAGTCATGCAGGGGCTCTGCTGTATGTCATGTTGGCTCCCTGCAGATCCTCTGGCTCCCTCTGATCAAGACATTCCCTCAGCTCCTCTTTGTCACTAACAGTCAGCTTCTACAACTATGTTTCTATTCTTGTTCTCGATTTAAAAAAAAAAAAAAAAAAAAAAAAAAAGGGTTTATCCAGCCTCTGGGTCATCCTCAGCTGTGTTTTGGAGTCGCGGGTCACAGCTGGGTAACAGGTAAAATGTGTCAATACACCATGATTAACCATAGCTGCGAGGGCGCCACACAATGTGCTTAATTTTCGACTGAAATGACACTGATGGACCGTGATGACCTGTTTTAAGAAGTGATGCAATAATAACTTATTGGGGAAAGGAGAGGTCGCCCTAAATCAGAGTTCATGTGTGTTATTCCTGTGGTCGCAGATGGTTCAATTCATCATCATTTCATTAGAAAGGATAAGTCACACAGAGGCCTCACAAAGAGAATCGACAGCCTGGTCTGTGATTTTATAGTGTGATGCAAAAATGTGTGTCGTGCTCAGTCCTACAAGATATTTTTAATCTCGATGATGTGAGAAAGTGTCACTTATTTTTGGTTTTGTATCCCGCTACTGACTCAATAAACATCTTTATATAGAATCCAAATCTGTATTCGTTGACTGATTGAAATTCAGTGCAGGCCTGTCTCGATGCAATACAATATGATGCATTTTAAGATGATTAAGTATGATAGAATTGTTGTAAACACTTTTATTATTCCATTATTTCTATCGGACAGTATTTTGGCCACTAGCTGCAGGAGCGAGCTTTTGGCATCGATAGGAGGGAGAAAAAGATGTAAATTAAAATGGACTCAATGTAATGATCTTGATAAAAACCTTTTTAGATGATGAATTATATTCTGTTTGGGCAGATTTTGGTGCGGTCTCATTTTGTTGGAGGCAAAACAGAAATCAGTCAACTCGAGTTAAGCCTTTTTTCAGACGGGCCATTGTTTATTCATAATGCAACGCCGCTGTAGTCTACAGCATATATACTATACATAGTGTCTTCAGTAATTGATTTTGACCACGCAGAGCTGCTGGTGAGTGGAGATACTTTATATTGATAGCTTTTTGATGGAAGTGTTACAGCGGGCTGTAGATAATGTGAGACGGTCCCAATCCTAGAGTTGTGCTCTTGGTTAAAACGTATAGCTGGTGTTTTACAATATGTGGTGTAACTTTCACCAAAGCTAATTAACTGCTGACTAAAGGCTATTATTACTCACCCAGCCATAACATTTCTTTCTAGTAGAAAAGCACTGACAGTGAGCTTAGGAGCGTTGGGTTGAACAGTGACGGGCCCCAGCAGCTTTCTGAAAAGTTCAAGGATTTTCAACTAGGAGCAGCAAAGTGCTGTGAAAACGCTGGGTGAGGTGTTCTTTCTCTAGGCGGCCCAACACTGCTGCAAACATTCTGATGCTGGTGCATGTTATTTGGACATGGGCCCTTAGTTACAGTGTCAGCTGTACATGGATGGTGGCTTTGTATTAAAGAGTCAACTTTGGCATCAAGGCAGAAGAAGGGGTTTTCCAATTCATTTAAACACACTAAGAACATTTTGGGGGTCAAACGCTAGCTGCCACAGAACATCATGCCTTGGATTTACTACTCAGCAGTAAATGACATTATACTGAGGTACTGAACAGGTGACTTTTACAGGACTTGATATTAAACCACAGCAACAATGTCACTGAGCCCATTAATGCTCTCTCATGTCATGCATTTATGGGAGATTGAAATCCAGTTACACTGTAGGTGGTTTGAGTCTGGTTAGATACAGCTAGCTCGGTTAGCAATGCATTTAGTGGCCACATTAGCAGAGTAACTCAGAGCAACCGGCAAGTGTTGGTGTGTACACTACAGACCATGGAATGGGGCTCAGCAGCCTCCCGACTGAGACCGACAGAAACCAGTTTGACAACAGAGGTGATTTACAGCAGCTCTGACCAGGACCTATGATCCATTTTGATCACAGCTATGACTTATTTAGAAAACCAGAGAACCAAAGTAATTAATTTCAAACCTTTCTCTGATGCTGAAATGATCTCATCTCTAAGAAAAGTCTAGTCTTGATTTAAGTGACGTAAGCACCCCATCAGAAATGATCTTGGCTCAAGTACAAATCTAAGAACATTTTTAGAGATGAGGCCCAATCTATAACTTTGATTCAAGGGCTTTATTGCAGATGATGATGAGTTACTAGACATCAAACTAGGAGACACTATAATGACTCATTAAGTAATGATAAATTCATAAATATCTGTGAATCCACCTTCTGATCACATTTGTTACTGATTATCACCTGCTGAGTGGCACAAACTAGTAATGACTCATCAATTACAAATTACTACATCATTACTTTTTGTGTACTTTCAAGTAACAACATAATACAAAGTAGTTACAAAGTGGACTCATTAAATACTAGTTACTTAAATAACTTAATCATACAAATAAATCATGAATTATTTTGCAAAGCTAAAACATATTCTTTATGGTAACTACTTAAGTATTAAGTTTCACTTCACTTGAAGGTGCACATAAAGAGTAAGTAATTATTGCCGGTTTATAGTTAATCAGTACCACCTCATGAAGAAAGTGGTCAGTATGTCGTTTCGGATATTAGCGAACTCATCATTACCGATTGATTCATATGGAATATCCCAGTTTGGTGTCTAGTAATTCATCATCATCTACTATAGAATCCCATAAAGTTATTAATTCATTCCTGATTCATGCCGTACTTGCTCTTTAGTACCTACACACATTTTTAGGTACCCTATTGTAAAGAGTTTTGAACCAAAGTACTGCTCGTATCTCATTGCGGGGAAAAAAAAGAACAAAAGTAGTTTCCACATACAACCATACAGAAGATACACTGAACGGTTGTAGTGTTTATCTGATCCCTGATCAGTGCAACATCAAATGATTCATGTGGTGGGAGAGCATTCTAACTAAATTGCTGCGCAGTGTAGATGTCATTCCTCTTTGGGCAGTTTTGGTAGTTACCAATCAGGTTTATGATTATACCACAACCCCTGAGTGGCGAAGAGCCGACCGGGAAAGCCATTCCGGGAAAACCAATATGGATTGTGTTAATCATGTTTACAATCCTGCCAACAGAGACACAAATATGCTGCCCAGTGTATTAAATCTTATCTTTTTAAATTTATAACGCCAGACAGTTGAAATGACTCGTCTAATGGGGCCAAAGTGTCAAGTTTTCTCTTATATACATCACTATTGCAGTTCCGAACAAACACATCTACTCATCTCATTCATGCAAACCTTCCACTCTGAGGAAAATACAATTTTCTCACATGCTGCAAGGAGGGCATTTGCATTTGAAGACATTGGTGTAAATTACCTGAACTCACCAGAGACCAGGCTCAGAGTGAATGAGTTGTTTTTTTTGTGCTTGTTGAAATAGAGTGTTACTCATACACTTCTCCACACTTCAATCTGCAACAGCTCTGACCTTTTAATCAAAAGGCTGCCTGTCAAAGATTTCTATCGGTCTGATGAAGATCGGGGTGGCCTTGTGTTAATTATGACATGCATCTGTCTTTCTATCTGATGACATAGAATTTTCATTTCAGTATTTCAAAAAATAGACATGTCACTTCTAATGATTTGTTTAACTGTGAGGGCCAAATGTTCATGATCTCTCATTAGCTCCCCAGCTTGGATAAGATTGGATGGAACATGACATTATGAAACTCAAATAGCCCCAAATTAGATGTCTGTAAGGGATGATACAGACATGCTATGGACATTTAAATGCATCCAAATATAACAGGACTGTGGCTGAGGGCTCTTTGAAGTTAGGCTTTTAGGCCTCTATTTTCCTAGTTCTCTGGCCAAAAGTACATGCCTGATTAATCAAGTTTTACATATTCAATTTTGTACAGCTAAATTAATTAATATGCTTAATTTCAGCGTGAACCCTGCCACGCAGAAGCAGTACCAATAACAGTTTGTGTCTTGCTCTGTGTAATGTATTTAGACACCAGTGACATCTGCAAGGCATACGATTGTTGTCTTCTTGTCCTTTGTTAAAAGTTCTTTATCCAAATCCTGTTCAGATCACTAGTGACTTCATGATATAATAGGACTTGATCCTGAAGAACTGCCAAGTAGCTGCAGGGGACATTTCCCTTCCCTTCCCACTGACTTGGCTTTTGACACTTGCCAGAGGGTGCAATTGCGCAATTAGCACTCTACCACAACTACTAGTGACAGTGTCATTATTCCCTTTCACACATGCACCGCAACCCTGGACTTAGCTAGACATTACCCAGAGGAGTTGTATGCGAGAACGCAAATGTCTGAATTAGTTAGATGATAAAAAGGGCTCATCTATATTGGTGGTCTGTTATTGCTTTTTTAAATATATACAGCTTCTAGAAAGTGAAATGAAAGTATTGCTTTCCCTTAATATATTTGTTTGATCATAAAATAATCATTTAAAAAAATGTATGTAATAATTCTGGTAACTGGTTCCAACTTCTAACAAGGTCAGCCAATAGTTAACGTCATTTGTGTCACTGTATCTGTGTTTCATCAGCAATTAAGTCTTGGTAGTTGCCAGTTTGTAGATTTTTTTTTTTTTTTTAAAGGTTCTGCACTGTGTGTTTGCAACATTAACATTTTTTAGCTAGCGGAAGCAACAGTGGCAAAACTTAACATTAGGTAGCTAGTGTCAGTAATGTTAAAGTTTGCTAGCTATTGTGAGCAACAACAGCTAGCGCAACAAACTGGCAACCACTTAAGGGAGTAGATGATTCGAATAACAGCAGTGTTCGGAAATGAGAGGTGATGGAATGCCACACTCAGTGACCACACATATATTTTTTGAAAATTTTGACACAATAACTTCAAAAACATATTAGTGTGGTAGTAGCCAGAGACGCCAAAAACTAGTTAACTGGAGAGAATAGATTAAGGAACGTCTGTTGGTCAAAACCTGATTCTTCATACGTTGTCTGGAGTAAATACAAGAAAATGACGACACTCATTTGTTCATAAATTGCTTTTGTATTGAACATTAACCAAAATATGTGATGCAAATTATATCATGATCATGAATGTGATAAAAAAAAAACACAATAAGACACAATACAGAAACACACTTGGTGCATCGTGATTGGCTCTTTTAACCAAAAGACACAACACTGGCCACATTGACTTACAGTCAAAATAAAAAATAAAACCTATAGAAGGAAAAGGATCACAATGAATTGCAACAATTAAATACACAAACTGAGAAACATGTTTTGTCATAACATGAAATAAGAATATTTGTGTGTTTTTCCTCCCGCAGTAGATCCGCAACCTCAGACTGACCCTCTACATGTGTTTGCCATTTAAGTGGAGCTCTTATGTGTGATGATGTGTTGGCATCAACACGCCTCGTGTGGAGTAAAGAGCTAAGGTTCATGTTGGGTGCAGCCTTAACGGGTTTCTTGCCTCATTAACTTTAACAAGAACTGATTGAAGTCCAACGGCAACTGAGCAATCTGGTACATTGTGTGGAAGAAGAAACAATATGTATTCAGTCTGCTCATGTAAAATGGCGAACAAACTGTGCCAGATTAACTAGCGCCACATAATGTACAATATTTGGTAACATGCAGTCCAAACCTACAGCACAGTTTAGTGAATGTCATCTGAAACTGAATTCAATGTGACATTACCAGTCTACTCTATATACTACCTTTCACTAGTTTCTGTTCATACACTACATATTGTACTCACAAAGTCACATATCACAGCTGCTTTACATTTCCTGTTCAGTGAATTTGGTAATGTAATGTTAATGCAAATGTAATATGATAATCTAACATTTATATAGTTTCACTTCATTTTAACTCTATTATCATGTCTAGTGTAGATAAAACATGATAAACGGCCCTCTAGGGTATAAATGCATCACGCCTTCCAGCCAGCTGTTTCCCCACTGCAAACAGGAGATGCACTATTATTTTTTCAGCCCTGTGGCAACACAAGGGCGAAAAACATACTTTAATGTACTGATTCCGCCACTGTGCAGTATAGTTGTTGCTGACAGCAGCTATCTCAGCATTTTAAATGCGGCTGAAAAAAAAAAAAAAAAACCTAACCTATAATCTAAGGGCTGCAAATAATGATCATCCCATCATTGATTCATCTGATTTTCATGATAAATCCTTTAATCCTCTAGTTCATAAAATGTCAAAAAACCTGTCAAATGCTCATCTCTATTTCCCAGAGCCCAAATTGAAGTCTCCAGATTACTTCCAGCAGTCCAAAACCCAAAGACTCCTCCTTCAGGACACACATTTTTGCCTGACAACTGACTGAAAGGATTAAACAGTTTCTCAAAATAGCTGGAAACTATTAACGCCAGATCGATTGATCGACAAATCAATGCAGCTCTTTTTGAGAATCGGGCTGTTTTCCAGAACGCTAAATGGCATGACGGAGCTGACAGTCAAGAGAGGGAACAAGATTTCCTCTCTACATTTCTTCCCTCTGTTACAAAGGAATAACAAAACTTTTCAAACTGTCAGGGGTCACTTTAAGTGGAGAAATAACTTTACACAAAAGGAGTAGCCTCCGTGGGTGGTTGTGGCTGCTGCCTGATTCCAGCAAATGAACAATATGCCTATAGGGCACCATTCAGAAATATGTGATCTCCGCAAATGTCTCTGCTCCCCTCTGAAAACCACACTTTAATAATTCAAACATTTGCTGAGAAAGAGGCAGAGCCTTGTGAAATTAAAATTAATGTGACAAGAGGGAGGAAAAAAAAACAAAACATATTGCGAATACAGTACATTCTCATCAAAAAGACCAATGAAAGAAAAGGCCACAAAGTATAAGATAAGAATTGTTGTACAATATTCGCAATTGTAATAATACTGGCACTCCAGAATAATAGGATCCAACTGTGGCCCAAATAAGGCAGATAAAAAAAAAAAAAAAAAATGGGGACAAACAAAATAATGTCTGTCCTTACAACAAGAGTGAGTCTGAACTCTCTGGATGAACATGTTTTTTTATAAAAAAGGCCTTGAAGCACAACATGACAAATTACATCAAATTATACTATTAACTTCTAAGAAAGAGCTCTTGCTGTTACATTTAACTCAGCTAGAGAGAAGAGCTGGGCATGTCTGGGCTTTCATGTGAAACCCCACACAGTTTCGAGGCTCATGACGTTCAGTATGTCGGGCAGAGACAGCTTTGTCTGATTCCCTCATAGGCAAAAGTGGGCATTGCTGTAAACCTCCTTAAGGAGCTGCAGCCCTGCTCCCCCTGCATAGAGGTGATTTCATGGTACTTTCTGCCTGATTGCACATCCACCAACCTCATCATGACACAAATAGCACTTGGAGTAGCGCGGTGCCTCCTCCTTTTCCCCTTTTGATTCCAGCTGATTTCCTGCGGGCTTTTATTTTCTGACGTTGTCTAACCTGGCACACGGTTGGCACTAAAACCGCAAACGAGGAATCAAAGGGAAGCTTACATAAGACAAATGGGTTTACGGGTGTGTATCGAAAATCCCTGCGGGAGTGAAATGGTACACTGGGGGTCCATCTAACAACTGTTTTCATTCACACTTATCATTATTTTTAGTGCTTAATCATTTAGTCCAGCCATTCCAGGCCAGGATTCGGAACTCCTCCAAGGGCTAAACCTGAGAGGTTGTCAGATTATTTATACATGCCACATATGCTGAGTGCAGGGCCCAACCAATATGGCTTTTCCAGTGCCGATACAGATTCAGATAGTTAGAAATCAAGACTGAAAACTGATATTTGGGACCAATATTCAGTGTCTACAGGCTATTCATTTTAACATGTAACCAATCAGACAGTATCATGGGTGGGACATTGTGTGTGAGGTTCTTGTGAATATCAGTCCAATAACTGGCCAGTGCCAATCCGGTAATTGGTCTTCCCCTAGCTGAAAGACTCATGGAGGTAGCCAGATGGATGGCAGACCAAAATGATCTATGCTCCATTTACTATCACAAAAGACAAAGAAAGAAGAATCTTCAACATTTGAAAGCTGGATTTAGTCTCTTAGCTGATTAATATTTTCTGACCATCCCATTAATTTTTCATACATTTTTTTCAGACCTTCACATGCCAGTTATAGCAACTGATGACTCTTTCAGCATACATGTACAAGATGTTCAATCCAGATTGGACAGGCAGAATTAAGTATTCAAATCCAGCTATCTGAATATCTTTAATGATCCTGCTTACAATTGACTGACATGTGTGGTGTCACTTCTGGGGATTGTAGTCAGGCCCATTTTTTTGCTGTTGATACTGTTATATATTGTATTGTGGATTGTGTACAGCTGGCCATGAGGAACCTGCCTTTTTTATTTACAGGCATGCTGCTCTTTCCACACTTTGGCCCTTAGATTTTATCTGCCACTCGGCCCTGAGATTTATAAGTGATAATAGCAACAATTCTTACCACCGCTTCCTCTACGATAAGGTCAGTTGGTGTTCTCTGTCTGGGAGAGGTATTAATCACTGCTATCAGTTTATCTTTGAAGTCCTGATTGGTAATTACCATCATGATTGCTTCTTTTTTTGCATATTGTTGTCAACTTTGCTTCAGTAACTGAGTGGTTCTTCAGGTGTTTCTTGCCAGCACTTATCCTAGACAGACTGCTTTTAGTGTTAGTGACGCACTCTCTTGGAATTTCTTGCAATGTGACCTACAACTGAACTCTCTTATGAGGTCGCAAAAAACAACTTTTTTTGTTTGTTTTTGCTTTAACTGATCATTCTGAAAAATGTCATCGTCTATGAATTGTCCCGTTACTGATAAACCTTGGTTTCACTGCACTAAAAACAATAAAGGTCGCATTACAGGACAAAGTTGGCAAGTCTGCCACTGCACAACCAAAACAGAAAGTGGCAGTGTTTTCCTTGGTCACTATCCCCAGGTTAAAATGGATTAATTGAAGTAACTGTGGACACTCTACACTGCAAAAGAAAAAGAACCCTGCTGATCAAGGAGGTGGAGCAGGTGAAGAAGGAGTGAGACAGTAACTGGGGATAGACCGATAATCGGTCTGGTGGATTTTCTCAGCTGATATTCAGCATTTTTCCCAGTAATTCCTGTCAGATTGCCAATAAATTAAACACCAACAAAAATTGCTGCTTTTGGCTTTTATGCAACGTCTTCTCTCACAATGTCCTGCTCACAACACTATCTGAAATGACATGACATGACATGATCTGGTTGAAAGAATGTAACACATCACAATTACTAGCCTCGAAACGATGAAATAATTTGAATCCATGCAGTATCTAAATTCATCAAATAAAAAGGTCATGTCGATCTGCCCCTAATAAAAACAAGAGTCAGACCAGCATTCTTTCAACCAGATCATGTCATGTCATGTCATGTCATCGTCCGAACCGCTTATCCCTTTCCATGGGGTTGCGGGGTGTTGCTGCTGGAGCCAATCCCAGCCTCGTCTCAGGGCGAGGGCAGGGTACTCCCTGGATAAGTCGCCAGCTCATCGCAGGGCCCTCACTAGTGAGCAATGTGGGGTTCAGTGTCTCGCTCAAGGACACTTCAACATACAGCTCAGCTCTGCCCAGGGCGGGATTTGAACCAGTGTCCTTCCGATCACTAGTCGACCTGCTCTACCCGCTGAGCTACAGCCGCCCCTCAACCAGATCAGTGAGTATTAAAACACACCTAATTATTAATACAACCAGATGTTTGACTCCGCCTTTTCATAGCACCGAGACAGGTAAAACGATTACCAAAATGTTTTTTTTATGTTTATGCAGATCAGCCCGTCATTCAGTCAGCAGCTGCAGCGCCATAACGAGTTCACCACTTTCTATGTGTGAAATCGCAGGAAAGCTATTCGTAAGGAGACTCCGTGAGTGTGTGTGGGCAGGTGTGTTGTTCATTTTAATTACACTTCCACTGCGCACCGCTGTAATGTAAGGGAACCGCTATTTACATTCATCACTCACAATCCAGTATACACGCATCCAGTATATAGAAGTGCTGGTGCCAACTTTCGCAGTCACAAAGACCGTGGTGGAATGAGATGTTTGTGTGTTTTTGACAGAACAAGTGAAGGTGGGTGGGTTGATGCTACTGTTATCTGAGGATGAAGTACGCCACAGCTGCCAAAGCCTGTGGCAAGAGGGAAACGGGGGGGGCAGATAGGAGATTATAAAATTCAATTTAGGGCAATAGAGGGGGTGTATCTTTTTATGTAAGGTGCCACTGGGCTGCTTTCCCCTTTACAGTTTAAGGCTCAAACACACACACACGCACACACACACACACACACACACACACACACACACACACACACACACACACACACACACACACACACACACTTTCAAAAATCTGCTGTAGAATCTCTTCTCTCTGCTTCACTTGTGATATCCAGTAGAAGAACATAAGATCCCTATTTGTCTTCGCTGCAGGGCCAAGCCGAGCTCCAGATGCTGCTAACAATACACCGCTCATTGGGGTTTGCGTTGACTATGTACGACTGTATCTCCACATGTGTGATAGGGAGGAGCGCCTGGGGTGCAGAGGCACATTTATAGCATTTCACTACATGCATCATCATCATCATCCGGCGCAGGCCTCTGCAGGGACGACTTCTTTTGAGGATGACCCAGCAATCGAGGGAAGAGGGCATGAAATTGCCCCTCTGAGATGGTTTAGACTAGAGGTTGTTGTGCCGGATAAGTGGAAAGAGCATCACGGAGGGGCTCGCCGGCATTGACGTCCGAGCTGCTCTTCTCACTGTCCGCATATTGAAAACGATGACGAATGGAGACGTTTTTCTCTGTTTCTTCAACCAGAAAAACAAAACACTTGAGCCAAGAAATGAAAAACATATATCTTGTCTTCATTAGCCCCCTGTTGCCATTAATAGTGGCTCATTTACAGCTGAAAGCAGCCTCACAGTCTTGACTCCCACTCAAGTATAACATGCTGGGATTTTATTAACTGCATTGAACAGCAACAGAAAGCTTTCTATAAACTATAAAAGCCTCTTAATAATTCAGTCTTTTAAAACTCTTATCTCGCTTGATCACAGAAATTATGAATTTAATAATTCAAGGCCCGAGTGGATTTCATGATGCACACATTAAAGCTGCTGTTTCAGAGCCTGGTAAGGATGAGTATGGGAGGAGGATGAAAAAAAAAAAAAAAAAAGCGAATGACTTTACTGGAATCGGGAATATGACGCCTACTGTATATTCATTGAGATATCTCTCCGCCGCGCACGCCTGCTCACACTTAAGCCCTTAATGGTTCCTGAAAACTGATGAGGTAAAGGGGAGAGGGAGCGGAAAATGAAAGTGTTCTTTTAAATGTTTTTCAGAGGGAACGCCTGTCGAGTGGAACGGAACTGGAGGGGAAAATTAGCCAGGGGACATGCAAAGTGAGCGCCGCGGCTGGCTGTGTGACATCCTTCTGTCTTCAAAGCTGTCTGAGGGGAGGAGGGGTGCGGGCGCAGCGTCTCCAAGAGGCAGCGAGCGCTTGAGAAAAAGACCGGAGAGAGGTGGTGAACTCAAATCGCTTTTTCCGGTCCCTAACAAGAGACAACCCCAACCTTGGCGACGTGGTGCTGATTTTACTTGGATTGCTCCTGCGATGGTTTATGCCACATTTATGCCGTACCGAGTGTTTCCATCCATTTTTCGGGGTTCTTTCAGACTTGCACGTGCTCTGGTTCAATTTCACCCAACCCATCAGATCATTTCAGCGGTGCAATAATTGCTGATCATTACGGACACTTACCAAGTAAATTAGGTGGGAAGAAGGCAAACGTTAGACTAAAACAGGGAGATAAAAGAAAGGGATGAAAGGAAGAGGTGAAGAAGGAACAAAGGAAGGAAAGGAAAGGAAAAGGCGAGCAGCGCCACCGTTACATTAGATGATACAACTGGGTGCTTTATAATAGTCTGAGGTTATGATACTTGTGAAATGGAACACAGCAAAAGTCGTTAGTGGTGGTCAATTGCTTCACATTAATTTAGATATTTCATTAGATTTTTTGGTTCAGTGTGTTCAGTTTGAACTGATTTTCTATGTGAAATGTTAGCAAATATGTATTATAGCCATAAATGAACAGTAAATTGAATAGATTAACATACATTTTGCCTTTTATCATCTCCAAATATCTGATCTGGGGCATTTCCTCTGGCTGAAAAGGCAAAATGTAGGCCTACAATGGCACTAGAATGTATGAAATGAAATGTACTCTATTAAAAGATTTCCAAGGGGAGAACCCCTGACCCTCTTTTAAAATGGTCCCACCTGGGTTTCAAATGCCTCCTACGCCCATAGACACTGCAAAGACATGTCATTTTATCCCAGTTTTGTATTATTTGCCACCATATTTGTTGAAAAATCTGACATAAATGCAAAAACTTCTTTATGTTGACATTCTCATACCTTTTCTCAGCAGCTGCTTTGATGCGTTTATGTGCACACTGCTTACAGTCGGCACTTGAGGGCCCAGGCAGCGGTGGAATGACACATTCGCAATTTTCTGCAAATTTCAAAAGCGCCTCCATCTCTATTCAGCCGATGGTAACAGCAGTGATGCAGGTCAGAGCACTGATGCCCTCCCCTCCACAACGTCAACTGACACAGATGGCTGCTGACACTGAAAGTATGAGGGTGCTGGGAAGATGATGCTATATTATCATTAATACTGACAGGCACACTATGCAAGATTTGTTGGTTGCTGTTTGTAAAAACACAAATTGGAGATTGGAGAACAAGGGAAAGTGAGCAGCAGAGGTCAAGCGGTCAATTACCAACCGGGGAGAGGGAGCGACGGTAGTTGGACTAGGCAGTCAATCAGGGCGATTAAACATTATTTTTTCATTACATGATGGCGGTTACATTCTAAAGAACAGAAAACAATCCTGGGGGAAGGTGCCTCATTGCCAGCTTTTGTGTGAGTGGCCGCTGGCCAGCCCTGATTCTTTGTGTGTTGATCAGCTGCACCCCTAGCCATGTTCAGACAGACACAGTCCTGGCACATTGGCAGACTGAAGGGTTTATATGAAGCAATGTCTTCATGCAAAAACCTAGACATGCCATGAGGGAAAAAGATTTCAGGTGGGCTTGGCAAAATAGGTTTTTGAATCTAAAATACCTGAATACTTAAAAGTAGAAACAGACAACTTTACCCCTGCCCTAGCATTTCCAACCGTATAATTGTTGGTGCCGCTGTAGCAAACACAACCTGATCGGTTTTTGTTTCCCTCAGAGCAGGAAATACCAGCTCACCAGCGGCCAGCTTCATTTTCTTGGGAGATTTCGTGCCGAGTGGCAGACAAAATTGCTTAGCGAGAGCGGGGTTTATAGGAATCCAATCTTAGCACAGATGGTGTCATTGTTCTATAGCCATTACTCTACAGAGGGTGATTAAAACTGCCCAGAACATCATTGGAACCCATCCACCAGGCATCAGTGATATCGCTCAAGTGAGATGTCTGCACAGAACCCAAAGGACACTAAAAAAGAGAACACCCAGCCCAGCCAGTTCACCCTGCTGCCATCTGACAAAACACAAAGAAGTGTCTGCTGACGTACTACCAGACTATGGAGCAGCATCATTCCCCAGGCTGAGGCTCCTCAAGTCATCATCAACATGATAAAAGAGACTGTTTTGTTCTATGTAGCAAAAAGGACTCAAAAAGTTCCCATTTTACCACTCTATATATAAAAAACGTAATGTCTGTTTAAGGAACGCTACTGGGAGACTACAGAAAGATATAAAAACCCTCAAAAACACACACAAAAAAGTGGACCTGCTCATTAAGGTAAGAGATGAATTGCTGTTATACATGAATAAAACTAATGGATATGTTTTAATAAAAGCTATGTTAGCTAGTAAAACAGATACCCAGACTACTTGACTGACTAGTGTGCTGAAAAGTACTAATTGACCACAGTGTAGTAAATTTATTTCATATGAATTTATAACATTGGACAAACAGGTCACACCCTTTTCTATTGAATTTCAGTGCAGGGCGGCTGTATCTCAGGAGGTAGAGAAGGTTGTCTAGTAATCATAATAGCGCTGGTTTGAATCCCAACTCCCCTAGCCGCATGCCAAAGTGTCCTTGATCAAAAAACTGAACCCTGAAAAATTGCTCCTGATGAGCATGTCGGCTTGGAGGAATCAGTAGACTGAAAAAGCGCTACAGAAATGCAACCATTACCATTCCTCTAATTCATAAATTGAATTTTTTGATTTTTTCTTTATCAAAATTAGGCCTTTTTAAAATTGCTTCCATTTCATGCAAGCCGCAGCTGCTATCTAACCACAGCTGGCATTGGAAAGCTCCTGTTCGATCATCTTTTTTCATTTCTCTTCACTTTATTCATCACGCTCTGGTGGTCTCTTAAAAAGAGGATATAGCTTTAAATCCAGACCTTAAATCAATAAAACAAGCTCCATTTATGAGGGAAATATTCCATTTAGTCTTGGAGCATGAGACAGATGTTATCCTGAAAGCAATTACACTACAGTTCTACAGAGCAGTTATGGTTGAAATACAAACAGATCCCACTGAGGAACTCACTATGTCAGGAACACTAGCTTTTTTTTCCCCACAGCTCCTAATGTAGCCAAGGACATTCCCATCTGAAAATGAGACTTATTATTTTTAACTGCTAACCTAGTTTATCAATTCCTGAAGCACACCACAGTGTTTCATCTGCTCACGAATGAAGACTCTAAGCTCATAAGCACAGTCGAGACTTATTGTAACACAATCACATGGACCTTAAACTCTCTGGTGCCACATTACAATTTAATAGAAATCTGAGAGGAGGGCTATAAAATAATGTAATCTCACGTATATTGGAGCCAAACTTCATACCGCACCGTGGATTGTGTATTTGGCATATCTTAAATCTCGAGTGTGGTTCACCCACATCCTTATTTGAATAGGTCTAATCAGACTGTTTTTGTCTGATTAGACCTTCAAATGACACTGTGGGTGTGTAAAGACTGAGCTTGATTGACATTTTCTGACTTACACATTTGCTTAATGACAGCAGAGTGGGGGGAAACATGCCAACAGCCTGGCGGTTTACTGCCATTTTCTATTTTTGAGTCACAACAGTAAAATAAAATGTGACTGTTATCTTATTGTGTTACCAATTCCTTAACAACTGGAAGATCTGATGGGTGATATAAAAACACTACATATGAAAATGAACAGTAAACTTTATATACGAAATGAACTGCGAAAAGTGAAGTATTTTAACTGTGGATGATTTTAAGTTATGGATGAAAAAGCACAGGGACAACTTTAGAGATATACTGTAGATTTGACACACGGCACGCTACAATATGCAAGTGGAGAATTTGGAGTGCTGCAGAGATTACACATTTTTGAAGGACAACAGGGAAGTTAGCATCACCCTGGTACCCTCGACAAAAGGCCTACGGTATTGTTTTAATTGGATTTTTGATTATTAAAGAAAAAAGAAATTATTAATGAAATTATTTTGTTAAGCAAGATCATCTCTACGTTTATGATTTTTTGAAGGGCAACTACAATTCCCAGAAGTGAAAAAGCGATGATTTTTTTAACCACATTGCAGTCGCATGGCGTAACAACCACCAAGCGTCTTACTGCAGATAGATTTGGAATAGATTACAAATAAAATAGGCCTTCAAAGACGCACCGCTGAGTTTAGATGCTATTACAATTACAATTTAAATGTATATTATTTTCTGCCGGTATAAAGCTCCAGGCCTGTATTTGTTTAAACATGTTTAAAATCAGATCAAGTAACAGAACTGCTTGTTGTGTTGCTCTGAGTGCTCTGAGGAAGATATTACAGAATGGGTACACTTGACATTACTCAATAATCACTCAAAATTAATCACTGATAACAGCTATTTAGTATGTCAAACAGCACAGAAGTTGCATCCGACAATGTTTTGATATTATTCAGACTACCCTGTGATACAGCTGACAGCTGTGCCCCGGAGCTGCTCGAGCTTAATTTCATGTTAGCTTCACAGACTGACAGGATTGAATCCTGGAGGTCCTGACTGAGCAACAGATGAAAAGCATGAAACAACGATATTGTTGCATGATATTCTGGCTCTTACTCTCGTGCACTGGGCAGGCGCCTCACAAGCTAATAAATAGGCTCCACTTGCTTACTGAGAAAAATGTATTTAACTCTCTCGTGCCGAGGTGGCTTGACAAATAGCACACACAAGCAATGCACCACAAACGTTAACTAGTCACTGAAGTGCAGATGCCCAGAAGCTGAGAGAAGGTGGGTCAGACGGTGTCACCACAAAAAGCCTCCAACAAACATAATAAACTAGGTGGGAAGTAGGGAAAACATGAAAGGAAAGAGGAACGGAATACGGCAAAGGAGATGCAGAGGGAGAGACAGAAAGGGAAGAAAGAGGCGAACTAAACAAAAAGGGATGAAGGCTATGAAGGCAGGAGCTGTAGCTGTAAGCTTGGAATTTTTTATCATAATCTTTAAGTCGCAACTGTTACTGCAGTGCCAGCTTCACATTAGATGATACAACTGGGCACTTTGTAATGGTGTGAGGTTAGGATATCTAAGCAACAGCAAAAGTCACTGTTTGTGCTTCACTGCCTCATTAGTTTAGATATTTCGTCAAATGTGTTGGTTCTATGTGGTGAATTTCAAGTTATTTTTAATTTGAAATGTTAGCAGATATGTATTTTTATCCAAAAAAGTATAGTGCCTCATGAGCCTCTGCCAAAAAACTATTAGAAATTAGTCATTGAATACATTTCCATATTTCAATATCTTCAACTTTCTCTGATAACTTTTCTCATGCTACTACAGCCAGATAAAGTATTAAACCACCTGTTAAAAGGCATTATCAAGGGTGGGACGCCTAGACCTTTGTTAAAATTGTCCTGTTTACATTTGAAATGCTCACCAAGCCCACAGCTAACATGTTCAATCAGTCCCCTGAAATACAATATAAATGATCTACAGCTCAGTTCAGCTAACTGGTCTCAATGTCTGACCTGAACGCATAAAGCAGAGAAAACTGTGTGAAAGCATTTCAAACTAACTGCATCTGGAAGCATATTACAGCCCTCTGCTTGTATAAGCATTGTCCAATGAAATGTAATGTTAATGTGCTGGCTTACTTAATGTCTTTTGTAAAGCACAAGTTGATTTATGTGCTCCAGAGTACGCAAAAAAAAAAAAAAAAAAGTGTTAGCTTGTGTTCGTACACCCCTGGCAGTGGAGAATTCCCTCTGTGCTACAAGCCTGCAGCAGTACGGACGCAGGTCTGTCACAGTGAAACAAGCTGAGTCGTTCTTCGGCCTCAACAGATTCGGATGAAGTTTAGTCAGAGGGTGCAGTGGTGTGTGTAGGTTTGTCAGCTCTTTCGTTGGAGTTCAGTAATCCACACGATAACGCTGAACGGTGATGATGTACTCCACTCTGCAAAGCAATTAATCAAGTTCTTAACTCTGAAACGGATCCAAAAACAGGCCTTCTTTGAAGATTAACTTCTCTAAACTGATTTGAAATTGCAAAAGACAAGAACCTCCAGTCTTATTTGAATCAGGCACTGTTAAATATGTACGATATAGCTCCTTGGTTCACATATTACACTCTTTGAAATATAATTGGGAAATAGTCATAATTAAATATACCGCCATACCATATGTAAATGTAGGCTCTCTTTTAAATGGCTGATTGTGTTACTGGATGTGCTGATGTCTACTGTCTGTGTGTCTGCAGCTAATGGCTTTGCCGACGTTTCAGGACCACTTGGTTTGCACTTCAATTGTTCTTTTCTCCAAGTAAGAGATATTGTAGCTGTCAGAAAATCCAAATAACTCTGCCTCGAGACGACCTGAAGTGTATTTACCGCTCACATTTACATTCTGCACAATGTGAAATGAATGGGGCATTAGTGAATGAATTCTGGTGATCTCAGCAAACTCCCTGCAAAGCTGCATCCAACTTCAGCCTGGCAGAAGTCTAATCAGCCAGAGTAAATGATAACACCTGTCTGGGTTTGCAGAGCCTATTAAGTTAGGAGTCTCAAGCCGCAAAACCTTCAGGACCAGTGCGAAAGCGGAAACCGTATCCTGCTGGGCACTGACACTATTCTGTGCCAGTCTTCACAATACCTCACTGAATCCTAGCCGCAGCAGGGTAAATGTGTTGTGTTGCCTTTTGTTTTTCCACATTGCCATCCGCAGGGACTGCTGGCGCTGCACAGGGCCATAATGAAAGGCACAGCCAGCTGCGCCGGCCAGCAAGGTGGCACTTTCATCAAACTAAACGAGGCTTACGCCAGCTTCTCAATTATTAAACGGCTGAAATAAGCAACAGCGTAGACCCCCCCCTACCCCCCCACCCACCCACCGCAACAAAATGCTGTGACACCCGTCAGTGATGCTGAAAAGGAAAGATTGTTTTTGAGATGATGAGATTTGGATTAGGGTTGCATCGTGAGAGACAATACACTGGCGCTGCTTGCTCCAGAAATACTTGCAGTGGTTGATGAGAAAATTAGAACGCCGCTTTTGTTTCGTAGCAAACTGCAGTTGAGCTGCTTGTTGGTGCCAGATGTATGACTAACACAGCAGGATCATACATAACACGGCCTGAGATGGGTGCTTATACCTTATTTAGGTTCCAGAATAGATCAGTATGTCATAATCTTAATTTGTTTATGACATACTATATATTTAGCAGAGAGCATAGCAGCAGCCTCAAATTGATTATACATGAATGACAGGTTGGGGACATATCTAATTTATGTGTCTTTAAAAATAAATGATGTTGTTTTATATAGACTGCAAAGCAGAAAACTTGTATGCTGCTATCCAATTATGAACGTCAATAATCCCAAAATTAATCATCTGCAATGGCAGAGTATTTTCACCGAAGTCCAGTTGGGACTGTTGAGTAGAACTTATTAACTCTGAATTGAGAGAGGCACAAAATCAACATACAGACCAAACATCTGCCCGCTGTCAGTTCCAGAATGCGCACGTCCAAGTTGAACTTTAACCGCTTATTCTGCCAAGAAAATCTGAACTCTGAGAAAATGTCCTCGCACCACACAAACTTGCATATTTGGTGTTAAAGCAGGGTAAGCAAACTGCCGAGCCCACACATGCACAGATTTTTAGTTCTTTCTTCCTGCCAACTGCATTCTCAATCTCTGGAGAGGCAGATGCCGCTGGGCATGCTCAGGGAGTCAGCTCTGTGTTGACAAAACCAAAGGTATCATTACTGTACAGTATGTGTTTCCAGTAGTTCCTTGGGTGACAATGAAGTTCTGTGGCATGCGCTACAACGAACTGTGGCTCATCTCATCTCACAACATAACAATTTTCCAATCACTGAAAAGAGAAATCTTCTCCACCCTGCCACAGATACATGAGCTGCAATTGAAAGTATGTGAGTGGAATTTCTGAATGTCTGAAAGGAATCTGCATGAATAGCGTCCTAATTGGCTATTTTACATTGGTTTGGTCCTTTAACCACCACTGTTGTGTACCCTTTTGATGCATTCCTCCACTCAAAGAAAGCACCTCAAAGAAAGCCCTGCTCACTTTTGATTGCTTGATTAGCTGCTACCTTAGACTGCAAGCACAAATTGCAGTTCCATGTTTGTTTACTTTAAGCGGTGCATCGCAATGTTGTTTGGTCTGATAATACTGCTTCTCACCCGTGACTTAAATGTTATATGTAATCATAATCCACAACAATCACAACAATTTGACTATAGCTCCAAACGTTGGGGCAATCACAGAGGTAACCTAAATCCCTTGTAACTGCCAAGCTTTGAATGATGATAACGAATCAATAATGAATAGCAATGTGCCTTGCCTTATATAACTACATCATCTAGCACATGGTAATTAGCAAATTCAGAATGTCACAAAGTATCCTTACTTATTCAATTTTTGCATCCAATTTTTTTTCTTACTGCCAATGTATGATTTACTGTACCTTCACAATAATGAGATAATACAATTTGGCCCCAAAGTTGGGAACATACCTTCTGAATATAGCAAATTCAGTCTTTTTTGTGAAAACGGAGTCAAAGCTATGGCAATTTCCTCGAATTAGGACTATTTACAGTGACAGAGTACTTTTTAAAATGCCTGAAAGAAGGAAGCAAAAAATGTTTTTATTAACCTCTGTCCGACCCATTGGTGAATCTGCCATAGCTGTACACTCATTTTCTTAAAAAAGCACGATTCCTGAGCACAAATAAAGACGACCCACTAGTGTTCAGGCTGGGGATTGTAATTACCCAGATTTATAAATATATTCCCTATCACAGCGGAGGGATCAACTTTTAAGCCATGACATAAGCTTTGGGATTACTGTACCGCCTCGCCTCCGTGCAGGTTACCATAAATCTTCCCCCACAAGCAAGGGAGTATGTTCCAGAGGTACCCAGGTTTACACTAAAGGGCTGCTACACTGCACATTCATACGTGGGGCCGTGCAGATCACAAACCCTTGCCATCATTAAGGGATGTTATGAACACGTTAACATGCTCCTCTTTTTTTAGAGCTGTGAAAGGTGTCTTAAAACTCGCCGTGCAAAGACTGTCAAGTCTTAATCAATACCAGTGCATTTAATCCACCCTCGCTTTGAATTTTGTACAAATTGACAACATTGTGTCTTTCAAACTGAATAGACTTATGGCAATTTAGAATCTTCCATTATCTTCCATTATAAGAATAAGTTCTGTAGACACAGTTACGTAGCAGTGCATCTTATCCCATCCTGAACATGCACAGACAGACACGCACACAAACACACACACACACACACAAACAATCAGTGCAATCCAAACAAATTGCTTAAAACATGTACGATCCATGCCATGCTGATGTGGGGAGGTGTTTGCAACACAGTTAGACAGTATCCAATTATTCATGGACCCTTGATGTAGACAAACCATGAAAACATTTGCAAAAGGAAATTTAGATAACAAATGAGAGGAAAATATTTTGTTGCAGAAGAGTAATTAATGCCACACACAATTAACCTCAGAGCTGAACCCATGTTGTAGATTGCTTCCCCTGGACCAGATTAGTTGTTTTCTATTTCCCACTTTAGGGGTTTGAAACTAAAGCCTGAATAATTGGAGACATCTAACATTTGAAGTCAAGCGTGTTATGAACAAATAGTCAAGGGTGCTTAGCTGTGATTCAACAGTGTCTTGTTACAGGGCATACTTGATAAAGGATTTACCTCTCTGTTGAGCCTTTGTATTTTGATTTTGAGTTTTTATTTTTAGGCTGATGCGATGGATCATACCTCACACTCCCTGGAGCCAGAAATTGTGCAAGTGCAGGAACCAGTGCCATTGCCTAGAACCTCCAATGCCTCTGGTGTGGCAGCAGGGTTGTAGCTCATGTAATACTCTTGTAGCTGGGAGCTCAGGTTCTGCTCTGGCTCTGGACTCTTTTTGCGACGCTTCCGCCCCACCATGGATCGCTGGTGCAGCAACCTGGTTGCACCTGGATAGCGCCGCCACAGCACATAGATAATTGTCAAGAGTAGGGACATGCTGAAGAAGAGTGCCACGCTGCCCACCACCACTTTGTGCAGAGTCATGTGCTCCAGTTCTGGGGGCGGTATAGGAGTGGGGCGAGTGCGAGCAACTGAGTCTCTTGGGTCTTTGCTCATATGCCCTGGAAAGGTAGGATGAGGGATAGGTCGAGGTCTGAATGGTGGAGGAGGACCAAAGGTATTGGTTGGTGGCAAAGGTGGAGACCCACTCGTAGGGGCATAGGTTGGTTCAGCGGTTGCTTCAGAAATGAGCTCAGACATTGGTGAGGGGGTTTCTGTCAGAACGTAATCAGTTTCCTCGCAAATACCATGACTCCTGGTGGCTTCCATAATTTTTTCTCCCTGGAGATACTTCGGGCTGCTGCATATCATGGTGGTGTCTTTACTTCCTCGAAAATTCCTCAACCAAGCCACAAGTGGGCAGATGCCAGTTCCACAATCCCACATGTTCCCAGCAAGGCTGATGGTGGTTAGTGAGATCCATGCTGACACTGCCTCCTGAGACACATTGGACAATTTGTTGGATTCCAGGTTGAGGACTTGAAGATTGGGCAAGCAGTGAAACACAGCTGGGTCCAGGGTCTGGATTTCATTTCCAGAAAGATCAAGTTTCTGCAGTGTATACCAAGTCCATGGAAGGCCCTGGTTGACCACCCTAATGCGGTTCCACTGCAGATAGAGCGATCTCAGGTTGGCTAAACGTGGAAACAGAAAAAAGTTGATCCGTGAGAACTGGTTGTGTTCCAGGTGCAACTCCATCAGCCTCTGTAGCCCCAAAAAGGTGGTACGGGTAAGAGCCTTGATTCGATTGTAGCCCAAGTCTAAGAACTCCAAACTTCTGCATTCCAGGAAGGCTCGAATTGGGATGTTGGAGAGGCCATTTGAGCGTAAGTGTAGGTTTTGTAGCTTTCGTAACCCATGGAATTGCCCCGGCTGCAGGATTTCCAGTTTGTTGTATGAAAGGTCCAGACTGCGGAGATTGGGAATTCCATGGAATGTTGAATTATGCAAGGATGTGATCCTGTTGGAGCTCAGTATTAGCTCTTTAAGCCTGCGGACCCCCTGGAATGCTCGGCTGTCAACAGCTGAAATCTGGTTGTGGTCCAAGTATATCCAAAGAAGCTGGCCGAGGTGAGCAAATTGATACGGTAGCAGGGTGTGCAGTTCATTGTAGCGCAGAGAAAGGCCTTGGCAGCCTACTGAGACATTTTCTGGGACATCTACGAAGCCAGCTGAATCACAATGGACAGTTTTTCCCTCACAGCGGCAGCTATTGGGGCAGGTGCGCTCACCGAAGCTGAGCAACAGGGGAGCCCGCAAAAGGAGGAGGAGAGGAAAGAGGAGGTGTGTCAGTCGTCCATCACACAGCAATGAACCTAGAAGAGAATACAAGACAGAGAGACACAGAGGAGAGAAATTTAAGGGCTGAACTCAAGTTCAAGTCATTTTTCGAAGGTGTCCAAATAAGCTGAGGACAAATCAATAATTGTGCATCCTCTTTCAAGCAAAAATAATTCACAACTGTTCAAACAGATTAACAGTGTGAGAAGGGATTTTTTTTGGTTAAATATTCATGGAAAAGCTGACTGCAATCTATTGACGTTTTGAAAATAACTTGAAAAGAACAACAATACATTCTAGACTACGATCAAAACCCCGGTTTCTTCAAAAGTGAACTTTCTGAGATGCTGCTCTTGGCAAACATATTAATATTCGCATCATAAAGCTTCTCAAGGATGATGACCATCTGGATAAACATTCTACACATCTGTCGAGTGTTAAGATGCCGCGAGACTCACAGCTTAGATGTAATCAACGGAGAAGACCAAGGAGTAGCAGTGTGATGTCAAAGTACTGTTCACTGTAGCACAAGCCCTCCACACTCAGGTTTGGAGATCTGCCGTGATTTGCAAGTCGCTTTTGACTGCTGTGTCTGTTTAAAAAGTGAATTGGATACATGTTTCACTGTGTTAAAGGAAAATTTGCCACTTTTCTTACTTCACAGAGAGATATGCTCTAATATTTCTTACTCTCCTTCCAGAGTTGTCGGCACTCTCCGTCTCCTTTTTTCTCAGACAAGCTAGACCACACCATGTCCCATTTTAAGAAGGTTTAACAATCCTCCATCCACTTGAATATTTAAAAGGACACTGGGGTAATGGCAGCGCTATAGTTCCAAAATCCATTAATGAACAAGATTCCAGGGTCTTGACCTTTACACAGACTTTTCAGTTTCTGAATAACTAAGTTGGCATGAATATAAAGTTTCTCTTTCGTAAAAGGTTTGGAGGATGTGATCCAACTCCACTCATGGTCCACTCCAAATTAGTTCTATCTTAAATCACCTGGTCCTTTGTATGATCCAGCCTAAAAAGGAACAGAAACAACAGATCATATGAATCTTAATTTTTGTATAGAGCTGTATAGAGCAAGTAAACTCTCTTGGGCCCCCCTACATACATAGTCCTTTGATTATATTATTATTATTCCTGTTCTTTTCTTTCTATTTCGTGTGTGTTGTTTTCATACTTCTGTTTTAACCTTAAAGCGTCTTTGAGTACCTGAAAAGCAGTATATAAAATAAATGTATTATTTAATGTATTACTAATGCAGCTGGACAATAATCCTCAATATACAGGTTGCCTTAAACCAGGGTTTTCTTTTTGTTTTATTGCCAAAACATCAACTGTTCTTGATTATCCAAGTCACTCACTCGATATAAGATACTTTCAAATTAAGGCTTACAGTTGGCCTTTTAACCTTATAATCGTGTTTGAATTGAAATTTGACATCTTGCGGTACAGAGCCAACGTGTCAGAAGATGTGTCACTGTACTAACAAATTCTGACTGCGCTGTATGTCAAGGGACACATACTGGACCTGGGGCTCTCATCTGACCTCACTTTTACTAATGCCCACTCAAAGGATGTTCCTATCTCAGGACAACAGTGCCTTTCAATAACCTTTACCCCACCTCTGCTCCTGGGTCACACTGTCTGCACAAGCAGCATGAGAGAGAAAAAACTGCAATTCACAAGATGCGTACGTTCTTTTCATATCTGTGACATATTCTATAGATGATGAAAAACGCTGGTATGCTGTCGAAATGCCAATCATCTTAAGGTCTATTTTTGCCGAGAACCACATACATAATGCAGAAAAAAAAAAAAACAGGCAAGATGCTGAATCTCTAGATTATGTGCCACCGCAGCCCCTACCCTACACAGCTTGCGTAAGCCACGAGGCTCGCGCAAGCTGTGTGGCCGCTCCCTGACCTGTTTACATGTATGCTGAAATGAAAAGCAAGAGGTTCGGCCATGCACGCACAGGCAATGCGGACTGGCCGTCAGGCACATGTCTGCTCTCAGCAGCTGCTTTGCTATTAAGACCTTCGGATTTGACAATTAACAATGAGGAGCCAGTCTGTGGCTGCATAAAGGGAGGAAGGGTGTTAATTATGTTTGGACAGGCTGAGACGGCAGTGTTTCTGAGTAGGAAGTGGGTGAAGGCAGAGACGACAAGCAGCATTGTGGAGATGTATAAGGCAGCAGTCGGAACAGGGATCTAATTTGTTTTCTTAATAATATAGGGGATTTCAGGGTTTATTGTTTGGTATGGTGGTAAGTGTGTGTGTGTGTGTGTGTGTGTGTGTGTGTGTGTGTGTGTGTGTGTATCTGTATGTGTGTGTGGGAGTGATAGTTATGTACTTTGAGGAAGAGAGAGAAAACATTTCTTACGTGGGGCATTTAAAATACATCGGAGAAAAACTTCCGACTTGTGTATCTTGCTGTATTAAACCATGCTATAGGTATTCCATTCATCCATCCATTATCTGAAACCGCTTATCCTTTTCAGGGGGGCTGGAACCGATCCCAGCTGACATGGTGGCTTTTATTCAGTTATTATTCAATGTTTAATTAATGTTTTTTTTTTTTTTTTTTTTTTTCACATATTTCCTCTACATATTTTATATACAAGTAAAAGAATACAATCACCTTTGTCTTCTCTAACACGGCGGTTGCCAATTTGAGAGAACATGTAATTTAAAGAACAGGGGAATGATATTCCTCAGGAAACATTAGCATTAATTCATGCATGCTCAAGTAACTTATGAACAGTTGACCTCCTGTGAGCCGTCCCAGATCTGTGCTTTGAAGTAGCATACTACGTTTTACGGCACACACATTTGTGCTACTACACTTCTGAGGACCCTCACCGACTCAGTGCATTCACTAGCAGCTAAAAATTGGCCGTGCACTACTACCCTTAAATCCTCATCCAAACGTAACCCTCACCTCAGCCATTAAAATAAGTCCTAACCCCCAAACAGCCATTCAGAGAAGTACTGACTGCGCAAAATATCCTCACTTTGTGAAAATGTCCTCTCTGCTGAGGTCTCATGGATCTCCACAAAAAATCAAAGTAGGAAAGCACTCACACACACACACACACACACACACACACACACACACACACACACACACAGCCAGCCCAAATGCTGTGTTTTCTTTTGTATATGCATAGGAAGCCACTGTTTGACTTTGGACCAGGTTTGTAAAAGGACAGCAAGTGAATGACATGAATACAAAAACAAAAAATGCATCACCATAGTGCTAGAATGTGCAACATCATTTTGAGAGAGATACATTGCTTTCTGAAACTGTGTGGACAGACTGATGGTAATAAAAAGACACAGACTGACCGAGACTACGATAACGATGGTAATTGCGTGAACTGGTGAGGCACGTTGACAAGTCCTCACAAAGCTGTAAATAAACAGTATAGTGTAAATGTTCAGTACAATCTTGGGGCACTTGGAGCAATTAACATGATTGAATCGCTTTCTGTGCGCACTGTAATGTGACGTGAAAAATGAGAACTTCTCTGTCCCTCTTGGTGGCCTATACATGCCTGTGGACGATTTGTAAGTTAGTTGTGAAATGCTCGTTCGTCTTCTCACCTCTCTGCTCCGCAAACACAGACCAGCGGTAACTACCAAATGGCGCATGCTAATATCAACTAACGAGCGGCTTCCAGCACAACACAGAAGTTCCACAGAGCCCCTTTGATATAAAGCGAAGCTCCGGGACAGAAGTGTTTCATGTACAGAAAGAAATCAAAGACAGTCAAGTCTGTGTACTAGTGTGCTAACCTGCTGATCTGGGCTGAAAAGAAAAAAAAAAAAAAAAAAAAGAAAGAAAAGAAAAAACTTCCTGTGTTGTCTTGTTATGCATCATTATACTAAAACCTGAGCAGCATGATACAGCGTTGTGACAACTGTTTCTTTAAATCAGTGGCAAACACGCATCGTCTCTTTTATTGCAATATATATTATTGCCCAGCAGATATATCTGTGTCAGTGTATGTATTTTCCAATGTCAGCTAATGTGAAAGTTTTTGGCTTTAGAGAACATCATGCAGAAAAAGATGCTCGGAGTGATTTATCATCCGTACATTTACAGTAAAGTCTACTGTTTTAGTTAACTGATGTAGGTTGTGTGAGCTTAATGCTTAACTGTAAAATATAAACTACATAAACTGTCTTGAAGGGTCTTGAAATTCATTGATATGATAACAGTCACACTCTTTGTCAGAGGCAGAGTAAAAAACGTGGTTGAGTTCCGGATGAGACCTTCAGAAGGTAGTCTTGAGACCAGCACCAATCTCGAGTACCACAACACCACATAGGTACATAATGTATGTACCTTAGGTTGGTTAATTCAAGGCAAACTGCATGGTTAATGAAACCCAACAAAGTAGTTTTTTGTTTTTTTTTGCCTAAACGCAATCAAACAGTGACAGTACAACAAAAGTCAGTGAAACCTGGTGCTGGCACACTCTAAGCATCATGTTGTTCTGGTAACGACCGCATACATTGTTTGAGAGTCAAAGGCAATCTACCTATTCAGTTCTTAAAGTATTAAGATCACTGCATTCTGCTATGCTCTGGCTCATTTAGATTTGTTTTGGGTGATAAAATTGCCAAGCAAAGAACAAGCACAACAAAGAGGGAAATGGCCTGATAAAATGTCATGTTTTGTTCCAACATTTGCCACTGCATTTCACTGCCTTTGCCGCTTGAATGTCTTCGATGCTGCCATGAATCCAGGGTGGAACGGTTAGCAGCATCTGCAAATTTATACATAATTTGGTTTGTGGCCTGCAGCTCATATTCATTGGAACGGTGTGGATGGAAGCTGTATGTGGTAGTTATAAGTGCATGAATGAATTAGGGTATGCGTGCTAGAGCATAAAATTGCACGTCTTAATGGACCTGCTCTATTTAAAGGATATGCTCTAAAGCAGATACCAATTACCATCCATTGTAATTTAATTTTAATAATACACAGTGTCAGGAAGTGATTCATGTGCATCATGACAGACCAACATTGCATACCCAAGCAGCAGTTTAAATGGCAAAAATTCCCAGAAACTTGTGCACCGTTAATTCTAAGATTTCCTAATTACTAACAACCAGACCGACAACCGAATAGTGCGTTGCACTAGACTTCATGTTCAGTGTGAGTTACGAAGAGGAAGAATTGTGCCAGAATGCAGGCAACAACAAAAAAAAAAAAGCAGCGGATGCTCTAATGACTGTGACTCTATGAGAAAGAGTGAAGCCATATGAGTGTGCTATAAATAAGGGTCCTCCAAGCAATTGATGCACCACCACTTCCATCACCTCCATTAGGTGCTCTGTGGAGTGGCCAAGCATCCACTGCACTATACACAGTCATCAGTTTTCCCTAAGTGATAATCCCATTGGAGCATTTAGAGGGGTCTGTTGTGAACCCCTCAGGGAGACCCTCACCACGCCGTATCACTGAAACTACACTCGCGTTCTTGTACCCCTAACAAAAAAGCTGAGAGGGGGGAATCATACATATTTTAGAAGGGCGGAAAAACTCCAGGCTGTGCGATGCGATAGAAAGCCACAACACTCAGCCACTGGCTCACTGATGCCTCCGCATGACAGCATTTTTAATTAGCACTCACTGGTTCAGCATGGATTTCTGCGGAGACAGAAGAGTAATGAAAACCCACTGGACATGTGTACACCGGGCTCCCATGGGAGGATTTACAGGGCATGATGAGGAGATTTGTGATTAACGGTAATCCACTCATGCAATGCGATATTCTGAGCCACAGGTTTTTCTCCGCTTAACGCATCAGTTTGTGTGAAGTGGCTATCGGGCATTAACTGGCCATAGTAACTGTGCACTCACCACCCTCTCTCCGAGAGATTCAGGGGAACGATGACTCATCCTGAACAATGTATAATGGGGCGAACTGGGGTTCCCTCCTACATGTTTCCAAATTAGCATGACTTTCATGTGAATCATTTCAAACTCTGAGTCAGATTGAGTGAGAACATAAAGGGAGCTGCCGGGAACGACCATCACAGCGGCACGTACGGCCTTGTGTTACGGAGCGAGCTCCACAAACCCTGGATATGTGTTTCTCTTATCTGGCTTTACTGACCTTAACAGTCAGGATCATGCCAAGCGGTCACACGAAGCTGTGATTGCAAACATGGCCACGTCTACTAGCGGTGGAGCAGAATACTTTAACAAGAGCGAGCCATCAGACGAATAGAGGAGGAAGTTAAACACAGAGTTCAGGCTTAAAGCAACATGGTTGTACAAGAAAAGCTGTGAAAAAGAAACTGCATACTGCTGAATGTGTTGATTCATAGGCAATATCCCTGACCCATCATTAGCACACAAGATGGCAGATTTTAGATTAGGCTACATGTGTGTATTCCATTGAATTAAAGCGACACTATGAGGTTTTGGAGGAAATTCAAACTCAGAATTTTAATATTATGAATTATTATATTATTACAATGAGGCAATAAACAAACTCAGACATATTTATTGAAGGTCCCTTGTAGCGAGAAAGGTGACAGGGTCCACCAAATTTAAACAAAGTAGACCTGTATGAAACAGTGCTGTCCTTTCAACGTGAGACAGTTTATTTATATAGTTTCTTGAGTCATAAAACAGTGAGTAAAGGTCTTCCTCTTCCGATTGAAGTTTCTTCCCCCAAACTACATAGTGCTCCTTTAACGTGTTGCCTTGATGTATTCTTAAGGCGTGTGAGTGGCAGTTTTAGCTTCAGCTTTACTCTTTCAGCTGCAACCCCCTGCAGTGTCAAACGCACTTGAATACAAATCCAAAAATAAATAGAAGAAAAAAGTAATTCAAAGCAGTTGCCTACTTTTATATCTTACAGCAAAGTCATCAGGGTCTCAATCCGTCTCTGTTAAAATCATAATCCTCGCAAGAGCTCTACGGGATCTTCTATGAATGATGAGGCCCTTTTCCAGGGTATTGATTGGTCGTCACAAGGCAGTGCATTTACATGTGTTGATCTTTCATCTCTAACATAACCTGCTGCAGGGCAGGCAAGGTGTGCAGCAAAGGTTACCATGGTGATTTACCCCAGAAAGAAATGAATCCCGCTTCATAACACTGAGAACCCCAGAGTTAACCCTGAAGCCGCCTCGCTAACCACAAATCCAGCTCAAGTAGTGCACCGTTTGACACGTGTGAGACTGTGGATCGCTTTATCCAGGTTTCAAGTCCAGGGATCAAGCTGAGCTCCCATACGGTCAGGTCTGGGCTCCAATGAAATCATACATCTGCGGGGATCACTGTTACATAACCAACAATTTTTTTTTTTTTTTTTTTTTTTTTTTTTTTTTTACAATGGTGATTTAAATCGGTTAAAATCATCACATTTTCTGGCAGAGCTACGCAACATTCTCTCATAAATGACAGTGACCACGGAGGTCTCTCTCTCTGGGGTGTGTACCGTCATACCTTTTCTCTTTTAAATGAAATGACTGTTTTTGTGATCTGCTTTACAGGATTGCTGCAAGGAGTGGGATGCTGTGTGTGTGCATGTGAAAGCCATGGACATGGATCAGGTAATGTAGTGACGTCACTAGAAACGGCAATGTCCCAGACTCCCTTATGAATCGTGTGATTTTAAGAGTTAAGAGTAAGAGAAACTCAACAAACTTTGAGAAACGGATACGTGAAAGTATAAATAATTGGTGCCTCTCTGTAAAATCAGCATTAAATACAATGCACTGAGATGTTTTTTTCCCTGTCTGCATTCCTGTCTACAAGGTGAAAAAAGCCACAATACTCTCTTGAAAAAAAAAAAAAAAAACACTCAATTTTGAGACTTGTTGCTTTAGAAGAAACTGTGTAAACTTTGAGAAACGCTGTAGAATCTCAAAATAATTCAAGGCCTTCTTGCTCATTTGGCAAATGTTATACATGAATATATTTCCTGGATTGTGTAAAAAAAAATTGCATATAGGTCTACAGCCAGGAAGTGAGATCCGTTCACTCCAGACGCATTTAAAGCCAGGTGTGAATTGACGGGCTCTCTGTCTCTCAGAACACAGCTGTTTGGCTGTCATCCTGTTCGTCTATCTGGGCCCGAATGTAAAAAAAGATTTATTTCAAGTCTCAAACCAACTTTTCAAATACCGACGCTTTGGGAACTGGACATGTCAGGAGAGTTTCAAAAAGTAGGAGTGTGTTTCACATTTCTTATTAAAAACTGTATATACTGCAGGCAGTAAACTACATTGTACTTTGCCACACAAATGTGGACATCGAGTGTTGGTGGGGAGAGCCTGGAGGAGCACCTTTACTGTGGATGCCAAGTCTCTAGCAGCGTCGAAGAAAAAGGAGCACCACCTGTTTACTGACCACGATGACATGATGGAGAAAACCCCCACAACAAGAGACAGCTTCCAGCGACAATCTCTGGCAACACGTGACCACACTTTTTTTTTTATATCAGAACCTAAAAATGACACCAGTAAATGACAAAGTGGTCGCTAGGCCTGCTGAAAAACAGAGCTCTCTGTTTGCAGGAACTCTTATTGTAACCTCCGGAAAGCACATTGCTGCTAACGTGAACACTGATATGACTCGTGACCCGGTGCTATAATTTTTTTTTGTATTTTAGCAATGTCTTTTTTTTTTTTTTTTTCTACCTCATGGACCTCAACCTTGGCCTTTTCTTACAGAAGATTTTTTACAGGATGACAGCGATGATGAGCGCTGCAGTTCCATCTGTTGTAGTTGCAGACACTCTCATCCGTGGACACGTCTATTTTCAAAGTCTGGCATGAACAAGTCCCACTCTGCAGCAAGCGTTTTCCCCCTCACTGGATTGCAGAGACCAGCGAGCGCAGGAACGCCACAGGTTTCTCCACGGTCCAGTTGCCTTTGTTGTTCTTCCTCCATTCATATGTCTCCTCTTCCATTTGATTCGGGCCTCTCGCCTGGGTGCTCTGAATAAATATGGTAAACCGTCACTGTGAAGAAACTGGCATGTGCAAATAAACGGCAGGAAGTGTGTGGAGAAGGGTAGAAGTGATGTCCAAAGTCCACTCACGGCAAAGTATATTTTTTGCTTGTGGCCAATATAAAGGGAGACACTTCACAATTAGTAATAATTGAGCCATTAATAAAATGAGCTGGAGAAATAAAATAATTGGGAGGATTTTATTCCACTGTGGAAACTTCCACTGCCTGTAACTGTTCGCAGCGGCATTGTGTGTGCATTGTTTGCAGTCGTTTACAAGACGTAGAGAGCAAGTTGTTCTCGTACTTCACAAGAAGTACAAGTTAGCTGCCGGGTAATGACACAGTTTTGCTGTTAGGGATAAAAGAATGAGCAGGTTTTGACAGCCGCCTCGTTTCTGTTCGTCTTCAGGGCCAAAAGCGCCTGACGCACGTCTTTTGAAGCACACCTATTGTTTTAAATGGCCGAACGCACGCCAGAAGCATTATGCAGCGTGTCAAATCGCCTTGGCAACTAATACTCTGACCTGGTTTTGATTCGGGACGTCAAATGAGGACCCGGTGATCGTGGTTGCTTTTTTTCTGCAGCCACAGTGCATGTTGGGAAGGAGACAGCGAGGGGGAGAGAGAGAAATTTGAGGTGCTGAACCCCGTGCCTCAAAATCTCTCATCAGTAATGACCAAAATTAAGCTTTTGCAAAAATCTGTGATATTTCAGTAAATGTAAAAATGCGAGTGTCGCCTCCTCGCGAGTGTGTGTGAGGAGGCAGGAGACTGTTGGAATAACAGAGTTCTTATTTTTTGTTCGCCACTAAAAACGGAGTACGGGTACAACATGACTCTTCTCAAAATGTTGCTGATTCCGTGGTGTTGGCTTTGTCAAATCTTACGCCTGCTGTGCAGCCATAGGAGCACTGAATGACACGCTTCAATTTTCGCTCTCACTGTGTGTGAGTCTTTTGTGAGGGTGGGTAAAAGAAATCTAAGAATCAATTCATGACTGTCAGAAATCATTTTGAAAGTGTTGAATAATAGAGTAATGTTGACGGAGCGAAGAATGCGGACCTGAGCTGTAGGGCAGTGCAGCATCTGGACAATTTTAAATGCACACGGTAGTTACTCATCTTTCAAAAAAGGCAGTGGTTGCGATCATCACTTTTTGTTAGTGACTGAATAATTACCTTAGTGAGGTGAATTTGATGTAGGCAACATGTTGGTGAATACTTTTTATGGTGTCACGAGATGTTAGGATATAACATTAACAGAGTGGAGCAGCGGTCAGCAGTAACTAACGAGAGCAGCTGACAATTCAGTTACTTTCAGTTCATTTAGTTACTGATGCTGTTAACTTTCGTTCTTTTTTTTTTAAAGGGCTGTAGATCATTTATCTTAAATACCAGTTGTGTTTCACATTGAATTTTAGCAGATTAAGCCAAAGACTGAAAATGGTGCCCCATTTTTATTCCTTGAATCGAGAATCGCTCAAGAATCGAAAGCTGATTAAGATTTGAAAATCGATTCTTGCTCCAACATCCAAAAACCGGAATCGAATCAAATCGAATCATGGGACTGCCAAAGATTCACACCCTAGACTTTCATTGTCTTTTGTCATTGGTCACATGTATTTCTGAGTATGTGCTTTCACTTTTTTTTAGAAAACGTTAAATTATATTGGTGTATGGTGTTTTAAAATCATATTCCGGTTGCCAACCTTCCAACTTTGAGCACCTGCCGGTCTAAAGCTGTCTCCTCTGCCATGATGTGCGGGATGATAAGGGCCCCAGATGTGCTGTGGATCCCTGTGCAGTTAGCCATCATTAGCCGTCCCCAACAGCCTATTTCTGATTTTAATTCTAGTCCGCACCGACACGTGTTTCAGTTTATTTGTGTGCAAATCAAGTCCATTGTCAAAAGCTGTGGGAGGCCTGCACAGATATATATATACACATTGTTTTGGGCGAGTCCTCGTCACGAAAAATCTCTACAACCAAGGTGGCAGGTGCAAAGTTAGCACGACCCCAATATATACAATACAGGGAAATAAGGTTGAAATTCACCCGATATGTCCTTTCAGACCCCACGTGCGAAGGGATTTGTGGTTCTCGGCAGTGACGCCAACACAGCCTCAAAGAAAATACGAAGTGAAATAAAGCTTGATGATCGACTCCAGTCTTGCGCTCATGGGAACAGACTTTTCAGTTCTTCAGCTGAGCATTATGCACCACAGACTACACATGCCACACTTTATCCAGCAGAATTATACAAAATCTGTACTCTCGTGTTCACCGCGGGACAAACACACGAGGTCGGAGCCTTAAAAAAAAAATAAATAAATAAAATGCCGCAGCCGTGGTTCAGACCGGCAGCGCTATCTGCTCCCCCTCTGGATCTGATCTCATGTGGTAAGCTGCACACACACAACCACATCTGTTTACCTGGCTCTCCCTTCTTAGCCGAGCATGACCAATCAGCGCCCGGAGGGTTTCAGAGATTTCATATCTGGTGGAGGTTGTATCTTGGAGATTTGAACAACTTGTACTACAGCAACACAGAACGACACATTCGTGCAATTATCACTTGGGCAAATCTGTTCCGAGCAGCTTCCAAGTCTGGAGTCATTTTCTTCCCGCTGTTTTCAGCTTCTTGTCAGAAGCTGGTGTTAGATTTATATTTTTTTTATCACAGAACAGCGGACCGAGCCTGCGGTATCTCCACCTCTAAGACTCGGCCAACAAAGGTTTTCTGCCATCCTTCAAAAAACTGCATCTCTGTTTAATCCTCGGAGGAAAAAAATACAAGAATTCTGATGAAGGCGATAAATCTGAATCTGAGGTTAATATTAAAGCATTGATCAGATCCCATATTAAGAAGACAGCTGCACCAGTATCGGCGCTGCGCTCCTGTAGCACTGTGTTGTGATGGGCAGTTAGTGCAGCGATCGATGCGGCACAAGCGGAGACATCAGCCTTTTTTATTCCGCGCATTCTTCTCCCATCACTCGAGGCAGTTTATCAGATTTTGCGCATTCCCCCTCTGGAGCCACAAAAGGATTTACACAACTTTTTTTTTTGTGCAGTTGTTATTCCCCAAGACCCTATAAATAGACTTCGAGGTATAAAAAAATGGTGCTGATCCCTCTGAAGTCTTTATTCGGTCTAGGTTTCATTAACACGCATTCTTTTGGAACGGTAAAATCCTTCTATTCAAGGTGTTTTAAAATTTGGATTCTTCAGCCAGTCAAACGCTGTGTACTGCACTCCAGTCAGGGGAATGGGTCGCTGTGCCTCGAAGCGAACTGCAGCACGATTCCTTTTTCTTTTTTACTGTGCTTGTCACGAACAAAGCGCCGACACAAATTACGTGTGATGAAGATGCCATTGCAGCCAATAAATATCAATTAAAAAGGAAAAGCAGGCACGGCGCTCCGGTGTCCCCCTGGGCTCAACTACTGACTGACTAAGAGCAGTTAGCTGAAGTTAGACTCAAACACTCACACTAAATGTCAACTGAAATGGGGAACAACAAAGCAGGAGTTTTATTATTATACAGTCCCCTCCAACATGTCTGTTTTTTTTTTTACCCCAATTACCTCACCTACGGTCGCGTTCCAATGGCAACCTCTCTGAAATCCCATAAAAGTAAGCAGTCGCCCCCCCACCTTCCCCTTCCCTCCCCTCACCTCAGCTCGCCTCCCCTCCCCGGGGACGGAGTGGGTTCTGGCAGGACCAAAGGAGTCGGCTGTCCTCTTCCTTGGCCGTGCGACAAGTTGATATTTCATTTGAATGCACGCTGCCCTGAGCACTGATGCAAAGGCTATTACCCAGAGTGCCCGAGTGTGTTGGCCAACCGTGCTAAGGCCGCATGCTGGAGCACTTCAAAGAAATGAAAAGTGCGCAAAAAAAACCCTAAACTAAATACACTGTATCTACCATTTCTTATTAAATGATCCACTGTGGCAAAGGTTGAGCACATTAGGAGGAAAGCCTCCTTTGTGGCATCTTTTTCAAGGTTATACACGTAAATGTACAACTGACATTTTAGATATAGATTTAGTCATTACATGCTACACTTTTTACCTTTGCTTTTGAGTCATTACACTCTGCTTGGGAAGATTTTTTTTTTTTTTTTTTCCCAGATATCTAAGCTTGAGAACATAAAATGTAGAAGGGCTGGACTCTGACCTGGCATATGCTGTATGTCAAACCAGGCTTAGGAAGCATTTCAAAATTGTACATACTGAACACACTGTTAGATGTTGCGTTGCTACATTTACAGATGTTGATGTGTCTCATTCCTTTTGTACACAAAGTATAGAAACAACCTCTCCCTTTTTTTGACAGAAAATCTGTTGAGACCTAGGGTCGCCTACTAACTTTGTCCACTCTTTCAACCTTAAAGATACCGTTCATACACTCATGAATAACTGATTGAAGTCACGAATAACAATAAAACAAATACATTTACGAGTAATTTCAAAATAAATGTATCCTAATGATGTCTATATTGGCCTGTTTATGTACCCATCTGTCCATGTCCTTACTTACTTATCTTATTTTATATTTCGTAAAAATATTTATGCAAATTCACCCTGTTTTATGTCCTTTATTTCGCTTTATTTTCACTAACAGTTGTATGTGCAACTGTTCGTTTTTCTGGAATTTGCTGTAAACTGTTTTCTTTTAATAAATTAAATGACTTGTCTCTTCAAAGTGGCTCCCCCACCTCAAACACACTTTTTTCTAATCTTCAGAATCAGAATCAGAAATACTGTTGTATTGATCCCCGAGGGGAAAATCGCTCGCCTTAAAGCTGCTCCCATTCAGAAGTCAGAGAAATACAAACTATATATAAGCAAGAAAAATAAAAATGGAATCAAAATATAAGAAATGTGCATTCTACTAGAAATGTATCTATATATAGTGTAAAAAATAATGCCAATGTTGAAATATGGGTTATTGCACATTATTTGTTGTAATTATAATTTGACAGCCCTCCTTAAAAATATGGCCTATAAAAGACATACATGGTGCATTTTTTCTGAGGGAAAGACCGGGAGGCTGTTCCGTACATGATGTCGTGCTCCTTTACGTAACTTGAAGCTTCAGATACGGACTTATTATTCTCTCCGACCCCACCCCCTGCCTTCCTCCCCCTCCCAGACTGTCGTCCTCCTTGACGGAGGAGCCGGGGTGGGGGGATTTTGAAACCATGTGTCGCGTGATTGAGCTTAGGCAAGCAGAATCTCTGTGCACCCCGGCATGTGTGATCTATTACATTATTGAGTGTGTTGACTCAGATTTAAAGCACGTAAAATTAAAAATACTTTCGGGGCACAGAAGTATGTTACATATTACCGATCGCGGGGCCACCCTCATGCTACGGTGATTAATTGGACTCGGTGGCATTACAATATTGAAATGGAGTACCTTTTACACACTTAAAAGCCATTATTTTACGCCCATTAATTTGAAAATTGGAATCGGCTGTAATTCCAACTCGCAGCAAAATGCACGGAGCAGTATAAAATGGCTGATTTACGATAAAAGCTTATTTTACTATGACTTGAGCTGCACAAACATGCGGAGAAGGGAGGAGGCTGCCAGTTGGAAATCCTCGCTGTATGTTACAACAGGGGGAAAAAATGGAGCGCGGCCGGTTAATATCACACCAGTAATGGCAAAATACCACTTGAACAGGGCGCCATCCATTCCAGTTTAATTGAAATGAGCGGCCAATTTTGTTTGCTTAGTTATTCTTTCTGGAGTAGCGCGGGCTGTAGTGACCGAGGTCTAGTGGTCCATGACCCGCTCAAGCGTAGCAGCGAAAGAGGGTAATGAAGACGGACGGATTGCTCCAGCTCTGCCTGCTGGCCACTTCGTAGGGAAAAAAAAAGAGAAGGCTCTGAATTATAACCACTTAAAGACCTAATGCCATGATTAGGTGTATTGATTTACTAAGTCTGGGCACTAACATTCAGGATCAATGGGATTAGCAACATATAGAATTCCTTTTCCTTTTTTTTTTTATCTAGAAGAGGAACTGCCTGTAACGTACATCAAGTTCTCGCTGGAAGTTCAGGCCTGCCCTGCTGGACTCCATGTCTATCGATTGACTTGTCTTATCATTTCTCATATACTCCATGGCCACTGTGAATAACGGCGTGACTTCTGGTAACCACGCAGCATAAGCTGACTCCTAAGACCGTCATGTTGTTTGAAGACAGCGACAGCGACTCTTTGCTGAACAGTTTTGCTCTATTGCGTAAAAGGTAGAATAAATACCCACGATGTGAAAACCAGTGAAATCTCATTTAAAACATGTTTCATTTCAATGTAGACCTTGTCGCTTGAGTCAATTCGCGGTGGGAGGAGGAGGAGACACGGGAATGTCATGATTAGCTGTGTTTGCCACAGTGAAGCCAGCAGCGGAGGGATACGTAGAACATACATACATGTGGGGAAGTCATGGTGTGACGACGGGGACAGGAGTGAGAGTGAAGAGAGAAAGGTGGAGGGAGAGAGGATTAAACTGCAGCCTGTGTGAGAGGGAGTATGCTAATGTCGTCTCAGCCGGAAAGTTTTAATAAAGTAGTTCACCAGATGGCTTCCTCTTGAAGGGGTTGGGATGTCGTAAAAAAAAAAAAAAAAATCTCACATACCGTTTGGTCGCACTAAACAGCATGTCGGTGAGGAAAAACGGTCACGGCCAGCAGCTGAGTTTGACCTTTTTTGACCCCGTAAAAATACTTAGATAACGTCCACCAAGACACTGGAAAAAGTGCATTTTTTCCAGCAACAACTTCTACAGTTAGTTAGTTTGTTAGTTAGTTATTTCAAGATGTTAATGAAGTTGTTGAAGCTTCACTCAAGTTCTTGCCCTTTCATGAGAGGGTTTAACTGGCTGGCTGCAGGCGTGCTAACACGACCCCGAGGTGCTGCAGGTAGTTCAGGCTGACGAACAGTGTTCACGCTTTGGCTTTTAAATGCGTGCCTCTGACCTGGCGTTTCCTCAGGTTAGACCTACTGCCTCGGTCAACTTTGCGTTTTACAATACAAACACTAAAGCGAGTGACTCACTGAGACGTTTTGCTTCCATCCCACGTGCTTATGAGAATTTGGCATTGTTGGATTTATTGTGAATTGGTGCTTGGTAGCACCGACGCAATTCGGTCCCCTTGAAAGTGCACAGTTCAGTGCCAAACCCTAAAAGCAAGGGTAAACATCGTTGTTACCTAAGTAAAAGGGGCATTTTGTTGGCAAGTGCACATAGTAGATGGAAAATAAAACCTCCTAAGTTGTCATTGCAATGGTGTCTTCATGTGTATGGTTATTATTTCAACATTCATAAACCTTATTTAGACTGTTTTTTTTTTGTTTGTTTGTTTTTGTTTGTTTGTTTTTTTCAGTGAGGCGTGCTTCTGACCACAGTTCAAGTTAAGGAACTGAGCAACAACAGAAAAAAACTGCTGTTTCCCAGAACTCGAAGTGGCATCTTAAACATGTGTGTTTATTTTTTACTTTTAACAAGCCATTTGATTTACACTGAAAAGCAGCAAATCATCACATATAGGAAGCTGGAAGCAGAGCAGCTGTATTGAATATTACAGATACTTCATAAATAGTTCCTGTTGGTATGAACGAGGTCAATCAGACGCGGTTGTCTGAGAAATCATTGCCCGACGGTTATTTGTAGAAATCACTTGCAATCACAGCTTGCATGAAATATAATTTGCGAGGAGGGAACCTTTAGGAAGGCTAATTGGTTATTTTTTGAATGTCAACATTTTTACACCAGCAGTTTTTCTTTTCTTTCTTTTTTTCTTTTTTTTTTTCTCTGGCCGTGAAAGCTGCCTGCTGTAGAAAAATGCTGCCTTAATGAAACATATTGGACAGAAGTCCACTTGGAAAACTGACTTTAAGAGGAGCCTCGGCCAAATCATTCTGGTCCGGTGCCTCTGGCTCCTCTCAGCCGCAGTGCTGCCTGATATCTCAGTGACTTTGAGCCTTGTGATTATCCAGTAATCCTACATCTGTTTAAGGTTTGTGTGCCCCACTGCTTTAATGAAAACATCGCAAAAACGCCATGCACCGCAAAACTGAAAGTGAAAACTACTTAAGTGACGTTGGGGCAAAAGTGGCATCTGCACGCTGCTTCATATTCCCGTTAAAACTTTAACTATCTACTCCTGCTATGTTTTTAACTCGACGGGATGTTGGTGCCTGATAAAGATACATGAAAGACGTAAACACTGCTGCAATATATAATTGTGTTATTAAACAGTGTATGCATGTTTGCCTTGATACCCGTCTTTTTTATCCAGCCACCGCGCGCTTCTTATCTTTTTTCGAGCAGTAGCTTCATTCCGCCGTCAAAGATACACAAAGCTTAATGGTTACTTACCCTCCGCTAATTAAAGCAAAGTGGGAACTATTTGATATGGAAGAAATATCTTTAAATTTAAGACTCAGACAGGGGCGGGCTGGGATAATTATTCAGGCGGGGATCTTACTATCAGTCCATGTTCACTGCATTCGCGAGAGACCACAGACTGCGTTTTTTTGTCCCCCCCCCCATTATTTTTTAGATTATTTTTCGTGCCAGTACATATCTATTACTTTTAGCCGATGCAAACATCCAAGATAGTTAAAACCAGTCAAGTGTCAAGCGTTTGTCTATTCCATACTTAAAGAGGCAGTGCGTCAAATTTTAGCTGGGGGGGAGTTTTGGCTTGGATTATCAACTGAATGAGAGGAAATAACAGTTTTGACGCAATGACGTCTGTGCCAGGTGCTGCAGACGTTAGCATGCCAACCCACTAGCCTGGCTAAACGCCAACACTCTCCCATTCTCCCAGCACCCAGTCCAGACTGCTGGCTAGGGCTAACAGAGCTCAGTAGCTAATGGCAGCTAAAGTTAGCAGCAGTTGGCAGCTACTCCAGTGATATTATACCCCCTATTTGTTTGAGTATAAGTCTGGCATTCTGCACTTTTAAGTATGTGCATTCTTCACAGGAAAATTGTATTCAGCTCTTTAGATCATGTCCATGCATCTGCATCTTCTGCTCTCCACAGCATGATTAAGTTTCTATTACATAGTATCAAGTTGGGAAAGGTAGTTATGGCGTGCTGAGGGCAGCCCTCGACTTTAAACACCAACCATGTCCCCTGCTGTGATATGTGTAATTTCAAAGCACTTTCCTGAGCTTTTCTTCCTCTTAATACGCTCCTTCACAGCTTTGCATTTTCTCTTTCTCTCGTTCTCCCTCCCTCCTGTGCTGTCCATTTTCTCGACACGCTACGCCGTGATTGCAGACTCGGATCATACAATCAGAGGCTGACTATTAACTAGCTGCCCTGTGTTGTTTTCTCTTCGGTGTACCTTTTTTTTCTTCTTCCTCTTTTAACACAGTTCTTACACTCTCGGCCAATTAGCTTGCCAGGCAACCAGGAATTCTCTCGAATGCACCAGATGGCCAATCCACGCCTGGATTCAGATATTCAAGAAAGTTTGACTGGTTGGGGTTAGACTTTTAGTTGACCTGATCCTTATTAGGCTATATGTTAAACGATCACCTTATAAAGGAACAGGCGCTACACATTTCCTTGATAAGACTAGAATTACTGAATCGTGGTTGCATGCCTCTGCAAACCCATCAACTTAAACTTCCAGGGAGTTGAATAATGGCCAGAGCACTGTTTGCAGAATATAATGGTATCATAGCGCATTTAACCTCTGACCTTTTGGATAATCCTCTTTGACGTTTGACACATTTTACTGTATATTTTGTATGAAAATGTGTTTTGTAAGGTCATAGTGACCTGACCTCTGTCCTTTGGCCACCAAATTCTAATCAGTTGAGTCATAGTGGACATTTGTTCCAAATTTGAAGACATTCCCTTAAGGCGTTCCTGAGATACAAGAGTTGGATGGACGTTCACAAGAGTTGGAAGGACGTACAGACGGACGGAGGCGTACAAACTGTGGAGTTTATTAAGTCACACATTCTGTATTATACAGCAGGGAACTGCATGAGGGAGAGAGTTTGTGTCTGTGATAGTCAAACCCAGTAAATCAGCCATATCACCCGAAGTCTTCAACCTTGACGCCCACAGCGTTTAACATCCAGACTCGGTCTGTCACAAAGTGACAGCTGAAACTCTTCTCAGGCACCATTGTATCACGTACATCAGGGCCTTGACTGATTCTGGCCTTCCTCTGAACCTCAACACACACACACACACACACAAAAGTTATTGGTTTAGAACTGTGTGCGGCGAGGCATAGAGCACTGTTGATCGATATGAGTGCCAGTGTCAAAAGATCAGCACAAACCCGAGATGTTTAAGCTTGCTACTGTGAGGCGAGCCTGTTGTAAAGGCTGAGGAGTCGACATCATGACTGATAAGTGTGTGCGTGAGTTATTCTGGTAGTCAGTGAAGGTCAATAGCGAACCAATTCAGGAGAGTGGGAAGCAATACCCCTTTTCATCAGAATTCAGGACATTATGTCAGTGATTAGTCCGCCCTGATGAGCACAGTCTAGTTAATAATTCCTGCTGCACATTCTGTAACCGTCTCATTTTGCCTTGTGAAATAAATTATAGCGACATATTTATTTATTATTTGTTTGAGCCTCGGGTTCTTACCTTCTGAGCTGCCCTGCCCCGCGCCAGACCTAACTGGAGCCGCTGGAAGGGATGTGGAGGGAAACATGGTAGATGGGATCAACCTGTAAAGTTTCTTTGAGTACCTTGAAAGGCACTATATAAAATAAATGTATTATTATTATTATTATTATTATTATTATTATTATTATTATTATTATTATTATTATTATTGTTATCATTACTATCGTTGTTGTTGTTATTGTTGTTGTTGTTAAAGACCCATTTTTCTTTCAGGCATGAAATGCAAAAGCACCACGCACACAGATGGTAAAGGAATGCAACTCAATATGAAAAAAAAAACAAAACATTTGGCTGAAAAACTACATAGCTTACAAATCAAATTACTCCTCCTGATCTGAACATCATTCATACCATAGGTGCACACCAAAAACGTGTTACTGCCGTTTCCCAGATGTCCCAGTGAACATTAGCCTGCATGTTTAAATTAGCTTCCTTGCTATCTCTATTTTTCTCCATGTCCCTTCTGGGGCTTCATACTTCACGCAAAGAGGCTGTCCTCATCAGAAAAATGAAAGCAACGGTCATTTGTTTAAAGGCCCCAGAGACCTAATCTCTAAATCAGCATTTTATTGTGAGCTACTGGCTGCTCTATGAACTCACAATTTTTTTTTCTGCCGAACTTGGTGGAACAGTGCGGGCTATTCAACATCGGTGGTACAGGTTTGTCATGGGCGGGGCTCTGATGGAAAGAGGCGATGTTGTGCATCAATCATATATATATATATATATATATATATATATATATATATATATATATATATATATATATATATATATATATATATATATATATATATATATATATATATATATCCCGTGAAGATAGAAAAAGATACAGTTCAGTAATAGGCGCTATCATTTATTTTGCTGTGTTGCAAATCACACTCTTTCTGGCAATGTTTTTTCCTCATTTGGACACTTTGCTCTGCACGTACAGATGAGGGTTGGAAATTTGCATTAGGGCAACACAAACAAATGGTGAGAGGAGTGAATGAGACACCGGAGCCACTCTTTTAGGTCAAAAGGCTAAAAGAGGGTCGAGTATCCAAAAGAGGGTCTGCCTTTATCGTGTGTATGTGGTTTGGGTATGAAATGACTGACACAGTCCAGAAAAAACGTACTTTGCAAGTTATCCCACAGACCGGTCCCTGCAACAGACTCAAACATTAGAAACCTCTCTCGCCGCCCACACAAGAATCACCTCAAACAGCACAGAGAGAGTCTACAGATGAGAGCCACGAAAGTGCAGTCGAGTGCTCAAAACAATTGAGCACATAGCATTGCAAATACAATGCACTTACTCAAGTACATTTTGCATTTGTTGAGAATATGAATCAACATGTAATGAGAGAGAGGCCTTACCATGTTATATAAGCATACAAATCTCCAGAAAATGTGCTATATTTTCATATGTATTCAAACCTGTTATTTTTTTTTTGGGGGGGGGGGGCTTTAAACACTTAAATGACCCTTGGTGGTTGTTGTTTTGTTTTTTTTGATAAGCGACATGTTGTGGCTGCACAGATCGAGACTGTTGTCACTGAGTTGTAAAGGCCAGAGGATTTTCATGTTGTTATAACGTGACTGTAACATCTTGTCTACCAGCAACAGTAGGCGTTGGTTTCTTTTGACTAGAGCTGCAACGATCTTTTGATCTTCGTATGAAAGAAAATTAGTTGCACACTGTTCAAGCAAACCTTTGCTGGCTCCATTATGATGATGATGAGAGCAATAAAACAAGCTTTCAGTCTGGGCTGCTGATTGGACAGAAGAGGCCATTTGAAGACATTGATTGTGAAAATACTCAGCAGACTAATAGAGAATGAAAATAACCCTCAGTTGTAGCCCTACTTTTTAACCATGACCAAGACTAGTTGCATTGTGGGTAATGTAGGCGCCAGGTTTTAAAAAGCAGTCCACTGGTCTAATGTCACAAAATGACTAAAATCAATACAGATGAACAGGAGATGTGGCCTTTTTTTTTTTAATTCACAGTTTATTTTTCTTTGTCAAAGCCTGCTGCCTACAATACCCACATTGAATTCATCAGACTGCATGCAGCTTCATCTGGACTAAAAAAAATGTCTCCATACCATTTTTCCTTTTTCTTTCTTTTTTTTTTTTTTGATATGCAGTACTTGTGCCCAGCACTTGTAAACACTGTTTAAATATGTAAAATTGTTGGAGTTACCCTTTAAATAAGTAGTTTTAATTGATTAAATCAAACAGTAACCACGTTGGTGGTGGATCAGAGAACACACTATTGTGCAATGCATTGACAAAGATCTTTTTGTTATTTAGGTTGAGGGACTAAAACCTTGGAAAATATATCCACAATATGAAAAAGCCAGCATAATCAAATGTGAAAAACCATGACAACCAAACGTGGGCTGGAGTGTGCTTCAGCAAAATACAAAAAACACAACACAATATCATGTGCCTCTTGTTGCAGTCGGGTTTTTTTTTTTTGCAAGCTCAGCGCTCAGTGCTTACTGCTACTGTTTTCAGTTGGGCACCTCTGCCCATGTCTCAGTTGAACGTGGAGGACAACACATTGTTTTGTGAAGTCTCTCATGGTTATTTCCAAATTTGAGGGAAAATGAGGAGAAGAAAGACCAGAACTCAGAAATGCTGCCGTGACAGTCCAGCAGTTAAAACTCATATGAATGACCTAGAGGTAGAGTGAAAGAGTGTATGTAATGTGCCGTGTTATGACGGTTTGAATGCGTGTGTGGGTGGTAGTGAAATGAATATTCCCAAACTGCTGCGAAAAAGTGCCTGATGGAGTCTTTCAGTCAGGCTCAGAATGAGGAAACATGCCTCACACTGACAGAGTAATCCTCATTGATGGCTTCAGTTTTTTTTTTTTTTTTTTTTTTTTTTTTTAAGGGAGCTACAGCTGCAGCCATTTAGACTCAAGGTTAGTTATTTTTTTTGCATCTCCCTTTTTATTCATAAAGGCAGGTTTTTCTGTCTAGCATGCAGTTAGACTATGTTGTGTTTGTGCTTAAGTCTTAAAAGAATAGAGAGACCTTGTTTTTCAGTTTAAGCTGTTTATCTGATTTTTTTTTTTAAATCTTGGCAATTTTGACCATGAAAGTCAATGTACAGAGCTGGGAAACTAGACCCACATCCATTGTCCAGGGCGATGTTCATCGTCTTCAAACTCCAGGGAAAATTATTGGTTTTGTGCCAATGGCAAACACTGAGGCATCTAATTATGTGCATTAGTAAAGGCTCGAAGACATACAAAGACAAACTTTACTTTTGTTAAAAAGAAATCCTGCTTAGCTTTCACAGAAATGTGCTCCGTGGACCAATTACTGTCTCTGCTCGAGGAAGCTGATGGATTATTGAATAAATTGAAGGATATTTGAGCATAATTGCCACATTGCTCTTGCCTTAACAGTTCTACAACAGTCAAGTGCATTCAGTCTGACCAGAGATGATCAGGCCTCTGTGTTATTCATAATGACTCCTGCATTGCTTTCCCCCGCTATTCTTTGGTCTTTGGACGATATGCTGTTGTGGCAGGAGGGGATGTATATACTTTTGATTCATCAGTGTCTTGTTTGTCAGAAGTTTCTTCTTCCTTGTCAAGATCAGACCAGTGATGTTATTCGTTTGAAAATAAAATGACATTACTTGATGGAGAAGTCTCCATCCCTGAAGGCAACACACAGTCTTCTTTCCCATATGTTCTCTCTGTGTATGAGTAAAACAAGCAGCTGGATGACAATGCGATGAGCAGGCTTCAGCGTATTAATATCCTGACAAATGCAACCACTTATTTCCAGTGGCTACATCAACTCAAGTACCGTACTGACATTTGAACTAGTGCATTTTGAACATTTGTTGGAAATAATAGATGTGTTCTCGTACCAGACGGTAATCGTGGTCTTGAGACTGATCTGAGACAAAGAGGACTCTGGATTTTATTTTAAGACCACTCAAGACCACTAAAGACCACACACTGAATATTTTTTTGGAAAATACTTCATGATGGTGTGTACTGAAAGATGAGTCACCTAGAGAGCCTGATGATTGTGCGTCAGTCAGCGAGGGATTCACACTGGTCTGGGCTGCGCTGCTCTCAGTGCCTCAAAGTCTTGATCGTGTCTTGATCTCGATACACTGCGGTCTTGCTCATGACTCAGTCTCAGCACCTTAAAATCTTGGTCTTTTCTAGGTGTCATTACACTTTGGTTCCTGTCAAAACTTGGTCTCAAGCCCTAAAGGTCTGGCCTCATCTTAATATCAATACAGTCTGGTCTCTGTCATGACTTGGTGTCAACACCTCAAAATCTTGCTCTCGCCTCAACCCTTTAAACCCTATGTGTTTTTTCATGACTTGGCATCGGTTTATGCAATTTTGACTACAACATCACGTTCATTTATTGAACAAACAGGCCACATATACTAGAGTTTCCTCTTCTCGAATGGGAGGATTTGTGGCTTTTACATAATCGTAAATTGAATACTTTGGTGCTGCAGGTTGTTCATTGGGTCAGACGGGAGTTAAAAAGAAATTGTGATGGGACATTATTCACACATGGAAGCTATTATTAGACCACTCAAACAAATATCTATCCGTAGCCTTTAAAAATGCGTTAGCGGTTGCCGCTACTTGGAGAAGTCTCCATCCCTGAAGGCAACACACACTCTTCTTTTCCATATGGTCTCCCTGTGTACGAGTAAAACAAGCAGCTGGATGACATTGCGATGAGCAGGCTTCAGTGTGTTGACATCCTGACAAATGCAACCACTTATTTCTAGTGAATACATTCTCTCAAGTACCGCACTAACGTTCAGTTTTGAGGTATTTTAACTGCACTTGACTATCTCCAATCCTTTTTACATTTTGGAGGCAAATATTGTACATTTTAATCTGATGACTTTACAAACTTTAGTTACTAGTTACTTTGTAGAGTGCACATTTTTAGTTACATTTATTTCTTCTGCAAAAATAAACAAACAAAAGAAAACACTGATTCTGACCATCATGAAAACACTGAATCTAGGACCCGATGACCGCTCGATCCCTGGATACATACATGCAATGATATGTATCATTAATTTATACACGTAGGGATGATTCCCACGTTTATCCTTCATTTGTTCATTATTTAGGCTTCTGTTCGTTGGCGTCATAACAACTGCGATGGATGAACTAAGAGATCGTAAAAACTATTGCCAGCAAACCCTCTGCGTACTGAAACCGACTCGTGGTTCAGAAGCGTCGTTAAGCGTCATTTTTGATAAATTACGAGAGAAGATAAACTAACAAGCCCAACTCTAATGCATCTTTGAGCACATTTAATATCAGATGCTTCGAGACTTTTACTCCAGCGTTATATGTATCGGGGACTCCTATCAAAGTGATACTGTTAACACCATGTCTTTAATTTCGGGGTATTTCCTTACAGCGCTGCTCCTCTTGGCCTACAGTAATCGTGATGACACAATTCATACTGTAATAGCATGTTCTCATTAGTCGCACTGAACTGCTCATTACTTGGAAAAATGCCACCATTCTGCACAGATGTGTGGGCAGCATGCATCCCTCCAGCATGTGTCAGCCTTTCACTCAATTTAGGCGTAAACAAACAAAAACACGCACACACACACACACACACACACACACAAATGAACCACACAGCAGCACAAATCCAACAAGTGAGAGAGAAGTCAAGACAAACACAGTGAATCACAGCTGGAGCTGGCTCTTCTCTCCCCTGCACCTATGAAACGTGCCCCGTGCCGAGCGTGCGCGCGCGTCCGTCCGTCCGCGTGCCAACGCATGAATGGCAGTCCTTGACTGAGGAGCCTGACGGCAGAAGTTGCACTGAGAGAAAGCACGCTCGAAACAATCGTGAGGACGACTCTCTATTCATGCGGCATGAGAGTCGACATCATTGCCGTCGCAGACTCGGTGACAATCCGAACACCCACAGCTTCTCCGAGCCCCCCCCCTCCCACCTCAAGGAATTATGCAAAGGAAGATTTTCAAGAATTAAAAAAAAAAAAAAGAAAGAAAGAAAGAAAGAAAGAGAGAAAAGAAAAACTGGAGTGGGGCTGCGGAACGCAGAGCTCCTGGAACACCGAGGGGAAGTGTGGGTTTGTGAGCATTATGAGGCTGAGCGGTGAATTTAGATTTTGGAGCACCCACAGCCAGTAAAAATGGAGGAGGTGATAGGCAGTGTGGGATGAGAAGATTGTAGGTGCCCAGAGCTGTCAGGAGAAGAGGGGAGGAAGGGGAGCGGGGGGAGAGAGAGAGAGAAAAGACGGAGTCAAAACATGTCAGGGGGGAGCAGAGGAGGAGGAGGAGGAGGAGGAAACAGATTCATCCATACATCTCACCAAATATCGGCCATTTAAAGTCACATTGAGATTTGGTGATACAGAAGGACGCCATCTGACAGATTACTGTGAAGCCTTCAACTCATTCCACAATCCACATCATAAAGGTGAGATCATTGCTGTCTCTCTCCTCCCCAAGTAGCGCCAACACTCCCGCCCGCAGTATTTTTTCTGTTTTCTGTTTTTTTTTCTTTTCTTTTCATTCTGGAAAAGAAAAAGGAGAGAAAAACAAAACCCAGAGCTGATGCTGGTCTCAAGTCTCTAGAAATATTTGCAAAAGAAAAGAAAAAAAAAAAAGGTGCTGCTCTGGAACACTGGAGATGCTGCGCAGGAATAAGCCGCGAAAGGCTTTCTGTGTGTGTGTGTGTGTGTGTGTGTGTGTGTGTGTGTGTGTGTGTGTGTGTGTGTGTGTGTGTGCGTGTGTGGAGGGGGGGATTTTCTCATCATCCACACACTCACTGATGCGCCAGAGGAGGAAAAATCAAACCACACTGTTCTGACCGCAAGTGCGCCCAACTATTAATACGCAGACTCGCAGGGCTCTTCATCATCTGCGCGCGTTCGTCTCAGTGTGAGGCAGCCCTCCGCTTACTTACCCATGATGTCTCATCGGTCCGTTCCCTCCGTCCTCCGTGGCGCAATCCGCCGCACAGATCACGACTTCCTCCGCTCTTTTCCTTCCCAGTATCTGAAGAGCCCCGGAGCAGTGCGCGCCTCTCAGGCGAGGGGTGACTCACCTGTCTTCATTCTAAAAACTGTCTCTCGATTCGGAAAAAAGCGTAAACTTTGCGCCCATGCTCCCTGGCGCAGCGCAACTTTCCACACCGGTCACAAAAAACCATGCCATCAAGTTGGAAGACTCAGACCGCCTGGCTCTTAAAGATGTCTCTCAGCCGACGGGAACATAGTCTTGGAACAGGTGCCCGTCAGCAGATTAAAAAAAAAAAAAAAAAACAAGAAAAAGAAAAGAAAAAAGAACCGTCACACGTCGCAAAAGTTAAAAAAGGGTGGAGAGGTGGAGGGCTGTTCAGCGCAGAGCCGTGTGTCCTCTGCGCAAACATCCAGAGGAGCGGCAGAGACGGCCAGACAGCAGCGATCACGGGCAGGCACACGGCCACTGTCAAGGGCTCCTGTGCGGTGCATCGGCGAGCAGGTTCTCGTGTGCGCGCCCCGGCTGCGTGAGGGACGTGTGCGCGCCTCTCGCGCACGTGGGAGACAGAAAAAGGAGGGAGAGAGAGAGAGAGAGAGAGAGAGACAGAGAGAGAGACAGAGAGAGAGAGAGCATCTAATGCAGTGTTTAAGAGCTGCGGGCAGATTGGGATTTGCTTTTTGTTTTTCTGTTGCTCTGCTCTCCATCATCATCATCATTATCATCATCATCATCAACACCAACACAAACAAACCGTTGCAGGAGCTGTCTGCTGCTCTGCCATGCTCTTTTCTCTCTCTCTCTCTCTCTCTCCTGTAAGTCCATTATGCAGGTGTTGTGGAGGATATGCTGAGGGATATATGTGGTCATCATTATAGCGTGAGTGGGTAGCCTGCCTGATCCCACCTCCTGTTGCATAATTATTGTGATGGGAAGGCTTAAATGCAAGAGTTCAGCTGAAGCCAGGAGACTGTTGGACGGGCTTTCCAAGACATTTTCTTTATTTATACTGTGGTGAAGCATTTGCAAACTCTCCCTCTCATTAAGAAGCCTGCTATTGTTCCATCCAGAGGGGAAGATGTTTGTTTGGAGCCCTGATATGTCTTTTTCAATTTTTTGGATGACTAAAAATTGAGGGGTTTTTTGGGGGGGGCAACAACAGAAGAGCCTTCCTGCAATGACATGTCCCCCCAATTCGAAGTTTTATTCATGCAGTCAAATGTCGGATTAAATAGATTCCACGTTCTTTGAACACTTCACATTGTGGTCAGTTCATGGGATGGTGCCTTCCAGTCGCTATTTAGTTTGGAGGGTTCAGACACAAGAGACAAAAAAAATAAATAAATAAAAAAAGATATATCATATGAAACAGCTGCCTGACTTGACTTTGGGTTTAGCCTTGTTATACTGTGTAGTGAAAGTTTTATGAGTGCAAAGCAGTGAAAGTACGAGCCTCAAAGTGAGCAAACACAGACGATACACCCCGTCTCCAGCCGGGCTTTGAGGTTTGCCTTGAGAAGAAAATTTAAGCTGCCGGGGCTGTTACAGCATATTAATGCCGACGGTTCTGTAATGACATGTTCAACAATCACATATCGATGTAGCCTACTGTTCAGGTGGACCCACCACCTGATCACCTTTTCCACAAAGCACCAGATCTTATTTTAGGATACTATTAGAATAGGATTTTATGCTTTAACGTGCATCTGTTTTTCTCATAACGCTCTGTCTTAATCGCTCTGTTTTATAGGGGTCGCTGATGAGACTAAGATACTAAATGTGGCATTCCGTCTCCCCCTCCCGTTGCATTCATGTCTCAATACAGCTGTCGTTATAATCATCTGCAGGCTCAAGTGGATGGCAGTTGGTTGTAGCTCACGATAACACTGCTAATGCTAGCTGACGTTAGGCGGCACCGTATGCTGGATGCATAATGAAGAAATCGGGCGTTTTAACCAATTGTTCCTTTTTTTATTCCCCATTTGCAAGACTCTTGATTGCTGACAAAACACAAGGCGTCATACCACTGGTACACAAACCTTGTTGGAGGCCTCAAGACTTCAGAGTTCCGACACGGAGATAAACAAAACCTTCATTTTGGACCGCACAAATTTTTTGGATTAAAATTTTACAATCACCACAATGTTTTTACTTTCATCTCGCACCTTTCTACACGTTCTGCAGTTTTGAAAAACTGATTTCTCGACATAAAAATGCAATCCGTCCACGAACTCCTGTCCCTTTAAGGCCCCCTTCTCAACGACCCAGTCTGCTCCCATTGGTCCACTCACACACGCCTGGGCCAGAAAGGCTCACCGTGTCGCTGGTCGGCTCCGTCACATTTTCAGCTTCCAGTTAGTTTCACCTCTACCATGAGGATATAGGCAGAAATTATGCAAACGTGCGACATGGTGATGATGTGTGATGTCACAAGGTCACGGAATTTAAGGTGAGATGACTGACAAGGGGTTTGGGGGTTTGGTTGGTGCCATCTTTGCACTATTTAACTTTCAAGATCTTTTACATGGACATGAATGTAAATAAACAAAGGAGCAAGAATTGAAGAAGCATAATGACTTCCTTGAACGAACATTGTTTTCATTCTTGAAAGGAAACATTGTCTTAAGGAGTGTCAGTTCTTTAAAGTCACACTTACTTGATTTCTGTCTCTTCGGTCGGTTATTTAAAAGCAGCAGGCATCTGAAATAGAAAGCCTTTCAGGAAGAAGAGCTGAAAAGATCTTAACAGAAACTAAGCAACGGAGATACACGACACGATGTCTTCCTAACGAGTTGTTGTCACTGCTGTGGGCAAAACAGCTGCAGCATCTGGGTTTGTGATACGGTCACGACGACATGCTTTTGTGGGTCAGAGCTCCTTCCGAATGTCAGATCGGTTCAGTTTCTTTGAGCCAGTCACGTAAGCTAGGAACTGCACTTTTTTGGAGACGACAAACTTCCCCTGACAAGCTGACAAGGTTTACGCAGGGTCGGCCCTTCAGTGCTTTACATACAGTATAGTGTTGTACAGCATCCAGGTCCTGCTGCAATCTTTCAAAAAAGAATAATCCGCTTGTATCGTGTGAAGTGTGGCTCGGTTAGGAGAGACACTTGAGACAAGGAGTGACAAGAGCCATAAAATGAATTTAACAAGCGCAGGGAGCTGCCCGATGGAGCTTTGACATTGGCCCCAGGCCGCCTGCAGCCAGAGTCACAAGGAGGCGGTGTCGTAAATCAGCGGGGCTACGGAGAATCTCCCCCCTCCCCTTCCCCCTCCTTCGCCTTGACCACGGACTGGGGCCTTGATGCCGGTGGTGAGGAGGAGCAGGAGCAGGAGGAGGAGGAGAAGGAGAAGGAGGAGGAGGGCCAGGCTGCAACAGAGTGTGGTGTCAGCAAAGAGATGTCAGGTAAATACAGGAAGGAGGCCGGCGCGACAGACGGGAACCGTTTAAACACGGAGGGGAGGAGTGGTGACACCACCCAGGTGAGCTGGCAGCTCGAACGTGTGACAGGAGCGACATGAGACACAACATATGGTGTCTGCGATAACAACAAATGCATTTCCATACTTTATCTTTAGTGGTGTGCGACCAGATGCGCGTCCTGCCAAAAACAACCGACATCATCGAATGAGCAAAAACGACATCCGACAACAGCAATTGATCGAAACCTTCATCCTCCTTTAGTTACCATTACTAGGTTGGACAATGAGAATAATGGCGATGCCAGGTGAAGCAGTGTTTATTAGAGAGGTTCCAGAAGTATATAGCCTCAATAAGTTGAGAGCAAGGACACAAAACACGAAGGATTTGTTCATGATGTTCTGTTTATGAACACAGCAGAGCAACAGGCATTGAGGCCAAGTCATTCTGGTTTGAGGGAAAACGAGAGAAGCCTCACATACTTTGTGCCAAACATACTTTTTAGTAGAAGCCAAGGATGTCAGCCACCATCGCTCCTGCACTGCTGAGTATGTTCCCTTTACCTCGATTCCCATCTGTCCAGGAGCACGACGACACACCTACAGCACGATGTTAGCTTATCACCTTCCTGCTGCCCCTTTTTAAATGTTTCTCTCTTTCCCTTTAGTTTGTGTCTCAGTGCAGGATACAAGAAAAACGGAATTCAGTCTGCTTGTTTGTAGTCCTTGTGTGCGTGTGGGGGGGGGGGTTACACTTCACTATTGGCTGAACCCTGCGCGAAGCCAAGATGCGGAATTTCCTCTCCACTGGGTGTGAATGCTTTTGTTGCCCCTTTCCGCTCACTTCCACGCTAAGGAAATGAACAGGAGGTGAATGTTGATTTTGCACATGTTTGACCGCAGCCTTTGCGCCGCTGTCCCATGCGCCTTCTACCTCCCCATCACTGCCACGTCTTGGCGGATTCTTCAGCCTCATCAGCTTTCATGTCTCACCAAGTACCAAGTATCTGGACTCCATGGGGGGATTCTTAGGGCTGCTGCTAAGGGCAGATGGACCTCAATTATGAAATCTCCCAGTAGAGACTAAGCAACAAAGACATTTTCCTCACTTCATTCACTCGTGTCTCCTAATTGGAATACTATATACATACATATATATATATATATATATATATATATATATATATATATATATATATCTATATATATATATAGTATTCCAAAATACTAAATAATATATATATATATATATATATATATATATATATATATATATATATATATATATATATATATATATATATATATATATATATATAAACCTCATCATTTACTTTGGAAAAATGTATGCTTATTCTAATTTTGCTGACAGTACGTGTTTTTCACAAAAGTTGGGACAGGGAAAACAATGGACTGGTAAAGTTGTGGAATCCTAGTATCATGATGTCACCTTTGAACAACCCTTGTCCATTGTCCATTGGGAGCACAGGGAGATGTGTCCTCTGTTGATGGTTTGTGCATGAGAATATTTTGCACAAATAAAAACTGTTATGGTACAAGAGCCCAAAAACACCTTCAAAGTCCATCCCCTGCAGGTGTGCATGATGAAATTCTCTTATTGCATTTGGTTACAGGTTGAGCTCTCTGTACTCTGCATAATATTAACTCCACTTGTTAAAATTTCTGTGAGGTTGTGTAAAAGTAGGGTGTCAAGAAGAGGCGCTTCCTTTCAAGACATTTCTGCATTAATTTAGCTTAGGATTAAAGTTGACGTCAGAGTTCCCCACATTTTTTTCACCGCTACAATGTTTTTTGATGTGATCAGGATAAGGATCTGTGCGTGATTCTGTGGCTGAATCTGCTGCGAGTTTAATTCAGCTGTGAAAACTTTTGTCATATCTGGGACAACAAAATCTTGCACTGTGCATAACAAATGTTAAATGTCTCAACAAGGCAGCCATCTTTCTTCATCACATCACCCCTGCTGCTGTAAGCCATTACTGTCAGAAAATGATCACCAGAGAGCCACTCTGAAGAACAGAAGAATGGGGGGCGCTCTCATTTTTTATGTAGAATCCAGATTTAAAACATGGCTTCTATCATATCATTTGAGTTCAAATTGATTGGTGATGTAAAATGCACTTTAAGGTCAGTGGTACAAGAATACAAAGTAGAAGGAGCAAAAATGAAAAGAAGAATGGCTTCATTAAATAGTCTAGTATTTTTTTATTAAATAGTACAAGTGCAGATTGAGTGAGGTAGCACAAGGCTGCAGTAAAAACTGAGTAGAAAACCTTCTCTCACTGGGTTGAAATGAAATGAAAGTTTTAGTTCCAGTATGCACTTGTGAATATATTATATACTTTTGCATTGCAACTGAACTGTTGTTCAGTGCTAAAGAATAGCATGCAAAAGAAATATTTCCCTCTCACCTTTATAGTTTAGTCAAACAGATGTTTTTATATTTGCACCTGAGAATCATGTTTTGAGCTGGTAACTGTAATAAAGGTTAATGGGATTTCCTTTGTTGCGACAAATTTAGCAGCTACTGATGATTTTACTTGTTATTGTTAATCTGAAGATACTTTTTCGCGTAAGTTGATTAATTGCTTGCTCTTAAAATCACTTATTTTCAACATACAAACAGTCCAAAAACCCCAAGGATACAAAATTTATATTGATATGGATGTCACTAAAACAATCTGCAATTGCTTGACTTGCTGCAGTGGCTTACTTACAAATGACTTACTCCATATGCCCAGGATGATCCAAATTGTTTTTCAAATTCGCATCAATCAAAGAGTTGAATGAATACTTTAGCACTACATTTACATTTACATTTCGCAGGCGGTTTTGTCCACAGTGACTTACAATAAGTACATTTGTCACACGAAAGAAACTGCAGCATATCACCGTCGATAAAGTAAGAATGAGAAAATGGAAACAAGTCCTTGTCTGAGCATAGGAGCTAGCTATAGTAGCATAGCTGCTATTTATCAAGGATACCTTAAGGACATGAGTGCTATGAATAAATGCTAAGGGTAAGAACAGACAAGCACTACTCCAATAAAGTTAACATGACATTTGAAACACTTGAATTCACAGAAAAATACCAGTTATGTTTGAGGGAGAGGTCTGTGGGTTAGTTAGAGTAGAAGACTTTTTCACATGAATCTTCCAACACATCCTCATTCCTAAACACTGATTGCCAGTGACTCCCAAAGCAACAGGATCATTACACCATTGCAGGAAAACCAGCAACAGGCGTACTGAACCTCTGTCATACGGCTGAAGTTTGAATAGGTTTAGGCAATATAACTACTTAGGTTTAAGAAAGTTGGGATTTGGGATATAATTATGTTACTTAAGTTAGTAACACTAACATACGCAGGTTCAGGTTATGTAAGTGACTTAATTTACATTATGTAAGCTGCGTGTGTGACTACAGATTTCAAATAACTCACCAATGATTTGTAATTTCACAAGAAACACAAACAGTAGTCGCCTGGGTGAATATCCAGTGTCTGTTTAACTCCCACCATCTACCTCTACATCCTCCCAGCCCAGAGGTTGTTGCTCCCTCGACTAGGACACCTGACTTCCTCCTTTGCTGCTGTCTGCGGCCACTAGGGGTCACTGCCTGACAGTAAACGTAAATATGTGTCAGAACAAGCTGCTCTCACAGTCCGCCTATGGTTGTTCCAGAACTTGCAATCTTTACATTTCGATTTGTGTATAAATTCAACAAAAGAGATCAGATGTGTTAATTAGTGAATTTTAGAGGCACTGGCAGTGCTGTCGAACTTTAGTGTGGCTCAGTCTGACTGTTTCCCTGATTCCTGTCTTCTTTCATTAGCCAAGCTCATAACAAGGCATATTTTCCATAATGTCAGCCCACGAGAGACAGAACCCTGCTGGTTTTCCATCCTGCTCAGTTGACAATTACATTTGTCTGGTTTTCAAAGTCTGAAATCATACCCTTATTAGATGGCTGAAATGAAATGCAGCAGCTGCGATCCACAGCTAGGTGTAAGACTAAGGACACCGCTGTCTACAAGTTTCTGTGTCATTATTTTCATGATATTAATCTCTTCAGTCTCCCAGGGTTCATTTTAAGCGACCGAGGCTGTTGACTTTCTCCAGTCACATTTCACAACACAAAGCAAATGACACCTCAAAAGCCAGTGTGTATTGGGAAAAGATATTCTTGGAACCACCCATCTTACCAGTGAACAATGTCAACTTATAGAAGGACAAAAGTAAACCACTCGTACCTTCCCCCGAAGCATTTCTTAATTGACTGCTGAAAAATGTCCTGACTCATGACATCAGTTGTAAGGATGACTCAAATTGCAGCAAAAATCAATAGCAACCCACGTCAAACCTTATTGAGCTCTCTGAGGAGAAAACACACGGCACATAAGTGATAGTTCGAGTGTCGTCTCACTGTTTTATGGATTTACAGACGTTTCAGGGCAGTTCCATTAACTTGCATTGTTCTGAATGTATAGTGAAGTGACGAAGCAAAGCTTACAAAAACTTATTTCTCTACATCTGCTACTTATTCTGTCGTTCATTCATTTTCATTAATTGTTCCCCTTGATGGGAACAGCGGGTGCCAAATAAGGTAAAGACAATACAGCTCAACATGAGTCACGATAGAGGAATGCAGGTGGTGTGTGAGATATAAAGAGGGTGGGTGAGACACAGATTACTGATCAAATGGTTGAATGAGTTACACATTGATTTATCAATTTACATGGCAAAACAATGAAAATATGTCTCTTTGTGAGACACAAATTAAAAACAGAGGCAGCCACAGTTTACTGAATACACTGATATACAGATAAATCATGTTTTATTCAATATTAAAAAAAAGATTTTCACATCAAAGATAAAAAAAAAAGAAAAACAATGGTTGCTTAATCTGGATAAACATGTCATTTCCAAGTCAATTAAAAACTAAGTGCGGGTGATGCCCTTTATAAAATCAGTTCAGAATTACATGCTAAGGCTTCGGGCCTTATCTTGATCTCAACCAGACTAAGTAGTACGTGTGAAATTTGACATGACTTGTGAACACGCATATCAATTATTCAATGCTGTACGCGGAGGTTAGTCAAGCAGATAAGGTCACATTATCATAATATGCCACCAGTCATCCTGTCCAATGAAGTTTTGTCAATATGGAACTGACAGCCAAAAATAATTCCCATGTATTATCTCAAATTAGTGTGAAATGCAATTTCTCAATGAAGGTGTAGGGATACAGACGATGGTTTTGTGAATTCTGGATGACTACGGTACGAGGAGCTGTGCTTTGAAGCTGGATATCTCATGCAAGTTAAGTATCGTACTCTGTAGAGTCACCTGTGATTTTGGCGATCACAGATGACTACGCCACAGGCCCATCTGTAGAAGACCCGAGCACGCTTGAAACTTTTTAAAAACCAGACACTAAACTGTTATCCTTTCTACTCTGTAGCCTTTAACTTAGACCAGTCAACCAGATCTAAAGAGGCAAAAGTGACTGAAGATCCAGCAGAACCACTGAGGAGTCAGTCATAAATGTGTCCCCTAGTCTCAGCAAGGTCCTGTCCTTTAATAATTGAATAAGAAGTAAACAAATGTTGCCTATATGGGGAGAAGAGGTCGGTCGTCAGCTAGCCTCAAAATAAATGCAAGTACACACCATGTTGAACTGACATCGCCACCATGATCAGTACCATGGGACACCGATGCTGGATGTCCCTCATTGCCTTTGAATGGGAAAATAACAATCAGTCATCTACATGTGGGATAATTCACACTCCTCTTGCCTGCAGCAGGGCCAGTGCAGTTGCCATGCATCATGTGGATACACAGGGAGGCTAGCAAAATCCCAGGTGGGTGCACTCTGAACTGCTATGCCCTTCACCAGATGACAAACAGAATGCTTGTGCAAAAGGGGCTATGATCCATAAAAATAGGCCTCTTTCAGAACAGAACTGAACCGATCATTTTACAAGCGTATACCAGCTGATATGAGCTTATCCCTAGCCTGGCCTCACTAGACCAATTTGAGGATGCAAATTAGTCAGGAACCTCTCAGTTCTTTCATCATTTCCAAGACCTACAACCACTTAGAGCAGCAAAACATGTGATGTAGGACTGGGAAAGGTAACATGACGGCAAACATGCACAGCTCAATCACAAGTGTAAGCTTGCCCACTAAATTATAGTTTATAGCTAACATTATGGAGCAGCATGAATCGCAACCTGCTAGCTTCTCTCTGCAGTACTGCCGCAATTTCTTTAAAGTTGGAACAGACTTTTAAATTAGGCCTTGAGGATCTTGAGGATAGACACGCAAATTACTCTGTTGTTGGTTGTAAAAATCAAAATTAGTGCCTATATTCTGTTATTCTGCTACTGAACAACAGAAGAGACAGTGGTTGCGTTTAATTTTTAATGACAATGTGCCGGCTGTGGATCATGTAAGTTTTTGTATACGGTTGCTAACCACTTCACATCGGACTGCTTCAGTAACGAGGGTCAGTACAAAGCTGGCTTTGCCTTGACACTGACCCTCTTAAAAGGATCAGTCCCAACCATACAGGACCCAGCAACTGCACCTGAGCCAAAGGAAAATGCCACTACAGTTGAGAATATTTACAGTTGCCTATGAGTATAGTGAAGTAAGCTGGAAATTGGCTAATTAGTTAGCTCCGCTTCGGAGAGTTTAATGTTAATAATATTACGATGGAGCTTGGTTGTCACTGTAAAACGTCTGGAAACGAGCAGCCTGAGTTTGGAGACTGTGTTGGAGACAAACACAGCTTTCGCTAGCAGTTAGCCATTAGCTACATTGTAGTAACTGTAACAACACATAAAAACAAACTAACATTATGCAGACACACTAACCATTCTGAAACGTCCTGCTGCAGCCACAGAGTCTGTACTACTTCAGGAACCTCTCCTTCTGGGTCCGATTCTGGGTCAAACTGGTATGGTTGAACGAAAGCATCTCTGCTAGCCATAGCATACATCCACCGTAAACATTAGCAAATGCTACCGCTAGTGTAGTGGCATTCTCGTAGTGGTAGAGGGACCTGTAGCAGGCGAGGCAGGCATTGACATACAGAGCTCATTAGCATTTAAAGTTGCAGGCACAGAAACAGCCTGCTGTCAGTAGAGCTCACTTGAGCGACTTTTAGGCCTTGTCCACATGTACCAAAATTATCTTTTTTTCCTCTGTCTTCCTCGGCATCCTTTCAAGAATATTTGTGTCCAAACGGATCCACTGAAAATGACTCAAAACGCTGCAGTTCATATTCCAGGCCTTAAAGGTGGTGCTTGAAATTCATCAAAAACGGAGAAGAAGGAGCGAAGCATGCACATAAAGCTTGCGCTCTTTATATGGGACCTTTAATGGGCATTATAATGGTTCCCAGTTGTAATTCCTTACATGTGATTTTTATCGTTCCTAGAAAGATAACACTATAGGCTAGATCACTGCTCCCAACATCTCCTTCTTACCTCCCCACATCTTGGTCAGAAAAGATGTTGTCTGAGACTCCAGTTGGATAAAACATCCCCCTCAGCTGAATGCAAGGGCACAATCCGACCTCTCTGTCTTGCAATGAGGGAATATAATTGCAAACAAGGCATTGAGGAGCCGTGTAGAGGACGGTTGCCAATAAAAGAAGTCTGCTGTCTTGGCAATGGGTCCTGACTTCTTGGCCTTCTTGGTGACCACAGAAGGAAGTAGCTTGCCAGCAAACAAAAATGCTGCTTAGATCCACCAACCTGGCAGACTGCAATTGCTCTTCATGTATGCACCCTCAGCCACTTTCTGAGGTGATCAATACCAAGATAAGATTGGGATCTATCATGACCATGTCCAGGTTGAAAAAGGCCAAGGTAAACCGTGGATCTCTTAAGCACACCATGTTGGGAGACAATGAAAAGTAAACCAACCACAGCTACCTGAGATTACTCTCACAACTTGGTTTCAACTACTCCAGAGGCAATCACATGGTTTGAGCTTCCAAACACATCTTCCTGCAGTGTGGAGTGGAGACTCAAAGCCAAAGAGACTCAGTGAAACACTCAACATTGCTGGAGTAGCAAACTTAAAAACAACTTTCCATCTCAGTCTCAGCCCATCGACACCGCAACTGTTGAGTTTCTACTACAGCTTAGGGTCCCTGGGGTTTGAACCTCAGAGGCTATTATCAATTATTACTCTTCATTTTGTTTTGGTGAATTAATGCATTTTTCGAAATGACATAATCTATGTCTACATAATCTACATAATAATTGCCACTATGGATATCAAGTCTTTGCTAATAGCTCACAGGAGCTTATGTTATTTTTGAAACATAATAGATAAGACTTCTTCTAGATTCACGTCACTTGTTTTCGACAGTATATCTTGCCGTTGTGCACTTAAACCTTGCAAATTTCAACAGCCTCTTTTCTTCTCTTCACCATAAAGCTTTGAAATGACTGCAGACTGTACAGAACCAAGAAGTGCGATACAGCGGACCTGTTTTAGCCTCTTTACATTTGCTCTCTTTGTTTTTTTAGAATCATGTTTCTTAAGATCTTACTGAGTACCTTTAAAGCACTTTGTGGCCTGGCTCCAGATTGTACTTCAGAACTTTAAAGCCCTAATGTACCTGTATGCACTTTCAGATCCTCGGGCACTCGTCTTCTATCTCTCCCAGACTCTTGGATAAAAACTAAAGGGGACGGAGCTCTCGCCATCAGGGCCCTGAGGCTGTGTAATGACCTGCCGCAGGGAAGTAAGGCTGTCTGAGTCCATGTCTCATGTCTAAGTCTCCTCTGAAATCGTAGTGTTACTGGAAAGCAAACCCTGATTTTATTGAATTTGGCTGTCTATTTTATTGGTTTTCATTTTTTTAATGGTTTGTTTGTCATGGTTTGTCATCTGCTTTTCTTGTAAATTGTGTCATTCATTTTTGTATTTTATTTCACATGTATAGAACTTTGTTATTATTATTAAGATTGACATTATTATTATAAGTAGTAGTAGTAATAGTAGTAGTAGTTGTTGTATTTGTATAGTTTTTGTATTCTATTAATGCAGTAAAAAATAATGAACCATAAAATAATCGAAAGTCTGAATCAGTGCCAGTGTTGTGTTTTTAATACATAAACTCTAGGAGGCTATATAGAACCCCAAAAAACAATGCAATCGCTCCTTTCTGTCACATCTCACAATGAATAATCCAATAATACTGCAAATCTGCTTCTCCTGCTTTTTAAATAGAATTTAATATATATAAAATAAAAGCACAGCCAAAGAAAAAGCGCCCTGCTTGACCACAGTGCCAGGGAGTCAGCTTAAAATAAATGGACACCCTTGCTCGGGACTTGTAACATTTTCTCTTCCATACTCACACAACTCCCACGGCCACCAGTTGACATCGGTTAAATAATTGGGCCTGGCTGCAGCTCTTGTGCAAAGCACCACCTCTGGCAGTGAAAAAGCTTTGGTACAGAGAGATTTTTAGCAATTATAGATACTCAAACTGGTGTGTGCCAATTTACAACCAATGGTAATGTTTAGTTTCAATGCAAGAAGGCAGTGCAGTGAAAAGTACCTATGGCTTGCTGACATTGATGGTTGAACACTGGACTCTGCACCTCGGGTAAAAGCAGAGCTGACTGCTGAAAACACATACTGTAGACCAAGAGAAAATCATAACAGCCAGACTAAAAGCGGGATGGCACTGCCGAGAAAATGAATAGTTTAGATGGAAAACCTGTCAGATCAAAGACTCCTGGCAATATTTAATACGCCTGTTTTTGCTCTTGTGAGTTTAAATGAAGGCAACTTCTGTGTTCACATTAAAGCACAGAATTCAGGGAGGATAGCCTTGCTCCTTCACTGTGAGCACTTTTTAAGGGTTTTTGAACGTTAACCCTATCATTTCATTCTGTTGAACGTTTAAATATACTAAAAAACCTTTCATCTATGTGATCTACATAAGGAAACTATACCATCAGCGAGAAGATTGGATATTTCTGTACAAGGATTACAGTTCAGTGTACTGGATCCAGGTTGAATAAGTCAAATTAAAATTAAAATTGTTAAACAATTTAAAAAAAAACTGCTATGGCGGAGTGCTATAGTGGAATAAGCTGTCATCTGGTCGTACTGTAAGGGACTAAAACTGAACTGAATTTGTTTCACCATCGTCATTTTGGAGCTCTAACCTCACATATGAAAAAGGTGGATAACCTAACTGGAGCCTGTCCTCATCAGAATAGAATAGTCGAAAGTGAATGCAGCTTATTACGACCCACATGTGCGTTTCCTGTTAACCTCTAGGCCTGTAGGACAAGTAGGATAAAGAGCAAAGAGTTATTGTATCCAAGGATGGATGGTCATTTTACAGATAATTTCCATAATAAGATATAACCGTGAAAATAACTATTTTATGGTTAATTTATGACTGAAACCTTGTTCTTGGATATTAGCAGCTCACAAAACTGACAACCCATCTTTTCACGTAACTGCAGTTGCCAATATGGCCAGATTTATTGTGATTTTCACATTTCATGGTACCTCTTCTCTGCCGAGTTGGCGGCCATGTCGTGTGTGTTGAGCGAGAGGATGCAGTTCACAGAACATTGGAGCACAAAACTGTCTATATTTTGCTTTATTTACGGAAAACTGACTTTCTTGACTTGGAAAACAGCATGGCACAAGTCAGACACAATCCAAAATACATTTGTCTCCCCTAACTAACTACTGTACAATATTATTTTGGAATATGGTCCCATGAGGTCCACCAGAAGGGGGATGACATTGGCACTCTATACACTGAGTCACTGACAATTGACCTATTCAGTCGTTTTGACATGAGGATGTGTTGCCTAATGCTGATTGCCAAAAAGAAAGTTAGTCAAAAATGGACTGAACAGCTAGACTGATCTAAATGTTCATGACGGGAGTCCCTGGTGCTCATGCTGCCTTTGTCCACAGGGGCCGCCAGACTCAACACAAAATGAAAGTTCAGTTAACAGCTTTGAGTGGCACAATGTTGAGTGGACGTTGATGCAAAATGTAAAAAAAAAGAAAAGATATATACACAGCCCTTCCCGCTAGGGGTAGACTATAAATAGTAAATGGCACCCTCATCCAAAGTGTTTGACAAGTTTTTGCCTCTCAGTCACCCATGTATGTACGCACCACTGACAGGGTGCTGAACTTGACCACTGGTAGCAATTTGGGGTTCAGCGTTGTGCCCAAGTGTGTGCCCTTCAACGTGTGGACTCACCCTTTGATCGGTGGATGACCTGCTTGACTTCCTTAGCCACAGCAGCCTTTTATTTACTTTGAGAAGACACCAAGATGTGTATATGTGTACATGCATTGTGCCGAAAATCAATGTTTTTATTTATCTGCATTAAGGACATATAGTGGTGCTTTGCTATTTCAAGGATGAATAATACATAATACATTTCATGTGGTGTGGGTTTTTTTTTTTTCAGTCTGACAAATTGTGTATTTAAGAATACACAAAATGTACAAAATCCATGTGTAATGCTTGGCCAAACACTTTTAAAAGGTGATTCTCAGGGTCATATAAGGTTTTTCATGCCTAAATTCATCAACGACATTTACTGTGCCTTCATACTTCTCTTGGCAAGTATTCAGAGATTGCTGAGGCGATTTTTTCGATGTTTTTAATCTGTTGAGGATAAAGAATCAAGGACTTCCTTTTCAGCGAGCTGATAAAAGGAGAGCCTCTTGCTTAGTGTACTTTATTTGGAGCCGAAGATGAAGTTTCAGTTTTTCAATTCGCACCGTTTCATACAGGATAATCTTAATAGAATCTTCCGTGGGTGTGTGTGCGTGCGTGTGTGTGTGGGTGTGTGTGTGAGACGGGAGAGGGAGAAACACAGGGAAAGACAATGAGAAAAGATGCTACTCCTCATCAATCTGGCAGACAGTCATCAATGTTCATTTGTATGGCTCTCCTGTGGCAAACAGTCTGAGTGTAGCTCGGCTATAAAGCACACACAGGTGAACAGAGTGGCTGCTTTTGTTATTGATATGAAGGTCAGCTAAACAGCCATATATTTGTTTAACCGTGTGTCGGAAGGAAAAGCAGGATACATGACAATATTTACAAGGGCTGCTCAATGCCACGGGGCTTACATGCGGGAGGGAGGCAAACTAATGAGCGTTTCCCATGTTGCTCAGTGTTGTCCGCCTCTAAGTAGGTGTCCCCGGTTCTTGATGTAAAGGCATAAGCTGCAGATTTGGTTGCTAGGCTGCAGCCGTGAATGTGTACAGTGCTACGCATCGAAGGGAACCAGCGAGGGAGAAGCCGCCGCAGCAGCAGCAGAAGAAAAGGTTCTTTTCAGTGCTGCTGTTTACCTCAGTCCACATGGCACCAACTACCCTCAGTGTGGCTACCGCACAGAGGCTGAGCGTCGGCACTGTGCAGTATGTTGTGGTTTTTTTCCTTTGTGTTTTACTCTGAATGTCATATCGCAGCTCTTTAAATTCATCGATTCCCTGGGGAAACAATGAAAAAAAGGTTAACAGGTGTAACAAAGCTTTTTTTTCTTTTTTTTCCAAAAGTGTTCAGGACTTTCTGCACATCCAGTTAGGCGAAGACACACCGCAGCACACACATTCAACTCGTACGCATTGTGCGACAGGGGTGGTCTTGACAGCCCTAGTAAATTTCCCAACTTAAAAGCCATGCCAAACATTTATGTATATAACCTCTTTGTCTGCAATCAAAAATCAGGTCCGCGGGGTGTCTGCAGGCAGGAGCCGCACTCTTCCCCACCCCCCGCCAGCAGCACACCTCAGCCCCCAGCTGCGTGTCAGCGCCACGGCTTTGTCAGAGTGGAGCAGAATACCGGGAGAGGTCTGGGTTTTTGCACGGTTCAAAGTGTGGATGTAGTCCAGCCCCTCTCTTCCCCACTCAATTAAACTGAACAAGATCATATGCTTCAGACTCGAGGCCCGCTGGTCGGACAAGTTTTACCAGCCTGCGTGATGATTCCAATTCTCAAGCCTGTAGACGAATCCGACGACCACGCAGCGCCGCCATGATTGCGTTGGCAAGTCATAGTGACTCAGTGCTGCCTGCTGACAGTGACAGCAGCAAGGGTAGGTGGATTGGTGACGCTCGGGCCGCCATATGGGTGGTAATCTTAAAGGGATAGCTTGTGTTTTTTGAAGTGGGGTCATATAAGGTGCATATCTATAGTCGGTCTGTTCCCTACCGTAATCACGGTCACGGTAATCAGCGCAGCCTGAGTTTGGAGAAGCTTTGTACTGCAGTGAACGGGGTCCAGATGCAAAGCGAAATTTAACCACCTAAAACAAGGCTCTCCTAAAAAATCTATAACAGTTCAAGTGTACATTGTATAGAGAAAATTCACACCGCTTTACATCGCCGTCAGACTGCCCTTTCTTTTGGCACTACATTTTCTCAACCGTAGAACCTCCGTATCCCTACGCTGAAACTCTGACCCATGCAGGTAATCTGCGAGCGGGGATGCCCTGTTGTGCTAATGTGTAGGGATACGGAGGTTCTATGGTACATAGCTTATTTTGATCGCCACAAAAACATTCGGAAATGTCACCAGGTGTCTTTAAAAATGACTCAAACTGCAGCTGGCCAATGTCACCTTTAAACATTTCATGACTGTATCTTGCATAGTTGTGATACTGTGACAAAAATCTGGGCACTGAGAGACAAACATATAAACTATAAAGTACTCAAAATTACTACAGTGTTAATTCCCTCTAAACGTCCTGAAGACCATATTTTGCCATAATGACACACACACACACACACACACAAACACACACAGACAATACCAGCTGACAGTGTTGAAGAGACCAGCTGCACTATCAAAAAAAAAGAATTATAAAAAAAACAAAACAACAACAACTTCATGCTTTGTTGTTTCATTGGCATTTTGTCATTCATCGCCTGACTATAACAGTCATGATAATAATTTATCAATAATCCACTGCTGGTCCTCTGAGCGACAAGTTTATCAATAACATTTAATGGTCTCCTACAGGGGCACTATCCATATAGTAAAGGCTTGTGTGTTGAAGTTTGTCACCTCTGTTGGAGCAGCAGGGATTTCCTAGACACTCTCGTCGAGTGTAACGTTACACAGACAGCAGGTTAAAAAAGTTAAAGTTAAAAGCGTCTTCACGTCTTAGGACAGCTTGCATTCAAATGCCTGAACACTGCTTGTTGTTATGTGTTGCATATGATGTCTACATCTATATCCCCGGATTTGTGTACGGACTAGTTCCCTGTTTCAGTGTTGTCCACAACACGATGCCCCAGACACCCCAGCAGCATTCTGCGTTTTCAGCCAACCCGTTGCCATGTCTACCCACTGAAACAGGAGGGGTGTTCCGACGAGTGAAACGATCATTTACTCACTCGCTTAAGGAAAACCCAGCTGTTAATTGGAAATGCAAATAGATGCAAATTAGCCAAAATTAGGATTTTAAAGGTAATTTTCAATGAAATTCCCAGAGGCCACGCCACCAGATCCCCCTTACCTTTTCTTGGTTTCTCTGCTCTCCTCTGCAGAGCAGTTTGGTGCAAAAAGAGGAACATCAGAAGCGATGTGTGGCGCTAAAAACTTCCAGTGTGAGAGGATCACTCAGTTATTATTAGGAAGTTATTTCTTGCCGCCCCAGTGGAATCACTTGGTCCGGCCTCGTCCACGCCAGTGGAAAGTTCTGGCTGTGCCCCAGCTCATCTTGCCAGCAAAATTCAGTTTCGCTTTTTTCAGTTGCCCCCTTCCGTGATTGAGTTTGACGCCTATGATCTGTGCCTATGGAATAAGTCGGAGGAGAAAATAAATGTTGCTGTGGAAAAAATACTTCCCACCTCTGTGATCTTTGTGCTTCCCCAATGCGAGGAGAGGACGTATTTCTTTCAAAGTGGGCCTTCATCTGTATTGCTTGTTATGATGCTGTGCAATTTCATACAGCATGTCTTTTCAGCTGGCGCTCCTTGCGTCCGACGGTGAACCTGCCATGACAGGGTGACAGATGAGGTGATGCATCAAAAAAGCCGAAAACATTCGCCATGAAACGTTTAGCACATACAGTATGTTTAAGGTCCGAAGTTGCTTTTAGCGTCCTTTACAGCGGGGTATTATTAGCCAGAGCCACTGAGAAAGATGCTGGAATGCAAGCCTCGATCGGTCCTGCAAGAGCTTAAACTGCTGTATAAGTGGAAACCATACAATGGCGTCGTGTTGTCGGCGCAACAAAAGGACCAGCGATCGACTGAATCTCGAAAGATAAGTGAGGCGCTTTTTCGCGCTCCTTAGTCTGGATTGTTTCTGCATAAGGATGAGAAATAAATAATGTCCTCCTTAATTAGTATTGCTGGCTGCTGCAGTCACGTGGCACCGGACTATCACTGCTGGCAGCCTGCATGAATCAAGAGAAGTAAGCAAGAGGCAACTTCGGCAAGAGGGGAAGGTAGGTTGGTGAAAAAATGACTAGTCATTTCAAAGTCGCTCATTTTGCCTCGTGTTGTCGTGCTGAGCTGAGAGCTCCGACAGAGTGAACACGCGTCATTTTGATTTGTGTTCATCTTTTCACTTTGTCTATTTCCAATCACCTGTGATGTTTCAACACAGAGTTTGTGCGATCTTTTAAAAAGGAATGTAGAAGAAAATGCTGGTGAACGTGCGCTTCCATCCACTGCTTCTGTGTGATTATCAGTAGCTGAGTGCGTCAAGAGAAACAGTCGGTGGCACCAGTTTCTTCAGGCTGTTGCCATAAAAACTGCAGAACAAGAGAGCGCAACAGGATGACAAAGTTCCAGAGTGCCAGTCGGACCGAGAATGAAAGAAAACAATGTTGAAAACATGGTGGAAATATGTTGTTTGTTAGATTCAAGTATTAATCTGATGCCATGTTCCACACACACACACGGGTTTCTATTAAAACAAAGATTTTTCAATGCACTTCTGACTTTTTCATGCACATAAACAGCGCTCAAGGCTGCCGAACGTTGTGCTCTTTGAAAACCTCTTTCAGGGAGAAGATTTAGAAATGTTTCATGCCTGGACGGGCAGAAAAGGAGATTTTTGGAAATGAAGAGGAGGACATCAGTATTTGTGACATTAGTGGAAGACATGAACCGGAGTACCAGAGTTTGCATGATGACTGAACGGATGTTGTATCATTTAACAGTATATTTAGAAAGACACAAACTGACATTGATAGCGCATTGGAATAGACGGCAGTAGCGTTTTGCCAACAAGTTGTTCAAGACGTTTTGTGGAGAGCAGTCATGTCTCTCTGCCTCGTTCACAGTATTTTCTATAATTAAGCAGCCAACCAGAGTATAGTATGGAATCGGTCTCCTGTCAACACAGCAGGCGCGCCCAGTGTACGTGAATACTTGAATGTGTTTTCATGTGTGTTGTGTGGACAAAACCCTGTTTCCAACAATACCCTCAGAGAGGTTACATTGTCCATATTGCTCTACACAGATCTAATGATCAGGTCTGTCTTTTCACCCCCACCCTGTCTTTAATTGAGTTGGCTGAGATTGTTGCATATCAGTTTCCTCCTCAGCCAGAGCTGAAAGCTTTATTTGGATTTCCATCTCCTGCAAATTGAAAATGCACAGACACACAAATGAGCAAAGAAACTCGGATGTTTTCTCTGGAGTAAAATTTCAGGTGATTTCCTTTTCCGCTGTGATCAGCCTGCAGTGATAAATCAGGCGCTGAGGTTTTTTTGTTTAAACCTGTGGCGCCTCTCTTCTTTTTACCTATCGGCAAAAACAAAACAAAAAAAAAACCTCAGTGTTCAGTCAAACGCAATTCGACTGTGCTCAATGGGGAATATTTACAATTTCTTCAATTCCTAGGAAATATCTCTCTCTGATACAAAACAGAGTCCGGGCAGAAGTCTTTGTTGGCATTCTTCTGAGCTGTTCTGGGTCAAACTCTTACAAATAAAAAAGTCTCATCCACTCAACTTCTGATAAAACATTCCTAACCTTCATATTCCCTTTGCTGCCTTTGTGGCTGATTCTTTTCCTCGGCAGACCCATTATTGTTTTTCCTTTTCCTTTTTTTTTTTTTGTTTTGTTTTGTTTGTCACCTCCGTTTCCACTTTCCCCAGGTTACCATTAGTCTTTAATCTGCACATGCTCCGCTGCCACCCAGTATCCACAAACAAAAGGAGAGGAACACGAAGCTGCAGCGAGTATACGCACATTTGTATGCTGTGCTGTTTCTATTACAGGCGACTCCCAACTTCCACCTCACCGTTGTTAGTGTTGTTCAAAGAGGAGATACCACTGAGACACCCCCCTCCCCCAAAGGATGTCACCGAGCCTAAACATAGCACTCTCAGCATATCAGCTGCAGATGGAAAGGAATGCAAATGAAAGAATAGGTTATAAACTGTCATCACTCCTGCGAGCAGCGCAGGGAGCAGTGTGTGGAAACCCCCCCGCCCCCTTTTATTTTTTAAGAGCACTCTCCGAAACAGTGCCTCTAATTATTTATGCTAATGCTAATGGCTAAGTGGCTCCGCGTCAGAAAAAGCGACCATCGGTTGCCGCGACCAACCAGTCTTGGCCGAATCAATTCTAATCATTGAGTCTGTGTCTGAACTGATGACAGTTTTCTCTCCTGTCATTTGGTGTCCTAGAAAACATAATGCACTTAACCCCGCACCATGCTGGGGTCCATTAGCACACTTTATTATTACGCTGTGAATAGTGACCTTTGAAGAAGCACTCAGGGACGCAGGAATCGAGTTCTCCTTTTTTTTTCTTTTTTTTTTTTTTGGGGCACTGTTTCTGCAGAGTCTCCAGACAAACATGGAAATCCACTTAAGAGGTGCAAATATATGACCTGTCCCATTCTGTCCCACTCTGCGATGTCCCAGTCCTTCTCCCCTCCCGCTAACCCGACCATCTGTCTCACCTGGACTCACCTGAAGCGTTTGCAGAGACTCATCCCGATATTTTTTTAAACATTTTTTTGCCACTTTTAATTAACCTGCCTATCAATTAAAACGGAGTGTCTGCTGTGTGTAAATGAGTAATTAAGGAAATGGGCTGGGAGGTAAATGAATAGGTGAGTAAATTGGTGAGTCATTAAATTAATAGCTATGCGAGGGAGTCAGTGATCATCACAGATACACCTATTACGGTCCAATTCATAAGCACGATACCAAGACACCGGAGAAGAGAAATGCAAAGATGTGTTTGAGGTGATTGAGAAACAGCCTCTCATTTCACATTACCGTTACAGTTTGTCCAGAGTATATTTTACAGTAAAACTTCCTGTACATATGTTTATATTCCCTTTAAAGGTGCAACGTGTAATAATTTAAGTTTTAAACAATGTAAAACTAAGATTAACAACATGATGAAGGAAAAAAAAGAAGAAAAAAAATTGCTTCTGACATTTTGTTATGGCCCTGCTTCTTGCTATCTGAAACCGCCTCCTGGTGGCCCAGAACGAATGTAATAGTGGTGCAAACAACACCCATACTCCCCAAATGCTCCGAGCACCCAGTGTCGAACACTGACTGCTAACCTAACTGAGTTTACTGGCCTTACTGCCGCTACAGCTGGCAGCAGTTACTCTGTTGATATGCTGCCCCCCACTTGTTTGAAGAGTTAATTCAACAGGTGGCCAATTCTGACACATTGTACCTAATAACCACATAATAAAGAAATGTTCCTAATGGAAAATATTTGTTCTTCTTCAACCCGCTCACCAGAATAAATGTTGGGAATGTGTGTTTTTGCATTTAGTCATGTTGCAGCTTTTCGTTTCTTAAGGTTCAATTTTCAGTCAAATGTACTGACATAACTGTGGTTATGGTCTGGTTATGGTTTATGCACAAAAACCACTTGGCTCGGGTTGAGAAAAACCTCTTATTTTTTCACTTTGGTGTACCTGCTTTGGTTGCCACAAACATGACTGGAGGATTCCCCCCTGCTTGTCAAAAATATCTGATCTTTGGCAACACAAACATGAAACATGAAATGTTCTCAAAGGTCTCCTTAAAGTCATCCAGTGGTTTCACAGTTACGGATGTTGAAACGCAGTCTGGAGCTGTGGTCACTGGCTTGGTAGCCTTCTCGTCTGTAACCATCAGCCCCCATCCAACCCTCACGTAGTCATACGAAAATTAAGGGCGTGTCGGTGAGCACGGTGAAAAAAAAACAGGTGAGCTGAAGTGAAAGTTTGGCTACTTTACAATAACAAGTGCTCAGGCAAGTAAGTCCTCAAAATAACTAATCAAATAAGAGTACAAAACAGAACAAAACTATATGACCACGTTAAAAGAAAGTCTTCAGTTTTTTTTTTACCATTTATTTCTACTTGTATTTTATTTCTCCTGATTAGATGATTAAGTATATGTAAACCAGATCAACGTAGTCTTTATCGGTGTGATCACAAAAAAACTAATCTATAGTGCTTGCTGTCTTCATTTAGCAAATAAATCAACAGTTATGCATTGTTCCTGTGCTATCATGTAAAATAAGATATGTCAGAGTCCTCACACTTTGCAGTAATCACATATCATGATCACACCATACATCAAGAATTATAAAGGCTACAACTTGTGTTTGTCCCATAATTCTACAAACCCTTATGTATTACAGAGGGCACGCTGAAAGAAGAACATTACTTGTGCAAATGAAAACCTAAGGCTAAGAATAAACCTGACATTTCCAAAGAAAACATCTAATATCTCACGGCTCATTTGGGCTAATTAGGAGGTAATGATGTAAAATGTCATCATAAATCTTCCGATAAATATACATTATACATTTGTATTCACTTCTCGACTCTTACCTGAAAGAGACCACGTGTGGTTAAAAGGCTGTCAGTGACAAATGCACATATTTATCAGTGTGACTTGGATAAAGCAGGAGGACCTGTAGTCTTGATACGTGACACCCTATACCAGGGGCTCTCAACCTGAGGTGGGGGGGGCAAACTGTGGGAAGCTTGGGTGGTGGTGGTGGATGAGCAAGGGGAGAATTACTGCGTGGAACTAAGTTGAATCATCATGATCCATGTACGGCAAACAAGCACAAGTTTGCCAATGCTGTCGGAGTTTAACTCCGCTGAAATTAACCCTGGGTCCTTTTTTTAAAAAAAAAAAATATCTGCTTCGCGATCTGTATTAATGATCCATTGAAGCAAAATGTGAGGTGGGGTGCATGAACTTTTTGTCCGCCTCTGAACTGGGAAATAAAAGAAAAAGTCTGAGACAACTCTGTGGTACAGTGCTCATCAAGTTAAACCTGTTGGGAATTCACGCGGCATAAACAGACAAACTCACAACCCTCAGTCAGCTCATTGTCAGTGCTCTGATGCCCTGACCTCAGATCAGCATTCACAACTGCAGTCTGAGCCGTGGCTTACCGGCATCCAAATGACTACTCCAACAAATACACTTCACTCACAACAGAGGCAGTACAGTATGAAGTGCAGTAAAGGGAATGCAAGTGTTTTAGTTAACCACTGCTTAACAACACCGTGTTTGCCATAACCACAATCAAGCAGTTATGGGCACTATGTGGCCGAAGCCTGATAATCTATTAATAATAATAAAATCTCATCATTCATTTATTAAACTTATTAAAGCTTTTTAGTTTAAGGTATGATGTAATTTCTATGTTTATCTCTTTTATTTTGGTATATTCATTTATGTTGTTTCAACTTTGGATTGTGTCATTCTGTCTTATTTGTATACTACCTTTATTCTACCCCTGAGTATGAAACTTGCTGTATAAATAAAACTGCCTTGCCTTGCAAAAAAAAAAAAGAGGAAGTTTGGAGGACCCACACTTCATCTGCACAGACCATCTTCTGCTGAACTTTCAAATGACTGTGGACCTTGGCCCGCATCTCAGTGCTGAAAAACAGAAAAAAATGAAAAGTAGAACTTTCCACAGCGCACGCACACAAACACACACACACACACACACACACACACACACACACACACACACACACACACACACACACACACACACACACAATGAATGGGGGCGATTTAAAGAGACAGTGCTTCAAATGTACATACAAGACATACTTGAATAAAGGTAAACTCAAACATTAACCACTTCACGGTTATGCACTACTGTAGTTGAATGTTATTGGTAGCTTTGCACAATATTGATGTTCACGTCTGGCAGTAGGGTTGGTTTCTTGTGAAGGTGGCGCCACTTGACATTGTGGGTAATTTACAGTACATTTGGCAGGCATTTGATTTACTGATTAAGCCAGAGCTTTAATTAACTGTGAATTTATCATTTATCAATGAACGCTAGAATAAATAGTTACCACAGGCATTCTTATGTGGAAAATAACTATTTGTTTCTCCTTAATTGAGTTAATTTGAAAGGACATCACTAACACTGTGTTATAAAATTCCATACACCCTGAGGTGAGATTTTATAACCCATCACTCACCCCTTATTAATGGGTGATTCTGCATGAACTGTCCTAGGTCAGCTCAGTTAAGATATGTCTGGTAGTGTAGGCCTAGTTATACAGCAGCCATGTCAGGACCTCCCTGCTTCTGACCGCACCAATGCCACTGGACATCCACAATGCACTTAAGCCTCCATTGATTGCCCGAGTCATGGTGGAGTTCCACCTCAGGGGTGAGTTGGGTTCCCGCTGGCTGCATGTGATTGTCGCTCAGAGAAGACCGCCTGCGGTGGTGCTCAGCAGGACCCCCCGCAGACTCTATCAAACACACTTCACTCTGCAGCAGCAGCCCACCGACCAGGAATTCGTCACCTATTGAAGATCGAGGACAAAAGTTTGCGCTCGAAAAAAAGGTGTTTAAACGAGATTGAGCTCAAAGGATGAGGCAGTATCTTTGGCTCTGAAGCCAATTTAACCACAGATGTTCCCAGGAAATTAATCACCACAAATCAAACAAACACGTAGTGTGAGTGGCATAGTAGAAGAAGAAGAAGAAGATTTATTCAAAAAGCAGAGGGAAATGAAAACAGCTTACTGAGACCCACATTTCCATTTCTCTTTAGGCGACAACTTCTAGTAGCTGTAGTAATCATTACAGCTGCAGAGGAGGAAGTGAAGCGGTATAATGAGCGAAGTTTGTGTAGAGAGTTGGTCTCTAACAAGCACAGGACTTTCACCCAGTAGATCACTATTCAAGTCCAGGGTGAAACCAGAAGTCAACAGGAAGTTCTTTTGACATGCTAATGTTGGTAGGTTAGGTCACCTATATATTGTAACAGAAGGTACCAACGTAATGTAGCTACATACGTAACTGAAGGTACAGAAGTACCTGAGTGGTTTTAACCTAAACCACAATGTTTTCCTAAACCTAACCAGGTAGTTTTAGTCTCTAAATCTAAATAGATTATTTTAGTGCTGAAATCTGACCAAATAATTTTAGTGCCTCCACCTAACCAAGCTGGTTTAGTGCTTAAACCTTAACAAAAACATTTGGTTTCCAAATCCAACAAAATGCTTTTATTACCGAAACCTAACAAAGTAGTGTTAGTGTCTGAACCTAGTCACACTGCCAGCATGTGACAAAGCTTCAGTACACCTGTTGCTGGCATGCGTCACCTCTCATGTTGTTTTGAGAACTACATTGTGAGTCACTGGCAAATAAACCTATTCAGCTGTTTTGACGTGAGCCTGTGTTGCCAGGTGCTTTCTGATAAAGTGAAGAAATGAGAAAAAAGGTAAACTACAACGACTACAAGTTGAAACCAAAATGGGAAACAAGGATGATGCCAGTGAGTTAAAAGCAATGGCAAAAAAAATATGTTTTCATTTGTCATTTAAAGATATACACAGAACTTGCATGTTTCATAGTGTAGGAAGATCCAGTTTTGGTGCATGGTTAAACAACAGATGAGCTGCAAAATGTAGTATTTTTGTAACAGCTTGTATAAAATAAAACAAAATAGCACGACAAAGAGCCGGTGATACAGGCCGATGCACTCTCATTTTTGTTGTAGTTAAAATCCTGGCAGCAGAGCTCTCAAATGTAACCGTTTTGGAAGATAACCCCAACCCCAATAAAAGATAGCCGTAATGTAACATGCTGTATGCAAGACCAACAGGTGTTTGCGGACCAACAAGAATTCGACAAAACGTTTCACTTTTTAAACGTGAATCTTTAACGTCTGCGTCGCTGCTGAAATAGAGGAAATTGAGATCAAATTAAAGCATACATGCAGTGTAGCACGACTGTAAAGTACTGTTAGTCATTGTAATAAAGGGGATGGTGCATTTGTCTGCAGCTCAAATAACAATCATCTTTTAAATATTTAATGGTATGTCTTAGCAGCTGAAAAAGAATCACCTTGACTGAGACACTCAAGTTTGTCCGCACCATCTTGAAGCCTCTGATATTCAGAAATACTTTTTTTCCCACTTTTGTATGAATTTTAATTGGCTTCAACCGTAGCTTTCACTTCTTTGAACATACTTTGGGAAAATACTCTTCATCTTTGTCTGCTTTGAAAACATCTCCTCCTCAGATCATGGAGCAGCAGTAAATTCCCCCCCCCCCCCCCCAACCCCACCACATTTTAAAGCAAAACAAAAAGAAAACGAAAGGTGAGAAACAATTGCTTAAATACGAGTTTTGCCATGCAGAGGCTGGACATATGACGCAGCTGACGGTAACCGTTGTGTGCCTCCATGCTGCGCTGAGAACACACTGTGTGGGCGGAAGCACGAGAGGCTTTCTGATTATAACCAGAGGGAAGACAGCTTGCATAGATGATGCTCATTATTCTAAATATCCCCATTTTTCTTGAGTGCCTGGTGGATGGCACACCAGCGCAGCAGCGTTTAATTGTCAAGTTGCAAATCCCGCCCCTCGGCCTACTTCCAGTCAACACTGTGCCCGCGACATTCCAAGTGTCGCCCCGACCTGGACGGCCTTTTTTTCACTGCCCGTCAATGAGATTCATTCACGGCCGCCCGACAGCGATGCCTCTCCTTTTTCTGACTCTGAAAACGAGCAGGAGTGACAGCGTTGCCTCTGGCTCATGAGAATAAACCATTAATGGCTTCTCATGGTGCAGGAGGTAAGTGAATCTGTTGACCAGACACCCAGCAGCATGAAACTCCCGGGCTGCCCATGCATCAGTGTCTGTGTGGAAAAGCGTACTCCTAACAGCTGCTCCAGTCGTGTGACAGCAGACAAGATAAGCAGGCATTGATTTTTCACCTCCCTCGACATTGGCTGAAAGGAGAATCCTGCCCCGATATAATTGTGCCAGGTCGTCGTTTTGCAGCCGGTGAATAGGATAGGAGCCAGCAGATGTCTGTAAGCAGCGAATGACTAATATGACACACACTACACGGATTGAATTGACCTCATGAACACCGTTCACGCTTGTTTGCAAGCAAACTCATCTGAAGTGCCTCAGTGGAGAGGTGAGCAGTTCAGTTTAAACTGCAGACTGAATTTCTGATCTGCGCAGAATGTACCCGGGCTGCTTTGTCTTCACAATATTAGGCCCTTATCCACTCTCCTTAAAATACCAGCCATACTTTCCAATCCGCATCACAAATTTGCAAATTTATTCAACATATTGTTCTTCATACATCACACATGCACACACTGTGCCGAGAAACAAGCCCGCAGTAATGGCTGTTGTTAATCTGGATAAACATATTTCTATAAACACCTTTGAGACATACTTAGAAATAAATGAACTGAATGGGTTTTTTTTTTTTTTTTTTCCTGAGCGGATAAAATCCCCGCAGTGAAGAAGATCAGACACATAGCAATTTCATGAAATACATTAATTTATTCATAGGCCCGCTATAGTGGTTTATGTTTTGTCTTTCTGCATGCCAGCAACCAGACACACACACACACACACACACACACACACACACACACACACACAGTGATTTGTCTCAAAGAGACTGTAATATTTTCAGCACAACTGAAACGCAGCCCGTGGCACTGACTTTATAGCCGAGCTGATGGACCATAACTTAGTCCCTTAAGGATTTCACAGAGGTTTTCTACAGCGGCTTATTGCAGAGTGTGTGATGCAATTTGCAAAGATTGAGACATTTAATTGTTCTTGTCCCTTTTTTTTTTTTGTGAACCTATAGAACACGAAAAGGAACTCTGGAGTCTTATCCAGTCAGTTTGCTGCAGGAAACACTTGTGTAAACTTTTTTCTCCCTATAGAGCTTTTTCAGCAAAAAAAAAAAAAAGAAAAGAAAAGAAAAGAAAAGAAAAAAAAAGAAAATTAATTGGAAAGGCATTTTTTACACAATCTTACATCAGCACAATGACACCACTTAGGTTTCCTGTCAGGGTGAAACTGTTTCCTCAAGTGCTCATCTATGCATGAGGTTGACTTTGTATAATGCCGTCATTTTGCTTTGACAAATCAAAGAGCCATGAGTAGAACTGAAGGGGCGTTAATGAATGAAAGTCAGGGGCCGTATTCAGAAAGCTTCCCTGTGTTAAGAGTCGGTCCTGGGGATGAAATGATGGGGTTTCCTTGGAGACTTCCTTTAAAGTGAAGACTCGAAAACAACCGTTAAAGGTCATATTGACAGTGTTATGTCAATTATGTCTTCTCTCTTTTTTTTAATTCATCTACAGAGCTTGTGGAAAGGTTAAGAAAAAAAGCATATCTTTTCCTGTATATCTGTGTTTCGTCAGAAATCAAGAATCTTGGCAGGTGCCAGGGTTGTGGGAAAGTTCACCACTGTGCACCCAGTATTCTGCACTCCCCTGATGCTGGCTAGCTGGCATTGGGATCATTAGCGGTATTCCCCCCCGGTAGGGCAACAAACAGACAGCAGCTTGAGGCGGCAGTTGAATCAAACAACAGCCCTGTTGTAAAGTGAATGCGATGGAAGAGCGGAGATAGAGCTGCCCATTTAGCGGCTGAATGTGATCAAAAGCACCTCCAAGACAGCTTCCGAGGTGAAAAACTGTTAGGAGTTTGGAGGAGGACTTTAAAGAGCCTCATGAGTATCTTGAGCGGAGGGGGAAATGGCGGCGAAGACCAAGGGCCAACCCAAAGCAATCGTGCGCTAACTGCCGAAATTAAAGTGATCACAGCACTAAGACATTTGGCAACTGTAAATATGCAACAGGGCGTTCTTCAGTGGAGAAATTGTACAAGCAATTTCAGCGCTTTTCATCCCGCCCCCCCATATCACACTGCGGTGTGCTCCTTTGAAAACTGGATTTACATTTGTTAATACCAACTACTGTAGATTAAGTAGGCCTACTATAATTACCATCATGTCAAGCACAAGTAAGTAAATAGCACTGAGCTGTCTACAAGTAAGTGAATAGCTCATGGCACAATGCCGTTCTCAAACATTTTGCAGGCTCCTTTTTAAAGTACGGCTCATAATTTTTTCAACAGAGATATCCATATACTTGCCAAGCCCTCCAGATTTTTCCCTTGGGGAGGCCCATTTTTTGCCCTCTCTCCTCTCACAGTTCTGTATTTCTCCTGTATATCTGACTATTTTTCACCCTTTTTCCCCTTTTAGTTATAAACACCTGTTTCTGGCAGTGTGCTGCCTGTAGTCAGCTGTCTTCGTCCTCCTGGGTGAGTGAGACAAAGACAGAGAAATGTATAGGAGGAAGACTATGTAAACACATTTCAGATGCCCCGGAGAGAAGAATTCCCTTTTCTTATGTGAAGGTTCAAAGCAAAGGCGCTCTTAAAACTGCCTTGTCTATTTTTTCTCGGTAAGTCACGGGGGTCACAACATGTCAAACATGGCAGTGGCACGTGCAGGCTCTCTAAAGGACAATGAACGAAAAATGACACTTTCACATCAAATAATGGGATCTATCATGCCTCACTGAGATAAAAGATCCTTTCCCTTCCTTGCCCAGGGTTGCTCAAAGAAGTTTCCTAAATCTCTTCTTAGCTAGGACTCCTTGCTTACATTTTTAAGGCCCTCCAAGCGTACTTTGAGAATGTCTGTGAATGCTGCCACTGATGTACAAGTAAAATTCCTTGCAATCCGTAAGGCTTAGTCGTACAAACGCTTCACATTTTTATGGTCACGTCACGCCTTTGTGTTGGATGTTTTTATTAGAATATGACAAACGTTGCCATGGACTCCACTCAGAGCTAACTCCGCAGTCAGAGAGCGATGTCACCACTCAGCCGGGTGATAATCACAGTGAGCCTGGATGGATGCCGGTGAGGAGGATGGTGGTCGGATGTTGGCACCAGCGCTGGCCGCTTAAGCCAGTTGGCTGCAGGAGCAGCTGATTGGGTTAATAAAGATCCCGCTGAGTAGTGATTGGCTCCCATGTGTGAAAGTGGGGGTAAAAAGGAAAAGCTTGAGGCATTGTTGGAGTTGGCTCTTGAGAAAACGGCGAGTTTTCATAAATTGAAGAGGGACTGGGCGGATTTGCATTAACAGGGGTCCTGCTGTGGCTGTTTGACAGTAAAAGTCACACTGGATATCTTTAGTTTTGTCTTTTGTATTTTGCTGGTCAGTTAGCTCAGGATTAAAAACTCTTTTAGAGGATTTGCCTTTTTTTCTTGGCTGAATGAATGTTGGCCACCGGGTAACACTTGAAAACTAGAATGGCACTCAGGAGAGCACTTAAACTCCACCAATGCCCAACAGTTCCTTTTTAATTCAATCAAGCCTGAAATTTAAAACCGCAAGATACAGGCTTTTATTGGGATCCCCATCAAATTATACTCACTTATAGATGCCAGCAACATAAATACACCTGATTTTATTTTTCAGGAAGATCCGTACATCATTCCCTGAGACAATATCAAAACGCCCTATCTCGCCACCTTAAAGAAAGTGAGAAGGAAGAAAGGAGAGTGAGAAAGTGACCAGCTGGGATAGAATATTAAATTGCTTTGGATCCATTGCATCATGAGTATTAAGTGATATAGAGAAAAACATTTCTGTATTTTTCATGGGCTTTAAGTGTCGTGTCTGTGCTCGGTATCAGCCAGTGCACATCTAATGTCAAGGTGTAGTTCCTGCAACATCATATTTATTGTTGCTCCAGGACCATCATTGCAATTGACCAATCACATTTTTGTAGGGTCATGGCTTTCCAACCTGGGGAGGAAACAAATTGAAAATATGGGTAAACCTTTCTAACATTTGTTTGACATTGTAATACAGTCTATTTAAAGCCAAACCACGATATTATTACCAAACCTTCCTATATTTGTTGGCTGAACCCAACCAAGATGAAGATATGCTCCAGTCGGGTCACAAACTCTGATCTCTATGTCACAATTAATGGTGCACCAGGACCATTATTGCAACTGACCAGAAGAGAGTGAGAGAGAGAGCTCTGTGTGGAATTGTTGGTCATTTGCCATAATGGTCCTGGAGCCCCATTAATAGTGATGTCGCAGGAACAACAAGTAGCAATGCAGCGTATCAGATAAAACATCACCAATGCCCCTGTTTAAATATCAGGATCAGGTGAGGACTTGTGCATCTCTATGGAGCTGTGTTGACCAGTCGGACTGTGACTTATCCAGGAGGTCTAAAGAGGTAAAGGTAAGGATAGAGAGGCTGCATTTCAAAATAATCTACCTGGAATTCTTTTTTTGGTATGTCTTGATTAGCTAGTGTTGTGCACAACTAGATGAGATTGCATTACTTTCCAGAAAAAGGTCAGGTCAGGTTTACAAGTAACATCTCAGACGCATAACCAACCTTTTTTGTTGTTGTTGTTGTGGACCTGCCACTCCTGGTGCCCCCAGTGATGAAAAAACACAAAACAATGTGGTGAAAGTGCCCTCTTGGATGCCCCTATGGTAGTTAGATTACGATGAAACCAGACCACTTCCTGTGAGCCGGTGCCCTACCTCACACAGCTGGTGCTCTTTTATTTATTTATTTATTTTTTTACCCCTCAAACAGAGTCAACCACTACCCCTGTGGTGGCATGTTTAACATTTGAACTTTTCCTAGATAACATCAGATTAATCGGATGGTGAGTCAAGTCTTGATTCATACCATATATATATATAATTATATATATAATTAAAGGTCATCTGAATCATGACATTATACATTAGACGTGATATTTTGCATAATGGCATGTGGAACTAGAGGATGTTTAATGTCAAACTCGTACTCGACCCCGCTCTTGCTGATAATCGCTCTTGTCAAGTAATTGACGTAATCGTCATCATCGTTTACTGATGCAAAGTTTACTCAAAGTTAGCTCTTGGTAAAACTGTCATCCGTGATCACCATGATGATCTCAATAAGACTGCATGCAACGACTGAACTGTGCATGACCTCTTTGATCCCTTGTGGCCCAGAGCAGGTTAAAGATAAAGAAGACATGAATGCTGATGGTATTCAGATGATTGCCTTTGGACCTGGACACATCAGAAAAATATAGCAGCCTGCCCTCTAATTAAATGTTTTAGCCGAGCAGCTTCCACCGCTGTAGCCTGGGATATATGGCTGACGTTTTTACCAGGCCACTTAGGAATATTTGTGCCCCCGGCAGCTTGGCTTTTCAGCAGCGATGCTGTTCAGATTCCAGTGTCTAATTGGGCGTGCTGCTCCTTGGCAGCATTTAAACTGCTGCAAGGCACTGACATGAAGTTTCACGTTGACTTTGTTAGTCTTGTTGTCATGTTTGTAATGAAAAGAATGTGCGTTACAGGATCTCAGGGGCACTCTCACCCCCCGTCGTTATGATACGTCTTGATCAGATGCGGCAAGCGAGCAGTTGTCTTACGACACCTAGCATTCTGTTGTACCGGTGCTTTCATGGGAAATAATTGCAGTTTCACACAAAAAGAGGGAATGTTTTCCTGGTTTTCTGCTGATGATACAAATGGTTTGATCTCCTCTAATGATTAAATATAGAAACTAAATTCTGTACGTGAACTACTTTTTTTTTATACACCGTGGGGAAGAAGGGGAAATTACATCATCGCAAGCCCGGTTTCCTGAAAAATCTTATCTCGCAGTACGTGCTGCCCTACGTTCTTATGTTGATAAGAATGGGCTTGCATGTTCTTTTCCGCTTTCAGCGCTGGACCCAAGTGTGTCTGCGATGAACACACAAAAGGACTTTCACAATTTTGATATTCCGGAGATCTGTATCTTCTGTTAAGCATATTAGACAGTCTGAATAACAGCCTATAGCAGTTTTACAAAATTAGATATTTAAATCACTTTTTTTTTTTTTCATACCACAGACATTCTGTGGGCTTCGGCTGCCTCTAATTCTGATTATATATGCTCTGCGATGCTTCAAGTCGAACAGTCCTCAAAGATTCACACACAACACTTAATAAAGTTTCACTGATGTCATCAGCTTTACGTAAAAGAGTCCTGTCTGTTCTCCTGTTGTTTGTAGCCTACTCGCTTCTATCCCTGTGCAAAAAAAAAAAAAAAACACTGAATAAATTTGCCTTATTGAAAAAAACTCCAAAACATGATTTAACAGGATGTCACTGATATCAGATTACTGCATGACATCCTTAGAAGTTCATAATTTGCTCCTTTTGGTGTTATGCAAATTTCCTTTGAGCTGACGGCTGCAATTAAGGCAGAGTTATTGTAAAAACTCCGTAAATGGAGCGGCCTTGCTCGTGAACCAAGGCGACACACATGTCAGACCGGCTCCTCAGAGAGAAAACGTGTGAGCCCAGCTGTGACAAGCTTCATTAATAACTTTCTTGTGGCACCTCCAGATATTTCCATTCCGGTATAATCTCCAAATCTCTTTAAATTAAACAGAATGTATGAGGCTCTGCATGTCAGGTTCATCTCGGAAAAGCGCCGCAACTGCAGTCACTTCACTGTCACTCTGACTTTATTTACCCTTCCCACCTACTGCAACAGTCACCAGAAACTACCTACATTCCCTTCAATGGGATGAAATGTTACTCCACCCAGGCTCACTTTTTAACATGATTCAGGCAACAAATAAAATGTGGTTAGGATTGGACAGCAGAGATATTTGGGTAGGATTTAGGCAGCAAAAATGCTCCGTTCCATTCAGTCTCACAGTAAGCCATGTCAGTCAGTGAGCATGCAGGATACCAGAGTCCTGGAACTAGCACAACTAAATCGAAACGAGGCATCATTAATGTTAGAAATTCCACGTGCTTGTCTTGCTTTGAGTCAAAATGTCTGCTGTGTCAAGGGACGACAATGAATAGAGCAAGTGATGTGGGATAAAGAGTGACAAGGTCCTTATCGGGAGGAGGCTCGGGTTGATGGATGGTTAAAAAAAAATCCAGACCTTCATCATGAGACCTAACTATGTAACTTGAATTATATCACATACATGATCTTTTCCTAAACCTAGTAACTTTAGTGTCTAAAGCAAAAACGTATGCAAACATTTTATAATATCAACCACCTTGACCGTGACCACAAACGTCTGTTTTGGCACAGCAAAGGTCCATAACACATGTCGCCCGTCCTCTCCAGCGGTCATATACTGTAGGCTACATCAACATATGCCATTCTTGCAATCAACCTATTTAGTCGGTTAGATATGAGGACATCACGCATCTCTCCACCCTCAAATCAGTGCGGTGTAACTAAGGTGAGGGTAAAGAGACAAAAAGAAAAACGTAAAAAGCCAAAAGTTAAGATTGGGGCTAGTAAGTTTGCAGCTAACAGTAGCATTCAGCATGATGAAAAACACACAGCTCCATCAACATCAAATGACATTATGTCGTTTACTCTCTGCAGCCGAGTAGCGTTCCTCGCTCTGCCGTGTGCACTGTAGTCATCAATCAAATTTTCCTAGAATGATTCGGTCCCACCCCATCTTGCTGACCGGTTTGACAACTTTGCAATGACACTTGAAATCTCACTCTCATTGAAATGACAAAAGCAAGTGGTGTGGTGAACTTGCAAATGGATTTAAATATATCTCTGTCTATACTCAATAGCAAGTAGAAGGTAATGAGGAGTAAATCTCGAGCTACATAGAAACACGTCGCCTAGCAATCCCATTGTCTTGTGCATCCTATTTTTCAAGCAGTTTTTCGCTCGAGCACATAAAAGGTAAAAATAATCTCAATTTTTCTAGTGCAAGGCGTAGAGCTGAACCGCTTTTTTCCATTTATTACATTTGTGTGGCCCAGTTCCACGGGGGACACCTCACTGTTTTGCTCGGCGTGTTTCTGAGGCTTAAGATTCTGGCGGTAACATATAAAAAGCATTGAATAGATTAAAAATGAATTGTTACTTTTTTTTTTTTTTTTTTGCAAAAAGTAAGTCCTAGTCCTCAGCAATCAGCTCTATAAATAGAAGACTTTAACATTATTCAAATAACTTGCGCTGCAGTGAAAAATGGTTCCATTCAAATGAGTGGATGACAATTAATTAGAGGAGTTCAGACGTGTAGCAGAGTGAACTTGGTGCGGAGGTCTATTCGCAGGCCAGTGGAGCTCAGAGCTCATTAGTTTTTACACTATGATTAATAGTATCATCGATACCACATCAGAAATGTTTGTCACAGTTTCAGGATTCTCAGGTAGCCGGACTGCAGTTATCCATCACGGATGACATTTACTGTTGCATATTAATGCACCCAAGTTTCATAGGTTCCCCCACAGTGATTGATGCAGCAGATTGTCCCCGTATCTCGCTCGCCACAGCCCCGCAGAATACCAGATGAATGGGAGATCTTTTTCCCAGACTCGCTGTGACGCAGAGTTGTATCAATGGATGGTTTCTCCACACTGCGCCTTAATGACAGGCAGTGATAAGCCTGTTTACACACTCTCACTAAAGGCACTTTTTTTTTCCCACTGCGGTCCTTTCTCAATTGAGCCACAGCAGCAGCAGTGTGTGTGTCTTTTGCATTGCTCGGCGGCAGAGTCACAACATAGTTTGTCTCCTCTTCACAGAACACGTCATTTTGTTTCCCCTGCTGTATATCAGTTTTCACAGTCTGCTTAATCTGTCGAAAATGTCTGCCCGCATGTGTTAACATATCCAGCAATTATTCAGCATATTGCTCTGATTGTTTTATTACTTCCAACATTTTTTTTTTTCAGATTTTGGTCACGTATTCATATTGTTCGTCATTTCCTCGGCTCCCTCGCAGACACTTTGCAACTGGAAGGAGCGCGTTTGAAAAAAAAAAAACATTATTTTTTGAATGTGGATGTTTTGTTTTGTTTTGTTTTTTTATGGATTAATCATTTAGTCTGTTCAGTAACAAACAGGAGTCAAACATGGCCGACCCAGTTTATACGAGCCCAAACTGATGACTTCAAATTGTTTGTTTTGTCCGACCAGCAGTCCAAATCACAGATATTCGATTAATAAAAGGCAGCGAGCGCTCAGGATGGAATAGAGGAATGGCTGACACGATTAATCACTTATCCAAATTGTCGTTAATGGACGTCTGACTAATCGTTTTGGTCATCTCAAACACTCTGCTGCCTTGAAGTGACTATTCAGAGGTTCAGGATGGTTCATTCAGGTTCGCCATTGTTTGCGTTTGTGAAGACTGCTGAAGAGGATTGCCCTGTAGTTCAACTTGCCTTGTGAGACAGGCCCCCCAGGCCTTTTCGACTGATAATAAATGCACTTTCAAAGCCAAAAAGGAAATCTAGCGAACAGCTGCGCAGACACAAGGCCAGCTTTACAGTCGAGGCAGAAGGTATAGGAGGCCTTTTCCCCTTTATTCTTTATGCTCTTAGGGGAGATGGTATATAGACACACAGCACATTTATGTTGCAGTTAGAGGCAATATGGCACGCTCAATAATGGGGGGGTGGGGGGCATCAACTCTGGCATTTGTTTACTTCTAAATCCTCTCTCTCAAAAAAAAACAACAAAACTCTGTTCATGCTTCATGTCACCATCTGAGTGGAATGAGAGCGCCTGTGATCACCACCGTGGCAGACGCTCTTTTTGTTTTAAGTAATTCAGCATCGGCGAGACGAAAGTTCCGACCTTGAATGTGCTCCAAACATTACATTTGGCTTATGAAGGCAGCGGCCTCATGCAACAGTGTCTTATCACTGTGGCCTTACTGTGCTGAAATTATGATGATTATTTACTTTGACATTAGAGTGGCGAAATCCAATCAGCTGTTCTCATAACCATATTTTCAATGTGTAAGAACTCTTGAAAAAGTGCAACAGTTAGTGAAGAAAGTCTCAGAACGACATTTTTCCGTGTGTGTGTATGTGTGTACGGAACTTGTTTATATTGTTTATATGTGCTTTCTTTGCCTTTCCCTCAGGATCCACTTTCCTTTGCCGGATCAGCGTTTATTCTCCACCTGTGCTTCCTTGTCCTTTATGCGCTTCACATCCCACATCCTTCTGCAGTCATGTCTCAAGGTAATGAGGAACAAGAAGAAACTCGGCATGAGTAAGGTTGACAGTGGTAGAAGTTTGCGGAATACATTATTGTGGATTTTCTGTGCATGCACACACTTTTTATCCAGATTTTTTTTTTTTTTTTTTTTTTTTTTGCTGAAGACACAAAAACACAGTGGGATACCAACCAAGAAAAACACAGTGTCTGAATAGCTGAAATGGTATAATGTTGACGAGGGACCCCTTCCCAGAGTCTCATCTTGGCCTTGGTTCAGTCCACCTAACATTAAAGGGGCACTGTGTAGTTTTGGAGAAGAAATTCAAAATCAAAGTTTTAATATTTATGATATTAATGAGGAAAGAATACAATCTCAGAAATACTTACTTTTTGCATAATTGAATAAACAAGCAGTACAGATACAATACAGAAAGAATAAACATTTCTGAGTTTGTATCGTTACGTCATTGTTATTGTAAATATTGAAATTCTGATTACAAATTTCTTCTCCAAAACTACATAGTGCCCCTTTGAAGCAAATCTCTTTCCTTTTTTTTTATTATTTGTCTTTATCCGTCACAGTGTTATAGATGTTCTTGTGCATTACAAGAGTCTTAAAAGTCAAAGGCCAAAGTTGGCACCAACGAAGAGCTCCTCTCTCACACTGAAAACACTGCTCCTGTAACGCCTCATCAGTGGTCCCGCATTTAATTCCATGACTTTGTGACATCAAACTACCTCACCTTGTCACTCAACCACATACTTTATGCCTTGCAGCTAGTTTGGCCCGAAATAATTAATTTGGCACAGCTGCTCTGGCTCAGGGCATGTGTGAGATGACCAGTTACAGGAGACTGGGTATTCCGGAGGCGGGGCCTTATAGAGACTAAAACAGCGTTCCAAACAGGGAGAATACAGTGCAGCACTGGATGGTACAAGGTTTATGTGCTCTTCGAGCACTAAGGCATGTAAAGATATTCTAGTAGTAACCCCAAATAAAAGTATCAGCAGGATAGAGTTATATTGAACAGTAATTACATTTCTGTCATGAAACAGCACTGTGTCTATTTTAGGGCTTGGCTCTCGCTCAGTCACCACAGATCACGTGACCTGAGAGTGGAACTGAGTATGGTCATGTTGGCAGCCGTGTTTCTTTTCAGAGACAGTTTCCATTGTTGGACGTGAAAACCCTTCCTGATTCTTCTTGAGCCTGCGCATGACAAATGACAATGACACTTGACTCCATCCCACTCTGTGCTTTGTCGTTTGTTGTTCACCGACAGCTGCTGTTGTTTATCCAGTACTGTCAGTCACCAACTAAGAGATCCTTGCTGATTAATCATTTGACCATCTGTCAGCATGTGACTGAAGCTGTTGTTTTTCTGATCGTCTATATAGACAGAGAAGTTCTTTGCATTTTAAACAATTTATTTTAAAGCTGCGTTTGCGTAAAGCAGCAACAGTCACCAATCCCACCATCTGGGACACAATTTGTTATCGCAAACTGTGCAATAGATTGTGAACTGCAGCACACATTAGTTTTGTTTTTTTTTTGAAAAACCGAGCTGATGTCTCCATTCAAATCTGAATCAAACAAAGACGAGATCGAACACAGCACTACTACAAACTCCAGTAAACGACATGCAAATGTCGGGGTTTTTTTATGAGGTTAGAGCCAGCCGTCTACCAATCAGAGGGTCAGTGATACTGGATCACTCCTGCTGAATGTTGAAATATGACTGGGCAAGTCACTGAACCCCCAAATTGCTCCTGATGGCTGTTCCATCTGTGTTTGACTGTGTTTGCGGATGGCTGAGCAGAGAAATATCGTGGGTCATGTCAGCCTCTGCCACTGATGTAGGGCTGTGTCTTTTAATGGTCGAAGGTGACAGTGGTTAGAAAAACCCTCAGTTGTCGGTAATCTAGTAAAATTCCTTCATAATCCAGTATCGGTCAGAACAGATCCCTGGTTCCCAAGCATCGACTGTAAAAACAGTGGACACAGCCACCCTGACATCACCCATAGGTTTCTCAAGAACCATGTTTGTTTCTTACCAAACTAGCACCTACTAGATGCTCTGTTTCTTTCTATCATCCTCCGGTGTCTCTTCTTTTCCTACCCAAGGATAAATCCATGTTTTGCTCCCAGTTTTTAAACCGAAGACATGCTCGCCTGACTCTGGCTGTTTGTTCCTCCAGTCAGGGTTCAAGTTATAGTCTGAGCTTTGTGGGAGTCTCTTAACATGATTAACAAATTAAAAAGAACAGATGTAGATGCATAGGGTGATAGCAGATGCATTCTGAGCAAGACTGGGACAAAAGGAAGGATACAATGGTTCTTAAAGATATAGATATACTCATGTTTAACATTTGGTGAATGGACAAGAAGCCCAACATAGTCAAGGATGTGTCATTTAGAGTGCTTCACAGTTCATACAGTTTTTCATAATGCAACAAGTCTCAAAATTGGGATTTTTCTAAGGGGATCTGGTGACTTTCTCCACTTTCCTTTTCCTCCAAAGAAGTAGCCTGTATTAGTTTAATGTTTGCTGACGCAAATGGTGAAATCAGCTGCAACAGTGCGTTCAAACAGCTGCTGGCAGGCAAGAAGCACTTCAGACAGGGAAGCAGACAGGGTGAACTTTAAACAGGAAAAATAAACTGGCTTTAACAGCAATGCCACGACCAACCAACACTTTTGACACAGAAAGAAACATCTTAATGTATGGTATTAAATGCTGATTTTACAAACACTTCCCGCTCCAGCTTGTCCAATTAACTGTACGGCGGACCGTGGCATTTGTCCGACATAAGCATTAAAACACCACAAACACAGCGGAGAGGTCAAGGTGACTCGAGCTAAATTAGATGAACCCTCACAAATAGCTTTCGGTTGTTTGTTCCACACTTTCCTCCAGACTGTATCTCAACAGTTATTGGAGGGGTTACTCTGAAATCTAATACATTTACGGTACCCGCAGGATGAATTTTACTTTAGTCGCCACCAGATTTTTCATCTCGCGCTCTCAGCAAGTCACAGTCTTCACCTATCCGGCACAAGACTAAATGGACTGCCGTGAAATTTGGCGCAGGCCCTCACATACATGTGCCTGTGATAACTTTGGTGATCCTTTGGTTTTTCATCCAGATCAAAGTCAAAGTTTGAAAAAGTCTATCACATTCCCATTAGTCTCAGCTGTATTACAGCTCCTGGTTTGATACTAATCAGCAGATATCCGCAAACTAACACTGATAACTAGGATGCAGAACACGGTAAGCACACAGTACCTACTTTGCATCACCCCGGCAGCGCTCAAAATATACATAATATCGGCAACATGATAGTCTTCACACAGTGTTAGTACTCTGCTTTAAAGGAAATGCTTAGTTGATTGGATGCTGCAGCTTTAGTTTGTACAGTATCCTTGAATGGCTGCAGCTCTAAATGTCCTCCTCATTTCATTACTGAGGCTATTTTATTGAGACCTGTTCATCGCCTTCATGGTGAACCTTAGAATTTTCTTCCCCGTGCTGCTGATTCTCCCTTTGTTTTATTTGTTCTTTCCTATACATTATAGTCGCTGTTGAATGTTCTGCCTTCGTTGAGTCAAGACGCATTTAAGTAAACTGGCAGATAGAGTATAATGTCTGACTTGAAACAGCTTGGTTTCTTACAGCTGATCCGCTTTGATGTTTCTCTTACAATTTGCCGAACAGAAATAATTCGGTTGCTTTTGTCTCTTTTTCCCCAAATTATCATTTTCTCCCTCACGCTTAATGCCTCAGCTTTGTATTCTAGAAAGCTTCAAATCTGACTTGGGGAAATTTGCTAAAAGAAATCGTCAAAAGCGATGGGAAGAGGGCTCCTGGAGTGGTTGAAATGTAGTGATCTGCAGTTTTGAAAGTTCTGTGCAGATGGAAATTAAAATTTCATTGATTCTTTACGAGTGCGCGGATCAGAAGAAGCAGGCTGTAAAAAAAATAAGGTGTTGCATACGCACACGTTAGGGTTCAGCCATCCTTATGTTCCTCGCCTGCGATTCACACCTTTTTGTTAATGCTTCTCTGAGGTGTCAATTAGATTTTATCTGCTCCTCTTACAGTTTTTTTTTTTTTTTTTTTTTTAACTTGAAAATACACTGAGCATTGAGCATTTACACAGAGTGCACTGAGAGACCCGGTCCTCACAGCAGCTTCACTGTATTCAACTGCAAAAAGATTTCATATTTCGGTTATTAACCTTTTTTATTTAAGCTGGAATTAGCAACCGCGTCACGCTGATTATACCCCATGTCACCCCCCACCCCCAATCCTGCACATCAAATCATAGCAAAAAATGTCACTGTGATAAGTTCAGGTGTTTCCTCTCATTAAAGTGTGATAATGATATGTCAATGGTGTCCAACCTTTCATCTGGTGGCTAATAATAGCTCGTGCGGCGGGGCGCGCGGGGAGGGATATGGCGGCCGGAGTGACAGAGATGTTTCTCTGATAGCGAGCTGTTCTCATTCCCCCTAATGAGACAGGAGACCAGCCCGTCATTCTTCATGTAACACTGGGACGGTTGCGTAGTCACACACACACACACACACACACACACACACACACACACACCTCTGTTCGACATGCAGGAGCGTACATGTCAGATGTCAATCATGCAGATGTTGTGCAGGATGTTTGCACTGATATCACGTGTGAGACAGCGATCTAAATGTGAAATGTAAACGCAGAGTAACCCCAGTCACACTGATCTAGACCACAGCGAGGAGTATGATATTATACTTTACACAGGACTATAGCAGCAACACTTATTCAAGGATGAACTGTCAAGCTCAATGATATTCATGCAGTCTTTGTTGTTTTTCATTTAAATGAGGAGATTTTTTCTTTTCTTTTTTTTTTTTTTTTTAAGCGAAGCCTTTCCCGGGTTTTATTTTCTCCATTCATCTGATGGATTAATACCGCAAGCAAACTTTGATCAGCATAGGGATGAAATTCTAAAATCTTGTTGAGAGAAAAATAAAGTGGAGGAAGAATTCTAAATGGGTGAATCATTTCGTGGCGCTCGTGGCGGCCATCCACCGATCAGTCGTCACATTATAACCACTGACAGGTGAAGTGAATAACATTGATTATCTCGTTACAATGGCACCTGTCAGTGGGTGGGATATATATTAGGCGGCGTGCGGCAATTTTGTCCTCGAAGTCGATGTGTTGGAAGTGGGGAAAATGGGCTGGCGTAAAGGATCGAAAGTGACTTTGACGAGGGCCAAAAGCAGGTCTCGTTGGGTGTTCCCCGTCTGCAGCGGTTAGTGCACACATGGCGAGCAAACGCATAGCCAAAAGACTTCGATTCAGCATCTTTAATGACACTGAAAAGACACAATGGAGAGCCAAAATTAATGCGTCTGTGACATTTCTCAGATGTCTTTTCAGCGCTCGCTATTGATGTCTGAGCGACATCCTTTACAGGGTTCAAAGTCAAGTTTTAACAACGTAATCTCAGACGTCTTCTCAGCTTCAGCTGCAGATGTCGAAAGAAGTTCATGCAAAAAAAGCTACAGGGTGTATTCTAACCCCGAGCCTCAACCTCAGTAGCCTGCATGAGTCGTGAGCTCCACCCGGGGAGCCATTCATCAGCTTTATTCAAAATGATGTTTTGGTCATTCAGCCTTCATCAGGGAGGCTAATGTTCCGAGGATGGATGAACCAAACATGGTATTTAACAAAGTTAAAGTTTGTTTTGCGATAACACATAAGAGCTACTGCACCACGAATTGCTGGAAAAGTTAAAGCTGGTTCAGACAGAAAGGTGGAAGGACACACGATGCATCACAGCTCTGCATGGGACCACAGAGCAATGGAAGGAGACCCAGCAAAATAATGTCAGGGGTATATGTTTTGGCCGATCATCTGCATGTGTAACAGCAAAACCTGGTACTGTATTAAGACATCTAAACCTCCACCAGAAACAGCAAAGCTGGTTAACGTTCGTGAGATAGTGACCAGGCTAGTGTGACGGTAACTTGACATTTTCCTCAGCACTGTTCAAATCCAGAAGCGATTGAAGGCTGAAGCCCAAAATATTTTCTGAAAACTAAAGAAAAACCTAACCAAAAAAGATGAAAAAATGTTCCCCACTGCCTTTTATCACAGCAATTTTAAAGCTTTGATCAGTACCTTGAACTGCACTGTAACTTTTATTGTCATGTCCCATTTTCAACTTGTTTGAATGTTGTTTCTTGGTGTCTTCCTACTTTTTTAAAATTATTTTAATGTAAAGGTATGCCACTGTAAAGCACTTTGAGTTGCCTTGTGCCCTGTGAACTGTGCTTATAAACCTGCCTTACCAATTTCAGCATGTAGGTTGCTGCCTAGTTTTTATGCATGTAACATGCAGATAGCATAAAAGAGGGGAATGCAGACTGAAAAAGTGTCTGAATTCTGCCGACAGTCTACATCCGGGGAGTCAGGTCCCCAGCGGGACACACACAGTGTATTGGTATTTTGGTAATTGGTAACATTCACTGTCAACATAACGTGTTTATCTTCAGTCCTGACCCCTGAGGTTTTCTCTTCCACAAAATGCTGAAGCTCAGCTCCGCTTCACCGCCTTTCTTTGCAGCACTCTTTCTTGTCCGTTCTACCTCACTGTTCGAGACTTGAATAGTTTCAAATGTGCATTCTTGGAGAAGAAATTCAAACTCAGAATTAAAAAAAAAAAAAAGAAAATATACGGTATTACTGAGGTGAGAATTGTTGTTTTCCGTGACTGAATAAACAAGCTGTTCTCAGGGCGAAACTAAGGTTCCCAGAACACTGTTTGAAGCTAGAAAGGTGGCTGGGTCCGCCACATATAAACAAAGGAAAATAGCGTGAAACAGTGCTGTCCTTTAAGGTCAGTTGTTTTTTGAAAACATGAAAATAAGTTTGTTTAGGCATGAAAACACACTCAATGAAGATCTTTTGCTTCTCGTTGAAAGTTTCTTCCCCAGAGCTACACAGTGCTACATTTCCTTCTGTTCTGAAATGAGCAGCCCGCCTCACCTCTTTTCTCTGGCTGTCTCTTGATATCTTCCTCCTTGCCTCGGCCTGCTTTTTAATTCTCCCACTGACACAGCGAGTGATGGCAATCCCCCCCATCTCTCACTTTACCCTCCGCACACGCACACACGCACACGGCCATCACTGTCATCACCATCTCTCCCCTCAGCAGGCAGCTGATGACTGTTAGTGAACAGTGCACAGTGTTCACCACGTCAATTTAACTCGCACTGCAGCTCAAACTCCACCACAATGGCACTTTTTTCCCGTGGGGGGAGGGCACGTAGGATGGGATGAGTGTGTGTTTGTGTGTGTGCGTGGTTGTGTGTGTGTGTGTGTGTGTGTGTGTGTGTGTGTGTGTGTGGGGGGGAAATAAATAAATAAATAAAAAGGTGGAAATCCAAATGCAGAGTCTAGGCTGGTGAACGCCACTGACAGGCAGCGTGTCCTTGCAGCATTCTTTTGGCAACGTTGTATTTTTTTTGTATCGGGGGGGGGGGGTGCTGCCCGCTGCTGCACATCAGCCTAAAAGCTGCAGAATGCATCCATGGAAACTCTGTCGAGACTACATTTTCTCTCTGGCAGGGGGGAAAAAAGAACATGCAGCCTTAAAAGACAATTTGTTTGCTTATTGTGCACAGTTAGACAGAACACTTTGGCAACAGCAGCAGGGGCAGGCTTAATGACTTAAGGACAGGGCATGTGCATGTGGTCATCGAGTAAAATGTATCCACGATTGGCAGGAAATGTACTCGTGTAGCGCTCACCTTCCTGGTGAAACTGTTGCTTTGCATACTGTATGCCAGTGAGCTGCTCCCTCTGCACCCGTGAATATCCTAATGAATACGGCTGTCTGTTCTCCGGAGAAAGCACCCACTGTTTCCCCCCGTCTCAGAGGAGGAGGAGGCAAGGTGCTGCTGCAGGCTCTCTAATGCCCGCCATTGAATATAGAGCGCTATAAAGCTATCTCTAAGGGATTAATGCACTTCAAGAACCAATTAAAGGAAGGTACAAGTTTAAACTGAGGCAAGCAAATAGCCGAGAGGTAAACAAGACACAAGTTTCGGCTCATTCTCTGCGCTTTGCTTTTTTTTTGTTTTCTTTTTTTTTTTCTTTAATTAAATCAGGCCTTTTAAGGGGAGGATTAATGTAGCACTCCAGGCTAGAAAGTAGCAAAGAGAAATAGGAGCACGCGCCTCGTGATGTGAATGTCATCCATAGACCACGTCTGAGTGAAAAATGTCAAGAGGGCTACAGGTGTTTAGGCAGTGCAGCACAAAAGGGAACTGTGCAAGCAGGTGATCCGCCAAATCCCAGCAATGACAAAAAGTCTGTGGGATTTTTGTTTGCGATACACACATGATTTGTTCAGCAAGATAATCTTCACTGGTGTTCACCACTTTTCTGATTTTCAATAAGGTAGAATAAAAAGCTAATGTTGGGCTATAAACAGGCTATACTGAGGTCAAATGACTTGAACGTCGCCGCTAAGCATCTCACTACAAGTTGTAAGTTAGAATAGTTTGTAACTGTCTGCCTGTAGAGACGGACTACTGAGTAGATGAGTCTCCGTGTCTCATTTAGCCACTTGTTAGCAAAGGATATTTTTCAAGAGGTCATCTTGTTCTAAGTCAGGTTCATACTTTTATTTTGGGGGGTCCAAATAGAAGAGGTTAACATATATTAATTTTAAAAAGAAACACATTACTCTCATATGGTGCATCACTTCAGCATCCCTTTTCCTCACCGTGTCTCGAACGCTCCGTTTTAGCTACCGTGTGAGACATCTCCCCTCTGTTCAATCTTTGATGAGAGCTGCACTTGTGCATTGCTTGGTGCGCAGGACGTAGCCAACGGAGGCAGAGTAGGTCGTGCTGAGCAACATAGTCTGATCCAGGGATGTTATAAATCATTCAGAACGACACAGCTACAGCTGGTAAGCATGACTGCAGTACATTGTTATATATTTTAGAATATATATGAATGTATGAATTTTATATATAATGCCTGTTACAACTGATGAACATAAGAAGGTGAAGTAAAGGCCCGACCCCAGTCCAGGTGTTTCAGGCAGTGCAGGAGCATTGACTCCCTGTGGTGTGGACTTTCACTTTGCAGACCTTTATGTCGTAGAACAAAACGAGAATATCACAATATCACGGTGGTAACCCCAGAACTTATTTCAGCCCTTTAATTATATGTACTATTTTTGCATACCAGATTATTGTCTGAGTGTGAGATTTGTGTATAAAAAAAAGAAGCTTGCTTTCAGCTGACAAAGGTGATGAGGTCAGCAGTCACTGTCATGGAAAGCAGCAAAGACGATGATTGTCACAGTGAGCCAATAAAGTGCAGTCGAGGTCTCAAATATGATCACAAACCGCCTGGTGCCTCCCTCATCTCCCCACAACACCCCACTACAACTAAAACATCACAGCGCCTGGGGAGGCGGTGGAGAGGTTACGCCAGTCGGCGTTCTCTCAGAAGCGGAGGGTGACATACATATTTTAGCTTCTTGAGATACGCTCATTTTTTATGAGCAGGGGGACAGAAGTGTTTTGATGATTTCATCTGCTATAGAAATATTTCCCCTGTGCCCGCATTGGTGTTTTCTCTCGTTGTGATGTTATTTTCTCGAGAATCTTCAAATGCTCCGCTCAGTGCTCACAGCTGCAAAATACACCAGCAGCGGAGGCTACTGACTCAGTCTGTTTCTCTCGATCCTTCAAAATGACATTTTGTGCCGCATGTAACATGACGTAGCGACAGCTACCCACTGTAGGTGTGTTTTCACAGGGTTGAATATGTTACGTCCTTCAAAGGTGCAATACGGAAGAATCTTGGTAGAAAACATAAAAAATGTAGAAAAACAGATCTGAAGAAATTTTGTATCGTGTTGCAATGATATCTACATTAAGTGAGCTTGCTAACCAACTAGCCTCTGTCCATCATGAGCCAAAGCTGCTGTGCTAGCGGTGTAAACACCAGCTCCTTCTCATTGCACCAAGCCCTCAGTCGAGTATGTTAACTGCATGGCTAATTGAGCTAAAATGCTATCGGCAGCTTGAGTGAGCAGCAGTTAGCGGCTGTTCACTAACAAGACCACGCCAAGTTTTACTGTCTAAAGTAGTTTATTTAAACGTTGGAAAAATGTGGAGAGGATAGTGAAGAGGTGTCGGGGTGGTTGGATGAGGAAAAGGGGTCGAGGTTGGTGGATGAAGAGAGGGCTTTTAGAGGGGCTGCAGGACTCAGAGAGAGGGTATGTCTCGATAGGTGCACGTCCTAATAGGTGATGGGGGAGGGTTATAAGAACTTGAGACAAGGGAGAGAGATGGTTTGGCTTACCTATGTAGGTTTCACAGGTGATGGGATCAGTGGAGGTGGAGGTGGTTGAGCTGATTAGGCGGAGGTGGTCTGATCAGGTGTACCTGGGTGGCAGGTCGGTGAGAGGTTAGGTGTGGTCCAGTTCCTGATCCTTAGTTATGATAACTCCATCTCTGGTGATATGCTGCCCCCTGTTTGTTTTGAGAACAAATTTGGCGAGTGACCAATTCTTCCACATTGCACCTTCAAGCTTGAACTTTCTCACTTGGTCGCCTAACATTCGTCTGAAGTCCGAAGTGGTGTTTTCTGTATACTGACTGAGGGGATGGGCTGGGTTGGGAGAGAGGTGTTGAGCGAAGGGTCCTGGCGAGAATGAAATAGAGCTTGCTTTCATCGGGCAGGCTGGTGCTGCATCCCGAGGAATGCAGATGCAGGACTGTCGCGTTGAACAAGGAGCTGAGGCTGAAGCTCTTAATTTACCAGTCCATCTGCGCTTCAACCCGCAATTATCGTGACAAGCTGTGGGTAGTGACCACCGGCATGGCGCCTTAGACGCACGTGGCAGAAATGAGGTTCTCATGCAGTGCCTCTTGGCTCAGATATCTTGAAGGGGCTCAGGACAGATTCCTTAAAGTCCCCATGAAATCAAAATGTTTAAGTGTTTTTTTTTTTGTTTTTTTTTACATAGCATCAGGCCCAACCGAGGCCAAAAGAATGCAGTTTGATAGGTATTTTTAATGGTTCTTTAGAGTTTTAGTGCCTTGAGCATCTGGACAGGTAATGTGGACTTTACTTGTTCTAACTTGTTGCTTGTTTACGCTTAAAAATGTACCGATGACGGGGTGCCGTTTGTTGGTAGAGCAAGTGTCCCATGTACAGAGGCTGTGTACTTTGCCGATCTGGGTTCGACTCCCAGTCTGGGACCCTTTGCTGCGTGTCACTCCTCCTCTCTATCTCATCCTGTTTCCTGCCCAAGTCTTCAGCTCTTCTATCAATAAAGCCAAAAAAAAAATAAAAAATCTACCGATAACCAGCAGCTTCTCCGTGAACACCTCTGGATCGTGGCCATACGTGTCCTCTGAGAACAATGACGGAGGCCTGTTGGAGTACCATGTTGATTTATGGATCTTTCTGGTAGACAGATACCAGTAGCATCACCGCTAAAGTAAACATTTACTGCTGCTGAATATGGTTCGCTGCTGTTAGCTCGGGAAGCGGTCCTTGCGGACTCAGACTCTGGCAGGAAAAACACCGTGGTACTGTATTCCCTCTGTCAAATTGGACTCCATCTTTTCGGACACTGTGCTGTTCTGTCCTGGTCTGATTGTAACCTTGTTTAGGACGTTTAAGGCTGCTCGGACTGTGGATCGCTTTCTGAAGGAGGTTTGATTTTCTGCAACAGTCCAAAGTATGTGACTGACTGACTATGCTCATTCTCGAGTGCTTCGTCTCAAGTGCCTCTCTCCGCTCCATTAACTGAGAGAACCAATCGTGAATGAAATGGAGACTGCTAAGATCAACAAATGAAAACCGTCCGTTACCATCTCAAATGCCTGTTTCCTGATTTGAAGACGCGACCATAGAAATTGATTCTGGGACCAAATTACCTTTTTTTTCAAGGTATTGGAGACAGTGGTCTATGCACGGCAGAGTTTCCTCTTTAAATGAGAAACTCCTTGATGGAAGGTTTCAGTCAGGCTTTTGAAAACATCATGGCATAGAGACTACAGTTCTGAAGGCCATGAATTATTTTGCGACTGATGCTTAAGATTCCACTTGTTGATCCGTCTTAACCCGATGTTTCTTTTTCCTTTGATAACGTGTCACAAGAATGCCTCCTGTGCTTAACATTACATGAAGGTCAAAGCATATCTGACTCTTATGACTGGGACAAATTTGATTGCAGAATCAAAGATTGTGCAGTTTTGTTTCAAGGATATTTCAGAAACTGTTTTATTTAAAACGTGTCTGACTACACGCTGAAACAGTGTCACTGAATTGTGTCAGGTGGGGGTTTTAAAGGGGAAAGACTATGGAAAGGGAGGTGGACCCAAATGCAGTTAATGGAGGCAAGATAAGGAGAACAAAAGACAAGCTTTATTTAAAGCTGTTACAAAAAAACCAAAAGCAGACAAAAGGTCAAAAGGCAAAGTAGCAAACAAAACCAACTAGACAAAGTAGCAAAATAAAACAGTTCAACAAAGTACAAAAGAAAGAGGCAAAGTACAAATCAAACATGGAAATCTTGAAACCAAAACATACCAAACTGGGGCAGGAGCATGGACAGGAGCATTCAGAAAACAGAGAACAGCCAACAGAAAACAATGACTGGACGAGGAGTGAGGGGAACACAGAAACTAAATACACAGACACTAATGACATGATGAGGAACAGGTGAGTAGAGAGGAGGAAGGAAGCCAGGTGTGATAATGAGGGGGAGGAGCACAGAGGAACAGACCAGGAGGGAACAAGACAACAGACAGAGGGAGCCAGAGGGGAGAACATAGGAGAACTTAAAGGACACATGAGGGCATGGAAAAATCAGAACATGAGACACAAGACAAGGAAAAATAAAGCACATAACACAACAAGACATAGAAAAAAAAGAACATGAAATCAAAACCATCCATCCATCCATCCATCTTCTACCGCTTTATCCGTTACCGGGTCGCGGGGGCAGCTGTCTGAGCAGGGACACCCAGACTTCCCTCACCCCGGACACTTCCTCCAGCTCTTCTGGGAGGATCCCAAGGCGTTCCCAGGCCAGCTGGGCGACATAGTCGCTCCAGCGTGTCCTGGGTCTTCCCCGGGGTCTCCTCCCAGTGGGACATGCCAGGAACACCTCCCGTGGAAGGCGTCCCGGGGGCATCCGAAACAGATGCCCGAGCCACCCCAAATCAAAACCCAAAACTAAAAACCAGAAACAAAGAACAACACAAACAGGAGTCAAGACAAATTGGTGTTAAAGGTTATACTGTGACCGTGAATGTCTAAAAAACTCTTCAATCAGATATCACACAGCTTCTTACCTAGAAGTGTCAACATATTTTCTCCTACTCCAAATCATCAAATCAAGCCTTGCACCAAAAAAAAAGAAAAAAAAAAATATGTTCAATTTTTTTTTTTTTTTTTTTTTTTTTTTTTTTATGGGCTACAAAACGCCATTCTACAAAAAATGACAAGCAGCCCTCAAGCAGTGATTATTTGCCTTATTTTGGGGAGAAAAAAGTTTCAAGCGCAAGGAGGGTTTCATAAGCTGATGCTAGAGCGGCAGGAAATCCACAGAAAAATCCACCGTGTGATGTCAGGAGGCACAGTTTGATACAGCCGCAAATACGCTGGAAGTTCACATCAAAAAGGAACCAGACCAATTACTGCAATCCAGTTGATCCCGAACAGCAACCGGCAGTATGATAGACACGCACGCATGGCTGCACTGCACTCTGCCTCTGGGATTCATCTTCAAAAATAATGTTCCTCTATCCTAACCCTTTATAACCTCTTTTGAGCCTTTTGACAGATATGAAAAAGTAAAATCAAGACTCGTCCAGCATGATGGGCACCAGTTCTTCGTGTAATAGATTTAAGGATGTAATCCTCTTTCCCACATGCGCCCCTAATACCAGATTGGATGTTCAGAGGTCTACAGTCCAGTCATGTCCACCTGGGAAGAGACCCATGAGATAAACCCAGAAGACGCTGGTGGGATAATGTATCCCATCTGTACTGGGAATGCCTCCTCCCACCGGAGGAACTGGAGAATGAGACCTGAATACATAAGCTGAAGCCATCGTGTAAGTGTCATTGAGTAAGTGGCAGAATAAATATGGGTGAGAATATAGATGAATCCAGTCGGGTGTGAAAGCAGTCGGAAAGGTGGAAGCCAGGCGAAGTGGTGTCAGCAGTGAAGCGGTCTGCCTAGGGAGGAGGCTGGGGATGGTTGGTTTGTGTTCAGTGTGAAACCACAAGACAATAGCGAATTCTTTAAACTTGCTAATTTAGTGAAGTTACGTCATGTACACATTGTAACTCAAGTTACGGTTGTAACATAGGTACTTTTGTAACTCAAGTTACAGAAAGGAACAGTTATTTTTTTCCAAACCAGAATGTTTCCATAAATGACCAAGTAGTTTTCTTGCCTAAACCCTAACCAAACTGTGAATGTTCAGCTTCGTACGCATGTCAGTGGTACCGTACTGCTGTAATGGTCATGTTGTTGGGAACGCTGGTATATGCAGGTTTGGGAGGCAGACCTAGACCTATTCATTCAGTAATGTGTGAGGATGTGTCGGCATTTTCAAAAATAAGTCCAATTATATGTAAGCTTATGAGAAAATTATGCTCCTTCAGCCTTGAATTATTACCTCAGTAAACAGTTTCCTAAGGAATGCAATGTTCTCAATCTATAGTTTCAAGTCTTTCTCAATTCAGTTTTATGCTGATTTGTAAATTACGGTCCCATTTGGGGTAAAACAGACGATAAGGCAAGGTACGCTTCAGGGCATGGCAGCCTTGTGATTGACAGGTTCTCATGGTCACCTCGTGTGGGTTTACACTTGGAATGCAAGTGGTGAGGAAACACTACATGTTAACATAAGGGTAACCTTTAAGCTGCAAGAAGAGATTCTGGAGAGAGATAATCAACTGTCTTTTTCCAGAATTGCTCCCTGCAGCTCTTATGAGATACAATAGGACACTCAGTATTGATTGAATATTGAATAAAGAAAACCACTGCAAATCATGAGATAGTTTTACCAGTGCTACAGTAGACTGACAGATTTCGCCTTCTGTACTAGCAATCTATAGATTCAGGGGAAATACACATTTTCATAATATGAGTCGTGCTGGGAGCCCGCCAAACATTACAGGCAGTCCAAGAGGAAGAAGAAGAAGAAGGGAGTAAAGGGAACTGGGCTGAAGGCTGCCAGTTGAGCAGAAGACAGTGTGCAGAAACCCTTGCAGGGCCTCGCCACCCACTCAGCCAGAAGCTGTATCAGTGTCAACATCACAACTTGAGCATCACAGGGTCTCCAGCTTAGTTGAGACTTTGTTTTTTTATGGGTAAGTACAAAATTGTTTGCCCATTTCGTTAGGTGTCAATTCATTTCTATAGACATGTCAGCAGCTGCTCTGATCCAGGTTGCTGAGAAAAAAAATACTTGAAGGTTTTTATCTGACACAGAGGCATTTAAGGCGCGTTCATCGGGTTGAAACCTACTCTGGGTTAATCATTTTTTGGTTGACCGGACCAATTGGCTATACAATCTGTTTCAACTGGACTAAAGTTTAAATGCAGTGGCCCCAGTGTGTATGTGTGTATGTATGTGTGTGTGTGTGTGTGTGTGTGTGTGTGTGTGTGTGTGTGTGTGTGTGTGTGTTGTCTTGCTCCAGAATGCATGGGTGGGAGGTGTGGGGAAGTCTCATTAATCCTGACAGCGCGCTTTATATTCTGTGGTATTATTATTGCCTGTACGTTACATGAATGAGCTGATAGTTAGCTGGAAGCAAGCATTTTCTGGTGACATTTGGCAGCTATGAGAACCGTAACTCTAATTGCCGTCTTTTGGAAGAGCGACAACATAGACAAGATTTCTTTTTTGTAAGGACTTCATGAAAGATGTGCTCGGTTTCTAAAACACAGCGTGCCGCTGACTTTTGATCACTTCATTTTTTGGTGGAGTCGCTGAATTAAAGAATTGAACATCAAGAATTGACCAATTGTTCAGAATTTTATTGAGAAAAAAAGTGGTTGAAGTGGGCGAACAAAGGCATGTTTAACACAGATATAAAAGCACTTTCTCATTGTTACTGTCATATCGACTCTAAAGGTTGACATCTCAGCACACTGTAGTCTTTGCTCCCTAGCAAACAGCTGTAGTATATAACTTACCCTGAATGTGTACATGAATTATAAAGTTTCGTGTGCGCTCGTTACAGGTTTACATAAACAAAGGCGTGCAGATGGCCCATGTGCATTATGTGCAATCCCTGAGAGACTGAAATGCAAATATCATGTTTTTTTTGTATGTGGAGGAATGCATTTTTAACATTGTCCCGTGTTTTTTATTCTCATTTAACATGAGTGATTACAGCATGAGATGAAGTCACAAACAATTTGTCTATGAGATACTGCATCTTCAAATTCAATTAACATTACCCAAAGCCTGTGAGCTTGTTTCCACACTTGCCTCGCTGCATTATGCATGACGATTAGCTGTTTGTATAAATTAAATGTGAAAGCATCACATGCTGCACTCCTAATGCCAAACTTGCGGGGGAATTGAGATTTGAAAATATTAGAAAGAGTGACGACGAGCGATGATGAAGCAGATGGCGGAAAGTAATCTCGGCGGGTCGCGCAGCCTGATTCAAGGAACAAAGATTAAATTATGTTGCTACATATAGCTTCCACAATAAAAGAACCCCCCCCCCAAAAAAAAAAATGTAAATGTTTTAGAAATACACACACCATAAATATTTTGTCATTCATTAATGCTTGTTCCTTTTTTTTAACAAAAATTTTCATACATGAGACATTTGGAGTTCTATTCATAACTGATATCTGTTCATTTTTCAATTTATTAAATACTCAGTACTTCAGTCTTTACAGATCTTTTACCACTGAATACAGATGAGCAAAAAATATACAGACCGACTGTGTGAAGCTCAGTATTTAATTAGAATGACACTCAGTTGAGCACATACCTCTGCCAAGGCCAAACAGTCCCCTTCAATTCAACCAAGTCACACTGAATAGGCCTGTATCACTCTAAAAACCACCCATCACTCAAAAGCCACCCATCACTGGGCGGTTTATTCACTCATAGACACCAGCCATCTTCATACACCCACTAAGCCATGCATTATTCCTGGGAAATGAACATGACATAGAAAAAAAGCCCTATCTCATAAAGTTAATCGAAGTAAGAAAAGCTCCGTCCCTTTATGTGGATCAGCACCAAAAGTTAATCAGGTCTATTCTGGGATGAGACCCATCCTCCATCCAAGTTTTGTGGAAATCCGTTTTGTGGTTTTTGTGAAACCCTGCTGTCAAACCAACAAATCATCCATGCGTGACGGCGTAACCTCCTTGGTGGAGGTAGCGACATCAAACTGAAAAAGGTAAAACAATGTCTTCTTGTGAAGCTAGAAATAGCAAATAATTAACTGGTTATTTAAAAAGTGGTGATACTTTTTCTGTTGTATAATACACACATCAGCAAAGTGTTTCAGCTCTAACCATCATCAGAACATTCAGGAAAACAGAGAAGAAAAAAATCAGCATGAAGAGTCTCAGTAAGGAGCCTCCAGAACTGCTTCAGTGCTTCTTGTCATAGATTCTAAAAAGTCTGTGGCACCCGCGGGATGAGCAGTATTCCTCCAAAAACTTTTCTCTTAATTTGTGTCAGTGCTCTGATGATGGTGTGGTGGAATATTACTCAGAGGTCTCCTAAAAGGTGCTCGGTTGTGCTCAGACCTCGCAACAGCGAAACACAGACGCATAACTGCGATCCCAGACATGGAGGTAACTCAATTATGAAGTATGCAGATCACAACACCATCATCGGCCGCTTAACGAGTTGAGTTCATTTTGGGAGGAGTGGGTGTTGATGATAGAAAAAACAGGCTAAAAACATTTTCCTGTCCTGGGCTGGATGTAGGCACAGGCACTCTAGTCACATCACAAAGGCCTTATTAGCACAAATTGGAAACACAGGTTGGAGGAACCTCAAATTCCTACAATAAAGGAGCAATATATAAGACTTTTATTCATAAACCAACATTACCGGCAAAATGTAATTAAAACCATCCAGCACATAACTGGCATCAGTGATATCGGTGAGGTGAGGTGTCTGTACAGAGCCCAAAGGAAACTAAAAAACACAACACCCGCCCCAGCCACAGCCTGCTCCACCTGCTGTTGCCTGGCAAGAGATACAGAAGCATCCGCTGACGCACCACCAGACTACAGAGCAGCTGCTTTTTCAGGCCGTGAGAGCAACCCTAACCATCCACGCTCCACTATCAATAGTTTATTTTTCTGATTTATTATCACTATTTATGATTCCTCTGTATAGCTTTTCTTAGGGAATGACAAACACAAGTTTTATTATACAATCTTGGAATTGCATGAAGTTGATTAAATTAATTATGAATCTTGAATATAATTCACAGCATTTTCCTAACCTAACGATTCGATGATGCCTCATATGAGCAACTGCATTAATGTTTTACTTCTGATTTCTTCAGGGTTTTTTTTTTTTTTGTCTGTAAGCATCAGCTGACACAGAGCATTTAGAGTATCAACATTAATTTCCCTCTGATATGCATGAATATATGCAATGTAAACAAATACCTCACAGTCGGCTGGTCTGTAATATCGCTGGTGGCCAATTTGGCAGCTCTTTTTTTCTTCACTTCCTCCAGCTTGGACCCAGAACCATTTCAGTTCAGTTTATTGTCACACGCATTAAAAAGCACAGCGAGGCCTTCCAATGCGATTAAATGCTTGAGCTCTGGCAACACCCCTCTGGACAGCTTACAACCCAGCCGACCGTGAATGAATGAATAAGAGTGCAACTTTGCATATTGAAACTCAAAACACTGCACATTAAACAAATATGACAACACTTACATTTCAATTTTACACATTAAATCATCAGAGGAGGGACTCGAGATAGGCTCACTCCATCGTTTTAAACCGCAACGTGGCTAAGAATCAACACGTTCCACTGATTTCATCCGTGAATAATCAGCAGCGAGTATCTCATCCGTGACCCCGTGGGCTGACTGCTGATGAGTCTCACCGCCTAAAGCAGGTGGTGTGAGCCTTGATAGTGTTTAACAACCCTCAGATGGTGACAATGTAGTAAATAGATGACGGCTTGGATAGGTACCTCATTATAATAACACTGTTTGCTGTACTTTTCCAAGGGCCACATTCCTTTCATTAATGAAACCAAGACTACAGCCTCTCTGAGCTGCTTCAGAAATGTGACAGTCGAGGTGCCATGTGACACTGTTAAGCCTTCAGGTGTTTTCAGTTGTGCACCAGTAGAACCTAACCATATTTTTTTAATTGGCACGCCGTTTTCAAAAGACATCCAGGATTTTTTTTTTGGCTGTCCAAGTGCAGGACTGTAATACACCTGAAATCTTGAAAAATTGAAAACTGCTCCAAGTCTCAACAGCAACACCATAGATAGACAGTGAAGTGAAGGTAAAATAAAGTTTCCCAAAAATCAATGAGTTTTGAGAGACAGGCTATTTTCTTCACACCACAGGTACAGCTCCCACACCTCTATCCTATGGGCCTCCTTGTTGTTTTCAAGGATCAAAAGAATCACTGTGGGTTGCGAGGATGTTGGCCACACAGTCGGTGTCAGGCTTTTTCTTCATGCCGTTTTATCCTACCTTCCTTCCCATGTCTTTTTGTAGCTTCTTCATCCACTGCAGCAGGCAGTGCACCAATTTAGCCCCGCCGCAAGTCACTGGTAGAACATTTAATATTGTCTTACTCATATTTTAAAAGACCTGAAGTCACTGTCTGAGCCTACCCTCCCTTGCGAAGGTGCACACGAGTCCAGTTTTCTTATGCCGCCGTGCTCTACCAACTTCTTGTAGCAGTGTACCAGCCTCACCTCATCACCCTGCATAGTGATCATTTTGTCCACCTCCACAACAGAGTGTGAGTGGTGCTGGAGAAGGAGCGAGAAGACACACACCGCCAAATGGTGCTTAAACACTTTGCATTCACGCTGTTTCAACACTGATGTTAGAGCACTTTCAGAGATCCCTCAATGAGTCCCATTAACCTTTTGAACCCGAGGCTGTCTTTCACTCCCTTTATTTCTAGGCCAATTGCATAGTCAATATGCTCCAGCCAGGAACGCCATATATTGCTATTTTCAAGACAGCTTAAGCTACTCCGAAATGGCATGTTTTGGCATCTCATCAGTATTATTCATGCTCCTGCAATGTCGTGCGCAGCATATAACCATTTGAGAGTCGGTGGCATAGATGTGCCAGTCTGCAAGCATGCGATAAAATTGCTGCTTTTCTGGAGCGCTGACAGATGTCAAGGGTGGAAATCGGGGCAGCTGTGTACATTCACATGGCTCAACGCACCAGCCAGGCCATGCAGCATGTCCTACCACCAGCGTGTGGGCTTGTTTTTCTCCCAAAGAATTTTATTTTGGGAATAAATATATTTTGTTACCATTCATTGGACAGAAGCAGGCACATCATTGGTACCCTGGATGCTGACCAGGACGATCTTTTCCTCCAATCCTCCATCCGATCATGTGCTAACCTTGGAGTGGTTCCATTGTGGTGGGAATGTGATCCAGCCTTGATCTGACTCAACTATATGATATGCTCTGCAAGTCTGAGATAAACAACTCACATTGCCAGGTTCACATACTTGCATACTTGGACAAGGATGAGCCAAATCAACAGATGCTACTGTAGCGACTGGCCTCAGAATGTATGGACGTGGGACCTGGCAACATGTTCTTAATCCCAGCTCGTCAAAAATGGCAGCTTTGGTCAGTGGTCTCTTAACTTCGAACTATGACGCTATACCTAACTCTCTATTGAATCCATGCAATTAGGGCAACGTTCGGTCAGACTTTCAAAATATTACTTGATGGTAACATGTCACGTATCATGACTTTTGGACTGTTAATGTCATGAAAAGCTCAGCTCCAGCCAGGATAAGATGTTTGCAATGTTTCTGCAACCCACCAATACATTTGCATTTGTACGATTCATAGGATAAGTACCATACTGACCTTTCTACAGTGCGTGTCACATCACATTCACAACATTTTTGTATGACCTGACTTTCTGATTTCCTGATCTACAGATAGGAAAACTGGGAGCCAGTGACCACAGTTCAGGACAGGGTTTCAAGATTTTTAATTCTGACACCACTGGATGTTTTTGAGAAGGACCTGGTAACATCTTCCAGCCATGTTTGTGGTAACACAAAAAAAGAGTTGTTTGTGACCAGAAGTCGGGACATCGCCAGTGAAGCTTGCAGTGACAAAACCAGCTGTTTTTTGTCTTTAACAAGACCTCGTGCCAAGCCAAAACAGGTATTTCAAACCAACAGATGATCTTTTTCATTGTGAAAGTTGTGAAATAAGGAAACATATATTTTATATTAACACATCCGTGGTTTACACAAACACATATTTATTCTTGTGTTTAGGTTGGAAATGGTCATAGTTTTGTTACGTTTAAACACCAAAACTACTTGGCTAGGATGAGGTTTAGGGTTAAAACGAGTATGTGAGATTAATTACGCCACTTTTGATTATACACTCAAATTTATGTCTACTGGGTGGAAGTCCTGTGACCTTGATGGTGACTTTTCTCACTTTTTATACTTTCACGCCAAAAGGGAGCCTTCCAGAAATGATGCCCCAGGGGCACCTTGAGCTTCATAGATAATGCATTGAGCCTCTGACTCTGTATTTGTCGCATTGGGAGAGAGTATGGGCAGGACCTGAAGCAGTAATGAAAAGCATTGTGTTCTTGATATTTTGGCACATGACTGCACCTTCCAGCTTCATTAAACCAGACTGAAAAAAAAAAATTGGAGTTCTTCCTGCAGCTGACGGAGAGAGGATTTGAGTGTCTGCTCAAGAGGGGCTTTGTATAACTGCAACAACCTGGAGAATGCTTTCTCACAGATTAATTCACTAACCTAGAACACCTTCTTCCTGTGTTTGCTTTCTCTCTCCTGCCCCCAGACACTCCTAAAAAGTGGGTTGAGTGAATCTGCCCACATGGCATTATTGATGCATTTCACTCAGTTTGTGTTTTCCTCCGTGTGACAACTAACCAATCAGGGACAGCGCGACAGGTTATCAACTTTTTCACAGCGTCACACCGGGGAAAAGAGGTTTGAAAATGCTATTGTCTTCATACCGCTGAACCCATGGCTTGTTCTCCCTGGACTCAGATAATGACATGCACTTGAAAAAAGCTCTAAGAAAGTTTTGGAATATTAAATCTGAATGGTTTGTCCTTTTAAAGAGAAAATGCTTTGTGTGTTGCAGTGGATTTTTTTTTTTTTTTTTTTGCCACAAAAACACAGTGGGATACTGGAACAAATTGGCAGGAAGACAGACTGACTATATCCATCTCTCCCTCTTTGTTGTTTTTTTTTTATATACTATGTCTTTTTTTAGATGATTTGCTGTGGAGACAGAGGCAGAAAAACATGAGGGAAGAAAGAGGGGTGTGCCATGCAACAGAGGTCCATGGGAGCAAATCAGCTCCATGACTTTCTTATTTTGTGCTCTTTAGATCAAGACCCCACACTGTGCGCTCATAAGACATCTGCGCCTTTGGGTCATTCACACATTGAATTTGCACGTGGCCCATTAGGTCACTAAGATTCACGCCAGAGTCTCACGAATCAAGGTGTGAAACTGCATGAACCTTCCTCTGAGGGGGATGTAAGTTTGACCTACTTCCTCTGCAGTCATGACATGCCTTCCTTAGCTGCCTAGCATTTCGCACCCAACCGCTGCCTCACCTGGGCGGCAGTGACAAGGAGGCCACGGGCTGGGGCGAGCATCCTTCGAAGACAGAGACAGGGGAGAGCACTGCGGCTCTGACCCCCGGGTGTGACGGACATGATGGACCTGATAATCCGGCTGACTGTGCACCATTTCTTTTCCTGCTTCTTGCTTTTCGATTCACTGCGGCAGCGTGCTGTCAGTCTTCTCTCACTAGGTGTTCTGGCTGTGCTTTAGCCCCCTCTTCAGCTCTCTTTTGACTGGCAAGGCCCTTTGGCTTTCCATCATCCTGAAAGCTCACTTATTCCTCGACATGTCCATTGTGATCCAGAGGCTGGCTGTTGGAAAACGGTGCACTATTTCTGTCTGATGGCATGCACCATGAAGAAAATGTCATTATAATTGAAGCAGGAATAACATTTGGCCGGTGCATGCCGCTGTTCTCAAATCAGCATGTTGGATATAGCTACTCTCTCTTCAATAAATGTGTTTGCAGGGTGCAAAACAGTGAGGCCTTTTATATATTTTTAACTATGTAACCTTAATATGTAACTGTCTGATATGAGGATGGTGAAACAAAATAAGCCTTAAGAAGTGACCTTATAGTTTGTGTCTATGTTAGATATAATCTAAGGTCAATTAAATGTTATGTAACAAGTTTTTTTTTTCTTTTCTTTTTTTTTTTTTTTTTGCTGCCATCTGGCATTGCAGAAGCATTTGTGACGTAGAACCAGACTATAGAGCAGGTTTTTTTCTCAGGCTTTGAGACTCCTCAGTGTATCTGGTATTCATGTTGGTGTTGTCTCAGAACCAGCGTTGCTAGCAACCAATCGTGCTGTTGTGATGTCTAATTTGCATACATCTTGAATTTCACTGTGAACTGACGATAAAGTTGTATTGTATCATACTGTATAGATTTGCCACTCTCATTTCTAATTATGAGAAAATGCCCTAAGCGATCTGTTTGTATCCTGGTTGAAACAAATCATCATTTTCATTATTATTATTTTTATTATTATTATTATTATTATTATTATTATTATTATTATTGTATACACTGTATACTTATGCTATATTATTTTACTATATATTATATACTATACTACATACTATACTTATTTTGTACTGATCAGTTAATATGTTTACACATAGTTCTGTTTCTGCCATGTGTTTAGGTTTAGGAGAGAAAATACTTGATTAGGTTAAGGAAAACAAGGTTTTGAAAGCATGCATGTATTTTTCTGGTTATTTCATTGAGTCATATACATTTGACATCACATAAAGGTGATTGGTCAGTTGCAATATTGGCTCTAAAGCTAAATTCAACGTGTTGTTGATATCATTGGATGAGAGATGGAGATTGAGCACCGTAAACAACTTGCAGTGCCGTGTGATCAACCAATCCACTGCTCATGAAAGCTTTTAAATGGGATCCAATTCTCCAGTTCTGCTTTCCAAGGAAAGAAAACTCTCTCAGGGAAACACAATATGCTGGGCGCAAACTGTAAAACTCAGCCATTTCTACGTTTTTCCACAAACTGGCAACTACCAAGACTGTTGATCATTGACAAAACACAGATACCCCCCTGTGATACCAACAACATTACTACTGGTTCACAAGGTTCGATAGAGGCTCTCTGAATCCTGACACAGACATAAATGTAACAATCACTCTGGACCCAGCAAAACAGTCATAATAATGTTTTCAAGGAAAAATAATACTTTTATTCTTCACCTTTCTGCGAGCCCTGTAGATGAATTGTTTTTGAAACATTGTTTGTCAACAGATTATTATTATTATTTTTTTATCAATATGACCTTTAATTATGTTGTCCCAGCAACAACACTAACATAGCAATCATCATCGATCATGCAAGACACCTCAGTTTGTCCTCAGCACTCCACCAAAACAAATTGTTTTAATTTTCAAAATTTCAGACAGTGGCAGGCAATATCAATAACTTAATAGTTTCATAGCCAGTTAAAAGTTATTGCAGTATATTTAATCTGCCGATCATAATTGTTTCTGTCTTCAGTTTGTATACATTAGTCAAAAAAGGCCACGGTACTTCAGATTGCTTGTTTTTTCTGTCCAGGAGTCCAGAGCACATTCCAAAACACAATTTTTAAATTAACAACTATCAAGCAAAAGCAGAAAATCTTCACATTTGAGAAAAAGAACCAGCAGATGAGTCATCTACTGCAGTGGTCCCCAAACACCGGGACCGGTACTGGTCCGCGGCCCGGTGTTTAGGGACCACTGCAGTAGATGACTCATCTGCTGGTTCTTGTTCTCTGTTCTCTGTGGGTCGTTTGGTACCGGGCCGCAGAGAAAGAATTAATATGTTATTTTATTTCCATTATATTGACTTTCATACTCTGAAAGTTGTTTTATTTTGAAAAACGGATTCTCTTTTAATACCATCCGCCTGTTCCTCTTTACGCTCTTGACATGTACCTGTTTCAGTGACGGTACACCCCCCTGATCTACTATCAACATGGCTGAATACTTTCTTTGTCAATCCATGCATGTCTGATAAAGAGTTTCAGCACTATTAAATACTGCTGTTAGCTCTGACAGCTAAGTGCTGATATACAGAAGGTGTGTATACAGTGTAATCTACATGCAAGTCCATCAGCCAAACAAACCTGCCTCGGTTCAGGACACTGACATCACCCACCCGCACACTTGATGTAGCTCAGCTGTGTATACCAGCGCATCTGCTTCCTATTGATGATGAGGGTTTTAAGTTAAATCAGACAACCCAAAAGAGCAAGAAATGTCTCTGTCACTGTGAACTTCACTCTGGAACTACACTCTCCAAAATGACGTATGTCTAATACCTTTTCCAGCCTCCTCATATGTTCAGCTTATGTGTATTCAGTCACCTCCACCGGTGATGTCCAATCAATATCCATAGAGGGTAAAGAGTGCTTGAGTTTTTCTTCCAACCAATCAGCGGAGCACCTGCTGATGTCATCGACTGATGAACTTTCACTAATGAAGCTTTATATACCCTTAGCATCTCACCTTGCTCCTGCATTTCACTTATCTGATGAGCGTCGAGGAGATGGAGCACTGTAAACAACCGGCTGTGCTGACTGATCCTGTACAAGGGTGATCACTGCTCATGAAACCTCTTAGATGGGATCCAATTTTCACGTTCTTCTTTCCCAGGAAGAAAAAATCTCCACAGAGAAAAGGATGTGTTTGATAGATTATTACTTAAACAGGAAAAAAAAAGCCCCTTCCTTTATTTTTACTGCTCTGATTCCCTGTGTCTGCTTGCATCAAACCCTTGAGTGTGATCATAGAGTCTGGTGTATTCCCCTGTAGCAAAGACTCTGTGAAGCACATAACTCTGCATTCACAATATCCCCGCTGGGTCCTGACCAAGGCAGGGAGCTCATCAATCTCTTTTTGCCAGTGATCTCACTTTCCCCCAACCGGATAGATGGAGGGTAGGGTTTAAATATCCTTTCGTTTTCTCTCTCTCTTTCCCTCTCGCTCCCTCCGCCTTCACCCCAGCTCTCTCCTCTCTCCATCACGCCAGCAGCTCAGTCAGTAGATTCTTCGTCCCTGGGCCGGCTGCCAACGACTGTGCGATCAGGTGCTGCCAAGTGTAAGACTAAGGACAGACTGGAAAACTTCGCTAGAATGTCTATTGTTCGAGAAAGTCCCCAATTAGGTTTGCCTATCGGTCGGTACTGCTGCACTGTAAAACTGCGTGGAAAACAGGTGGAGAGGTGGCTAAAACTAAATATACAGAGCATTTGATGTGTCTAAAATATTTCCTGTCTGTACGGTCTGTTGCGGAGAATAACCCCATCTATGATCAACAGCATCAGGGCAAGGAAACAGAATTGGATGAACAGTCAACTGAGGATATCTGGGATGAGAGCCAAGTATGTACATGTATGTTTTATTAATACAGGACACTGATTAATACAATTACAATACAATTACACTGTATAATATGCATGACACTGGATATTGCCTGAAATCTCACCACACTGTGAGAAATGTTACCAGACCACTTTTCAGAACTTCTGGATGTGGATTTTTAGATCAGACGGACTGAGGAGACGGCAGGTAGCTCAGCAACGGCTTTTATCTAATGGGCTTTTATTTTGGAAGAAGAAGAAAGTTCCAGCTGTTAAACTCTGGCTGAGCCGGCGGAAACTGCATTAAAGAGAAAATAAGAATTATTCTCAAGAACACGCTCTGAGAATTTGAAAAGATTTTACCCATTAATGTCCTACCTGGAAGACTATAATAGCTCAAATCCATTACATATGATGTACATTACACGTAATATCAGCAATCCTCCTGGAGAGGGCTGGGGGATTGGGGGGATGGGTCTGTTGTTGATTATCCACAGCGATATGAAGACAGTTTCTCTTGTTGATAAAGGATTAGGATCTTCTTGGGTAAGAAAGAAAATTAAAAGAGATATCTATTTGGATGACATTTATGATAAGGTTCCTATTTTCCGCATAGATAATATAATATTTGAAACAAAGCTCAAGTTGAATAAGCTCTTGTAGAGCGCTCATGGAGAAGTCAGGAATGATGTTGGATTATTTGTCGGTCCAAGACATCATGAATGGACTACAGAAAATGTAAAGGTTAAGCTCGGGTTTATGGAAGCCCATATCTGCCATAAAATAAAATGATGGAAAATTGGGGCGCCTCAGTATCTCATTGGCAGAGTGTTTTGGCCGGATGAACAGAGGCCTCTGTCTTCCACACACCGGCCCCGGGGGAGTCACTCTCTGCCTGTCCTATCAAATTAAGCCATAAAAAAGGCCAAAAGGGGGGGAAAAAAGCTGATAAGGGATATTTTTTTACATATACATTAAATATTTATGGGAATATGTTTACATAAAAAGCAAACATTTCACACAATTACTCTGAACTAACAATTAAATGCTTTACAAACCATTTATTAAGTAATTGTCTCTTGTACAGTGGTGATATTTAGACTAGTTTGCAAGTGGTTGATCAACGTTTTTGTAAAGCATTTCATCACACTAACAGTAAAATAATTAATACCATATATTGATAATGGGTATAACGGTACAAGTGTTACCTTCTAACTGAATTTTAACTGTTGATTTAAACATATTTCCATTCCTTTAACTAACCGTAGAGGTAGCAGATCATTAAATGCTAGCAGGAGTCAATTTGACATTCTTTTGTTGGATGGCACTTTCTAACCATTATTTCTGTTTTGCTGCGGTATGGAGACTTTTTTGGATTTCGGACACACTCTCTCCATCTGTTCTTTGAATAAAAACTCTATCCATGCCAACTCCTAAAGTGTATTCAAAGCTCTGTCCACTTTTTTTTTTTATACCTGTGAACACCTGGCTAATTGCTTTTTGGAGTGGTGGCTGTTGGGTTGACAGTTTTTCAGAAAGTTCCAAAATCTGGCCAGTCCAGACACCCTGCTATTCATTCTTTTGAGACAAGCTTTTCAAAGCTTTCAGGCTGTCAAAGCTATCGGTATGAAGGGGCAGGAAGGGGCCAGGGGGGCAAAATGAGGCCTGCCATCGGTCAGGGATTTTTAGAAAGAAGACTGTAAAACCCTAAGAAGATAGTGATATGGTATGCTAGTGCAGTGGTCAGACGCACAGTACATTGTGTTTGTTGTAGTGCTCACAGTGCCGCTGGAGGATTTAGTAGAAGCTTATGTTGTCTATGGTTACAGGTCAAAGGCAGTGAAAAAATAAATAAATAAAAGTAAAGGCTGCAAAGGTAGGCTGTGCCCTGCGGTTGCAAGGAAGTAAGCTGCTGGACTGAAATTCCCTGTTGGGCCTACTTGCGTTGTAGTGGGTGTGATTCTGTGATATGTCAATGAAGCAAGATACCCGGATTAATAACAGCACCGACTTCATCATTCACTGTGCCTAGACTGTTATATTATGGGGGGGGGACTGTCGACTATCTCAACTAGCTATTATCACTTGTGTCATTATTTTAATCAAATTAAAGAGATTATTATTTTAGGAGTGTTAAAGTTGATTTCATTATTGGGTAAAAGAAAAATACACACTGAGAGAGTTTTTAATGAAAAGCTAATTCATTATCAGTTCATCTCATTGTCTCTCGCTGATTTTTTTGTTTTATTTTTTCAAAATGGCTTACAATTTTAACAGAATGGAGAATTTAAGGGGCAATCTAATTAATAATGAGTTCTTCCAATAGTTGCTCGCTACTGGTTGAATTTTAATGGATGTTGTAAAATGTTGCGACATGTTAAATGAGTGTTTTAAATGACTGTAAATACATTAATGTCCACTTTATATCTGTTACTGCTATATTTATTACTGTGTTTTAAATGAATGTTTGTGAATTCATTAGATATCAATGAATTATACATCTTCTTATTCAGCTTTCTGTCCTTGTCATTTTTTTCATACAGCTTTTAAGCAAATGGGGACACTGAGCTCGTTTTGCATGAAGTTATCTGATTGAGCGCTAATGCAAGTGTTCCAGAACACAAAGTGACCTCTCCCAGATTATCACATTTTAGCAGAATTACATTTTTTGACACAAAGAACGCTAACAGCTGTGGCATGCTTACTCTGGTTATGATATCTACAGTGCCTTCTTTCTTCTGGTGTGGTTAGAAAACATGTCAGGGATTTCAGAAAGGCGTGTGTGTGTGTGTGTGTGTGTGTGTGTGGAGTGTTGGCTAGATATTGTAGTAAATCACAGAAGTCAAAATTGAAACTAAACAAAATGTCAGAATGTCCAACTTAAGCTTGTTATCATTTAATGAAAGAAACATATTCACATCTGCCTTAATGTTTGAAAATGAAACGCATTCAGTTATACACACACACTTTAATGCATTCCAGAAACATAGGCATGGACTGTTACTGCTACCAGCTTAAGCGAGTGTTAGTTTAGATTTCTGACTAGCTACGCATGACAGCATCCAACCACCAGTATCACAGATTAAAGTTACCAAGACTTTTTGTTACAAAACATCACCGAGTCAATATGCAGAGGAAAATATGATCATCATTCTGTCAGTGACAGGAAGCCTCGTCACAGCCATGTCCTCACTCAGGAGCAGGGCTGTTTCTGTCTTTTGTGGGGGCCCTATGCAAGATGCTGTTTGGTGGCCTCTATGTTGTCAAACTATGATGGATAGATTACTAACCATTCTAGGTAATCCACAAAGATGCAACAATCTCCTACATTTTAAGAGGAAAACAGGCTAGAGTCATAAATATCTCTCTCAAATTAAAATCAAGCATCTTAAGTTGACTCACCCTAGCAAGTTGAACTGATTGAAAATGATAATACAGGGTAAACAATGGGGATCCTCTATGTGTCAGTAAATGAAACTGATGGTTCTCAAAAATGCTTATTTTAAATTGTAAAACACTTTTAAACTTAAACATCCTGGTCCGGTGGTGCTGAAGGCGGCTATGCTGCTTCCTGGTCCACAGCTCCAAAATATTTCAGACTTGCTCTTGCAAACACAAAAGTCCTCAGGTTACCAAGCAAAGTAGATCCTAAGCAAATATTCAAGCTTTATAAGTGAGTTATTTTGCAGAAATTTATAATCTGCTTTTATTTTAAACATTATAATATACAGTACAGTGTCTCTTTATAGCATGCATCCAATTTCAAAGTTGTCACTTTTAAGCAGTTTCCGACACATTGTACTTGTTAGAGTTATGAAACGAAGATAAATGACTGATGAGCACTATGTGATACTGAAGGAATATTATTAAGGGTATTACAAAGTGGACTATTTGTGCCTAACTGATGATATGGTGTTAAACTATATTCTGTGGGCAGAACTAATGGTCATATACAGTATAGTTTACTTTAAATTGACTTTAATTTGATAAAGTAACACATCAAAACATAACTAAACTGTAGGAATGTAGGCACATTTGTTCAAATTATATGGTCACAATAAATATTCTAATCAATGTGGTAAAGACAGACTGCAACTAACTCAGTAAATAATAATCCACCTAGAGCAGTAATCTACTGCCATAATAATCCACAATAGGCCTAATGCATATCAGTGTTGTTTAGCACACTTCACATTGGAGAGCTATAAACTGAGGACACACTAAAACAATCCCAAAGGAATGTTGGAGGCAAACATTGAACATCAGAGGAGGTCTGTGATGGTACAGCAGCTCCACTGGATGAGGATCCAGCGGACATGACAGACACCTGAGTAACAACACATCCTCAGTCAATCAGTTTTCAGGCATTCACATGTGATGTCTACATTTTATTTTAGCACCTTCCTAAAGCAAACACTTAAGCTAGCTAAAGATTCGGCATTATCTCCCTCCATCCCACATCATGAAAGCAAACCTTACCTTCATCCTGTGAGCGTTTTTCTTTTGTCTGAACCAGATGAATAGGTTTGTTTGGACGCCATGCCATAAAATAACCAGTGCCGACGGCTCAACGCAACTTACCTCGCCTCTCCTTGCTTAGTAGTACTGGTCGTCATAGCGACAAGGCTCAGTAGACACCGGACCTGACCAGTCGGTAGAGAGTAGATCTGACCCATCAGCGAGCCAGGTGCCAGGTACTTTTCACACCTTTTCTGTCGGGACACTCCTCAGATATTGAGGCTGGCCTTGCAACTTGAGGGGGCCCACTAGTGGTGCGGGGCCCCTATGCACCTGCATAGATCGTATATAGCAAGAAACGGCTCTGCTCATGAGGCTGATACCTAATGAGGTTGGCCATCTTTGTTGAGGTTCATAGTGATGATGGGCTATTCTTCCTTTTGTGGAGATACAAGAAGCAACGATGCTGATGATGAGGAGGTGGTTAAAACTGCCGATCTGTGTGAAAAGTTCCGAAAAAAATCCTTATGATGCTTCTTACAACAACATAATAGCAATCATAATGATAATCGGAATAATGATAAGAATTCCAAAGGACTGTGTAAGAGCGGGTCCATTAATGACATGAATTAGAAGAACATTTATTCTCATGAATTCATGCATGAAAAAGGTCAGATTAATTTCACCTGTGTAATACTAAATGAACATTCAGCAATGGGTAAGAGTTAACATGCCCCGCTCATGACTTAATTCAAGAGTGATGTATAAATTAATGCTACAACTTATGCCAAATTCACGCCACAGGACCTACCACTCCCTGAGGGTTTGTTAGAAGTAGCGACAAAAAAAAGCCAGAGCTCTGCCCCGTGAACAATTGTGTGTATGTGTGAACCTTTTGAAAAGCACAATCCAGGAGCTCGGGGACAGCTCGCTGTGCGTTGTAGACCTCGCAGGCCGAACATCTGGCCGAGTCACAGGGCCACGAGCGAGCCACAGCCAGTCAGAGCAGATCTCTCTCTCTCTCTCTCTCTCTCCCTCTCTCTCTCGCTGAGATATAGGCCACGCCCATTTCCGCCTACCAAATTCTCCAAATGTCGCAAACCTACTTTTTTGAACTCCTTCCAGGGAATTTCTCTGATTTGCACGAAACTTTGCACACAGCATCTATGGACTTTCCTGACAAGAAGTTATTAAAAGAATTCTGACATTCCAAACAATACTCAAGTTATTAAATAACAACCTCCTGTACATATATATCGCCACATTGGTCTGTCCCAATGACATGAAACTCAGGTGACTACTTCCCCATGAGCCACTAAGGCTCTGTGAAAAAATGACAAACAAACTTTTTCGAACTCCTCCTCGGCCATTTGACTGATTTGCAACAAACTTTGCAAGTATCATCTGTGGACTTAACTTATCAAAAGCTTTCACCTACGTCACAGCTGGTGACGTGCTCCATTTTGATGCTTCGCCATAAAACCATCAACTCAATTCTTCCACATACAATTTGCCATCTACTCCAGATTGCTCAGACATGTAGAGGGTCTTGCCCTGAACACATCCACGCAGCACAACCCCGAAGCGCGTGGACTGCGAGGGCCCGTTCATCGCTGCTTGCAACTTTAATCTTTTTCTTGTACTTTCTTGTTTGTTTTTCACTGCCAATCTACTATAACTGCGTCACTCCCCGTGGCACATGTGTGTGAGCATGTGATGTCTGAGTCCCAGGTGACCGGAAGAGAGTTGTGTAGTGTGGAGAGCAGAGCGATATCATGACTCTGAAAGTCCTGCGGTGCAGCAAAGGCATGATTTATTAATCATGTTCCCGTCCTCCTCTTCTTCTTCTTCTTCTGCAGTTAAAGTGACAGGCCATAAACTGACCAGTCGCCGCAGTGCACACTTATTTTCGGTTTAATTGAAGTGTTATTGTCATGATTTACCAAGCATTACTTTTTCATGACTTAATCATGCTTGTGGCCCCTCACATAGTTGGTGACTTGGTCATGATTACAACATGATGTATATGCGTGCACTGCTGTGAGTGGTCAGTTTTTGGGCCTGTTCCATTTCCCGCAGATTTGTCTCAACATCGCTGTTGTCAAGTCATGCGTGAGATACTGTTAATCTTGTGATTAACTCATGAAATACTATATGAATTAAAATTAATCAATTCCTCTTTGTGCATGAATTCATAATAAATCAAGCACCCCTCGCGCAAAGTGTTACCAAATGAGGTGGTTTGATAAATTCAATTAGAGCAGACACTGCTGTGTGATCGCACGCAGACAAGCAGACAAAATTCACTTTTTATCTCTCAAAAAGAAAAGTGTCAGCAGCGTAGAAGCTAATAAAGAAGTGAATACTTAAGTGAGTGTCACTTTCAATTACCACACCAGCACAAATAGCTGATATGTGATTTCAGTATATTAATATACAGTATTTACTTAAATAGGAAGTGAGGTATTACTGAACAACAGAAACTGATTCAGAGAAGTTTATAATATTCCTTACAAAATCTATAGCATAACTTAGCACATTTACAAAGGGGCACTTGAACTCGTCCTATTGGAAATGGGTAGTATGTCAGAGGAAAAAGGTTGTAAACTACTGTCAAAGAACATCTATTATTTTCTATCCATGTCTCACATTCACTGTAAACCTGCGATGTAGCAATATCGGTTTGGCACAAGCGTCTGTATTCTGTTTTAATCAATTCACAACAAAAAAAAATGTCATTTATTTGACACGGCTGAGTTTGCATGTGCGCGCATGTGTGTTTTTGTGTGCATAGATGTTATGGCCACCGAGCAAAGTTTTGCCTCAGGCACTAAGTACACTCTCTCCCACCTGTAGTTTTGTTCAGTTTGTTCAGGGGCAGTTGGTCAATAGAGGGAGATGATTCATTTATTGTTACTATCATTATCATCATCATTATATTATACTGAACAGCCCAGACAAATCTGACTTCTATGGTTAGGCTTGGTTTTTTTTTTGTTTTTTTTGTAGCTTCGGCCACAGCAATGTAATCTATATTGGCTCTGGATTAGTAATAACCTGTTGGCGTTCATATGCTCCTCAGATCGTTTTATTTCCCAACCTGGAAAGTCGCTCTCCCTCAAGAACCTCATGTTTTTGACATCTATCATGCAATCGAAAAGTAAATGAATCATGTATGTACAAACTACATATCACCATGCTGGATATGAAAATGTAACCCTTTTTTACACCGACATGGAGAGAAGAATTGTGACTTCCCGGTTTGATTGTGCCTCTTACAAACAGCACTTGTTGACAGGGCTAAGCGAAGTGAATAATCTTCAATCTTCCCACTGTGCCAGCTCAACAATCTCTATTGACTCTCAATTTGAGAGCAGATTTGGTTAGTCTGAGTAATATGACAAGACGGATAAGCGGGAGGCTGTTGTAGTGGGAGCTGTGTTGAATGTTGCAGTCCCCGAACAGGAAGATGCTTTAAAGTGACAGGATTTTTGGAAGAGGAATCCAATGCAGCTGTCAGCGGCACTTTATCAAACTCAGTTGCTGCTGCAGCCGAGTGAATCGAAAATGCCGTCTGCAGACGCAGCAGCTGTATTGGTTTAAAGATTAAATGCAAGTTAGCCATTATAATATGTCAGTATACCTCTACCACACACAATTCGTGACAGCTGGATTCATTTAAAACATCAGTAATAACAAATAAAAGTTTGTACATCCAAATTATGATTAAATACATCACAGTTGGGTTTTTAACTTCCTTATTCTTTTTCCCGAGTAAAAGTAAAGATAAATAGGGAGTGACACTTTTTTTGTCGCTCCATATATCTTCAGGTTTTCTCTGCAATTGTTACTATTAGAACCAGTCGTCACCACTACGAGAATAGAACTGAAGTTTTAAAAAGAAATCTGTCAAGCCTCTGTTGTAACAGCTTACATTAGATAACAAAAATCTACTAACTAAAATTAGCCCTGAATACATTTGGAAAAACGTGTGATTAGGTTAAAAGGCTACAAAGAGCATTTATTTATCATTTAACGGACTTTCTTCTTAATTTTCACCTGCAGGGTGGTGTTGTCTGCATACTTCACTTTGGAGTTCTCATGATGTCTTGAAGTACATTTAACGTGAACAATAGGGAGCAGAGCAGACAACCCCGGGGTGCTCCAGGGTTGAGCTCTAATGTAGAGGAGGTGTGACTGCCAGTCGTAACTGTCGGGGGTCTATCTGTGAGGAAGTCCAATATCCAGTTCCGGAGTGGGCTACTCAGAGCCCTGAGTGTTGCATTTTCCTAGCATGTTGGATATGGCATCCTAATTTCATTTTCAAGGATTTCTTGATTATATCCTTAAAATATGGTGCATGATCTCTTACTCACGAAAAGCGGAGGCGTTTAAATTGTTTTATTCCTTTCGATTCACATTGAAAACGGAAGATGAACATTTTGAGTATGTGCTCTTATTCAATTTCAAGAGCAAAGACCTTCATGTAGGTTCTGATGAAAAAACAGCAGCAACAAAACACTTGAAAACAAGAAACACCATCCCACATGTTTTAGAATACACACAGTACCAAACCTTCACTGTAATTTCCTAAATTTTCCACTTCTCCATCTCTGCTGTGGTTGTGTCATTCAGCCTTGCCTCCCACTTGACATGATTTCTTTTCTAACTGTCCGCTCTTACAAACGTTACTCGTCCATACCATTCTCTCAGAGGGTTTTGGTCTGCTATGTGTTTCTCTGTGCAGATGTTGTGAAGGAAGTAACTCAAGGGCACCAACTGAAAGTGTTACCCACAAAAGATGACATTTTATTTGCTGAAATCTTATTGCCAATGCCAGACAATGACTCTGAGTAGACAATGTCTATTTTTGCCTCATAATATGAGAAGCACAGCAATACAGCAACAGCTGCCTGACATCTGCTGTCGAGGCCTGTGTGCTCTGTAAATACATGGACATATGCAAACCCATTAATTTTACTTGTCTTTGCGAGACAACTGGAGACATAAAGCAGTCCAACCAAAACCAGAGCCCTGCTCTGTCAGGGGACAGATCAGCCAAAGCTGTCTGACTTTTGTTGACTTTTAGCTACTTTTGTTGTTCCACAGGGTGCAACTAATCCATATAGACATTTGAAAAGGTGGATACACTTAAAAAAAAACCTTCTTAGTTTCTTGGGGGAACAAAGCTTTTATGGATGCACTGTGAGCTCTTCGTGCAAGGACTATTTTAGCCGTCTAGCAGCTTTTTTTTTTTTTTTTTTAGGCATGCGAGTGGCATGGCTCGAGAGAAGGCACTGCTGGTCGGTCTGTCTGGGTTGGTCCACAACCTTGATCTAGGCAATTTAAACTGTTGAAATATCCCAGCATCTATTGGGTGATTAATATAAAGTGTTGTACAGATAATCTTGGTAATCAGAATGTTTTTTGTCTCGAAATATCCCAACAGCTGTCTGATGGACTGACACAAAATTTGCTGTACATGTTTTTTCTTTAACGCTGCTATGAGGTTAACATTTGTCTGCAGGGGTCAGTATTTGTTTTTGAGTATAATTCATCCAGTTGTCTTACTGACTCAACAAATACCATTTTTAACATTTTTTAACATGGACGAACAAAAATCAAACAAACACCCTATTTTAATTGCAACTATAACTTTACTGTCGATCAGCCCCAGGCAGGACAATAGCACTGTATACCTGTGGTACATAAAAGACGCACAGTGTAATAGGTCTGAGTATATTGAATGAATTTGGACAAGTAGCCAGGCATGAGACACTGTATAAAACTCTTGTCAAGACAAAGCCATAACTCAGTGTCAATGACAGTGCAAGTGACAATGAAATATTTAATACAGTTTAATGTTGAATAGAGTCCTGTGAGGACTGCAAGATGATGAGACTTCAAATGTAGCTCTCTCAAGATGCTTTTGTGCAAGGGAAAAAGTCTCGGTGCAGCGTAGCAGCAGTGGATAAAAGGATGGAAACATAAACACGGCATGTTTCCACGGATGACTCTCTATATGAGAAAACAGCTCTTATCTCAGACGTCAGTGTTGGATGCTGTCAAGTCAGGAAAAAAAAAAAAAAAACTGGCGCAGGGAGATATGTGGATGAGCATAGCCTCTTCCATTTGATGCTCGATATAGCACTGTCTATTCTCCTGAAAGCTTTTTGCTGTTGTTATGGATACAATCTAATCAACAGCATAATTTAGCTAAAGAATCTGATTCTGTTTTCTGCCACAGTATGTACAGTACAGTGTGTACAGATGGTAGGAACCACTGTTTTGGGGAGGTCAGAATTGTGTGTGGTCATATTAGGCAATAAATTGGCCAATAATAAAAATAACATACATAATAATAACAAGATATATTATTATGATCATTATTATTATCATCATCATTATCATTATTGTTATTATTATTATTTTTGGGTTGGTAAAAGCTGGATAGGTACATCGTCATCTGTATTCATATTTTACATTAACGTTTACATTTAGGGCATTCAGCAGATGCTTTTGTCCATAGTGACTTACATAAAGTCCATTTGTCACAAGAAAGAAACCAAAACACTGTCGACAGAGTAAAAAAAAAAAAATAGAAACTATTTCCAAGCCCTCGTCTGAGCATCGTAGCTGCTAATTATCAAGGATACCTTAAGTGCATAAGTGCTGTGATGTAAGTGCTAAGGAGAAGAACATACATTTTGTTCCCAGGTCCCGGCTATGCTGGATCAAGATGAAGTCTGAACAAATTATTCTTGAGTCTTTTGACGAGGATGGCGAGTAATTCCGCTGTCCTGACACTGGTCAGGCGTTCGTTCTACCACTGAAGTGCCAAAACAGAGAGGAGCCCCAACTTCGCTGAGCGAGCTTTGTTTGCTCTCAGCGATGGCAGTACGAGCTGGCCAGCTGACGTAGTAGACCAAAGTACTTGGGCTGGGGCATGTGGTCTTATCAGTGGTTGGAGGTATACAAGTGCAGTTCCCTTGATGGCCTTTAAGGCAAATCATTATCTATGATAATATTTTAAATGTTTTCATGAATTTTTTTATGTAACACTGTCAAAATTGACCAAACTTTGGTATTACCTTATGAGCTGTTGACCCAAACATTACATTCGTCTCTCTCGCCCCTCCCACCATCCCAGTGATAAGTTATGGTGAAACTCTGACTTTGTAACGTTAGTAAAATAGGGTCACTTTAGAAATGTGCAGGACGCAGTCTTTGGTCTGTGTTGAAAAGCTAGCAGTAGCTGTGTGTTTGATATCAAGACACAAGGTCTGGAACCATGTGAATTAGTGGATTACATCTTTGAAATCCATTCTATTTTCAGTGGACGATGTGCTGTTCTGTGGCTGAAATGGCCAGGAATAATCCTCCTGTTGCACTGTTAAATGCCACTCTTATAAACCATTAATGTCAATGTGCATATTCCTGGGGTAAGTAAGATCCTAAAATGTGCAATTTTATATAACCTGTGGGGGGGGCTATGTGCACATGGACAAGAATTTGAATGCCACCCTCAGAACCTACCGTTAATGTACGGCAGTTATCTGTCTGTGTGATTTGTTTAATTCAATCAGCCAAACTGATTGGTCGATCTCTAGCAGCTGCATCTCCAACATCACCACTACTATGCTAGCAAGTGACTGACTAAAAGGGAGGGGGCGAATTTGGTATATTAGATATCAACTCTTGAGTCTGGTTGACTCTATGTGAAAAAGGTAAAACTGACTGTTCTTTGATGAATTGATGCATTCCTTTGAAGGTAATTACAAGACTGACTCAAATGGCTCTGAGTAATGTCAATAGCTATGAATCAGAGAGAAATTATGCATTATGTAGCACATGGTTCAATCTGATTTCTTTCTTTTAATGAATCCTGCTCACAGCAGCAGGCAGCTGCTCACACAAAACAAGCTGCGAGAAACCAACTGTTCACAACCTGCCAAGCGCTAACTTAGCGATTAGCTGGTCAGAAAAAAATAGAACATTTAGCTGCTTAAGAGCCAGAGATTGCTGCTTAGGAGCAGGCGGAGACCAAAACTTTGGGACTTGCATTCATCAGATGGGTAGCAACGTGATCTGAAAATGAAGGACAATGCTGTTGTGTCTCTGCCAGGAGGGAATGCAGGGATGTGATTGCTAACATGCTAGCACTAACAATTCGATATAGAATGTGATGGTAGCTATCTGCATCAGTCAGCTCATTTCGGTGCTTCTGGGCCTCCCAGTTCAAAAAAACAAATCAATGTTGCAAACTGATGTCTTGACAAAGCTGCTGTTATACTACTACAGTTATCTCACAATACTTATCCTGAGGGATGCTACAGCTTGAGACATGACATGTATGCAATAATTTATTACAATCGAACTGTGCTATTAATAGAGGATACAATGGACTCCATGGCGTAAAGCTGCTCTGTCTTGATTAAAACACGCCAAGCATTGCAGACTCTTGACTCCGGCTTTCTGATTACTTAATTTTCAATAAAAAATCTTCGCAAAATAACCATCAACTGTATTTCCTGAGAGGCGCCAGTGTCTTCAATATAGTTAGAAAATTGAGACTTGTACAAATATCTCAGTCATCTCTGTTTTATGCTTTGGTCTCATGGGCTGGTATTGATTGAACAAGTCGATTAAAAGGTAGCCTTGTAAGATTATCTGTGAGCAGCAGCGCTCAGTCTCAAACCTTTTTTAAGGTCCTACCATCATTTATATTCAGAGTCAGAGCTGCCTACTTATGGGTGAGGGCATAGGCTCCCCAAGGTCTGAGGGCAATAGATCTAAAACTTTTTACCATGTGCAATAAAATCACTAAATTTGCACCTGTTGTGGATGCCAAGAGGACGCTCCCTGTCTCATTCCGTTTTTTTTTTTCCTCTTTGCCCTATAATTGCCCACTCACATTTCCACATCACCAATAAGGCTTGTTCATTCTTTTAACAGGGTTAAGCAACCGGATTCATGTCTTACACCAATAACTTGACAACTGTCTCTTTTTGGTTTTGGTTCCTTTGGTTTCAGAGCCTCGGTCGGGGGCATACATTCCACCACAAACCTCAGTTAGAGAAAGGATCGGTGAGTCAGGCAGACCAGACTGACACTGATATTCAGCTAAAACAACCACTCCGTCCCTGCACACCCTTAGCCAGTCAGCAATCAAGAGGGCAGGTGGCAGGTTGACGGGAATGTTGCATTTTGGTCATCTCTCTAACAAGGGCGGTGGCATTCCCAGTCCCCCCCCCCCGCCAAACTGCCTGCTGCACATTGACCACCTCATGACTCAGCAGGTTTTGCAAATTATTTTTAGATTTTTGAGCTCACTGACTGCACAGTAAACAGGGCCTCTACTTACTGTAATTAGCAAAAGTTCTGCGGGTTATCAATTCAGTCTCGGGTTGGGAGGGTTCAGGCACCCCAGCATTTATCATGGCGACATCTCAGCCCAAAACAAATACATTTTAAAGCGACCTCCTCAATCCAAGGATTGGCTTGCAGAGGGAGTTCAGCTCCAGTGGACTCTGACATGCAAATCTGTGACTCTGACCGATTGCGAACCATCAAACTCTTGCATACTCCGTTGCTAGCCTTCCCCTTTCACCCTCTAAAGTCGTTTTTGGGATTCTAAGAACGGAAGCCCCTATGACAAAACATTGCCATTTAGTACCACTTAAAAAAGTAACTTGTGGAAGATGGTACTTCACACAAACAGAGGAGAAACCGTTGATGGGATACACACACAGAAACTCAAGTTGAACCAGAAGTTTGGCGACGAAGTGACTACGTCTATGGCACTTTTGCCCTGAGCGAGGGCAGGATCTCCCAGCTGCTCAAAAAGTAATGAAGCTTGAGTGCATTGTCTTGTTGTGCCTCTGGTAAATCAATGCACTTTATCATTCATTTTGAATAAATCTGGTCCCTTGTTTGTTACTCTCAAGCATCATCAACGACAACATCCACATGTTGACAGAATACACGTCTCTGTGCCTATCAGTTTATTCGTATGTGCATCTAATTCCCCAATAAATAATTATCATTCATACTCCCGCTTCTCTCCAATTCCCACAGACACACTTAATGCCTTTCACATCAAAGACATTACCATAATCAAGTAGTGAATAGTAAATTACAGTCGAAGTAATTGTGCCTTCAGAAGTTTGCTTGTCTTGTGTTGTACCAAGATGTCAATACTATGGAGAAAACCTCGACAACAAAATGCACTCAACCTGTGATTGCCGCTTCATTAACACGCTCCTAAAATTGTTATCTCGAATACAATTTCATAGGCAGTGGATGGGCCATCAGAGATCAGCGATCCAGTGTGCACAACTTGAGCATGAACTGGAATACTCTGCCCAACATACATCCCCCTGAGACTGATGTCTGTAATTAGGGGAGGAAATGTGGTTTTGCAAATAATTCTTGAAAAAATAAAAACACCCAATGGAGATGGAACTATTTGCACTTGTGTAATTCTATAAAAAGTGTTCACTTTTATATCAAATGAAGGATACAGATGGAATTTCTTTTTTTCCCCTTTTTCTTTGGCAGTATCAACAGCAAATTAGTCATTTTCTTAGCAAAGCAAACCATCTGAATGTGCAGGAAACTTGTCTTTGTGCTTCCGCAGCAGATATAAACAGCAGTAAATCACTGTTGCAGCCACCATCTTTTGAACATGAACTAATTTTTTGTTCCCATCTTCTGTCCCTTTCTTTTGCCAGGATGGCTCATTCATTCACATCAATTCATTTTTTTTCTTTTTCCTCCTTTGGACAAGGTTTCTTCAAGGTTAAGGGACTCTCTGCACTGTCCTAACAGGTATTTCTCTCTCGAGCAGTTACCCGGTTCACCATGAAAAGACACTTGTGAAAAGTCAGCCCAGTTTCCCATGTATATTTCATAAATGTTAACATCGTAAACATGTATAAACGTGCTCACCTACCATAAAAAAGCATCATCCTCAGTGCCTGCTTTTGCTGGGAATATTCTGCATTATTCTGCTGTCAGGTGTCAACTCATCTGCCTGCTATATTGGCCAGAGAGCAGGCAGCGGCCCTCCAGGGGCTCCTTTGTTCTCTTGAATGTTAGCGCTGTATAAACATTAGGCTTGCGAAGCTGCACTTTAGAGAGTGTCACCAGCTTTTCGAGACAAAACAAAAGGCAAGAGCTTTTTGGCCCGCAGGAATCTACACGAGTACCTCAGAATAGTGGGACACACAAGCGGAACGCCAAGGACACACCGACACACATGGGATGACACACAAGCCAATACCTGCATCCAAGCAAAGTACATGCCAATGTGCGCTGTTTTTCAGTGTGCACTTGTTTTTTCTTTCTGAAGCTAACAGGACAGAGGAACTCCCGGTAGCCTGGAGAGGTGGTGGGCACCGCTTAACACAGCAGATTTCTTGGCCAGGGAAGACAGCCTCCTGCCAAAATAGCGTTGTATTTCCAGCTAAGGGACACCGCAGGAAGCATTTCATGTTCTGATCTCTCCGCTTTTGTAATCCGTGTGGAGAACAGCTGAAGCTAACTCGGTGACTCACGTCATAATGAAGCTGTCAGCGCTGGCATGAATGTGAACCCAATCACAATTTTTATCCGCTAACTGATTGCATCATCGCCTCATAAATATTGAAGTCCTCCTTTGAATGTGTGATTGCCTCCTTCTGTCGGAGGTTTTCATAGCTGTCAGTGCTGCTTTTCCTTGCGAAGATAGTTTAGGCAGTTTTAAACTGATTCTGTTTACCAGTGTTATTCAGTAATCAGACACTAATTTGAGATAAACAATACATTTAATGGCTACATGAAAGAGAGTGATTAACCCAAAGAGAACTCTGACACAAATTTTACAAACAGCAACTTTGCTGTTTTTTGTTTGTGGTTTTTTTTTTTTTTTTTTTTTTTTTTTTCCAGCATGAGCAGACAGCTGCTGTTAGCAGAAACACTCTTATGATTCCACTTGTAGATCAAGTTAGCACCTAGATGGTGAAGGAAGATGGTATCGCCAGAATATTCAATAGTTTCTAGGAGCTAAGAGGAGAGTGAGCTGAACTTAAATTTGTCAGGCAGCTAAAAACATGACTTGAAGTTTAATGTCCTGGTGAACTTTGACGGTCTAATGTGCCTAGCCTAGTAAAAAGTAAAAGAGCAAAAGTTTGGGTTTGTTAGTACCACTTCACTTGCACATCGTGTGTCCGCAGTTTACCACATAGCTTCATTCGTTCATAGATGCAGACACCACTATGACGAGGCAAAAGAGTGAGAGAGCAGCTCAGAGTCAGAGGAGCCCACATGACAACCAGGGAGAGACAAAGAGACAGCCATGAGGCCGCAGTTGCCTTAAATACCCTCAGATCACTCAGGAAGGAGTTGGCAGGCATTGGCCTGAACACAAGGGTGTGTTCAAGAACCAGCAACCTAATGAACATGTGGAAACACTGGTTTCCCCATCTCAATTACATGTAAAGATATTCCGATACGATTTTTTCGTTACCAGATACTGATTCTGATAGCTGGGCTTTCAGTATCGGCTGATACAGAGTACCAATCCGATACCAGGGCATGTTAAAAGATTTTTTTTTTTTTTTTTTTTTTTTCCCTTTTAACAGCTGTACATACTGCTAACCCTGCATCGATGTTATATGACATTGGATGTCATACAACATTGTTTTAATCTATTTTAACAGTCAGTCATAACCGAAAAAGAACAAATAAAGAAATCTAGGAATAAATAACAATTCCTGTGAAAACTGTGACAATGCAGCCATTTTTCAAATAGAACAATTAAAAAAAAACACTAGTGCAACAGCCACTTATTAGTTAGGTCCGGTGCGCCTGTCGCTGGTACGCAACAACAGTTGTGTTTTAGGAGAATGGTGAGATATGTTGTTTTTGGAGCCCCTGGCAATCTACCTCAATCTGTAATGAATAAGGATATGTTGGCAAAAGGCCCTCTCTAGTGTTTGTCCATTTTGGGCTGCTGTACAAACATGTCGGTGCAACATGGTGAACTACATGGAAGAGATCTCACTCCACTGTAAATAGGGCAGACTCATTCTGAGGTAAAGACAGCACGGTGATTCATAGTTTCAGGTTATTACACTCGACTGACTACACAATAATGAATATCATATTCCCTTCCTTCCAATACATCCCACATACTCCTACACACTTGACCTGTAATATTCTGTTCATGGTCAAAACAAAAATTGTTGTTAGGGGGGTTAAAAGTAGTTTTTGTTTCCCACTCTTGATGCTTTTTAGATGTGCGAACAAGGTTGATTAAAAGTTTGAAGCCACAGTTGGCAAACTAGATGCATTTAAAATGACTGTTTAGGAATTATTTATTAAAAATGCTAATTTGCTTGACTTACCTGCCAGGTTAGATTAAAGCAGTAAGCAAAATAGAGAGACTGTGTTTGCTTTGATTTTCAAAAAAAAGTTCAAAGGCATTGAAAATCCAAGCAAAGCGGCTTTTATGAAACACCCCAGAGCAACAAAGGGAAAATACACATTTTCATGTTTTCTTTCTTTCTTTATTTAATCAGTACAGTCCTGCTGGCAGTAGTGACCTGTCCAAGGTGGTTTTTGTCCCGTCTGAATTTTGAATGCTAGGAATGGCCAAAGCCTGCCTTTTGGCAGGTCTTTTACAGTGATAAGTACAGTAAAGGAAACGCGCTGTCCTCTTGAGCACTGGTGCAGTTTTTGAGCTGAGAATAGACGTGTGAGAACTGCGTCTGCTTTTGGTGCAACGTCATTCAGTCTCGCTCTGCTGGCAATTTTGTGATTTTATCAACACTTGCAAGCCAAATATTTGGAGCCGCTGAGCTGCAATAATTGAAAAATGTGTCAAGTGTAAACAACCAATGATAATGAGACACTATCTCACCAGCAGATACTTTTGAATTGACGTTACGTAATTGTAGTTAGAGCAGCCAGCATCTAATCTTCTGAAATAATCTGTTTTCAAAAGGTGTTGTATGCTGTATGCAGCCGTCTACAGTTGGCAGGATGGGTGCTGTTATCCCTGCTTGTCCGGGATGAAAATCTCAGACAAGCCCCCAATTGTTACACTTCCCTAAAGAAAAAGCCTGAAGGACAGGGTGGCTGGTGGGAAACAAACAAAGTGCTGCATTAATTTAGAAAAGGGTTAAAGCAAGCTGGTCCCTTGGTATTTAAAAGGTGGTGGTGGGCCTGAAACCCACAGCCACAAACAAAAAACAGTGGACTCAAAAACCAAAGGTGAAGTGGGAGTCACTGATCAGGGGGGAAACAAAATGTGTAGAAACTGGCTAATCTAAGCCTGAGGAAAGACGCTGCTCTGCGCTCTGGTTGCACGGCAGCAGATGCTAACGTATCGTTTGCCACACGGCTGTGCAGTGACCAGACTGTAGCTGGGTGTTCAGGGTCTGCTAGCATTCTTCGGGCTCCTGTAGGAACCCCACTTCACCAATGCATTGTATATAATAAACCTGTTTACGTAACCACAATAATAATCAGGTTTTGATGATAATGGGATTTGACGTTATTCCTTACACTATAGTAATAAAATAATGGAGAAAAAAAAAAAAACATATTAACATCAGTCAGTCAATTAGTTGGAATTCTTTCCAAACACATGACATAAAACTGTGTTTTTCCCCGCTTGCTGGATGTCAGGTGCAGGGACCTGTGGGACAGAATGGTGCTCAAGGAATCAGAAATTCTCAGATCATGCAAGGAGAGAGAGAATTTCCGAGGGCGCTGTCAAACTGTGACCTGACTACGGATGTCATGAGTGCGGCCCCCGAGCAGACGACAGCAGATGTCTGTCATCTTCCCCCGAGCAGATGATAGACATTTGTGACCGCCGTATAAACTCGGGCACAAACGCATCCGCTCGACTTTTAACAACATCGGCATGTTTTTACACATGTGCAGATGTAAAAATAAATAAATAAATAAATAAATTTGAAATGAGAAATGTGAAATGGAGTACGGAATATTGGGCAAAAAATTAGGTGACTTTATCGGATAACCGCTTTTATCCAGCTGTTTAGGGGACCACTTGAATAAGCAAATAACTCCATAAGTCAGATAATGATCAGTTTATGGGTCTGCATCTAAAGGGGCTCATTTACTCATAATGTTCCTGGCACGTTTAATCACCGGCTGCAGAGTCCCCCTGTCCTGGGCCGCCAAATACCGTGCCAGTTAGTGACATTTCCAGTCAAGATGCTTTTCTACTGCCCCTCTGTTAAAGTCAAAGGAATTTGGCACTAGAATGTAACCTTTTTAAGTTTCCTTGAGAAGTACAGTCTTCTTTGTGCTTTTTTTTTTAACAAAGGTGGCAAGATCATTCGTGAGGATCATCCTGGTCTAAAGAAAAACGACTTCACCAAACCTCAACATTATTGAGGCAAATCATAGAAAACGAGGGGAGAGCGAAATGTCAAGGTCACTTACTTTGCGCCTTACTCTTCCTTGAGTAGGATCAGATGTTAAATGGAATGGGAAATTGACTGCTTTTATGTGGCCCTTTTTTCTGCTCCTCTGACTGCTCAAAGTGCTCAGCAACACATGCTGCACTCACCCATTCCCACAGACATCTGAGGTTATGGAAGAGGCTGCTATTTAAGGTGGCAACCTGCTCATCAAGTGCCTGGTGATATCTCCATGCTTAGCCATTCACACGTCCACATACACGGCAATCGAATTTGGGGCTCAGTACCTCGGAGACTTCTCCGTGCAGCCAGAGCCGGGAATCGAACCGCCGACCTTACAATCAGTGGAATGGTTGTAACGGTTGACTTGTGTTTTGCAACAACGTTGAGCGTTTGGGTGATTAGTTGTGAATGTGCATCCTCAAGGAAGCTCATACTCACAGAACAGAATGCACGCAAAACCGATCATAGTGATGTTTTCCGAATTAATTTCGAGGCCTGCCTGTCGCCCGCACCTTCACCATGGCAACAAAGTTAACGCATCATCAAATTTCCCAGGTCAATATGCCGTTTGTCTGGTGCCAGTCTTCTCGTCCAAACTCTCGTATTTGCCCAAAAAATTATTAACAAAACTTGAGTGAGTTCAGATCCGTACTGCAAAATTCCTATTTCTATTCCAATAGTCACAGATTGTGCTTAAATTCAGGAAATTAATACACTTTTTTTTATATATTTAAATGTGAAGAAAAAAAAAATCCCACAACTAATCAGTTGGCATCTGCCTCTCTCAGGCGACCAGTTTGTGGTAATGAAACCACAGTAAGCATTCTCCTCTCCATCCTGTTACACATTCACTGCCAGAAGAGTGGGCGGCTAATAGGTGTTAATCAGTGGTCATTGTCGCGGATTAGAAATACCTGTCATGTCGTGATTGTGAAAGCAATGACATAAAAATAGCAGCGGAGGGAAAGCTGCCATATGGTTGCTGCAACTCACTGCGCAGCTTCCTGAGAGAAGGCACATGCTGAAATGTTGAGCCGTGGATGTGTGGGTTTTGCTTTTTTTCTGACACCTTTATAGGATGAAAGATAAGATAATTTTTTTTTTTTTTTGAAAGCAGAATCAGAGTTCAGGCTGCACTGCTTTCACCACAGCTTGACTCGTTGGCCTTTAACTTCGAGTGGATTTGTGGTAGTTCATGAAAATTGCTATAGATTTTCACCTCTTTGCAAACATCACATTTCCTTGGTCAGTAGCATGACCCCGTCTCCTCTGTGTGTGCACGGACTGCCGAATTGGAGAGGTTTCTTTGATAGAAGAATTATCCCTTAATACTTTGATGTCTGAAGGGCTGTCTTTTGAAACTACGTGGACACAGGTTTAGAGTTCGAGGGGGGTGACGGGGACATGTCCCTCCCGGAGGTAGTTGGTGACAGTCTGCAAATCAAAAGCAATTGTTGCAATCTATCATTAAATGGAAAAAAAAAACAAAAACAGCAACTGTCCCTCTATAAGCAGTCCAATCAGGCTCTCCGTCCCACTGTAACCAGTCTGCTCCTTAAACACCTCGCTTAAGTTCCTAAATTAGCGTAAAAGTCACCACTGACTTATCTGACCTTTTTAATCAGTTACGACCAAAGCGTGCTGCGTCCTTGCGCATAATTGAGATATTCGATATTTCTGAAACTCATTCCAAAACACACGTATGATGGATAGGTTAACAAGTGTACACAGTGTTTAGAACATGATCAAATATTTCCCTGAAATACTGTTCACATGAACCTTTCAAGCCCAGGGACTGATGAATTGAAATGAAATGAATTCATCACTGGCATCAAAAGATGCCCCACGCGCGGGTTACTTTTCCGAACAAGGACACAAAAGTGGACGGCAGATTAAATCGTGCCTAATGTGCGTGTTGATTCAGCAGGGATGGTATTAAGTGAGAAAGGTTGATCTACAGGAGAATGCATATATGACAGCAACAGTGAATGCATTATATACTTCATTATATTAAGTCGTGTTTGGAATTTTCACCTGGTACCTGGTAATTTTGTGTTGGCCATTACACAAATAGACTAAATGGATATTTCTCACAAAAATGTATGCAGAAGAGGCACAAATTGCAATTCAAGTGCTTGACATTCAACATTTCCAAGGGGAGTACCTCTACATCTCCTGCTTGTTATGTGTCCCAGTGCCCTTGTCCTTGTCTGCAAGACTACTAATAGTTTGATCTGTGACAAAATCTAACCTGAAGGCTGTTTCAAATGGCCATTCCTGAGCCAGCACTTCATGTGTCCTGCCATTCTGCTGTTATACTATGCTCTTTCAAGTGTTTGAGCCTCGCACTGAGAATGAGACACAAATAAAAAAAAACACCTTTTTAGCTTTGATCCTCCAACACTGTCAACATGGACATAATGGCCAATAGAGAAGATGTGAAAAGTGGGGAAATCAATGAAAGCCTTCACAGTGTCTCTGAAAGCATCCGAGACATCCTTGGACGGATTTCATACACCGAGTTGGAAGTGAAGCAACCACTCGCTGGAGGAGTAAATGATAATAAAAAAAAAAGTTATATTTTCATATAATGCAACTCTGTGCTGGGTCCTGGCATTCACGTGGATGTTACTTTGACATGTACCACCCACACTGCCACAGACCAACTATGCCCCCCACAGTGCAACAGAAACCTGATGCCAGTGGTTCATCCTGCAGGACAGTGTGCCCCGCCCCACCACAACTCTGCAAAGGCTGAGGCACAAAGAGCCGGAGCCAGATCTCAATCGATTGAGGATCCATGAGATGCACACAAAGTCAAATCCGTGGAGGCCCCACCTCGCAACCCACAGGACCCAGAGGATGTCTGCAACCAACTGCCAGACGCCACAAGACATCCCTAGAGGTACCATGTCAGATTGAGCCATGGCAGAACAAGGGAGGGGGAGGCACAGTATTGGACAGGTGTCTTTTATGTTGTTGTGGCTGGTTTATTTTTGAGATATATCTTCACAGTGTCACAACTCCAGGATATTGTTTGTTCAGAAAATGGCTCTGAAGCATGTGACTCAGTGTTATTTCTCTGCAGTGCAGTCAGAGAGGACCAACGCAGGCACCTGTGACATGAAAATAACACACCTCAACTTTTGCTTCAGTGTCAAGGACATATGTCTTCATTCGTTTTGTAAATGTAACATTTCTTTAGGTTTTGATCATCAAAATCCTTCCTCGGCCTGAATGGAGTCCTTCGTTTTGGTTGAAAACAAGTGCTATCAAGTGCCAGCGCCAAGCAGCCCCATGCTTGTATTGTATGTTTCACGTCAGACAACACAAAGAAGCACAGTTTACGATTTTCTTTATTTCCTCAAAGAACAAAGCACAGTAAAATTAGAGATCCGTGATCACAGGCCAATCCGCAGAGAGGATGAAAATGGTAAAACTGCGAGAGACCAGTTAATACGTGTCACTTCATCCCAACTCGGCTGACTTAGTAAATGATGATTTTGCCAATAGATTAATGCGAATCAGGGAGATGGTGCAACTACAGTTTGTGAAAATAGGTGGCTCTACCACCTGCCTCGAGAATGGAGTTTGGGTTAACAGTCAGTGAGAGGGCTGCAGCGGGTATTTTAACTTAATTCACATAAACTGAGCTGACTTGCCTCGCAATAATGGACCTTGTAAAAAGCTTGAGTCACACAGAAAGAGGAACTCAAAGAGATCTATTATCTACTCCTCTCTCCTCGTAGTAAAAGGCTGTGTAATAATGACTAACAGCGGTTCTGCTTCGAGTGATGCATAGTGGCTAATGAAAGAAGGTGACAGACATTCAGTAAGGTAGTGTTGAATGTTAGGGTCGTCCACTTCGATGGAGAGACAGTCATCACCCCCTGTTTCTTGATTTTTTTTTTTCCCGCATAATGATGCTGACGGTAGACCGAAAACAACAAATCGCTGCTGCTTGCCGAATAGCTAAAGAGCAGCCCAGTTGCCAGAATAAATGCGCGCTGTTAATATTTTTTCAAACCACGTTGTGTTGTCATAGGCTACATACCATATCGACAAGTGTACAGAGAGGGTCAAGTCACAATCTCCAGCCATGTTTGTGACGACCAAAACAGGCATTAAAGCCTAACTGGGATGTGTGCCTCAACCTATCCAAGTGTTTTTTGTGCCTACACCTAAGCAAACCATAACCACAGAGAAAAATTCCAAATCTTACCCAAAGAAACATTGCATCATGAAGGGAAAGTGAAGTTTCAACTTATCTGTGGTCTTGCACAAATGTACTTGGCCTACAGTTAATCTGGTGACTGGGTTGATAAAAAGCAATTTGTTACTTTTATATTATGCAATTACATTTGCAAAGACCTTGGAATTGCCAGTCAAATTAGGAGGGCTGTTTGTACCCTTAAAAAAAGGGGGGGGGGGGGGCACTGCTCAAGGGCCAAGTACATGAGGTGAGGGAACGACTGCCTGGTTATCCAATACCAATGCCGAAAATTGGTGGCAAATGGAAGGTGAAGTGCAGTCTCCTGTGTTGAAGCTCGACGTTTTGTTGCTGTATAATAACATCACATCATTTGCTTCCGCGCTGCCTGCGGTCAAGAGTCATAATCACTTCTGCTTTTTACTTCAGCGTCAAGAGCAGACAGCCAATTATAATATGCACAGGGCTGTAAGTCAGTAACACTTCAATCGAGCGTGATTGTCATAGGTCAGTAAGTAAGTCGAACCTTTAACGAAAAGAATATACTGTCTTAATATTGTTACAGTTTGATGTAATCAAACACCGGCATCTTTTATGTGTGATAATTAAAATAGAGTACATGTTTCTGCCCACTGGTGCCAGATATGTCTCTCTGCAGCATGAATGTCGCAGTCTGTCGTGAAAGCACGGCAGGCGACGCTGGGCATAAAAGGCAGACACAAAGACGGAGCCAAAGGCTGTCACAGGTGAGACCAGCGGCCGCACAACAGACACAAAACATCCAACCGAGTCTGCCACTTATAAAACACATGCGCTCACATTAAAACTGGCACTAATTGCTGCAACGCTGAAACACACAGGCAACTGGATTGAGGAAGGGTGCTAGCTACAGGGGGATTATTATTGCAGTATGTATTTGTACGCACGCCAGTTCTCAGCTGTTCGTGGCCATTAATTTGAGATGCAGCTCTTCATTGGCTGTCTACCCTCTAGGTATATCGCAGGTTATTTCAAGATGTTGGCATAACAAGGTCTGTGGTAAACATCTGTCAGAGCACCGGCAATAAAAGACACGTGCAATACCGATGACGGATGCGTTGCCTCATAAGGTTAAATACCGTTCGTGCTGACAGTACAAGGTGAACAATCACACGTTTCCTTGAGCAGTTTATTGATAATTTTCTGCCAGGATCAAGAACATCTCCCTGGCCCCTTTACAGCTGAAGCTGAATAGAAGGGGGGGGAAAAAAAAGTGATGAAGCAAAGTCAGCAGATCCTAAAGTGGGTGACAGCGAGATAAGCCCGGGGCTTTGCTTTCACTGTCATTAGCAAAAAACATGTACGCTCATTCATGGATTAATGATATGCTGCAGGATCCATCTCTGCTCCCTGCTTTCACCAGACCGTGCTGGCCAGGAACATCTTGAAAAACATCCCACATTTTCACTTAAATGAATAGTTTGGTGTCAACACAGGTGTCGTGACCATCAGTAAAAGCCTGCATCTCAAGTCACATGTAGTGCACGCCCTCATCAAATACCGTCAGGGTAAAGAAAGGGGACTCTAGAGGGCATTTCAAAGACATCAATCTATTTCCCCCCCGTTAGAGGGTCGGGGCGGGGTAGGAGTCGGGCTCTGAATACCCCTGAGGGGAGCGCGCAATCATCTCGTGGAGTGATTTCACTCCCACCCTCACAAAACTACACATTGTCATATGCAAATGAAACAAGGATTACATAAATGTTTTCTAAATTCGAAAGCATTTCCCTTAGAAAAACAATTTTACAGTATCGCCCCACAACACAGGGCCTGACAGCTTGCAATAATAAGCTGCAGGAGAATACGGGAGCTGTTGTTTTTAGCCCGCGCCTATCTGAGGCCATGCTAATTTAATTTTAATGCATCCATCTGTGCATTAATGGGAAATAATGATGCAAACAAAGGACAAACAAATAATGTGTGGACAATCACAGACTTTGTGATTGCGTGTTTATGGAAATGCATTTCTGGAAATGGACAAAATGGCTAAATGAGCGCCGTGCAAAACAAGAATACAATAAAAGGAATTTATATATCGAAATGCATAACCTGAGGTAGGGAAGGACCAAAACAAAAACAAAGTATTTTCTCTCGACTCTAACGGCAGTAATTAGGAGTCCTTGCTTCCCTATTCCATTTGATCCAGCCTGGTAGGTAGTGTAGTTTACCAAGGCCATGCACTGTATTGACTGTTATAAATACAAAAGCAGGCTCACTTTAGCAACAGAAAGGCATCATTTTTAATGATAAGCCTGTCAGCCCTGCAGAGTTGATATGAAACAAACAAGAACAGTAGAAACATCGCTCCAGTTAGCTGGTAATTTTGACAGGCAAAAATCTGGATGTTGGATAAATGGTAGAAAATCATCGTTAAAAGTGTACAGTTAGTGCTAATTTGACAAAGGTAAAAATAAAAAAATTAAGAAACTCAATCTTAAATTTAAAAATTCTCACAGTACACTTGCAGCCCAACACTAACATCGCAGCACACAGACTTGCTGTGCCTGGCAATAAAGGAAGACGGGTATTGTGTGTAGGCAGGAGTGTTATTCACGACGAACCATAAACAGACATGACTGTATCCACTCATCATTGCTCCGATTTTCTAAATCAACTTCTTGCTCACCAAGCACCGCGGTTGCCAACTTAGCAACTTCTTCACCAGATTTAGTGACTTTTCAGACTCCTTCCAGTGACTAAACATCGCGCGAGAGCCAAGAAACAAATCCAGGGACATTTTTAGTCAGAATCAGCTATTTTCTTGCTCTTGTTCACACGTCTCCCGCTCACATAACGCTGCTGGCTCACATAACATGTTGGTTATGTGAATCGCAAAGCGTTGCCAGTTCGGGTCAACCAATCAGCGGCGCGGCAGAAACATGAATGAGCTGCCCTTGCAAAAGCAACGGGGGGGAGCGCTGTGGTTATATATCATGTGGAGAAATGTACTATACAGTATACTATTAACTGATAAACACTACAGTATTTCAGGATGGCACGGCACTGGAGATACTCGCTGATACAGCCACTGCAATCAGGATACATCCTTCTCCCCATCTCTACTTCAGTGTAATCGCAGGATCTTGATTGATCTGTGTAATAGCTCATATTTGTCATGTGTTCAAAAAATGCTCCCAGTGTGTAAATAATGAATGCTATTCATTTTGGTGTAATGATCGTTTTTGTGCAAAAAAAAAAAAAGCAACAACAAAAAAAGAAAAAAAAAAATCACAGTTTTTCTTCATTGCTTTGATGCAGCAGTCAACTGAAATGCCACATTTCAAAACAGTTAACACACACGCTGAAACAGTGGCACTCATGGTCAAAATGACACATTTGGTTTGCAAAAGGCTTTAACCGTGCTAAAACATTTAAAATATGCAACAAAAGCAAATTTTGCCTTCAAACAACACAACTTGCAAACAAGTGTATGAGCTCTTCCAATCAACCATTACACAGTGGACAACAAAATACAAAATACAGCACTCAGTGCAAATCAGTGCACCATTGCTTGTCATTGTAGCCTGTTACTGTATTTTCATGCCAGTGCCATTTGTTGTCAAATTTGCCTTCATGCAAAGAATTGGATCCAGAATCAGAGATGCTTTGATGCAAATTTTATTGATTCCACTGATTTTTTTTTTTTTCAAACTGTGGCTGAAAACTGAAATATTGTAAATTAGGGGTCGAACAGTTCATCAAAAAAATCTGTCCCGTTCGGTACGCTTGTCACGGTTCGGGGCGCGCGTGTACCGTTCGGTTCATAGCCACGCCCAACTTCTTTTTTCTCATTTACTAACGAGGCGAAGCGTGTACACTCCAGAGCAGCAGGTGGCAGCACAGAGGTGGATGTCAGCCGCCAGTAAACAGGAAGAAGACGCGAAGCTGTGTAGCAGATGGTAATAGAGTATCTTTGGGTCAGAGACATTTGTGGGCATGGCGAGTGGAAAAGAGTTGGAGCTAGAAGATGCGTCAGCAGCACTATATAGGTCTGCTGTATGGGACCACTTTGCATTTAGAGTGATCTACGATGACGGCGGTATGAAAGTTGTTGACAAAAGTGCGACAAGCATTGTGAAACAGGTGTTGTTTATGGCAACAGTAACACAACTAACATGTCAGCTCATCTGCGAAGACATCATCCCGGTGAGACAACTAGCAGCACAAGGAGGAAAGAGAGAGAGTAGACAGGACAACTTCTGCTCCCCGCAGCTTTTAAACAGCCTTACAGTGATGAGTCAGACGGGGCAACATGTATAACAAAAGGAATGGGGTAGGTGGGGTAAGATATGCAGCCTTTTGCCTTGGTGGAGGGTGCAGGATTTTTTTGTATGATTAAAACACTCAAGCCACGATATAAAATAAGCCGTTCCACCATGAACCGTTCCACCCCTACTGCAAATATTACACAAAATACATGTAAACCAAAATAAAATCTATGAGAGTATAAGAAATTAAGGAGGTAGTCTCATAGTCCACAAAACATTTCTGCAGCTTCACAGCAAGCATTTTCCTGAACAACTGACGTAACCGGGGACTTCTTTTCAGTTTTTTTCCATTTGCCAAAACACAGTTTTGCAAACTAGCGTGGTTTTATCAAAAATACTCAACACAATTTACAAAACCACACACCCAAACTGCAAAATACCTCATATATCCTGCAAAAATGAAGCACTGCAACCAAAACGACATATAGCATTATCAAAATTAAACTTTTGCACTAGATGGCAAACATTTCATTCATATTACAGATTCTTGTCTAACAAACTACACATTGTTGGGCGTAATGAAAAGCACTTTGCCATAATACTAACATAGTTCAAACTGTAGAGAATTCTTCAGATTGTTCACATGCACGGAAATATTTGCAGATACACACACGCTGTTGAAACATTTATTTTCTTTATTTTTCACCAAACAAGTCAGTGCAACATATGCACAGCAGATATGTTTACATTGGAGTGAACACAAATATGCTCACAAAACAGTAAACTAAAAAAGAAAATTGCAGAAAAGAAATGTGTAAATGCAGTCTCGCAGTGTCTCGCAGTGTCAGCCCATGGTTGATGATTTGATCAACTAAGGTTGCTCTGATTTCATTTCAGCGCTGCCCCTCACTCTTCCTCCCCCTCTCAATCTCACCCTCCCTCCTCCTCTTCCTCCCACCTGTGGTCTTTTAGTGCTTACTTCCTGACTGAAGTGGTAACAATTACGGTAACAATTGTTTGGCAGGTGGTACATATAGTGGCCAGTGAGCTCATGTAGTGTAATTTTCAATGGCAGTGTTTTGAAATGGCAAACATGTGATTTTAAGTCAGATTGTTGTGTCTTATGCAGATAACTGTGTTCAGCGCATTTAAAATGTGCCATTTTTAATTGCAAAATGTGTGTAAAGCAGAAAATGTGTTTAAAGTTTTGGAGACCTGAGAAGAGGTTTTGCTCTCTGTGTGTCAGTTTAAATAACTGTGCTATGCATGTCATTTTTGTGTGGGTTAGCGACTGGAAAAGAATCTGTATAATGTAGAAAAGAAGATAAAGATAAACTCTATTAAAGTAAAGCATACAAATCTATTCCTGTAGAGTATAAGAAATAGCCACTATTGATACTTGGTCTCTTTTGTCTGGATGATGGGGCCACATGGCCTCATCCACGTCACATTCAACATCCACTCTTGCAATGCACCAAGGGAAAAATCCCCATCCAACCTTGACCTTCCTCTGCACCTATTTCTCACTCTCATCTGCCTTAGACCTCTTCCATCCATGTTGGTAAAGAACAACACAGACGCTGCACCTTTTAACGCCTGCAGACTGATTGCATTGAAGATTTGTGTGAAGTAGTGTCAAACAGGTGCTTCAGTGATTCATACTGATGTGGGTAGTTTCTAATCGTTAGGAACAGATGGTTTCTGTTTGGTTACCATAGCTAAAACAATGGAGATTGGACTGCTCGAATGACATCCAAGTTAACTGTTCTACAAAAGGGTGGGGAAAATGTGTCAACCCAATGAAAAAGGGTTGACACATTTGCAAGAGGTGTCTTGTGCTCTGCTGAGACAGTGATGATGAAAACCGAGTGGATCCCAGTTTCTTTAAGCAGGTCAAAGCAATCAAGAAAAACTGTAACTGTTTTTTTTTTTTTTATTATTATTTCTATAAATCTGAGGTTTGAACTAATTCGAAAGCATCTTAAAATATGTCCCTATTTGTTATTATTATTATTAGTAGTAGTAGGGTACCAAACTGCAAGTTAAATAGATATAAACTGTCCTTCATAACTACCTCCATTACAGTTTTTCTTGATTGTTTACACACAAAAACTGGTACTTGAGACACAATGACCACAACATGTAACTCATGTACCAACCCCCTGAACCAATTCTGCTAAACTACAAGCACAATTCCTGATTTACACTCAAATTGCAATTCTAAAACACACTTTTTCAAAACACTACACACAATTCTCTGCATTTGGCACAATTTTCATGGAGAAAATCTCTTGTTTTCATAAGGAACACACTGTCATTCAAAATTCTAAAGTCAATTGCCCTACTATGCACACTGACTCATCACATGGGCAAACACCTGTCACACAGTTATACAATTAGCAATCAGAGCTGTAGCATAAAAGGCCAACAGGTGAGCTCTTCTGCTTTGGAGCAATGGATGCCAACATTGGGTTGCCTGTGGACTGTTCTGTTGACTGTAAAAATAAAGTATGTTTCAAGCATTTGGGAAATGTATTCCTACTTTGTATTCCTACACAGAATTTACAGTATTTTACTATTTGTATTACAGAACTGAAAGATTACCAACACAAGGTGGAAAAAATATATTTGTTACCGCATATTTGTGTGTCCTGAGTATAAAAACAATATTCTCAAATATTTTACAAGACAGTCATGTATGAGCTGTCTGTAGTAAGTGTAACACTGAACAAAAGGCCTAAGTCATTATGATCAATGAAGAAGAAGTGTTGTCCATTCATCATAGTGTTTTACATTGAGCACATCAGTGTTCAACTGGTTCTTCTAAATGTCTATTCATTTGATGGTTTGTGTGTGCCTCTTGAAAACAAAATACCATTTTGAGAAGAAATAACATTGTTTTGAATGTAAAGTTTCATTTTGCAGGAGAATTGAGGGGTTTTGCCCATTGTGTGTGTGATTTTTGATTTGTGTGTAGAGTTCTGAGACTATGAGGCATGCTATCAGAAAATGTGTGTAAACAATCAAGAAAAACTGTTAACAGTGCAAGGTAGTGTGTGTGAGAATGCATGCATGAGTGAGAGATTCATAAAGGGACTGTGCAATAAAAACTATAGTATAGGGAAGTGCAATAAAATAATAGGAGTGCAATAAAATGATCAACAGAATTAATGACGTTGTATAGGTATATGTGCAATAGGGAAAGCGTGTGCAAAAAGTGCAGTGAAGAGTGCGTGTGTTCTGTGCTGATGTGAATTTATGTAAACAGACCTCCTCTGCTTTCCTCTTTTTTTTTGTGCGTTTTGTGTGTTCTGTGTTTTGTCATGTGCTATATGTGAGCGTGTGACGTTCTCTTGTGTCCAAAACAATGAAACGCTGTGTGTATATTAATGCATAGGTAATCTTGATTTAATGGTATCATACAGCAATATTATAACGGATACAGAAACCATTTTTTATTTTTTTTATTTATTCATCTTTTACATGCAATACTTGTGGCACCTGTGATACCACTGCAGTGTAATATTATCACTTGCATGTTCAGATATCCTGGCAATATCTGGAAAGTGAAAGGTTATATTTCAGCGCTGCTCAACAGCGTCAAGGACTTTGTTATGAAATGAAACACATGCTGCCTATATCTGGAAATATGGTCCCTGAAATGATGTCGAAATGACAGTGATATGTGACTTGGATGTATTTTAGCCTCAATGTCTAGACACCATGTCCGCTATGAGTCACATAATCAGCGCTCACTGCAGGTTATTTCATAATATCTACATAAAATGAAACACATGGAAAATTGGTTAAATTACTCCCCTCTTTTCTTCCTCTCCATTTTGTTTCTGTTTCATGAATATGTAAATGGTTAGTGATTCTCTTGCATAAAATCGCCTTCCTTTACAAATATCAAAGATGATAATCAAGAACATATCAAGATGTTCTCTCATTATCTACATCTCATTTGTAACCTGCTTTTAAACTGGGATGCAAAGCCTTTTGAGCGCAACTGCTTAACTGCGTCTTTGAGGGGGCATTTTGAAAGATACAGCCAGAACTGTAGTATACTAATGAAAATGTTGAACTAGAATGAGCCAAAAACGTAGACAAAATGTGAAGAAACAACACTCCTGAAACTGTGTCAAACTAATCTTGATGTACTGTGTTGCAGAGATGTCTGCTGAAGTTAGCATGCGAAACCAGGTAGCTCAGGCTGGTCCTGTCCCATAAAACCACCTGTTCCTAGGGAGGATAGTCCACATGTGAAGCCCCTGTACTTTCAGCTGGGAGATGTACGTGATGGACATGTTCCCTTCTGAGACCTCCAAGAGCGTGAATATGTTTACAACTATTTCCTTTTTCAACACAAAGATAAGACCGAACACCATCTGAATTCAAGTTTTATCAGTACCTTTGAGTATGTGCTTTCGGAAACACAAATAGTCTTGGGGTTTTCTTTCCACAGTCTCCATTGGTTTGGTCAAAATAAATCATCGACTCACAGAGTAAGATGTCAAAATATTCTGGCTACTCTCACTTGTGCCCGACTCTGTCTTCGCTCACCGTACACCTCTCTTGACATCGTCCACCCTGCCTTCTTGTCCCCTGTCGCTGTCTTGCTCAGAGCCGCTTTAAATTGCCTCCTGACCCTTGTCGTCAAACTGACCTCCGAGGCCATCTACAGTCCCAGTCGTTTGTCCAGCCACGTTCTCTCAGACGCTGAGCCCAGTTGAGCTGGGACCCAATGCCCATGGTGACTCCCCCTGTGATCCGAGGTCACGGTCAGGGCAGAATCAGGACAGCTCCATGGCTAACTGTGCTAAATAGATCATGGCATCTGGTTACAGCCAAATATTGCTCCAGCAAAGAGTGTAAAAGGGAGCTGTTAGTGGTTATGCTGCCCCCTATATATTTGGAGCTGCCTTAGAACTCTGGCCTAATCTTGCATATTACATCTTTAAACAGCATATGCTAATAATAATAATCATGCCAGTACTACAATATGTTGTGTAACATAGTTAAATATTATAATGTAAACTGAAATTTTCTGTTTACCAAAATTGTTATGAGAATTCAATAATTGAAAAAACTGCTATATTCTACATGCCAATAAAATAACAGGGTATTTAAAGGAATTGGATATGATTTTTTTTTTTTATGCCCTTCTTACACAACACTATATTCATGCTCTTTTTGGCTTCCTCCTGTGAGTAAACTGTAATCCTCAATGTGTTGCATCAGTGCGATGAAAGAGCTGAATTTGAGCATGAAACCTTATCAGAACTGTCTTAGGATGATGTGATCCTCTGTTGAGCTCTGAAAATCCTTTTATCACTTGCCCCTCCGCAGACGGGTCAGTGCTGCTGGAACCGGGAGGAACTCAGCGATTTGAAGGACGGTGCAGCCTCCCTGTCGCTGGCTAATACAGCAAATACATTCAATATGGGGTTTTTTTCAAGAGTTTCTTTGGTAACATTCAGTGTTCATCCTTGAGCAATGTTGAATTTAGTAGCATGACAAATAATGATGACACACTCATACTGTGACACCCTTTATCCATTAGCATATTATTGACTCAGAGATGTTAATTCACTGTGAACTGGAGTCGAGTTGTCTTAAGTTACTGTTGTGCTGACCTTGCAGCTTGACTTGACACATACCAAATGACTTGAGACTCGACTTGGAAGTTAATGACTCGTGACTTGACCTGTTGATGTTGACATCAAGTGTCGTGTGTGTAACATTGGCCAGTATGCGATAGCACAATGAGAATGGCCTTGTCATGACTTGTCATTACAACTCTGTTAGTCAGGCTTATCACTATGCTACCTGATTGCCTTTGGATCATAAGGAAGTTGTTTTTTTGGTAAAATATGTTTATTTCAGTCAATATCAACAATGATAAAACAAAATGTCATCAATTGTCAGAGTTTTTGAACATATTAGACAAATTGAACAAATTTAGGTTAGACATTAAACAATAGAATTTTTATTTTTATAATTAAGAGGTTTTTACCTTAGTGGGGGTGCAGCATTGACATCATGCCAGTCCATTTGCAGTTCAGTTTAGGCAAGAAAAATACTTTGTAACTTCAGTTATAACCGTACCAAATCTGACTCGGGTTACATTATGTATGTGACTTTACCTCACTAGGTTTGTAAGAACTCATTGTTTCGAAACGACCTGCCTAATATTTCCACCAGTATGGTCGTTCTTCCAAGAGCATCCAGGCTCTTATAATACATCTTAATATTCTGCACTTCACAAGTTTGCCTCTCAGCGGATATTACAGTTCTCCAAGTTCGAAGACTGAAGCCCCTGTCCTTACCAATAAAGGCACTGAGTATTCAGTAGCAAACGCATACACAACAAATATCAGTATGAATACTACATTTGCGTTATTGTTGAGGGTGCTAGAGATTGACATTCTTGTCCTTCAATGGAGAGCTCAGACAACATTTGCAGGCATAGAAAACTGCAAAAAAATGAAATAAAACAAATATTAGTAGAAAAGCTTGTCGGGGATCTGAAAAATCGAACAAAAATAAAATCATGAGTTTAATCTTTATAAAGCCATTTAACTTTGTCCTCCTTGAGTTGAATTGGCAGTGGCATTCCAAGGTCGCAGTTTGATTGACATCCATTGGCACACGTCTTTTGTCCTGTCCTTTTTGGACAAAACAGAAAGGAACATTGATTTATTTTATAGTAACTGCAATAAAGAAAAAAGCGATGTACTATACACTGTATACTAAAACAACAATTACTCACTAATTGCAATCATCAGTGACACAACTAAAGTGTAGCCAGAGGTACCAGAGCACACATTAACAAATAGGGGTTGAGTGTCTTGAGCCGCGACACTTTAACAAGACTGATTGTTTGCGTGAATCAAACTCGTGACTTGCCAAAGAAACAACCCTTCACCACCAGCTGTCATGGCTTCAAGGCAGATTGAGTCTGAAGATAGCACTCTTATTTCTGCTTGTTCCCAATGTAATTAACATTATTGACCCCTTCAGTGGAGCTCATTCACATTCATCTTCCACTGATTTATTCTAACGAAGCCTTTCCTTAAGCTGTCTGCTGTGCGCACATGCCGCATTCTTCATGCCGTAGAGGTATGATGCAAACAGAAGACCAAGGGTCGGACCAGTCAGAACATGTTGGATGTCGGCTGTCAGAATTCAGCTTGTTCGTCAAAGTTTCGCTCTTTGCAGGTGATGGACATACACTGCAGCATTGTTGAGTCAACAGACAGTACGTGTAGAGAGACAGTAACACTAGGGACCAGGCCTGGAGAGCAAAAAAAAAAAAAAAGAACAACACAAAAGTATCATTTACTCTGTTCTTCTTGTTGTTGGCTTCCATCCTCAGGGTATATACAGTATTAGCAGTACCAAGGAAGAGGAAAGTGGCAGAAACAGACTCCAGTTATGTAACCACTAAGTGCACTACAGCAGTAGATTTTTATTGGAAACTCACAGTGGAAGCGTTTGTGCTAAACTTCCCTCAAATGAAATGCCAGAAAATCTGTTTAAACTAGTCTGAGATAGAACGATTTAAAAATGTAGTTTTATAGCAAAAAATGGTGTTTTATTATATGAAGCAGCAACATAAAAGGACTCTATTCCTCTCATTTTACAGGAGTCCCTCTGAAAGCATTTTCAAATTAGGATAAACCAGGATGTTTTATGGGCAATGCAAAGGCAAATACACCTACTGTTATCTTCCGCTGAAAGCTCTTCTCGCTAAGACTTCCCTGGACTGCAATGTGCTTGGTCTGCATTTTTCTTGATTTAGGCCCAGCTTATCTTAAGCTTATAGAGATGTCAGCAAAAACCCCTTTTAATAGCGCAAGGCTCTTAATTCATTACCAAATGTAAACTTTGCTGCAGAGGAGAGCAGGATGGGCTGGGGGTAAATTAGAGGGTGTATTCTACTCAACTAATTACTCTGTAAATTCAAGCCCCCCTTGGGAGGAAAAAAAAAATTCAAAACACTTAGACGTTTCTGCTTGCATTTATTAAAGCTATCTACCCAAAGGGTGTAATTTCCTTTATTTTAAAAGCCATTTAATACATGTCTTTTTTTTTCTTTTTTTCCTCTTTTCATGACTGAAAGGCATATCCTTTATTCTGGCTTGTATCAAAGTTTCTGCGGTCGACAACAAAACCAGAAAAGAAACGACTTTGTAATAATAATCAGCTTCCAACACAATTGCCTCCACTTCAAACCACCCTGTCATAATCCAACCACATCAGACAGAGGAAGATCTCAGTGTGGTTAACATTGATGTGCAGCATTGTGTATATGCATTCAGCCAAACTCTGGCGATCAAAAGATGTGGCCTGCTGACAGGTTTATTGCTTAATGATGCTGCTACAGTCACAAAGGGGAAAAATTCTGCTACCTGCCTGAGATAACTGTGATGATTAAACACTTTGATTCAGAGCTGTCTCCCTGTCAGGCTAAGGGCTGATGCTGGCAGGGGCAAAAATCCTGGCTAACTGGTCATTTAACAGCAGACATCACAGAGCGGAGGATAAGCCAGACCAGAAGTGCTGCTCCTGTCTGCCGCTCCCATCCAACCTCTTATCTTGCATGAAGAGACGGAATTCAAGGTCAGCCAGCGACAACCTCAACGGTCCGCGCTGTCACACTGAGCGTCACAGACACTTATAAGATCACCTAACAGTGACACATTTTGTTTTCAGTGTCACAGTTTAGTAATTGAGGGCTTTAGGTTGGCCCTAAAGGTGCCATGAAATGGACACTTTGAACCTGCCAAAAATGGTGATTTGTAAATGGAATACTGTGCTGAAAGTCTGTTTTCAGCCTCAAACTCTCCCTCCTTGAAGGCTAGACAAAAGGTCTCTGAAAGGCTTACATCTTACCCCTTTGCAAGGGATGGCAGCTGTAATCAGCTCCTTACAATCATTTCAATGGATCCCAGTGGAAACCCAGAGAGATGAGAAAAACAGATGTCTAAATGTCAATGCAAATACTCCAAGCCTCCTGCAGCATAATCCACCTCCCCACGGTGTAGCCGTATGTTCAGCATGTTCCAAACAGTCTAAGCTTGTTGGCTAAATACAATACTCGTGTTTTCCACTGGAAGTAGCACATTTAGCAGCTCATTAGTGTGGCAACAATTGCCAACAGGAAGTGTAGACTCAGTATTATAGACTAAATATTTTATCATTTTTCCTTGATGACCTCATGTCATATATACCATATTGACATTTGTGCAATAGATAATGTTCTAAAAATACTGCTCAGAGTCTGAGGCCGTGGCTCTTGGCTGCAAAATGGTGAATTGTCCCCTCCGATGGCAGGGTGAGCCCCTCTCCCAGACAAAGCAGTTTGAGGATTTATTTTGTACCATGTTCACGAATGATTGGAAAGTGGATCACAGGAAGGAAGGGTTTTAACGTGGTTTAAATGCAGTTTGATGTGACATCGTACAGCAGGCGTTCTGTCCAGACTGTTGTGGTGAAAGGGAGCTGAGCCAAAAACATGCTTTTAATTTGCCAGATGATCTACTTTATGACCCTCACCTATAGTCACGAGCTCTGGGTAGTGACCTAAATGATGAGATCCCGGATAAGAGTTTCCTCCATAGGGTGGCTGGGCTCAGCCTTCGAGATAGGGGGTCAAAGAAGAGCAGCTGCCCCTTCGCAATGAAAAGAGCCAGCTTAGGTGGTACAGTCATCTGACAGGATGCTTCCTGGACCCCTCCCTTTAGAGATTTGCTGAGCATCACCAACTGGGAGGAGACCCCTGGCAGACCCAGAACTTGCCAGAGGGACTACATACCTAATCTGGCCTCCTGGGTTCCCCAGGAGAAGCTGGAAATTGTTGTTGTGGAAATACCCTGCTCAGCCTGCTGCCACTGTGACCCAACCCCAGAAAAGCAGACGAAAAAATGGATGGATGGATGGATGGATGGATGGATGGATGGATGATGTTCACATTGCATGTTTATAACTTGACTTTCATGCTGGGAGGTGAAGGAGATGGTGGTGAAGTTACAGCCAGGCGAGAAGGCTGCCAAGTCAGTGATCGCAGTTTGTGACTGTATTTCAGCCTTCATGAGCTTGAAACCACTCCCAGAGAGCAAAACCATTTACGCTCATCCAGCCCACATACCACATGGAATAATGCCACTTGGGCGGTCCTTTCCTGTCTGCCGGAGCTGAGTCACAGGAAGGCCATAGAATTGGCAGATGTCAGCCACGAGCAAATCAAATAAACTAGAGCTGGCCCATCTGAAACGAGAAAGGAGCAGACCGCCCAAGTGGCATTACTCCTCGCAGTATGTGGGCCGGATGAAGGTGTCAATTTCTGGAGTTGTACTTGGCGGCAAAAAAGTTTTTACTCAATGTTAGAACATCCTTAGCCACGTTTTAGTGGTCAAAAACAGGTAGTTTAAGTCAAAACGTGATCTTTTCTTAACCCTAACCTAAAGTTGCCTTTTTTTGGGACCTAAACCAAACAAGACAAACAACAAAACTGAATTTAAAGAAACCTAAAGCTGCAACACAAAGAAGTGTAAAGTTTGAGCTTCACCGTTGTTTGCAGAAACGCTCATTGCAAACATTTCTTCTGGCAGCTGGGTTGGGACTGCTATTCCCATGAGCCTCAGCTGCACTTGTGTTTAGCACTAATAAGCAAATGTTTGCTAGCTGAGGTGCAAAACTAAGATGCTGAATATCAACATGTTTGTATTGTCACTGTGAGGATGGCAGAATGCAGACTCTCAGACAGCATTAATTACTATGTGTTGAACAGAGCATTCTACAGCGCTGAAGCCAAATAATCTTATCAAGGAATGAAATGCCAAATTAGGTCAGCTCAAGATGCACAGGGTGGCTCTCGCTGCTGTTTCATCGATGCCACTTGTGGAGAGAAGAGGGTGAATATGAAAGCATGACTACATGTTATCACCTCACTTTCGCTCATCTGTAGGTTAGGATCTCAGCAGGGACCCAACTGCAGTGTATTTTTGGTCTGCTTGTTGTGGGCGGGATGAGGAGCGTGTGTTCAGCTTTATTTTGCCCTTAAATTTTTATTGCATACTGGGAAGGTAGAACGACAGACTCTGCTTGGACACTGTTAATATTTGGATGGAAGGACAGAATTAAAACCTGTCCAAATAAAACACAGATTCCTGGGGTAATTAGAATTTTGAAACAGTCGGTTTCGCTATTAGTGTGCAGGCATCAATGTTTATTTCTAACAGCCTCTCAATTGAATGTGATGTGTGTATGATTACATTCCTTCAGTTCAAGGAATCATGGTCATATTAAATACTTGAACCCATTCCTCACCACTTGATAAGGGTGGTATGCTACTATGGATTAAAGTAACAAAAGAGATAATTGTGCATTCCTTGTTATGTCCAGAGACTGCATACATTATGCATTTTGCTTTGGGTGTATCATCTCACAATTTCCTGTGCATGTAAATGAAAATGTTGAACAGAGCTTACTTGTTAACTATTTCCCAAACACACAGTAGATGCAAAGACACCAACATCAGGTATATGTAGATCTGCCAAATACAGTTAATGAATGACTGTGAGGCTGTGGCTCTTTCAAAATACACACAAAAAGCTTGACAACATAATTCCTCTTCAGTTAAATGACAAACTGATATAATCAGTCGTTTTAATTTAGATTCTGACTACCATTTAATGAGTTGAAATTGTGTGTTGATTGCGGTAAAAAACACCTCTCAATCTGTGAAGAACTTTCAAGGAGGGTAAAAACAAAAGTAAGGTCACGTCACTAACCTCTTGTGTTTACGCTGAGCGCATACGAGTTTGCTGATATGGAAATGCACGACGCCAAGCACAATCATTCGAAATGTGACTCTGCTCTTCTATCTCAGCTTGTAAACATGGCTCGTACATGCAACCAGTTCGTTAGTGTCTTAATTAAACAACATAAACAATGTAAAGCATAACTAAATTAAATGGAACATTGAGTCCCTATCAGGTCTGTGACAGCAGAAATAGCTACATACCACATAAATAAAAGTACCAAACAACACAAATGCTTGTGAAATTGTGTGTCTATATACATAGAAACTTTGACTGAATATAGAAATATCTCCAGTTTGAACCGCTGGGATGCATGGCCTGCCAAGTAATGGGTGGATTAGCGTGAGTGTTTGCGCTGATGATCCACATGAAACAACACCAAGTGAGAGCTTAGTAATCCAATATGCCGTGGAACTAAAAGTAACCTGTGTACGATTAGCATGCACGGCCATTAGTATAGAGTGGGCGGCTCCTCCTTGAATAACAAAGACCTCAGTGCTTCGCCATGACAAGCCCACAGAATCCATTTAATTACCTCCCTCGAAGCAATATTTCTCAATGCATGCAGTGACTGATAACAAAGAAAGAATATACATGGCTGACAAAATACAGTCTACATCCCATTAGGTGGCACAGGAGACGTGAAATGAATGTGTGAATCATTGTTATTTGAGAAGCAAGGAGGCCATGCATCGCTGAAAAGTTTTAAGTTGCTCTTATGCATACTTGGGAATACTTAATGTTTCCACGAGTGTACAGTATAGTTTCCCCTGCACGTGCTTGTTATAGCCTGCATAGGTGGAAATCCAACTTTTGAGGGAAAGGGGGCATTTTTTAACAGTTTACATTTGTTTGGCAGAAGTTGCTTAATGCTGCTGGACTGTAGATTCCTTTGTCAAGTAAAAGCACAAGTATAATACATTATATTTGTTTTATATCTTTATATGGGTGTTGGGTACTTTGGTGTCTTTTCTTTCTGTATGTGTTTAACAGTGCTGTGTGTGACATGGAGCTTCAATTTCCCGAGGGAACCTCCGAAAAGGATTAATAAAGCTGTCAAAGGATTTTCTGCAACAGTCCAACAGATGTGACCATACGCACGTTCTTGACTGCCTCATTGCAGATTGCAACAGTAGCTAGCATTAGTTTAGAAATGGAGTCTTCTAACATAAACTAAAGGTGCAACATGTAAGAATGTGGGGCATTATAGCTTAAAAACTTACTGCTGCTACGTATAGCAGTTAGCTCAGTTAGCTCTGCAGCTAGCACTCCATGCCAGGATGGAGGCTAGCTTGCTGGTATGCCAACTTCAATGTGTGTTTGCAACACAATACATAGACATCATAAACTGTTTAAACTGCTATTTCTTTGCATTATGTTGATCATCTTAGTTTTTGCAGTTTGCAATAACTTAACTAGAGGAACATGTTGCCTAAACTAACCATTACCGAAGCACAGGTCTGTATTGAAAAATCTATGACCAAAGCTACAGTTTCATCAGATAACTCACATTTGAAATGTTTGTTATACAGCAGCGAAAAATGATAAGAGTTTGGCATCTGGGCTCGGATCCCTGCAGATATGTTCACATAGACATACTGGGGAGCGATGAGCAAGACATCTTGAACCATCGGAGCATGCAGACATAATTGCCGCCCTCCCAGTATTCCCAGGAGAGTCCGGTTTTTCGCTCTCTACTGGTTTCCAGCCGATGTCACAATTCAATTCTTCCGCCAAATTATATCCCACAGTTTCTCACACTTTTTCCCCTTATCACAACCTGTTTCTGTCATGGTGTAGCGTGTTGTCAGCTGTACTGTCGCACCTCGGCCTCATCTGAGTGAAGAATGGAAGGAGAAATGAAGAGGAGAAAGAATATTTGGACAAATTTCAGCGACCCTGGACAGGAAATGTTTTTTGTTTTCTTGGTTTTTGTTTTTTTTTTTTTTTTAAAAAAAGGCCCCTTAAATCTACCACGTTGACTTTCTGTCACAAGGGGTCGCACCGTGTCAATCCCAATTGAGAGGCTGACAAACACAGGGCAGTGACATGCACAGACTCTCTAGTGGACAGGGGGCAATGGTGAATAATGGGGTGAGAGATCATCTTGTGATGGGGAGAGACCACCTCTCTTCAGTCATCGTCTATGTGATGCTGACGCGTGGCTCTTGCTTGCAAGCAATAAAGAACTTCTAGAAAGGAAATACTGCATCAAAATCGGTGTCCTGGCCAACTCTCATCGGCACTAGACGAGCGAATGATTTTCAGTTGCCACAGCATAACTCACAGTTGTCGCTCCATCAGGTGACCTCAACTGTACTTTGTGTTTTCAGACTCTAGGAGCTCTTAAACTACTCACTGATTGACTGTAGTTACCGCGTTGATTGGACAGCTGCACTTCTTGACAGTACTGCGTTTGAATGGCTGTGCTGAATAAAGCAACAGAGATTTTTACCGGTCAAACCAATAATATGTTCCATGATTGCTCAGGCAGGGCAGCTGTAATGTATTTTTCATTTTACAACATGGAACAGCACCTGCGTCATGTGATTCTGGCATGCAATAAATGACCCCCTGTTTTGCAAGACTAAACACAAATTACGGTTGAGAATGTAATGACTGTGTGTTTATCTTTGTCTAAGGGAGAGGCAGCGTGGTCACTGTATATGTGTTTACATTGACATTTTAGGACATTTAGTAGACGTCCACAGAATACGCACACTGGTGGCGGTGGCTGCCATGAAAGGTGCCGACCAGAATATCAGGAGCAGTGTTGGGGCTCAGCATCTTGCCCAAGGACACTTTCACATGCAGACCAGGGGAATTTAACCTGCAAACTTCCAATAACAACACACTGGCTCTACCCTTGAGCCACAGCCGCCCTGGAACAGCTGGAATAGAAATGGTTGCTGTGGTTCTTGTTTATTTCTGATTCTAGCTGCTTGCAAACATCACATCCTCATACTCAAATGTATGAGTAGGTCGATAACAGTCCCTCCCTAAATGATGGATATCAATGTTTCTGAAACAACAACAAAACTGTCACAGCATTAGCTGTTCTAATGTTGTTCTATTCGTGCTATTCATGCTGATAGGAAGCTGGAGTCCACTAGACATTTCTTGAGTTTCACAGCAAAACAGTGTCGCAGCATTCTCCTGAATAAGTGAAGTCGATTGGGGGCGGGGGGGTATTTACACCCTGTGCACCCACTTCAGATGTGGTGGCACCCAAATGCTTTTAGATTTGCAGCTAAAGTGAAGTTTTGATTTTAAAAAGCACAGGGATTACATTTTTTTTTTCATTTTATATAAGGCCACCCATAGTAGGAAACGTTCTATCCCAAAGAAAGAATATTTCAACTTGTTGAATACCCACCTAATTCTTTCTAGAACATGTTATTTGCTGTTACTATAATCACAAAGGACAGCATTGTTCACTTTTTTCTAAAGAAAGGTATGAAATGAGTCTGTTAAAGAAAGAAAGGATTTGATAAGATGGTAATTTTGGCAGTGACGGCTCAAAAGCAATTTGACACAAGGACATCATGAAGGCACAGGGCTGCAGTGGAGATGGAGAGAGAACAGGTGGAAGTGCAGCAGAGTGAAAATGGAGGTTATTTGATGGTGTGACAGCACATGTTCACAGTCAGTGCATGCCCTGTTGCCTCCAGCTCCCTTAATTCCTCTCCTTGGAACTATTGCATTGGCATTAAACCAAACAGGGATTTCAGTCCTCATTGCTTTCTCTGTATTGTAGAATGTTTTGTTTTATTGTTTTAGAGTCATGTGTGAGCACATGGTCAAGTTTAAACAACCAAGACACTGTGCCGGATGTCGACTTTTAATCAGCTATTAAGTTGCTTGTGAAGACTAATTAGATCATGTTCTGGAGGTTTAATGTGTGGCTTTTTGTTTGCTGCAGTATTATCACTAATAACACATTGCATGGTGATTCATACTGCATGCAGAGCATGTGAGCCTGCTGTAGGGTAGGGAAAAGGGGAGGAAGAGGAATGGAAGGGGGGCTCCAGAAGGAAGAACAGTGTTATCTCACTGATCGGAGAGATGCCTTGTCTGGAGTAAATTACCAGCTGCTGCAAGGGGACGTAGCCTGTGCAGACGGGGGCTTGTGATGTGAAATCACTCCAGCGGTTCGTTGCCTGCAGGGAGCCGTGTGGGGACAGGAGCAGGGCAGTGAGCGATGAGTGGCAAACAAACAGTTCACTGAGTGACACGCAGCGTACACAGCATGGACAACCCGGGTAGCAGGTTAAAACAGCGAGAGCAGTGAACTCTCCAGGGTGGCAGCAGAATGAGCAAGAGAGGGACTCCGTGCATGTGTCAGACGTGTGTGTGTGTGTGTGTGTGTGTGTGTGTGTGTGCACGTGCGTGTGTACTCCAGAGAGGAAGAAAAAGAGAGAAAAAGGCAGAAGAGCGCAGAGAGAAACTGTCGTTGATTTATGTCCTAATTACACGTTGTATTTTTTTTTAATTAGGCTTTTTTTTTTTCTTCTGGCAAATTTGTTGTGAAAAATTGAAAGTACACATAACCACACACACAAATCTTTAAAAATGCAAAAATGTATTTATCAAATTGAAACCGTTGTGTCCTGTACTGTGAATTTAATGTTCAAAACACAATTTAACCATTAATTAGCATGACTGGCACAGCGTGTATTTTTTTTCTTAAGAAAATAAAGTTTGAAGCAAGGCTATAATTAGCCGCAGAGGTGCTTTGAGGAGCCTGTCTTCCATAGAAAAATGACCACATGCTGTAGGGCGAACAATTGAACTAATCATTCTGACACACATTCATGTTCGCTGTGAAGAGGTGACCTCTAGTGGCTGTAGTTATTATTACAGCTGCAAAGGAGGAAGTGAGGAGAAGTAGTAGAATGAGCGACAACTCCACATAGGGTGGTGTCAGGGATGAACAGGAGTAGAATACAGGAGGCTGTTGTTCAGGCCCAGTGTGAAACCATGGCGAGTTATTTTTACATTAACGCAGTGAGGAAACAGCATGTTACTTAGGTAACATAGGTATATTTGTAATGAAAAAATGTAGTGATTCAAACCAAGACTGTGATGGTTATTTCTAAGGCTATCCAAGCAGTTTTCTTGCCTAAACTTAAAGGTGTCAGTCAGCCACTAAATATGGCATTGTCACAATGTAAACATGCTCATATGTCAAACACACTGATGTTCAGCAGGAATCACATTTACCATCTTCAGCATCTTAGTTAAGTGTGCTAGTGTGCAGATCGTTGCTAGTTAGCATTAAGCACAAACCACAAAACAAATCAGAATGTTGACCCAATGGTGATAAATACGCTTTCTGAAAAGTCCAATTTAAATGCCATGGAGCAGTTAGTATGGAGTTTTGTAACATTTTTGCAAATAAGTTGCAAACTAAGAGAGATGATCTTGTTATTTGGTCTCCTGTTCGGCCGGAGCTTCTGTTTCAAGGGTTCCCTGTGGTGAGTAGACAAATGCTGACATCAAATGTAAATTGTGTGAGCGCCTTTTAACAGAAATAGCTGCCAAAGTGTGCTTTTTTTTTTTTTTTTTACGGCTCGTTTGACATTCTGTTCTAAAACGCTAAAGAGTGGCAAGCAGAGCAAAGAGCTCAGAAATGGACAAAAGAGAGTGACTGAAAATGACTCCTGGATCAAAACAATTGCTAGTCAAACATTTCTATGGATCATAACATTTGAGGTAGTTCTATTTAAAGTTATACTGATTAGTAATCATTTTAATTATGTGTGGTTATCTGTAGCTCATAAGCTTGGAGAAGACCAGCAACAATCATTTCTAAAAAGTTATTTTTCAGCAGTGTGCGCATTTTGTCTCACACTCAGGAGGCTTATTTTTGTGTTTGCTGCTATTTATAGCAGTGATTCAATGTTTGCCTTTACCGTATTGATTAATGTGTACTTTGCGCAACAGCAGCTACATTAAATACCTATTTTTCATATTCTTCTGGACCGCATTCATCATCCTCACTCATCGTATGCATTATATCATTTGAGAACATCTTTCTTTTCGAAAGTGTTTGCTTTGCTAATAATGAGCAGAGCACAGATTGTATTAGCTTGTGTCACAGATTTAATTTGAATTTCCAGTGACCTTTTCTCCGGTTTGTACCGATAAATTGTAAACTGTACTGCATTGATTTGTTGAGTCTGTGTGGGAGTCAAAAGTCTCATTCAGAGTCTAATGAAACACTGAAAGAATTCAGCCATCGACTCAATAAATTATCCTGAGAATAGCCTGGAATAAACTGTTGAAAAAGCCATTCTCTGTTCAACACTGTTTTATAATTCTATGCATGCTGATTTGGGCACTTAATTCTCGGTAGACGCTCAAAACTTAGTCATCAGTACATTGCGTTGTCTGCACTGACATCATCTCTAACCAAACGACAGTGTTAAAAAAAAGAGTCTAAAAGTCATAACGTGAAGGGTTATCAGCAAACTTTATTTTGAAAGTTTTGCTAACTTGACCACGGAGTCCTTGTCCAGGTTGGGAGTTGTGAGGATGATGTGTCAGCTCACGTAACTCCTGAACACAGTTTCACTGCAGTTTTTACACAAGTGAGTTAGATATTGTAACACTGGAACACAAATGGCCTAATCACATTTTTTTCCCCAAAACTTTTTTTTTTCTTTCTATTATGCAAACCAAAAACATAACCAGGAGGCACCTCAAGGCTCAGGCTCCTTTGCAGCAGGGAGTCTGAAAACTTTTTCGGAATCTTTGAACCAAAGTTGAACTTTTGGGCTCAAATTTATGATCCCCTCCACGAATGTATAAACCATGCAAAAAAATTGTCTGACATAAAAAAGTATATTTACGACCTGCTCATTAAAAATTCCAGGACATATATGACCATGCAAATATTCCTCATTTCACAAGTGCTGGACATTTAGTTATAGATTTATTTATTCATTTATTTGTTTGTTTGTTTGTGTGACAGGGAAAGTGCGCAGCTTCTTAGCTGTACCAGAGTTAGCTAAAAGCTAATTTACATCTGCAGTCCCTGGGTAGGTCCACTCAAGGTTTCAGGTTTCCACATCACACTAGAGTAGCTGAAAACTAGATAAGGTTTGTCTTGCAAACTTCTTGCAGTGTCACAAGTCATGGTGGTAAGCCTCCACCTGATATCAGATTCTGGATAAGGATAAAGTGGCTGTAGCTCAGGAGGTAGAGCGGGTCGTCTGATAATCGGAAGTATTCCACAGCTAGTATCTCCTTGAGCAAGATAAACCCCAAATTGGCACCTTGTGTTGTAAAGTGCTTTGAGCACTTTAGCACTATAGTCAATGAATCCTTACATTTTCATAATGGAGCACAAAACCTCATCTTTATCCCCTAGATGTCGGAATCTTGCAAACACAATTTGAACCCATACACCTAATCTGAGATAGCGTTTTACATTTTTGTCAGTCTTTGAAAAACTCCGCCCTCCAAGGCCACAGAAGACTCAATACTTTTACCTTTGTGTGAAGCCACTAAAACTTTCTTTCAAAAGACCTTTGTTATATAACGCAGTACACAATAACATCATTACGATGGCCTTGAAATGTAAAAAAGTACAGTCAGTGATTATGCATTACGTGTGAAGACTTGAATCAGAATAGAGGCTACATCTTTAGACAAGCTTAAGAAAAAAAGGTTGTGATATAAAACCCCATCAGTGTCAGAGTAAGGACATCAGCACAGGCTCCAGCTTAAAAATGGATTCTCCATTCAATTAAGTTCCCCTTGAGTCTAGAAAGTAGTGTTCAAACTTCTCCCAACACTCTAACAAGATGTAATGTCTGTTCTCAGTCTCGCTACAGGGTGGGTGACTCCCGTGTTAAGCAGATAGCAAAGAAAAAGTATCTCATGAGTCAAGTCAGGCCTGTCTTAACCTCAGGCATGCAGTGAATGTCATCCTCAAGCTTCGAATAACTTGATTTCTTGCCCTGTGAAGGCCTATGTTTAGTTCACTGAGGCTTCGAAGATCTCCATGAAGTAAATTAGTCCGGCCAGTCACAGCTTGTCACAGAAAAGGTCAAATAAATCCCTATCCTGCTTCTCTGGGAGGGCCCTCATGTCCTCCCTCAGTCCCAGCAGTGTATCCATGATCTTACTGCTGAATAAACACTTAAGCACACAGTAGACAGGTGCTCATGCTCTGCCTCCCACCTCCATACATCAGTCCAAGAAAGCTTGAAAAGAGACTTGCAGAGATCTCAGTTTTTTTTACCGATTTGCTTCCTTTTGAACTTGTCTTTCTTTACCTAGTAGTTGACGTGCTGCGAATAGTGAATGGTACATTTGGCGTTTGATGATATCAAGAAAACATAATGTCTTTTAAACGGCACTACAGTACATTTTTTGTCTGTTAAATTTCAAAAGAAGGTTTTTTTTCATGTTACTTCTGAATCTGCAGTAAATATGACCACTGATACCAGTGAACTACTTAATAGATACCAAAAATTATGGTGTGACAATGATGTGCAATAATAGGAACAATAATCACTTGGTTAGATTTAGGAGAAAATCTCTACAAACATGGCTGGAACACTGCCAACACTTAATTCTGACCATCTGACCAGCTGATCTAGTGAAGAGTTTATTGTCCAAGTTGTATCCAAAGGCTGGGGCCCTATTGTTTACCTGCAATCAATCAATACATCAATCAGACTTTATTTGTATAGCACCAACTAACAACAGTTATTTCATGACACTTTCCAGTTGGAGCAGGACTAGACAATGTTCTTTAGTGAATGTATTTACTTAGCCATAACATTTCCACATTAGCAAGCACTTGGTGATGCTGGTGAGAAAAATCTGCCGTTTTAACAGCCACAAACCTCGAGCAGAACCTCGACTGTGCCTTCAGCCACACAGTCAGTTCTTACCATGACTTCAACTGAGGAAAATCTAAGTCCTGGGATACACGCGGTCAACTTTCCATGTGCTAAAACAGTGAATGGAATATGGTGAATAGCAAAAATATGTCTCACAGCTTCTTTTTCTTTTCTTTTCTTTTTTTTTTGGGTAAATGAAAGAAAGAAAAAAAAAACTTATTCAGTTATTCATAGCCTTCATTTTCAAAAAAAGAGTACAGGCCAAATTGCAACCACTTTAAGCAGGTCCTCAGATGCTTTACGAGAATGACTACTGCATCCAAAAACTCTTTCATTGTGGGTGCACAAAAGATTCACTGACTTACTTTCTTACCTACTATCCTTTCCTCATGAGATCCATTACTGTTATACAGCGGTAACCTTGATGTACACCTCATATGCCACCTCTATAGCCTGCTGTAGTAATGAGTCCTAAAACACACAAATTAGCATTTTTGCACATCCAGTTCCCTCGTCTCAAAGTCAGTGTTTTTTTGTTTGTTTGTTTGTTTGTTTGTTTGTTTATTCATTGATGTAAATGTGTCCCAAATGTCCCAAAGCACTTGTGTGTCTTACAAATAGCGGTTACTATCAAGTGGCTAATTGAGACCACAGATGTCAGCAACATCATCACACCAAACACAGAGGTGTATCTACTCACTAATCGATCTTCACAGGGCGACTTCAAGTGCAAATTGCCCTCACTCTAACTATACTTGGATTGGTTAATTTATAGAAAACGTATGTAGTAATTGTGTGGTAAGACGGTTAGTGATGGTGACAATGAAGTCATGCGACCGCACTGTAGTATGGTTTATAGCCTGACGTTGGCCTCTTACTTGGAGTGGTCTAATTTACACTTGAAAAATCACAAAGGTGGTGTTCATGTGTGAAGATAGTCTTCACAGAACTCATTTTTGGTGATGTTCAAAGGTCCAATTCAAAAATCTAATTGGCATTTTGCCGTAGGGAACCAGGGGGAATACTTACTTCCATGTTGGCCAAAAATATATCATACCTACACATCATTTTTTAAGGGAAACATTTGATTGTCATAATACTGGCAAGTCTCTTTTCTGTTCCTTTTCAAAATTTTTACTTTGGCAAATGTTATGAAATATTTTTATTATCATGACATGCCAATTTATATCATTACAAGGAGCTTCTTACTATGACAAAGAAAGTTATTAGAAATGTATCCTCATTTTACCCCTAATAATCATGGACAATTGAGCAGAGGCTTGGTTCTTGGCGAGACATCATTTAAAAATTGAATTGTCTATTTTAATGAAGTGAGATGATTTTGAGCAATGCACTTGTTGTACATCCTGAAACGCATTGTATGCAGCATTAATGGAAAAAAAAAAGTATCTCAAATTACCCGCAGGCTCTATTTTTGAATTTAAGTTGACTACCTACTGACTGTCCTCATGTTCATCATTAGCTGAGAGATTATAGCTTTATCTAGTGATTTAAATAGCTTGAGTATTTTTGTATTTCAATAGACTCAGCCACTGAATGGCTTCTGTGCTTTTGGAATATTTAAACTAACTTGCCTGATGAATACAAAAATCTCATTATTACCTGGTGATGGGGGTGGGGAATATTAATGAGGCCGCAAATCTATTTCACTTTTATCTTCATCAACTCACCACAAAAAAGCATGGACATCCGAGCTCCTGAAAAGGTGTGTTATGCCTCGTGCTGAGATACCAACACGCTATGGATCCGTGAAGGCAAACGCAACAGAATATGGCGGTGAGCACGACTGATGTCTTGGTGACACAACATGCCAGTTGCTGTGCATTTACCACCATCGTTATCATGGACAGGCTCGTCCACTGTTTAAGCGCTGTTGTGGGAACCCCTCTGTCCTGCCTTTAAAGAATTGTCTCACTTTGTACTCGCACTGTGGGTGTTCTGTAACAAGGTTTCTTTTTCAGTGGATGACACAATGAAGCTTTTATTGTTTAAAATAGCAAAACAAATCACATGCTGCAGCTGTCTCTGTGTTTACCTCTACAAAACGAAGGCAAGACATAAAGAGGAATTTATTCTAATAATGTTTGCAACACAGGCTAATCAGACACAAAGGGGAGTGTTGTACCAATTTGAGCTGTCATTTAACCCAAGACTTGCTCCTGATTGGACATAAAGTTATATGTATATCTGTTTTGAATCCCCAAATTTTATTTTCCTGGTAATACAGAAGTTGTTCTTGTGACTGGTGGCCCATAAGTGGAGTCATTTCCCTTATTCCCTATTGAATTTTTATTTTCAATTGGTGCATGAAGATTTGTGATGGCTGACTGAATTCCCTGTCCAGTGTTGATTTCCCTGTTTCCCATTATAACTGACTGAAAAGTAATACCTACAAAAATCACCAAGTTCAAGGAATAACCCATTTCAGTAACAATTTACAATAAGGGACCCAAAAATACCCCAATACAATTTCATAGAGCAGCTACTGATTAATGAATGAGTAGTTAATCACAAACTGAATGATGAATGTATGAGAACAATTTGAAAAGTACATCCCCTGATAATTCCTAATGGAGATCTATATTGTAAACATGATGTGGTACCAAAACAGACCTGGAGTTCCTATATTAATGAATGATCAAGTAATGCTCAGTTTATGAATATGAGAATTGATTATACTGACCAATTTCTTCATGAGTAGTCCTGATTAACTCTTAACCGGCCATTGAACAACACAAAACCTGTAATGAATCTTTCAATACTAACTAATTAAACATACATCAATATTTATGTGCACGAGAAGGAATGACAGCGGATACTGTTACTGTTACCTCATAAATACTTACACCTTTTGTTACCCTGTTACAATCCAGCTTCAACCCAAGCAACGTAAAAAACCAGGTGTTTTCAATTAAAGAAAAGGAAGTTATTTATGTACATGGAACAAACTAAAGAAAAAGTGAGGCAAACAAGAAAGTAGACTCAGAACTAACAGAAACAAGTGAGGCAAACTACAAAGAAAAGTCAAATAAATAAATAGAACAAAGAGAGGACTCTTAAAAGTAAAGAGCTGCTATTCATTCTGAAAAAAAAAAAAAAATGTTGAAAATAAAACCTCACTAGCCTGAACCTCATCCTTATCAAGCAATACAACACCTCTAAACCTAATGTGTCTAAACAGGAAACATATCAAACAATGTGTATGTACGGCATTATCAGTTCTTTAAAAACTACTAAAAAGTGCATCATCAGGCGAACTGAGGACATAAGCCTCCTCAACTGACGAGCCAGCCAAGTATTTCTATTTTCAAGTCCCCAGTTTGCTTCCTTTGGATTCTAGGGCTAGAGTGGATGCAGTTGTAGGTCAAAAACATCTGGCTGGCCATGCATGTGCACAATGAACAGTACCATGGAGTGCCCATTACTGAGAAGCATCTCATAGTCAACTCGCTAGGGGCAGTTTTCTTTGTAATTTCTCAATACAGAAATGTTTTGTGTGAGGGAGGTTTCTAATAAAAGCATTTATGCGCCCAAAGACTTCTTCCCCATTACGTCATAATTGTGACTTTGATTGCTCAAGGACATTCTTGGAAATTGCCTTGAAGAAGCTTGGGCTCAATTTCATTAGTGGTTCCTGGTTTAATCCTGTAGCACTACACCATTTGAATTATCTGCCAGTGGTGCCAAATGGCTTTTGTCCCTGTTGGAGCCAGCAGAGCAGTGCCAGCTACAGTGCAGACGAGGACAAGCGCGGAAAACTTCGACTGGTAGACATTTTAACAAACTTTGACTCACACTAGTTGCATCCAGGATTTCCCCTTTGATGTTTTGTCCCAAAAGAGTGATGATGTAATCTGCTTTAAGACTTCACAGCAACAAATGGTCTTTGCATCTGTCTGATGCCCTTACCGTTGATGTAATGCGGACTGGCAACTGGAGTCTTCTCCGTTTGACATGAGTTATGGACAAGAGCAAATGCTCCAAGTAATATGCGATCTGAAAGATAAAAGGGACAGACAAACACAAGGGATGTTAGACAGATTCAGATGACAGAAGTGATGGACAGACGTAGGCAACTGCAGGGGAAAACAGCAGGAAACGACAGAACACATCAGTGAAACGGCAGCAGACGTCGGCCTTCAATAAACAGACGTGAGCACCAGTGAAAAGTAACACAGTGCAGTTATTAACAAATCTCAATCAACACAGTGTTCCAAAGCTAAGAAATGTGTTTAACTAAAATATGGTATAAATTGAGAGAGCAGTGTACAACAACACAATGCCGGTACGAAAGAAAGCCAGTAGATCTCAGCACACCAGATTGCGTTCACTTTTATCTACTTTGTTGTTTGGCCGAACACAGTCGACCCCGCTAACCCATTTGTGATCAATTTGACTAATGGAATAATCAATTTGCCTGAAAGAGTGAACATTCATTGTGTAAAAGAGCTTATTGACAGCTGTATTTGGAGGTGAATTGTAGTCTGCATCTCTGGCCTTAGGCCATGCATTCAGAAATTTTAAAAAATCATAGAAATATTCAGTTTTGATGCATTTTCATCCCTAGACTGGCAATTATAAAGTATGCAGGCAAGCTGTGCCTCTTTGCATTCCTGCAGGACATGTTTCTGTTGTTAGTGACTAAACTACTTAAGGCATCGTTATCTTTGAAGTGTTCTGTCTGGGGAAAGTATAGGATGCCGCTGCGAGCATCCAGCATATTCCATTTCATTACACACCATGGTTATCAAAGGCAAGGTCACACCACATGTCAAGGACAATCTCGTCCCTCCCGATCCTCGTCTGCCGTCTGAGGCGTCTTGAGCGATCCGCGACATGGAGCGAATCAACAGGTGTAATATGGAGATTGTGCGGACATGTGATGTCGCACAGCTGCTCTGAATGAAATGAACAGCTGCGGGTAGCATCCATTTCATCTGATTGAGGCCGAACTGTCATGGGAGTGACAAGTCACAAGAGGTCACGGTAGCACCTGAAGCTGTGAACAGATCCGAGGATCATGGAAAACTGTGAATGCGAACGCTCCCCGCGCATGACAATTTGTTTCTGCCACACAGATTTGTATTAGTCTTGACAGTCAGAGAGCGGATATTGATGGAATACTCAAGAGTATCTGCACAGAGATGATCATCCATCAGGGCTCGCCTTGTTAATACAGTCTCATATTTGGACTGACAGCAAAAAAAGCTGAGGAAATTGTTACGTTATCTGTAAGGATTGATTACAATGAAGAGGGTTTAAAAGTTCTGAAGGACCCTTCTCTTATGGCCAATAACCATTTTAATTGCCTTCTCTCTCGCAAAAGGCTAAGAAGCATTAAGACCTGAACATCCGGCGTTCCGGAATAGCACATATCCTGAAGCTGTCCACCTCCTTAACACTCCAAACATAGCACTGCAGGCCACACGGCAGGTTAAATAATTGTGCAATAAGGCAGATGATTTTAAAGCTGTTCTAGTGGGTCATTTGGTGTTCCTGCCAATTTCCTCACAGGTGCTTGTGTTGTATCTACAGTGTCCCTATGGGATGGATTCTAGTTAAACCTATTGGTTTTAAACCTTTATGATTAGTCGATGGGTTGGATGTTTCCAACCATCTGTTCTATACTGTTTTACTTTATTATGCACATATATAATAAAAAAAAAAAAACATTACAATCTAGATGGCAATAGGTTTTGTACAAAAATCCAGCCAGAGTAGAATAGAGGACTGTGGCAGTGTGAAGCGTTACATGTGCACAGTTAGAGGTCAGTGAATTTGTAAGAGCATAGTGAAGTTACGCCAACTCGCGGCTCAGCACAGAAAACTAGACATTATCTAATCAAAAAATGCATCACTTTACATACATTTTTCAGAGCAGAGATCTGAACCTTTTTTCTTCTATAAATGCTTTAATCAATCAGGCTTTGAATGACATATGAACAAACCCCTCTGGAAAAACACTATAGAAAGGGATTAATCTGGACGTTTCGGTTTAGATTTGTGAGTGTGAAGATAAAACTAATTTAGAGAAAAAGGACACTCACCAAGAAAAAAAACTCTCACTGTGTGTTTGGGATCTTGGGATTCTTTACACTTTTCAGAAAAAAAAAAAAATCTCTCCTGAAACAACAGTGCAAGATTTTATCTCCCGAAGATCTTCAACAGACCAAGGACTGGAATGGACCCGGTCAGTTGGTCCAATTAATCACGACTCCCCAATAACTTTGTTTGTTTTGTGGTTATTTTACGAACCAGGTTGCAAAACAAAACTTTAGTTCCTTTACGCGACAGGCAAGGGTAGATTCACTCCACTGTTCGGGGGGGGAGGACAATAACCAGCTCCTGAATGGGGGTCACAACTGAAGGACAGGCCCAGAAATGTTCTAGCCTTGTTTGTTGCAACAAAACCAGGTGTTTTTACCGAAGCCTCGGGAAATCTACAGCGGTGAAACAGGGAGCTATTTTGAGCCAAAATACTGTATTTTTCTAACCCAAAGCAAGTGGTTTTTTATGCTGAAGCCTAAAACTTTGTGGCAAGAGAGAAATGGCCCCTTTCTTTTAGGTTAACTTTGGCAAAATTCTACTTGCTGTGCTCTGCCAGCGCCATGTGAGAGCTGCTCCACAGAGTCAGGTGTGTGCGGTGCAGGATTGATTGGCAGCGGACCAAACAAACCTAAGTTTCCCAATCAGCTTCATGTGTGAAGTTGTTTTCAATGCTGAGCTGAAATCAACACACAGCATTTTTGTGCAGCTGGATAAGTCATCCTCTGTGCATCTGAAAGCCAGCAGTAATGGTGAGAGTCCAAGCTTGTAGCTTATAATCAGTTCAACCGCTGCAGGCTTTTCTTCCATAACTACACAGTAAATGCAACAAATGTGGTTTTTGACGAATTGTTTCACGGCCATTATGGGTTTTAGTCACCTTGACCAAGTATGCGTTTTGTGTGGGAGAAAAAAAAGCAGTCATTTCCACTGGCTCTTCTCTTGCATTGTTGTCTGACAATATGTAATTAACCGGACATGTTTGCTTATTTAGCTGCTGTAATTACTGAGGAAGTGTGAAAATGCCCACTCAACTTCGCTGGTAGTGTAGGTATTTATGAGCAATTCAATTTTTTCTTCATTTCACTTTTTTTTTTTTAAAACTTATTAATTGCACGTGGTTGCCTGTCAGATGGGGGTCCGTGTCAGAAACGTGTAACTTCAAAAAACTCCTGATGAGAAAATTATAGGCTGAGTAACTCTTTTCATAATTTGCCTTTTCACTCCTTGAGTTATTTGATAGACTGTGAGAGCGCCGCAGTGATTTCCGGACCAACAAAGAGGTTTTGTCAGGCATCGCATAAAGCACAGTAACTGATGAGCACTGCCTGGAGAGGCTTATTATGCATCACTGTAATGAAGAAAAAGTCAGTAATCATACTAAGAGTAGTAATGATGGTTATATTTCACTAATCCGCAGAGCCTTTTTAGTTTTGGGAGCTATAGAGTTGTCACATAACATCTCCGCCAAGTGTTTATATAAATGGGGCTTGTCACTTAGAAACATTATTGCTGTTTCAATGAAAAGTGCTTACTAGTGGGTGTGGGTGTGTGTGTGTGTGTGTGTGTGTGCGTGAGTGTGTTTATTGCCCTTGATACACTCTGCGCGTCTCATCCAATAACAACTGAGCATATATTTTTAATGTGCCATTTAAAGGGGCTTACCTGCTGACATAGTGTATCGCCGGCGAAATCACTCCATCTCCAGTAGTGATCCACGATGATCACACCCGGCCATGATCACCATCCTAATGAGATGGAGAGGGGCGAGCGAGGGAAAGGAGCTGTGTCATCTGCAGCTGACAGATACCTTCAGCTCTCAGAGCCGTCATTTTTTTTCCCCCGTGCGACGGCTTCTTGGGGAAAATGTTTTGCAAACAGCAAGGAGAAGCTGCAGACTCACCGCCCGTTCATCTGTTTGTTAGAGCGTTTGGAAATAGTCTTTTGGCGGTGATACATTTTGTGACGCCAGTTGAGCGGCTACATTCTCTCCCAAAATAGCCCCGTTTTTCAAACGGGTTCGGATCAACAAAGTTCCATTGATTTTTTTGGAAAGTATTTGAGTATGCAGAACAGTCCAAATGAGCAAAGGGGAATACCAATCAGTTTGTGCATTCACTTTATGTCTCTGATGTTGGAGAGCCTGACACTTTTATTCCAGCGATAAACAATGTGATGTAGACCCTGGGTGTTCATTTACACAGGGGACACTGGGGACATGTCCCCATCACTTTTCTTCTTTTTTTTTTTTCAATAGCTGGTTTTGTCCCCATTGCTTTTTTATGAACACAATTATGACAAATGCTTTATTCTCAATGCTATGAAAAATAACTTGGACAACCAAAAAATCTCCATTGGCACCTGTGAAAACTGTCCAGGACCTGAAACGTGCAGTACGAGATAAACTAATGCAGAGGAAGAGTCATGAGGAGGAAATCTGCTGTCTGATGTGACCAGCATCTATTAATGAACTTTGGCAGATCTAAAGTCACCAGAACTGAATACATTAGATGGAATCACTAGCTAGCTAGCCGAAGATCATTACATTATTGCATCTTATTTGCTGAATTTTATGGTACACAGCTGAATAAGACAGTGATTTAACAGAAAGCTAACCATGCTGCCCGCTGAAGTAGTTTTCTAATGTCTAAGCTTTTTTTTTTTTTAGCAAAGGTCTGTCAGATTGATTTATTATATTTGGCTAATGTTGTTGGCATCATTCCATCAATTGTTTCTTTTTCAGTCTTTTTTTAACACTAATAAAGCATACTCGCCTATACTTGGCCTTTTTCTTCCTCCACCTTCGTTATCACTGAAGTCATACCAGTCGCCTCATTACATTGCTCTACAATAGAACTGAAGAGCTTAACCCACCACTTTTTCAACGCAAAATGCTGGCCTCGATGGAAACAACCTGCAAGTCACTGAACATGGACAAATCTGAGGCTGGGTACAATAAGAACGGTTCATTTATCATTTATTTATTTGTACAAAAATGTATTACATACAGCGCAGCCCTGGTAGACCTTCAACTATAACTTACGTCTGCTAGGTATAATAGATGATCAGTAAGTAGCACAGAGCATCAATAAAGTAAACCAAAAATATCATGCGCAGGAGCTTAATTCACTGTACATATTCTCATCATGATTCACAATCTCGTCTCCTTTTTATCCTCAAACAACGGGAGCCCTGATTCAGGGATTGCATATTTATTCAACAACTCAAAGTCTAAAGTTTTTTTTTACGTGACACAAAACAAATACACAAAACATAAAAAAAAAAGAAGAAAAAAAACCAAACGTAACGACGTAAACCTAAATGCGATATTAAAAAACACAAGTTGAAAAGTTAACCAGTCTTGAAAATCATTCCTCATCCCAACAAATAAACAAAAACAAACAAAAAAACAGCTGATGAAATGAATCAGTTAAAACACATTTGTGTTACTGTATTGTCACTATCACAACATTTGCTGCCAGTTCGAGAAAGTTCACATAAAGTGACAGCAAAGCCAATAATGTACAAAAGCAGACATTACACACAAGCATAGGCTTGATTTATATAATATTCATCTGTATAGTTTCTTGTTTTTTGTGATTATAGTAAAAGTGAAAAAGAATGACCAATAACAACATTTCATATATTTTTTCCTAGTGTAAAAAAATCTGTTTTACTTTCAAAGTCAAAATCTAAAAAGGTCTCACGCACAATTGTTCCAGTTAATGGAGAGGGAGCCATTACAGTCGACCACACTGTGCTTCACAATGTCAACAGGCACTGTGAGACATTAGGCTCAGTTACCCTTCTTTTTTGTGTGTGTGTGTGTGTTGCACAAGTGGATTCTCGCGGAACAACTAAAACCATCCATTATAACAAGGTCATCAATTCTGGATCAACACATTTTGTAACCGGTGAGCGAATAAGAAAACGCTCGTGGCCAGCTGACTGCCTCTGGGAGAACACGAACGCAGATGTTTTCAACCAAGTACAGTCTCTTCGGTGAGCGCCTAATTAAAGTGGGGCAGGGGTCAAGAAAGATCCTGCTATGAAAACCAATACAAGAGGAGAAAAAAAAAGTCGTCCTCTCCCTGATGCCATTCTTCCACACTATGCTGGGAGGCATTCGCTGAGGTAATTAACTCCGCTGACACGATGCGGAAATTCATGCCTCTCGGACTGAACGCCGGATGTGCAGATAGACTGATTGAAAAAAAAAAAAAAACTCCCATTTAAGTTTCAATCTTTAAATTATCCACGTCCGACCATATTTCTGCGGTAATATCGCTGATAATCGCACTAATTTTACACTTGGCAGGAGATAATATCCTCTGCAACAAGCACTAATTGCCACCCTCGTTTCCTTCTGTCGCGAAAAACTAAAATACCTGCTGCAGACCGCTTGAAGATTGAAAGAGAAAAAAAAAAAAAAGACACAAAAATAATTGCGTCTGCGAGGTTAAATGAAACATAAACCCCGTCGTCGCAGGGGAGCGCGGTATGAAAATGTCACCACGCCGCAGCCAGGAACTGATAATGAGTGCTTTTTCATTTGTAATTTGTAAGTGGTTAAAATGTTAAGTAAGCTGTATCCCACACTGTGATGATTAGGTTGTTTTGCCTTTTGACGGCGGAGCGATCTTTCGTCAGTTTTTGTTAGCGATCTTAAATGTCCCATGAGTCGACTCAATCTATCTTCTTGGTTTTTTTTTTTCTAGAAAATGTCGATTCTAAGAAGTCGAACCAAAGACGGGGAGAAATGTCACTTACAATTATGTTAAACACCCAGGTGAGCACAGTGTTTACCTCATTTTCTGATGAATTTGGTGTTTTAATTGTTAGAGCAGTGGAACTGTCGTAGCGAGGATTTCAGGGCCAGAAACTGAATGAATTAAGAGGCGTACGCTCATCTTGCTTGTGTGTCACGTCCAAATGCGCCACTGAAACAAAAGTGCAGATTGCTAGCTTTTATTCGAGCGAATGCTTTGGCCTCCAGGTAAAAACGACTCTCTTTGAGGAGGGCATAGGAGAAAAAAAACTTTTTGGACCACATTTACATTCTGGGAGAGTTTGACTTGGAGAAGATTTAAGACGGAACAGGACTGTGTGAACTTCATCCCAAAGTTAGAATCCCACTGATTCAAATGAAATCTGACCCGGTCTTCGATACTGTTTAAAGTTCATGGTTATTCAACGACAGGGTCCGCCATTCAAATTGCCTTCGAACCCATTAGGATTTCACAGGAGACAGCGTATTGTTTTATGATGAAGAGTTCCCGTTCTCAGTTATACTTTATGAACATCAGCCTGACTGTTCACTGTTTACTCTGCTGTCCCGTCCACGCCGACACAGGCATCTCTTGAAACAAAGCTTTTTCTCTGGGTTTTGGCCTCACAGCAGCACTTAAGGTCACTGACAACAGAGCTTCTGGAAAACTCCAGCCAGGGTGAAGATATTCCGAGAGGCTGTTTGCAGTGTTTACGTCTGGATGGCGCAGACACACACATTTGTCAGAGTGTGTAGCCTTGCTGCAGCGCTGGAAAATGTGAACTTGGGAGCATCTGAATGTGTACAGGGGTGGAGTGGATGTTGTATTCTTTAACATCACATTTAGAGGACACAGGCAGACACTGGTAATACAATGATGGAAAATAAACAGAAACGGCTGCTTATTGTGAACCAAGAACATTCTTTGTGAAGCAGGCACACCACTCTGCCTCGCTCAAAGTGTTTTCTACAGCTCAGCAAACGACGAGGGCATTTACAATGGCATGCGTATGCCCAGTGTAGGTGAAACGTTTTACGTTTACAAAAACACCCGTGATCGTGTGGACTAAACCCCCATCAGCTGTATCAAGTTGCTGCTAATGCCAGCCAAACATTTCCTTCCGTGTCACGGTTAAAAAACATAACTTGTAGAACACAGGACAGCTTTTGTTGTGTGAAACAGTCACAGGAAATGCAATGTGTTTTTGTCATCCAGGTTAGAACTGACTGCAATCGCCATTTTCAACGTTTGTGACTTCCAGATCAGTTTTAAATATTGTGGGGAGTAACTAGAATGGCTCTAGGTAGAGCACAAACCTCTGCCACGGATGAACAGTACACTTTAATTCAGTGAGGCCAAAGTTCAGAATCAAGCTAGGTTCCCCCTGTATTACTCAGATTTTTTAAACTGCCCATAACTGCTCAGCATTGGAATGCTACAGTACAGTACCAGTACAGTGAGCATTTCCATTTTCTGTTATGTATATTTCCAAACCACTACATTTTGGTGGCAAATATTGTATGGGTTACTTACATCGAATTAATAAAATCAGTTAGCAGTCACTTTGCAGATTTCAAGCTTCATCAGAGCCAGAGCTGTGCATTTGTACTTTTTTTCATTTTACATGCAAACGGATTAAAAAAAGAACGAAACAAAACGCTGATTCTGATGACCAGAAATGTGCAGAATGTCGAATCAGACAATTGGCCAGGCAGGTAATAATCCCGTGTAAATACATGTATAACATACTTTTACTTGTACTTTTGATATAATACACTTCTTTGAAAACAGATACTTGAAGACTTTCATTCTTTATAAAGTGATATTTTAACACAGCATCTTTACTTTTAGTCAGGGATGACTTTTGTGTACTTTTTACAACACTGTAACTGCTTAACTATAATTCAGGATCACCTGACCAAAGTGTCACGGTTTAGAACTTTAAAAGCCATTCTTCGTTGTCAGTATATTGAACTTTTACTGATACTCCTTGAAGTAACTTGAAAGCAAAGGTAATAAGAGAATGAAAGCTCACAAATGGCATCGTGCCTCCAGTTTCCTGCGCACTTTCTACATAGTGCTAATATCAGGCTGTCAGTGTGTCACCTCTTGCATGGAAATGTTTAGAAAAAATGAATCACGGGATGACATAAATGCCGTCAATGATAAACGGCACTTCACAAACAACCAAGTCATCGGCTGGTCGACAGCTAGCTTGAGATAAGAAAAAAAAAGCTTGAATATATACCTGATAAAATCCCACCATGCATGCGTACTTCTGACCACGACGTGTCACATGTCAGTCAGACTTTCTGTTATGTCGTGTGAAGGCTACGAGCGTATGCCTTGGAAACAAGCTGTTGAAGTACCTTTGCCTGGGCTGCACCTGCACCCACTCCTTACTGCTTCCTTTGTTTGCTCTCAGCACTGTAAAACCTCCACTCCGCAGCCACAGACATTAAATATGTGTTTGTCCCACCACATAATCTCTTATGTCAAAGTGATATAAAAGTCTAAATAAATGGAATTGCATCGCATTAAAAAAGATGACTGTATGATGAGTCCCATCGTTTTGCCGGTGACAGGGGGGGGGTTGTCCGCTGCTGCAGTACTAATACCATTAGTTTAATTGGAAGCTGGTTCCGATGTAAGACAAGTGTTTTATCAGTCAATGAAGTCAGCGGCCCACTCGGTGTCAAAAGAGCAGAATCAAGCTGTATATCTGCACACGATCCCAGATTGCTCCTCTGGTTTATATTGTGTAAATGGAGCACAGTGAGCAGAGAGCAGAGTAACTGCTCCCGAAGCTCTGAATGTTTGCAACAAATGTATTTTCATTTTTGTTAAATTACACTGGATTAATCCAATTAAGCATCGACTGGAATAATGGTCAAATTAAAATGTTCCTTTTTGTTGAGATTTTGTCCAACTAGCAGGTTTGCTTTTTTTCAGCACCCCAGACACCCAAAGGTAATCCAACAGGAGGACGCAATGAAACTACAGAGAGGGCTCATCACCGTGCTTGCATTTTTATTTTGCTTGCCACACCACACTTTCTTGTTGGAAAAATGCACTCGGCACAAAATAAATTCAGCGTGGAGTTCTTTTTTTAAAGGCCCTGAAAACCTATTTTCTCAATCTCAAGCTCCTTACTCAGAGCAATAGAGCCTCACATTGAAAGGGAATTAAACCTGGGCCCTACGTTTACATGGTCTGATGAGTGAATGTTTCATACTTACCAAAAGGTTTGGACTCTATCCTGTAGCCTCAGCTGGCAGTCGCGACCCAGCTGCATTGTAATCCTTTGGGGCAACAGTGATCGTCAATGCTAGGTCAAGTAAAAGTGTTTGTTTTTGCCACTGACAGGCTGAGGTTATTTCTGAAATCTCACAAGGTGATTTGTTACAGTTGTTGCCGCATGTAGATGGTTAAAATCTTGTGTTTCAGGTTACAAAAAGGATGTCATTATTTAATATTAACGCCATACATTGTTAGAATAATGTTGACAGACAGTACATTAACAGCCTGAGCTTGTCAGTGGCATAAACAAACACTCTGAGTGGACCTAACTCTGATGGTCAGAGTAGCCTCCAAATGATTACGTTGAGGCCTTTTCTGAAGAGATCCACTGTACTGTGTGATTCTGACACTTTAGGTAAGTATGAATCATTTACACACCAAGACATGTTAAAAAAAAGACAGCCCAGTTTAAAAAAAAAAAAAAATCCTTTAACCTTCCATTGTCTGTTTTGGTTAAGCCACCCATTGTGGTTTTCTATTTTTCTTTGTGCTCTTCTTATGGATTAGTTAGAATGTGCAGGACTCATTCAGAAAAATGTACGTACATTTGTTTGGTCTATTTTTATTCACTAATATTTCAATTTACAGAGAAATACTCAAGATTTGAAGTTTTCAGGGACTTTAATCTGGGAGTTTATGTGCATAAGGCCACAATGTGGCAGAGATTCTGGGGTATTAAAATCCTAATTGAAGCTCAACATCTCTGATCTTCAGCAGCTGAGTTTTACACCATCACCGAGTGGGACTCTGGCTCACAAATCAGCAGTTTCTTTGCGTTTCACTTTTGTCTTGGCTTACACCCTATTCTCGCAGCAGGGGAGACAACTTGGGAGTGTCAAAATTTAGGAGGGACACACTCTCTGAATCTGAATGGAATTTGATTTTTTTTTTTTTTTTTTTTTTTTTACTGGTCTCCCACAGTCAAATTAAATCTGTGTGTTTTCAGGGGGAAACTGGCAAACAAAAATGATGAGCTTAAAAGCCATTATGGGTAGAATGTGAATATGCTGTGGCGGATAGCAATTCTCACTGGGACTGTGCCATTTTCTATAAACAAAAAAAAAAAAAACTCCTGCCGTCTGAGTGTTTTGTTTTGTTTTGTTTTTTGAAAAATGCTATAATCGCAAAGTTCATTTAAATACAGAGAATGCAGTCTTGGAAAGTCTTGCAACGCGTTGACATTCACTCGAGACTCACTAATTATGGCGAGTTAAAACTGCACGGAGGTAACCTGAGCGCCGTTTGGTCACATTCAATCTGTAAGTGACATTTCATTTCATAAGACCTTGATTGGTTTTCGAGCTTCGAGAGTCATTTCCTGGCATTTGCAAATAATTTATTCGCTCGCTTAATGGACATAATAAAAGAGTGCTTGCTTTAAAGCTAATCCCCCTAAGTACACACAATAAGGAAAGAAGGTAGCCGTATAACAATCTGGTTTATGAGCCCTAGCTGTTGTCCACGTCTCCCGGAGTCCACTGTGCAGCTGTATTCTTTTTTTTCCACTTCACTACGATGCCATGTTGTGTACATTCGATTATCAAAGCCACCAAAGCATTCAACATACAGTAGCTCCCTGAATGATTCCACAGTGCAGATTTCAGACCTGGGTGGCAAAAACAGGTGGAATTGTTTCCTTAAAAATATTACATCCAGTACACAAACAGTATTTTCACATAGTTTTTTTTTTTCTTGTAGAAGAACAATATTTGGATTCCATTTAAAAAACACCGGCAAAGAAGTAGTGCTGACTACCAATCCCCAGAGCAGCATATGCGGTTCTGATCATTTATGGACTTCAGGTACAATGTGTGTACGCGGGAAAATGAAAATGTTCTACAGAAGTGAAACATTGATTCGGAGTAAATGCAGCCTCTATGAGTGAATTTCAATTATAGGATGGATACCCCACAATGCTCTGGTTCACCATGGAGTTCTGAGTTAATTATTTGGTTGACTAATGTGGAGGCCTTGAGCGAGAGAAGCGAGCAAAGCCCCAATTTTCCTTTTGTCCTCCATTGTTCCTGAAGTAAAGAGAGCATGTGGCAGAAGCATGCTTCTCCCAGCTGGTTTAGGGCAGGGATGGCAGCTTTTTTGCCTGGAAACTCACCACATTGATCTCCCAGAAATAAAGGCAACAATCTACACTGGGAAGCAGGTTTTGGCTTGATCTGTGCTGTAAAGGGGTCCAATTTTGCAATATCCATATTTGTCACAGCGCAGGACATGTACCAGGTATTACATATTCATTTGAATTGCGGAGATCAGCAAATTTGTGAACTGAAAGATACATAGTTAAAAATCTGATGTTTTCGCTGTTTTTAGCTACCATGCCACTTCTCAGTGCCAGTCGGGCTAACTGCTGCGGCTAATTTGATGTAGAAACAACAGGTAAGTTGTGGCCCAACAGGTTAGTTAGCTTTCCAGTCGGTTAAGTGTTCTTGTTGCTTGAAAGCATCAAACATGCACTTACATGAACTGGATGCATACACTTTGAAATAATGTAATGAAAACTCTATCTATTTAAAGGAGTAATATGTGAGAATTCAGATGAAAACATTGTAAAAATTAACTAAAAAGAATATAAATAAATGGCAGTTTTGACATTACAAAGACAGTGTACGCCAAGATATGTGCTTAGGTGAGCATGCTAACCAGTTAGCCCCAGTTACCAAAAGCTCCTGTGCTAGCGGAGTAAACACCGACAATCCCTTGGTCCCAGAGTTCCCAGTCAAACCACTAGCTGCACAGCTAACTGAGCTAACTGGCTAAGAAAGCGACAGTTAGCAGCAGTTAGGGGTTACTGTGGTGATATGCTGCCCCCTATCTTTTTTCAAGTATGCTTCTGACAGGTGACCAGTTCTTACACATTGCACATTTAAGCTAGTACATGATTGGTTTTGTACAGTTCCAGGAATAAATCATTATGGGCAACACACATTTGTTTCTCCTCTGCAACTAAATCCCTTGAACACAAGGTTACCACTGTTGTGAATGAACTTGGTTCTAGAACTTTGCTGTTACAATACTGATGTGACTGAGCACGGAAAAAAACAAAAAAAACTTTGTAAACTTGTAAATTATCAACAACAATTTGCTTCACCTCTTGGTTTGGACAACAGCATTATTAAAATGTCAGAATTAATAAGCAATTTGACCGTCAGTCTATAAACAATAGTGACAAATCGTCCCCCGGCCCTACAATGGATGTGCTCAGTGCCTGCTGTTGATGTGCCATCAAACAAGACTTTTAACCACTCAACTGGCGCCACTTGTCAGTACCACTGTTGGCTTCCTAGTGTGAGTGTGAGGCAGGTTCCGGGGGAAACAAAGCGGTCAACATTCAGTGAGTTGACCCTTGGTAAATTAAAACCCTGACCCAAAATAAAAGCTAATCTCCCTTTATGTCCATAAAAAATAAACAAGGACAAACCCCAACAGTTAACTTGACCCTCTTCAATTACTCAACATAATTACAGGTCCTGCCTCGCTGAACAAAGAGAGGTCTGCGGAGGAAACTAAGGCTTTCATCCCAACACAAATATTGTAATCCAAAAAATCTATTCACAGTATTTTAAGGGCAAAAAAAGATAATGATCTCTGTTGGGAAATTAGACTTTTAAAAATGGTGTTAAAACCACAACAGTTACGGGGTGGCAGAATTAATTTTATGCATTAATCTTCTTTATCAAATGGCATCTCGTAAGTATCTACTCTGTTAAAGTCAGGGATGGATGATGATATCGACAGACTTATTCATCCCCAGCCGTAACCAGTCACTTGATGATGACGACCGAGATCGTTCGCTATCCCTTTGTGTGGCCGCTGAGTCATCCCTGGATGATGAATGATTTTCAAAACTCCACTCAGAGTACGTGGCGTATCCATGAGCGCAATGAAAGTGCTCTGATACCAGCAGATTTGCAGACTGTCACAAAAGTAAATGTCAGGAGCGTGATGGTCACAAAGCGAAAACAAACTTTTTTTTAATGCTCAGCATAAGGGTTAAGGGGATTTCATGTCTCATTTACTTACTAAGACCTGTATTGTTGAAAACCATTATTTCACAAAGAGACAGTGCAGAGAGAGACTCTATACTCTATACCCCTTTTATGTCTGAAAAGAGGGAAGCACAGTCTCTGCCACATGCATTTTCTGTCACCTCGTGATGCAAGTCAATAAGTGAAAGGACACACTAGGTGAGATGAGCCGAAGGCTGGCGCTGTCAGAACAGCACGGTGTCTGGTTCTGCCTCAGCAGAGCAGCTGCTTTGATGCCCCGGGAGCAGAGAGAGCGGAGTGCAATTTTTCAGTGCCTTAGTGGAGCGCTGCATGCTGGGAAGGCTACAGCACCGAGCAGGCTTCAGCAGATTCAATGAAGGAAGCAGGCCTGTGGGTAAAAGAAGAGACTTGTGAAATGATCTTTGAGCTTCTTGATATTTCACCGCAGATGTTATTTCATTAATCGCCAGCACCCCGCTGGATCTAACGGAACTTGTAAAGATATGGAACACTCAGAGGTTAAGGGTTGGATATTAAATACTGGCTTCTCAGTGCAAATGCAGGTTAGCTTGCAAGTTAATTCACTGGAGCCAAACAGTGAAAACATGTCTGACCCATCTCTTAATTTGCTCCTGAAAGAATGCTAACAAATGTCACTGAGATCAGGGAAAAAATTGCTAAGTGTTCCAGTAATGGCTTGTTAAATGTTGCTCTCTACAACACATGCCGCACTGCTGCGGAAAGCCACTGAATTTGAGTCTACAAGTCGTGTATAAAACATCAAGTAAATGCACAAATGTCATGACCCGCTATGCAAGCTCGCTGGCTGGAGTTAAACTGCACTACACTGCCTATAAATACATATAAATCATAGAAAATTCAGTGGTAAAAAGCAGAATATCTATACTAAATATCAGCAGAAAAATCAGTCATCAACTGTCCTTTCACTTCTGTATTTGTATCAGTTACCCCATTTCCACCACAGCTACTTCTCAGGTGCCCAGGAACCATTTCAGGAACTCATGGACCTTAACCTGCAGCTTGACCGGAGGAGGCAGGCTCTAAAATTTCATCCTTAACCACAACTGATGTTGTGAGGAAAGTCTCTGCACCTGGTGATGACATTCTAATGTATCAGGAATGGACACTTCTATTACTATTTATTCATGAAGGTCTCAATGCATCTTACACCACGGCAATTTTAGCACCATTAATTCATGAATTAATTCATTAAATATTCACAGTTCCTCCGATGTGAACAGAAATGTGCTAAAAGTACATTAAAGGAGACATACTGTACCATTTTTCAGCTTTTAAAAATATATATATTTTGGATTACCAGAATATATTTATATATTTTTGTCATTCTGTCCAATGCTGCAGCCCTATCTAAAACTCTCTGGTTTAGCTCCTGTCTCTTTAAGGCCCGCCCTTTCTCAGTCTCATCTCACACAGGCCTGACCCAGCACTGGTAACAATGACACAGCAGCTGAGCTAAATCAATTCTTACCTGTTAAACAAGGAACTAGGCATACAGTAAATTATGCAAATGTGTGACATGGTGAGGCAGCGTGACATCACAAAGTCACAGAATTAAAGGCTACTGACAAGGCATTTCAGGAGCAGTGTTTTCTGTGGGAGCGAGGTGCTTCTGTGGATGCTAACTTTGACCTTTTTTTAACTTTAAAGATCCTTAACATGTATGAGAACCTTTATTGCAATTATTGCTCTTCCACGCCATCCCCATAAAGGATCAATCTAAAGGATCAACCAATCCCCACTATACCAAATATGATGCCCCAACCCTGTGGGGTGTTACCCCAGTTACAATTTCTTGATCATACTCGTCAAAGAAAACGGCATGGCTGAATAACTTCACCTCGTGCTCTCAGCCTCATCATTTTGTGTTGCTTCAACACTGTGCTCTGGTTTTTCCCACCAGTGTTTTTGCCAAAATGTGAGCTGCATGTTAATAAGATAAGAACAATCCTCACCATGATGGTCTCCAGGCTGTGAGCACAAATCAGCAGCATCCCACTCATAATTCTCATCAACAGAGGCCTTTCTCCTGTGGAGGTCACAAAAACACCACTCATTACATAAACACAGTTGGTATCTTTAATGCACACATGTACACACTCGTACCAAAGCACCCAATACAATGCATATAAAGCAGAGAGATTTACTGTCTGCTTTTTTTTTTTTTTTTCGTGGCCTGTTGCTATTTTTTTTTTTTCTTCTGATCCTACAAAGAAATTGTCTTCTTTGTTTATTTACACAACGCTGAAGACATTTCTGTAATTTTCAGTCAAAAAACAGTCTGGCTCAAGGCAATATATCAATGTTTGCCGGGTTACACAAACAGAGAAATAGCTTTTTCTATTGTTTTGACATGTTCAGACTGAATGATAGACAAATGGGAATTTGAGAAATGTAGTACCTGGTAATAGTAAAGCGTAAAACGGAATTTCCCTTATTCATTAATACCTCTGGCTTTGCTCCCTTTGGTGACTGAGCTTGTCCTCGGTGCTCCCCTGGCTCTCCTCTACGGTCTCGGGCGAGCTCAGGAGGGTTGGGGAAAGGTGACACAGGGACAGGCGTCCACTGGCGGGCTCCATGCTGCCTCGGCCGCTGCTGGCGTAACTGCTGTAGCTGCTCCCAGACTCCGGCACCCCCTCGTAGCCTCCAGCCTCCACTTCTAGTACATCCTGATCGTTGTCCTCTGGTGGTAAGCACCTGGAAGCTTCCTTCATGCCCTCCAAGGAAACTTTGGCCTTTTTCATCGCCTCCTGATAGACGATCGGCCAATTGGCACCATTGGGGCAGACGGGTGCTTCTCTGCTTGGCTTGAAGTGGCAAGGCGCTTCATGGTTTGGTATGGGCCTCTCTGGGCTGCTCCTCTGAGATAAAGGATCCACAGCGGGTGGCGAACGGGAGGCAGCTTGGGTGGCAGATGGAAAATTTGCAGGAGCCTCAGAGACCTTCCTGGTAGGAGAGGTCTGGGGTTCCCAGAATAAAGAATCTGGATGAGGGGAAGAGAGAACAGAGCAGTTCTCTTGGCTGAGGGAGTCTATCCATGCATCGGGAGTTAGGAAATTCCTCTCCCTCCGTCTCCTCGAGTCAAGACTCCGACTCCGCTGCTTTGAGTCCAACGTTTTAGAACTTTGGGTCACAGCTGTCATGAGCTGTGGCTGTGGAGGCTGCGGAGAAGCCGGGACCCTGATAACATCGTGACTGCGAGAGTTAAAGCTTCTGCTCCTACTCATGTCTTCATACCGGCCTCCGCGAGTCAACGAGCGGCCGTGTTGCACGTGAGAGGCGATTCTGTGGTGCAGCATGGGCCTCGTAGGTCGCATTACGCACACCTCCAGCTCTGGCTCATCCACACTCATCTCCACGCACACGTCTTCATCAGCGGGCTCGGGAAACGCCACCTCCACTCTCGAGTAGTCTGGCGCCGTTTCTCGAGTCGAATTAGATCTTTCAGTGCATTCATTGCTACGGAAAGACGACACTGAGAGGCTGCCATGACTAAGATTGTTCTGTCTCCGTGCCTCAGAGCATGAATCATTCGTTTGAATTTCTAAGAGTGTGGATTGTGGTGAATTATCATAGCCCTCTGGTGCTGCCTCTACACTTTCATGTCTCTGGTGCTTTGAGGGGAGATGTGGGAGAGTTAATCTGTCTTTGGAGAAACTGTCTGCCTCCTCAGATTGGTAGGGGGTCTGTTTAGTGAGCGACGGAGGAGGATGATGGGTGCCGGACTTAAAAAGAGTGGGACTCACAGGTGAAGGCGCGTTGACAAAAGTGCAGGCCGGGATCAGAGTGGGAGGAGAGGCACAGGGGCGAGCTTCCCAATGCTCAGAAGATGAAGAGAAAGGGTTCGGGGACGGACCGAAGCTCTCCTTGCTTGGCGGGTATCTGTGTGGCAAAGTGCTGCTCTTATATTCCCACAAAGGTTCATAAGCACTTTGCAGCTCCGAATGTTCCCTCCTCATGGAGCTTCTTTCCAGAGCGTACCTCCGGAGCTCCCTCTCCAGCTCCTCCCTCTCCTGAGCCAGTTTCAGGCAGTGACTCAGGTTTCCAGCCTCCCGCTCGTGCTCCATTTGGAGAACCAGAGCGCTTGCGGTCATGGATGGCTGACCTAGGCTGCGTCGGATGTGTGGGAGAACTGGGAATGTCAGGGCTAGTCCTCTGTCCTGATGAGGAACGGTGGCTAAACTGCTGTTTGAGCACACGCTGCTGAGGTCAGGAAAGCCATCGTAGCTTGGCTTCTGATCCAAGATGTAAGGGCCGTGGCGGGGCAGGCAATGGGTTGTGTCACAGATCCGCCGCGTGGAATCGGCCTCTGCCGGTTTGCAAGGCAGCAGGTCGACAGACAGCACAAACGGCGGCTCTTTCCTGTCTTCCCTCTCTGAATGCAGTGACACGGACCTCCTGACTCGAGCAGATTTGGTAGACCTTGTGCTTTTAAGCGTGTCATTGTCATACGGCGGGAGCATGAAGCGCCCATCTGGACCTCGAGAGATCATCTCAATTGCAGGCGTAATGGGAGAAGAAGTGGTCCTGGTGAGGCGGCCTCTGTTGCAGTTGGACAATGGATGCTTCCGCCGGTGATGACTCTCAGTGCTAAAGGAGGAACAGTCTGTCTGCGAGGAGGAGGAGGTGGTGGTAGAGGAAGTGGTGGGATAGAGGACGCTGGCTGGAAGGAGGCTTCTCTTCAGCACACTGTCTGGACTGCCGGTGCCTGAAGACTCTCTGTGAGAGAGCAAGCGAAGGAAAGAGGGGGAGGTAGGGGCGAAATAAGAAAATTGTATGAAGAACCGGAGGTGTTAGAGGGAGAGAAAATAAGACAGAGAGAAATAAGAGTGAGCAAGAGTGAAAGAGGGGGCGGGAGAGACAGAGAGAGAGAGAGAGAGAGAGAGAGAGAGAGACCAAAACAGCAGCGGTAACAATAGAGGAAGATGAGGCAGAGAAAGAAGATAGAGACCGAAGTGCTGGCATTTTCAAGATATTTTAGTTTGTCAGGGATGCGGAGGGAAAGGTCAGTGGGAGGCAGTATAATGAAATGATGAAGGGGTACTTACATTGATGGGGAGCGTTTATAGATGGCAGGAGGGGGCTCTGAAAGGGAGGGAGAGGGGCAAGATGGTATCTGACTCATTAGGAAACAACCACACTGACCAAGAAGTAAAAACATAATCAACCCCAATAAGAGCCCGTTATAGCGCCCAAGGCACCCAGGCTTGTCCAAAAAGTTAATTACACTTACATTTATCAGGCACTAATGAGAAATTACCCTAATTAGCGAGTAATGTAAATGACATCAATAACTTTTACAACTGGATGGACGAGCAGCGGTACATGAGGAGCGCCAAATCCATGCAGTGGTGTATGATTTATATAATGGATTGAAAGTGCCTTCAATATTTTATTGAATAAATGATGATATTCATGATGCAGTTCATCAAAGTGAGTGTCTGCTGCTGAGTCTCTGTGGAGTGCGGGGCGTTTTTTTACCATCCTTCTTCTTTCTGCGTCGCCGGTCCCTCTTGTGGCTGATGATACAGGCGGACCCGAGCAGCAAGACCAGTGCCAAGCACATGAAGCCGACCCCGCCCAGCACGCCAGCCAGTAATGGCTCCGGGACGAACTCCAGGAGTCGGGATGTGGCCGGGTAGATCTCCATCCCTGTGACGTCATTTTATCAGTGAAATAAATATGAGTAAACAGAAATAAAAGAAGGCTAGGTGAGACTATAGTGTGAACCTTAACATTACAGTTAACAACTGCAAAATAAATAATTTATAAAGAATTTCATTGCTTGATGACAGTGAAATAACTGACAGTGAACTAACTTGACTAAAGTTGAAATAACTAAAGTAAAGGGAAAGTAAACTTAGCCTGCATAATATGAGTGTAAGTCATCACCGTGGGTCCGGCGGGTTGAGGAGATACTGGATAATTTCGTTTGTTGTTGAACAGAGACTAAAAGATCAGTTTGTGCAGAAGTGGCAAATTGAGTTTGACTTCCCGTGATAACTACGTAGAACAGAACTCCATTTTTGATTCAAAAATATCAAATATAATATGCGTCTATATAAACATTTTTTGGTCTAATTATTATTTTATTAGCAAAAAAAAGAAAAAAACGGTACACAAAAAGGACATACAAGGTCCGAAGGTCTATTTCAGTTTTTCCAAATTCAACAAACCACAATACACTGTCGATGAAGGTTCTTCTCAGTCGTCCAGGTCACGATAAGTTCTGTAATCGTAGGCAAACTAACTAACTGGAGGGGGAGCTGCAGGCTTTTAAACTCTGTGTGGGAGTGTCCTTGCAGAGTCACAATACACTGTGCAGACTCACATTCAAATTGTGAGAAAACTTGTATAAATGTAAATGTGTAAAAGTATTCATTAAAAAACAATTACAGAATGTCAAGCTTGAAATGCAGAAAGCTTTCTTTATCAGGCTGCTCGATGATCTCATCATATCGGCTGACCTTCTGTGCATGCATATTTTGTGCCGCTTGAGTTAGTCAATAAGTATAATTCGTGTTTAGAACAAACAATGAAACTCATAAAAACAATGCAAGCTCGCGACGAGGCTTGCTATTACCAGGTTTAAGTGGATCTAATCTCCAATCTATGTCCCCGATGGTCGTTATCAGCAAATCATCAGCTTGAATGTTTTGCATGACTCACTCAGTCAGTGTGAAATTATCAGCAGAGCTACGGCAAATAATACACAGAGCTTGACTGCTTGATATCCCTGTGTCATATCTAATGATAAAAATCATGACACATTCACATATGTATCTGAACAGACCAGTGCTACTTCTGTCATCAGTTCTTTAGAGAAGTTATTAGTGGTGCTATTTCCATCATTCAGGCGTCTAATGGGCAGCGGTCCCGGGGGCCCTGCTCTAATTTAGGTCCAACGCTGGGAACATGGGGACCGGATGAAATAAAGTGAAGAGAGGGGGAAAAAAAAAAAAAAAAATGCTGGAGAAGAAGACTGAGGGAGAAGGATGGGTTGAAACAGAGGGTGGGGCAAAAATGTGAAGGGGGCAAGGTTGCTCTCGAACACCTACCCATTGTCGAGACGTTGACTGATGGACTGGGCTCGCTCAGCAACTCCCCGCGACGAGATAGCAGCCGCAGCTCGTACACACAGTCCTGAGGCCGGCATCCGCACACACACACACACACACACACACACACACGAGGGGGGGCAGAGGATGAAACCACACTTTGTCAACACGGGACTGTGCCTGCAATGCTAATGAAGTTCATTTGAATTTGTGTAGGCCTAAATAGGCGAGGAAAAAAGGATGAAACGGGCAGAGGGGAGCAAAGACAGGGCACGCAGATTGAAAGACGACAGTAAAGTGATGGCTGCCATGTAGTGTGCATAATTCAGAGTCTACAAAAGTAGAACCACAGAGGTATAGCCTAGATAACAAAAATCTCCAAGGCATTCAACAAGCGGCATGGACTGATTAGTCTCACAGGGAGCAGAGCAAATGGCTTGTTACCTTGCGCAGACCCGGAACGACTATCTCGCTGCTGTTGGCGCCGATGTCCTCGTCCAGATTAAACCACTCCCCTTGCTCCGCGCGGGATTGCAGGACGAAGCCTGTGATGGGAGGGTGATGAGCCTCAGGAAGCGACCACTGCAGAACGACACCCGCTGGGCCCTGATTGGCCGAAAGCAACGCCGGGGGCTTTAGTTTACTTCTCCGCGGTGGCACATCTGATGCAGAGGGAATCAGAAAGACCTTCAGTCTATCAGCCAGATACGTCGTGGCGGAAAAATTAAATTACAGGGGAGGAAATTGCTGCCGCCACAGATGTTCAACCTTGAGCGTGCGGAGGAGCAGGGTCGGTAGCTCTTTGCAGAGACCCACATAAGCTGTAATATGCAGTTTACTGACCAGTCTGTCCGGTTTGATTAAACATGGCGTGAGGCATGTTCACTATAATTCAGCATTATTTCAGGAAGCTTGATTAATACAGCGATAATACCGCTAACAGTGGCTTTTTTGGCCAAAATAAATGTAGCATGAATATTTGAACATCCCTGATGTCACAATGAAATAACAGTTGAGTTGAAGCACTGTCAAGTTGAATGCTGGAGCAGAATAATAATACTGATGATGACTGATTTTGCATAAATGTTTCATAAGGAGATCTTTGAACTGAAATTGCCATGTTTGGCCAGATTGACTGTCACCAGAAATGACTCTCTTCCCAACACAAACCCTTGGGAAAGAATCTAAATGTTATTATTTTATTTTTTTTTGCCTCTGATCCGGCAGCAGGCTGCACCTTCAAAGGTATTTCCGTGATCTCTTAGATGTCTCAAGGATGTCTGCTCTCAGCCTGGAAAGGTAAAACATTTCCAGGGGGCAAAATTCAACATTTTCGCTCGTAAGATTTCCACAGTCTGCAACCGGCCACTGCCCGGGTCTGCCGTAAGCTACAGAGCAGACATATAAACATGCCTATATGAAGGTACATCAAGAGAGGAAGAAGGGAAGAACGTCGTGATGAAGCTGCTTTCAGAGTAACGACTGCCCCAAGGCAAACATTTGATCATTCAATGAAGACTGTGGACAAATCTGTTAGATCATGAAAACACCTTTGAGGACACATCAGATAACACACGACTACGGCTACACTCGCTCTGTGAGGCACAGGGGGGCTTTGAGGTAAATGCTAACATACCATGACAATGTTAACACACTGATCTTGAGCACATATGACGCTTACTCTGGTCACCATCTTAAATTAGTAGCTAACACATTTTAATAACCAGAATCAATGTTATACCTGTTGAACTAACAACATTCACTTAACTGTACTTTATATTTACCATTTACATCAGCTGCAACTTTACAATCAACTATTGCTTGTTAATAGTTTATAAAGCATTTCATTGTCTGATAATAGTGCTAACATTAACTAAAGCTGAATGAACTAGAACCAGAATCAGTGATTGGTATTATGGAGCGTCACCATCAAGGAGGTTAGCATGCAAGCATTTGCTTATTTGCAGAAAGTATGAGATACAGCTGAGACTGACGGGAATAGCACTAGTACAGCAGGCGTTTGGCATTGACATATGCGATGGATGAACTGATGCTTCCCCACAACTGAAGTCAAAATATCTGCATCGCCCCCTGGTGGCTGGCTGCAGTACAGATCATGAAACACGCTCCCTCGATGTTAGCCGAATACATTTTTTTTGTCATATGATGTAGTTCTTCACAGATGTACGTTCAGGTGCTATTTTTTTCTGCTGTTGCCGAGACTGTGGCTTTAAATGGCATACCTGTGTAAGATGGCCGAGCTCTGATCCAGGACACTTTGTCTTAATTTTTGCAACGTGGAAAGTGGGGACACGTAGTCCATCTTAGTATATGCCATTTGCATTTCTTCGCAAACCAAAGCAGCAGAAATTTGACAATTTTGTAGCCTGATGATGTTGGATGCTGGATGCATAAAAAGAAGATCATCAAAGTCAGTTCAACCTGAAGGGGACGCTAATGTCTGCACAAAACTTAAGCAATCCATCCCATACTTGTTTAAAGATTCATGTTTTGGATAGTGTGGCCAAAAATCATGCTCCGGCTTGTGCACAGACACCATCTTCATTAACCACACAAGAGCCACGTTTCATTCATGTCCTTTGGGCGGTTCTCTCAGGGAGTTATCTTTAATTAGCTACAGTTGATATAATCTGCTGCTGGCACCGTTTGTTTTTTCAACCGGTGAAAGTGACGGTCAGCGCCGGCTGAAAAAGTAAAAAAAAAAAAAGCCTGCCAGCTGAATGTTTTTCACCTTGTTCTCATAAAATGAGTGAGGAGAAATACAACACCCGATAAGAGATTTGTTCGCCTCGGAGCTCAGCGAATCTGAGGATTTACAAATCTGTGTCTGGATCCGAACTGGCGGCGACTGTTGAAATGCATGAGCTCTACAGGTAACAGTACTGACCCAAGGTACGGGCGGTGGCTATCTCGCTGAAGGGTCCAGTGCCCATTTTATTGTTGGACAGGATGCTGAACTGATAGCTGGTGGCAGGGGACAGGCCTGTCACCTGCAGCCTCGCACCGGAGGAGGGGGGCACCGGCACGGAGAACCAGTCCTGCTTCCCGTCATTATCGCTCGCTGAAGTCTTCTTCACCCTGCCGTGGGAGAGAGACAGAGAGAAGAGATGTGAGAACAAAGGAGCGGCGGGAAAGTCTGGAAGTCTGGTTTTATGAAACATGACAGAAAAGTAGGTTTCATTAATCATTCATGCTCATCATCGGCTCTGGATTTTGTGGCAGAGACAGCGCTGATGTATCCCTGCAATTGCACGGAGAGCTTGCAACTCCAATTATGGTGATTTTCATGTTCCTACCGGAGCAGAGGTTCCACACATCTGTTTTATACAGAGCAAATTACTTGACCCCGGGCAAGGAAAATCTATTCACCCACTGACAAACGGGAGGGACTTTTGAAAATTATTAATGTGAGTCTGAGAATGTGGTTTTTTTTTTTGGTTTTTGATGATGATGGCTTCGACTCAAAGGAAGAACTCTTTCATGAGAACATAGAGATGGGCTTGGAATTACCCATATTAACAAAGTGTGGATAATTGCGAGGCCTTTCTCTTTTAAACGCTTCGAATGATGTACATTATATTGGTGCGTAAAACAGGATGTACGTATGAAGCCAAAGACGAGAGCAGACAGACGTTTACTTTCTTTGTGTTTGTGTTCCTTTTCTGTATTGACTGTACAAGGATGGTGTGAATGTTTTCCGCCAGAGCATTCACACCTGTCAAACAACTGCATGATCGTTATAATTTTAGTTCACTGGAGGTGGCAAGGTGCAGCGAGCATCGCTCTCTGGCTTCATGAGAAAAATGAACGCATTACATCCTTTCTTCCCTTAAGATGAGGCGCATTGTGTTTTGACGGTCATAACGTGTCAGGTTGTCAGAGGTAGTGGGTGGCCGACGTTTTAGCGGCGTCTTTATGTACTGACTGGCTGATCTATTTTTATTGTTTTGATGCCGTTTATATTTACGTCTGCGCTGCTCCTTGCTGCACCGATGACCCAGTTCCCTCTCACAGATTAAGATAGCTCATCTCGTCTTCATCGGATGCGGGCGCTTCCAGGTCACAGTGGGATTGAGATAAGCGTTAGAACATCTTCTCTTTATATTATCACCTGCACTATAAATTTACTTTAATTCAACCAAGACGTCCCACACATTAAAGGGGACACTTTGAAGTTTTGGAGAAGCAATTCAAACTCAGATTGTTTTATGTTTACAGGATTAATGAGGTAATGATACAAACACATACATATCTACTTTTCCCATGACTGAATAAATAAGCTGTTCTCAGAGGAAATAAAAGGGTCCCCAGAACACTGTTTGAAGATGGAAAGGTGGCAGGGTCCCCCACATGTAAACAAAATAAAAAAGCAGTATTGTCCTTTAAGGTCAGATTTTTTTTTGACTCAGTTTACTGTATCCAGTCATGAAAACAAAGACAGTTTGTTTATTTGGATCAGTCAATTAACTTTCTAACCCAAAACTACACTGTGCACCTTAAAAACAGGGAGAATTTAGTACATTTAAAGCAAAGCACATTGCAAAAAGTCTAGTCATGGCTGGTATGCTGTCGCAGTTCTAGATTCATTTTACTGACAACTGGCTTTTAATACACCACAGACATCTGTGATTTCCAAGCTAATATCAAAGCGCTGATTCACTCAGAACAAATGTGCTGTGTTCTCAATTGCCCTTAACCTCCGATTGTAGCTAGCATGACCACTGCATTATAAAGCTATGCTCTGCGGCACTGTTTTTTATTGTAGCTGCCATGAAGTGATAACAGATAAATGAATTCCTCATCCCGGAGATCAATAGAGTAATACCAGCGCTGTCGATGGCTGCCATGGTTACAGCCCGAGAAGAAAGTGGGAGGCTTTACACCCACCAAACTGAAAATGTCTGTGCTGATCCTCCATCAAAGCCTGCCTCCCAGGAAATGTTGGCCTGCCTCACCCCTGGAGAGACGGACAGAGAGGTAGCCGCATGGGGACTGGTTCCTGTAATGGAAGGAACGGAGAGGAGGTGATGGAAATTGGCCAGCACTTCAACTACCTGATCCAGCTAAAGTTTAGAGGCCAACTCCGGATGTGCCACATTTATCTGCTGGAGGCGGACTGGAGGCACAGGCATCCGGCCTGCGCTGGGTGTAATGGAGGTAAAGAGCAAACAATTTGAGACAGTGCGTTTTAACGGGGACGGCTCATGTAACAGAAGAGCTCGCTCGTGTCGAGGCGTTCGCTCTGACCGCTGGCACTCACCCAGGACAAAAACTCGCGTGCTGGCTTTCACCGAGGCCACGCGATTAGTGGCGCTGCACTCCCACACCCCCTGGTGGTCCTTCGAGAGAGGCTGCAGGAGCAGAGAACCGTTGGGTTCTATGGAGTACGATGTCCGACGAGCCAAGTCAACCTACCAGGAACACAGACCATTAACAAATGGTACAGGGCGCTTGGAATCTGTCTAAATTCACAGTAGATCAGTAGATGGACCACATGCTAAAAAACATTCCAATAAACAACATTCTGTGTTGTAAAAAGTACCCTAAAGTTTTAGTAAAGATATCATGTTAAAATGTTTCGCTGATAAAAGCAGTAAAAGGCTTAAAGTATCTGACATTAAATGCACTTAAGTATCAAATGTATAAGTGAAAGTACATCATGTCTGTATATGCTGTACACCAGGGGGACCTGCAAGCCAAAGTTGGTCCACTGTAAGTTTCAGTTTGGCCCATCAGTTTCTAATGGTACAAAATACATTTTAAAAAAATCACAATCCAAGGAAAACAGTGGAAAAAGACTCTTAAAGTGTGCAAAATCTATACTTAGTATATCCCAGAGACCGAAGAAAAACCCTTATTTTTGTATCAATTATTATATAAATCGCCTTTTCTGCCAGTCTTTCTTTATCATTAGATACAAATGCTCATTAAACATGCAGGTTCCCCAATTATTAATCATATTTCACAATATCAGCCAGAGACACTTTGGATCCTCATACCATTTTGCGTCTTAACGCCTGGGCAACCATTGAATGTCAGTTTCGGCCCTCAACAGGAGAACATTTGTGCACCCCTGCTGTACACTGCGGCTCAAACCCAATGATGGACTTGGCTGATTATCAGACCTGATAAACAGCAGATCGCAGACCAAATGCATTCATTTGAAAATGCGCGTTGGTTGTCTTGCAGTGTGCAATCGTCAAAGTGAACTGGTTACTAAAGGCATTGAATAAATGTACTGGAGTAAAAAGTACAATATTTGCCTCCTAAATGTAATGGAGTGGTTGAACAAAGTAGCAGCAATGTAAATAAAGTGAGCTTACAGTACAGTACTTAGCACTTAGCCACATTCCATCACTGCCAACATAACTTGTCTGATACCGTATCATGATGTAGATTAGGTCATATTGTTTAAATCTAGTGTGGAGAGCAGTCAGAGGGAATTAAAGTCAGTGATGTATGTCTCTCTTTTCTGGCTCGTTATTCCAGCAGACTGGATCTGAAATAAATGAATCAATGAGACTGAGGAGTATCTTAACACTTAATCTTAGACTTTAAAGTCTAAGATTGCCATTTTATTCTAGCAATTGATTCTGGTCCCAATGTCAGTGTGTGTCGCTACAGAGGAAAAGAATGGATGCTATGATCTCAGAGAGTTGAGCGCTGTACTGCATAGTTGTGCGTGAGGCATGTTGCGACCATGTGACGGCAGCATTTATAGAATATCGGAATATCCATGAAAGCGCTGTCTTTCAGAGAGAACTGGAATATAGGCGATTTCCATGACGGGTATGAGTACGAGAGGGATGTCTTCAGATTGATTGGATTGCTAAAAAAAAAAAAAAAAAAAAAAGTGGACAGGCTCATTCTGGCATACGGCTTGTTTGTACAGGTATTTTTATTTCAACCAATCAGGTGGAGGCAAGACCCGGCATTAACATGCTTGTTTAGGTCCATGCACATCTCCCTCACCCACGTCATCAGCTCAGATGCAGGGGGTTGAGGTGGCAATTGAAAAAATTTGATCTTAATGACGCTCGTTTGAAAATCTAACCAAAGTTTTCGCTGACTCACACACACACACACACACACACACACTCCTACGTGATATTGCTGTTCTAGGTATTATCACCCACTAGCTTATTGTCAAGTGCAATTTTTACATGATAGGGTCAGCTCATCGCCCCGAATCACATTTAATTAGATAAACATTCCCAAGTGCAGGATGAGTGATTTTTTTTTTACATTTTACAGGATGAGTAAGGCAGGGATTTTGACATAAGGCAATTGTGATCAAGTGAGATAACTGCACAATTAAGAAGTTGACACACAGGATTACGGATTGTTTGACATCCACACTGGCTAAATACTACAGAAATGAAGCTATTTTTGACACATTTTGCCCCAGGTGCACCAGGACAGCAAATGATAAAACAGAGATAAAACAAAAGAAAATGTGTCACTGTCCTGATAGGATAATTACATTTTGGTAGATGTAAAAAGCGACCCGCATCCCTCAGAGTCTCCCCCCGCCTTTGCCCCTGGTGACAAACGGGCCCACTTGTTCGAAAGGAGAAAGACAAACCATCGTGTCGAACCTTGAGTAGTTTAATAAAGCCTGAGAGGGTACTTAGACTTTGTTGAATCCAACCTTGCAAAACAAAACTGAGTGAAAACGAAATCCCTTGTAAAACCCTCTCCCCGTCTATTTACTATCGCTGAATTATTCATTTATGCGGCAGTAAACCGAAGATAATAAGCCTTTTTCAAGCACACATATCTAAACTGATCCTCTTATAGGTACATGTTTCTGCTTTGTATTCTCATTTTAAAGTTTGAGACCTTGCATGTCATAACATGAGCTACGGTCAATAGACACACACAACAGCAAGAGAATTCTGTCCTTGTAAATCACTGCAGTGCCATGATGTAACAGGGCTGCTTGAAATAAACTTCCGTGTGTTATTTACCTTGCTCCAGGTCACTTTAGTTGTCGGGTCCTCATTCCCTTGACATGGGACGAGCAGGGTGCTGCCCACCTCCTGTTTGTACTGCTCGTCCGGCCTGACGCTGAATGATGGGGGGTCCTGTGAGTTGCCAAGGCAATATAGCGGAATCAAGGAGATTGCAGCAATGCCAACAATGGATTTTAAGACTGGATTACTGCCGCTTTGGACAAGATTATCTTAATAACAGAAGGATTAGCCACACAATTAACTCCCCAATAGTGGAGGCATTGTAGTGAGTCTGAGTTGACTTCCATTAATGCCAAAGGGCTCACACGTCGGAGTGAAAAGGTCAATAAAATGTCGTTTCTGTTCAATTTTTTAATTTGCCGTGACAGTGGCAGTTGTGGCTAATTAAAATGCACGCGACACTGGTGCAGACAGACAGTTTGGTAGAACTGGAAAGACAGATTCTGGGGCGGGTTCAGAGTTTCCTGGACACAACAAGCGGTGTTAATGGTGCAGGAAATGTAGTTTGCCTTACATGTCCATGTAGAGTTTTCGCCTTTGGCATCAAGCTGCTGTCTTCGAGGTGAAAGTCTCAATGTCGATCTTTTTTCTTTTAAGTGATAATATTCACCATATTATTTGGCTCCTACGGATCAGTTCTTATGTCTTGTTAAAAAAAAGAATCTAAAAGAACGCATAATAAGCAGCAAAGGAGCAGTGGCGGTCATACAGCTACGGTTGTCATGACATTGTTGTCATAGAAACAAGACGTATGTGCAGCGTCTTTCATTACTTTAGTTTTTTTCTTGCTTCGTCTCAGTGTGCACAGCCAGCGCTTTTATGCCTGAAAAGACGGCATCGTGGACAACGGGCCCTTACATTAACAGGGCCAACTGTAAGGATTTGGCCAGCGCTTAAATTCATCTCCAAACAAGTAGGGGGCGCAATACAGAGTAACTGCCAACTGCTGCTGAATGTAGCTGCTGTTAGCCAGTTAGCGTAATCAAGCTAGCGATCCGGACCGGGAGCTCAGAGGGGTATTATGGAAACGCGTGGTGTTGGGCTAGCTGGTTAGCATGCTAGCTTCAGCACACACATCTGCAACACAATACATCGACACCTTTGATACAATGTCAAAGCTCTCACTTGTCACATTCTGTCGATGATGATGGTTTCTAACATTTTTACACATCACAAGGTCAAGGTCAAGTTTTGTTTCTGGAGCTTCAGCAAACATAATGGCCTTATCTAGACTGTTCAGCGCAATCGAAAATGAGATGCCACAATGATATGAAGAGATGTTATTCACGATCTACAAATAACGCGGACACGCTCGTGCACCCACTTCAGATGGGCTTGCGCATTAACACTTTTAGCTTAGCAGCTACAGTGAAGGTTTCGGCCCCGTGTACCTCCACACTCAAAGCTGGCCTGGACCTCGCACTGACCTGCAGCTTCACGTTCGTCGGCCCGGATGGACCCATGCTGCCGAAGCTGTTGTATGGCGTGCACGCGTACACGCCTGCTGCGTCGTCGTTGACCGTGGCCATGAACAGAGAGCCCTCTGGGGTCAAGGTCCATCCGGGATACTGGGAGAAAAAAAAAAAAGCACAATGTTCACACCACATAGAGAGCTGGGAAGAAAAGGAAGTGGCAGCTGTCGCCTTGACTGATACATAGCATGACTGTAAAAAAAAGACTTGTGTGCAGAGAGCTTAAAGAGCTAAAAGGCAGAAAATGAGCTCCTCAGCTGTGTTGGAAGGATTTACAGAAAAATTATTTTGATATCTTCCTGCCACAGTCCTGCGCTGGTTAAGCACTTAAGTCTCCACTGGGCAGATTACTTCCAAACTTCTCCAAAACTGTGTACTATTTATCGGTTTTGTCACAGATTCAACACGACGTGTAAAAGATGGAGTGATTGTGCATTCTTTTAATTAACAAAAAAAAAAAAAAAAACCCTTTTGGGATTTTTCCCCTTGATCATTCCTGAGGTGAATCCAAGCACAGGCGACAGAATGAGCTTTTCGAATGACTTTGTTTTTTTGTTTTTTTTGGAGCATTTGCATGAAAAGCAGCTACATCTCCAAGTCCATTTTTTTTCCATTAAGCCTTAGTAGCGGAAAGGCTCGTGTTGCGCTTTGACTGCGCGAAAAAGGTTTCCCACTCCGTGTAATGAAGTCAAAACTGCCATTATCCACTCCAAAATGAGGCTGCAAGAACGTATTAACGTGGGCGGGAGAGCTTGTGACATCCAGGGTGGAATTGGAATAATTGGCAGAATAACAGCCTGACACCCGACACCCTGTGTCCTGCTCTACAGGAATCTATCACATTTCCCGCTGCGCGTCTCGTCCGACAGCGTGTCTGTCGCTCACACCAAAGTGCTGAGGGAGGTGGGGTCAACTCAGCATGGGAAGGTGGAGGAGGAAGTGGGTGGAAACTTTTTCTTCTTTTTTTTTTTTACACACAAGACAAAGAAGATGGTTTGAAAGGCGGCCGTACTGGGCTTTTATTTAGAAAAAAAAAAAAAAATCAGGGTTTTTCTGATCTGACTGAGTGGCAAAGATTAAATAATTTGTGAGGAACTTAAGAGAAGACACGCCCCTCGTCCCTAATCTACTGCATCAAGGTTCCTACAGCCATCCCTCAGATGGAGTGACACGGTACTGGAAGGGGAAAAAAAGAGGGCAAGGGGCAATACGGAGCTCCTTTGGGACGGCTTCGGAAAAGCTTTTAGGATTGAACACGTCCTTTTTGTCCATTAAGATGTATGTGGCTGACTGACATTTGAGCAGAAACAGAAAGGATATTTCAATCAGCTGTACTAGGAAATGTGCCATAAAATGTCTGAAAAAGAAAAAAACGTCTGCCTTCAGCATTCACGTCGGAATAGCAAGGAATATGCTGCTATTCTGTAGGCAAGATAAGTGGGCTGATGGATAGAAAAATGTTTGCGTGACGGGCTGCTGACGGCTCCATAGATGTCAGTGGCGGTGTCTGACATTTCTCTGCTAAGAGAAAAAAAATTAATAGATCCGGCAGTTCCCTGTCTGCAGTATCAAAAATACAGTGGTGGTGAAGAGACAGAGCAAAGGGCATACATTTGAGTTTTGGGCACACGGTAAAGGTCAAGCAGTGACATTCAGGAAGAGATTATTTTGTTACCAAGGACAGGTCAAGCGGTTCTCCGTCTTTGGTCCAATCCACGCGGAGCAGCGGGGGCTGAGCCGCCGCCGGGCAGGCGACCACACCATCCATCCCCGTGGGGAGGAACGTTTGCTTGGGCATCGGGAGAGCCCTGGCCGGGTCTGAGCACAGAACAGAGAAAGAAAGCTGTTTACTTTGCAATTACAACCGCAGTTAGGATGAACCCTGCTGTTTCAATACTGTGGGAAAACACGTGTAGCGGTGCACAGAAACCTGGCTTTGATTCATTTTGAGAGCACAGTTGTTTTGTTGCAATCAATTTTCTATGAGGTTGTGTTTTACCACAAGTGCTGTTCCTTGTATTTACAGCTTACTGGATGTGTCTGAAGGGTTATACGGGTCTACAGACAACAGTAAAAGGTTGAGGAGATGTTGTTAAAGGATGTTAAAGAAGGCTCATAAGCGTTTCTAGAGAAATAAGAAAAATATCTGATTTTCAAGGTTCAGTGCTTCAGTTTTCAATGCCAAAAGTCACATTTAATGCAAAGCTTTCCAATTGTGCATCAATTGAATAACTAGATGTGGGATTTATTACAGGAGACAACATGTGAAAGCTACGACAGCTTTATATGTGCTAACTGAATAAAACATACAGCTTTCGAAGTAACAATTAAAGCAGATTAAGCTTCTGAGTGTGAACACGTCCTTTTTGTCCATTAAAAACCTACACTGTAAATGTTTAATGTCAGAAATGAAAGTGATTACCTCAAAATGACAAAGTAAAGAAGACTTGAATTGACGTTGAGCTAGAAGTTTGTTGTTTTGAACAACTTAGTTTACTTTCATTCATTTTGACATTGTCATTTTTTCAGATTTTGCAGTGTCGGTTAAATGTTACCTTGTGTTAATCACGTGACATTTCGCAGTTAAAGGTGCACT